>NC_092128.1:50309739-50912987 GCF_043159975.1 Macaca nemestrina | reverse complement strand
TCCCCACCACCCTTGCCAGGGCCCCAAGTTTGTAAATGGCTAAGAGAGGAAAGAGAGAGAGACAGAGAGAAAGAGGGAGAGAGAGAGAGGAAAAAGGCAGAGAGACAAAGAGGGAGTCAAAGAGAGAAAGATAGAAATAGTAAAAACAAACAAACAAACAAACAAAACAGTGTGCCCTATTCCTTTAAAAGCCAGGGTAAATGTAAAACCTATAATTGATAATTGAAGTTCTTCTCCGTGACCCTGTAACAGTCCAATATTACCTTGTCATCAGTGTAAACAAGGGCGTAGCCTGAAAACACTGAGACCACTGACAACCTGTAGCTTTCCTATCAAAAAACCTTAACCCAGTAACCCGCAGATGACCCAAAGGTATTCAATCTGTACTGGCAACTGCTTTGCTAACAGAAGAAAGTAGAAAAGTAACTTTTAGGGGAAATCTCATTGTGAGCACACCTCACCAGTTAAGAATTATTCTAAGTCAAAACAAGCAAAAAGGTAGCTTACTAACTCAAAAATCTTAAAGTGTGGGGCTATTCTGTTAGAAAAAGGTAATTTAACACTAACCACTGATAATTCCCTTAACCCAGCAGATTTCCTAACAGGGGATTTAAATCTTAATTACCATACAAAGGTCTGACGAGCAGGAACTCCTTAGGAGGAACGTCCTTCAGGACAGGATGATAGATGGTTCCTCCAAGGTGACTGAGGAAAAAACCACAATGAGTATTCAGTAATTGATAGGGAGACTCTTGTGGAAGCAGAGTTAGAAAAATTGCCTAATAATTGGTCTCCTCAAACATGGGAGCTGTTTGTACTCAGCCAAGCCTTAAAGTACTTACAGAATCAAAAACACTATCTCCATCCTGACTCAAAAGGTCACCTACACCCTCTCTGAAATGAATTTGCTTAAGAACTGCTTAAGGGAATGCATCTTGATGGGGCAGCTGGGTTATTATGAAATACTCAGGAACCCAGCCCAGCTCTGGGACTCACCCCTGAGTGCAAAGGGAATGCTAGGCATGCTGGTAAAGGACCACTAGAATCCAGCAGCCTGGATCTCTTTCTTTGTGGTCAAGAAAAGTGGGAAAAAGGATGCAGGACTGCTACATTGCAGTAACTAATCCGATAAGCAGAGGTCCATGGGTGGTTACGCACCCTGGAAAGGAATAAGCATTAGGACCATAGAGGATGCTCTAGGACTAATGCTCATAGGGTGCTGGCATCCCTATGCTCTTTTTTCAGATGGGAAACATTCCCCCCAAGGCAAAAATGTCCCTAAGATGTATTCTGGAGAATTGGGACCAATTTGACCCTCACACGCTAAGAAAGAAACGACTTATATTCTTCTGCAGTACCACCTGGCCACGATACCCTCTTCAAAGGGGAGAAACCTGGCCTCCTGAGGGGAGGATAAATTATAACACCATCTTACAGCTAGACCTCTTTTGTAGAAAACAAGGCAAATAGAGTGAAGTGCCACATGTATAAACTTTCTTTTCATTAAGAGACAACTCGCAATTATGTAAAAAGTGTGATTTATGCTCTACAGGAAGCCCTCAGAGTCTACCTCCCTACCCCGGCGTCACCCTGACTCCTTCCCCAACTATTAAGGAACCCCCCCTTCAACCCAAACGGTCCCAAAGGAGATAGACAAAGGGGTAAACAATGAACCAAAGAGTGGCAATATTCCCCGATTACGCCCCCTCCAAGCAGTGGGAGGAGGAGAATTCGGCCCAGCCAGAGTGCATGTACCTTTTTCTCTCTCAGACTTGAAGCAAATTAAAATAAACCTAGGTAAATTCTCAGATAACCCTGATGGCTACATTGATGTTTTTTTACAAGGGTTCGGACAATCCTTTGATCTGACATGGAGAGCTATGTTACTGCTAAATCAGACGCTAACTCCAAATGAGAGAACTGCCGCCATAACTGTAGCCCGAGAATGTGGCGGTCTCTGGTATCTCAGTCAGGTGAATGATAGGATGACAACAGAGGAAAGAGAACGATTCCCCACCGGCCAGCAAGCTGTTCCCAGTGTAGGCCCTCACTGGAACACAGAATCAGGACATGGAGATTGGTGCTGCAGACATTTGCTAACTTACGTGCCAGAAGGACTAAGGAAAACTAGGAAGAAGCCTATGCATTATTCAGTGATGTCCACTATAACACAGGGAAAGGAAGAAAATCCTACCACCTTTCCGGAGAGACTAAGGGAGGCATTGAGAAAGCATACCTCCCTGTCACCTGACTCTGTTGAAGGCCAACTAATGTTAAAGGATAAGTTTATCACTCAGTCAGTTGCAGACATTAGAAAAAGCTTCAAAAAACTTAGAAACCCTATTGAACATGGCAACCTCGGTTTTTTATAATAGAGATCAGGAGGAGCAGGCGGAACGGGACAAACAGGATAAGAAAAAGGCCACCACTTTAGTCACAGTCCTCAGGCAAGCAGGCTTTGGAGGCTCTGGAACACGGAAAGGCTAGGCAAATCGAATGCCTAATAGGGCTTGTTTCCAGTGCAGTCTACAAGGACACTTTACAAAAGACCGTCCAAGTAGAAATAAGCAGCCCCCTCGTCCATGCCCCTTATGTCAAGGGAATCACTGGAAGGCCCACTGCCCCAGGGGACGAAGATCCTCTGAGTCAGAAGCCACTAACCAGATGATCCAGTGGCAGGACTCAGGGCAAGCGCCAGCCCATGCCATCTCCCTCACAGAGCCCTGGGTATGCTTGACCATTGAGGGCCAGGAGGTTAACTGTCTCCTGGACACTGGCATGGCCTTCTCAGTGTTACTCTCCTGTCCCGGACAACTGTCCTCCAGATCTGTCAGTATCCAAGGGGTCCTAGGACAGGCAGTCACTAGATACTTCTCCCAGCCACTAAGTTGTGACTGGGGAACTTTACTCTTCACATGCTTTTCTAATTATGCCTGAATGCCCCACTCCCTTGTTAGGGAGAGACATTCTAGCAAAAGCAGGGGCCATTATATACCTGAACATAGGAGAAGGAACATCCATTTGTTGTCCCCTGCTTGAGGAAGAAATTAATCCTGAAGTCTGGGCAACAGAAGGACAATATGGACAAGCAAAAAATGCCTGTCCTGTTCAAATTAAACTAAAGTATTCTGCCTCCTTTCCCTACCAAAGGCAGTACCCTCTTAGAGCCAAGGCCCAACAAGGACTCAAAAAATTGTTAAGGACCTAAAAGCCCAAGGCCTAGTAAAACCATGTAGTAGCCCCTTCAATACTCCAATTTTAGGAGTACAGAAACCCAACGGACAGGGGAGGTTAGTGCAAGATCTCAGGATTATCAATGAAGCCATTATCCCTCTACACCCAGCTGCACCTAACCCTTATACTCTGCTTTCCCAAATACCAGAGGAAGCAGAGTGGTTTACTGTCCTGGACTTTAAGGATGCCTTTTTCTGCCTCCCTGTACATCCTGACTCTCAATTCTTGTTTGCCTTTGAAGATCCTTCGAACCCAACGTCTCCACTCACCTGGACTGTTTTACCCCAAGGGTTCAGGGATAGCCCCCATCTATTTGACCAGGCATTAGTCCAAGACTTGAGCCAGTTCTCATACCTGGACACTCTTGTCCTTCGGTATGTGGATGATTTACTTTTAGCTGCCCGTTCAGAAACCTTGGGCCATCAAGCCGCCCAAGCACTCTTAAATTTCCTCACCACCTGTGGCTACAAGGTTTCCAAACCAAAGGCTCAGCTCTGCTCAGAGCAAACTAAATATTTAGGGCTAAAATTATCCAAAGGCACCAGGGCCTTCAGTGAGGAACATCTCCAGGCTATACTGGCTTATCCTCATCCCAAAACCCTAAAGCAACTAAGAGGGTTCCTTGGCATAACAGGCTTCTGCCGAATATGGATTCCCAGGTACGGCAAAATAGCCAGACCATTATATACACTAATTAAGGAAACTCAGAGAGCCAATATCCTTTTAGTAAGATGGACACCTGAAGCAGAAGCAGCTTTCCAGGCCCTAAAGAAGACCCTAACCCAAGCCCCAGTGTTAAGCTTGCCATTGGGGCAAGACTTTTCTTCATATGTCTCAGAAAAAAACAGGAATAGCTCTAGGAGTCCTTACACAGGTCCAAGGGATAAGCTTGCAACCCGTGGCATACCTGAGTAAGGAAATTGATGTAGTGGCAAAGGATTGGCCTCATTGTTTATGGGTAGTGGTGGCAGTAGCAGTCTTAGTATCTAAAGCAGTTAAAATAATACAGGAAAGAGATCTTACTGTGTGGACATCTCATGATGTGAACGGCATACTCACTGCTAAAGGAGACTTGTGGCTATGAGACAACTGTTTACTTAAATATCAGGCTCTATTACTTGAAGGGCCAGTGCTGTGACTGCGCACTTGTGCAACTCTTAACCCAGCCACATTTCTTCCAGACAATGAAGAAAAGATAGAATATAACTGTCAACAAGTAATTACTCAAACCTATGCCACTCGAGGGGACCTTTTAGAGGTTCACTTGACTGATCCCGACCTCAACTTGTATACTGGTGGAAGTTCCTTTGCAGAAAAAGAACTTCAAAAATTGGGGTATGCAGTGGTCAGTGATAATGGAATACTTGAAAGCAATCCCCTCACTCCAGGAACTAGTGTTCAGCTGGCAGAACTAATAGCCCTCACTCGGGCACTAGAATTAGAAGGAAAAAGGGTAAATATATATACAGACTCTAAGTATGCTTACCTAGTCCTCCATGCCCATGCAGCAATATGGAGAGAAAGGGAATTTCTAACTTCCAAGGGAACACCTATCAAACATCAGGAAGCCATTAGGAGATTATTATTGGCTGTACAGAAACCTAGAGAGGTGGTAGTCTTACACTGCCAGGCTCATCAGAAAGGAAAGGGGAAAAGAAGGGAACCGCCAAGCAGATATTGAAGCAAAAAGAACTGCAAGGCAGGACCCTCCATTAGAAATGCTTATAGAAGGACCCCTAGTAAGGGGTAATCCCCTCTGGGAAACCAATCCCCAGTACTCAAAAGAAGAAATAGAATGGGGAACCTCACGAGGACATAGTTTTCTCCCCTCAGGATGGCTAGCCACCGAAGAAGGAAAAATACTTTTGCCTGCAGCTAACCAATGGAAATTACCTAAAACTCTTCACCAAACCTTTCACTTAGGCATTGATAACACCCACCAGATGACCAAATCATTATTTACTGGACCAGGCCTTTTCAAAACTATCAAGCAGATAGTCAGGGCCTGTAAAGTGTGCCAAAGAAATAATCCCCTACACTATAGGCCATACATTTCAATCCCTGTATCTTTAACCTCCTTGTTAGATTTGTCTCTTCCAGAATCAAAGCTGTAAAACTACAAATCATTCTTCAAATGGAGCCCCAGATGCAGTTCATGACTAAGATCTATCATGGACCCCTGGACTGGCCTGCTAGCCCATGCTTTGATGTTAATGACATTGAAGGTACCCCTCCCAAGGAAATCTCAACTACACAACCCCTACTATGCCCCAATTCAGCAGGAAGCAGTTAGAGCGGTCATCGGCCAACCTCCCCAACAGCACTTGGGTTTTCCTGTTGAGAGGGGGTACTGAGAGACAGGACTAGCTGGATTTCCTAGGCCGACTAAGAATCCCTAAGCCTAGATGGCAAGGTGACTGCATCCACCTTTAAACACGAGGCTTGCAACTTAGCTCACACCTGACCAATCAGACAAAAGAGAGCTCACTAAAATGCTAATTAGGCAAAAACCGGAGGTAAAGAAATAGCCAATCATCTATCGCCTGAGAGCACAGCGGGAGGGACAATGATGGGGATATAAACCCAGGCATTCGAGCCAGCAACGGCTACCCTCTTTGGGTCCCCTCCCTTTGTATGGGTGCTCTGTTTTCACTCT
This sequence comes from Macaca nemestrina, assembly GCF_043159975.1. NCBI lineage: Eukaryota > Metazoa > Chordata > Mammalia > Primates > Cercopithecidae > Macaca > Macaca nemestrina. The sequence goes on along the minus strand of NC_092128.1, from coordinate 50,907,097 downwards.
ATTAAATCTTGCAACTGCAAAAACAAACAAACAAACAAAAAAAACCTGCAAAAACCAAACCAAAACAGAAAAGTGGTTAACACATCTCTAATATTTCCATAACTCATTTTCTGCTGCTATGAAAAGTAATAGCACATACTACTCTCCCAAAGTGAGCAATTAACAATAAAGTTCAATGAACTGTTTATACTCCATACTGACATTTTGTCCCATTAAATACCAATTCCCTAAGTATTTATTAAATGACTATTATGTGAAATGTACCATTTTAGGGCTACTGGGTATAGACAGAAATTTTATAGTGGGAGAAACCACAAGAATTATTTAGCTTATATTTATTACTTCATAGTTGAGGAAAAAAAGTACATAGAGATAATTGCCTAGTGTGGGCAATAATGTCCTAAGCTTATTTCCAAACAAAAATACATTTTAGAAATTAGGGCATCATTCTTGCTGCCTTTCATTGTATGAAGTCAAGGATAAGGAGGAGGGAGAAGATAAGAAGGAAGGCTTGCTTCTGACTCTGTCAATAGACTAGGATTCAACTCAATCTGTGGAAGTTTTAATGAAACAAATTAGCAGGACCTGATGAACGGGATAAAGAATGTGGACCCCTGATAAATTCAATATTTTATAAAGAAAAAGTGGAACGATGAAGTGAATTCAAATAGGAAAACTGATCGTTTTACTGTGTATATTGTATATGGACATAAAAGAGGACTGTAATGAGAACTGGAAGTCTGGGTTCCAGGTTCATCTTTGAACCTTAGTGAACTGTGTAATGCTGGCAAATCACTCAACCCAGAAAGGTTCCTCAATTATTCAGTAAGATGGTTGTCTAGGTAATTACAAATATCAAATCTGGGACAAAGTTCTCAAAATCCCATGGGAAGAGTTTTGTCTCAAAATAAGGAAAACCTATCTAAATATTAAAGCTGTTCAAAAATGGCAAGCATATCATTGCAAAATAGTGATGTTTGAGTTTTTATAAGAGCAACTTCTACCTTGAGATTGATCTAAATATTCTCAAAATCTTGCTATGAACTGTTTGTGTCCTCCCCCCAAATTCATATACTGAAGCCCTAATCTTCAATGTGATAGTATTCAGAGGAGCAGCCTTTGGGACATAACTAGGTCATGAGGGTGGAGCCTTCATGATGGGATTAATGCCCATATAAGAAGAGACATGACAGAGGTGAGCTCTCTCTCCACCATATGAGGATACAGCAAGCTGCCCATCTGCAAACCAGGAGTAGGGCCCTCACCAGGAACCCCACCGGCTGGCATCCTGGTCTTGGACTCCCCACCTTCCAAAACTGTGAGAAATAAGTTTCTATTGTTTAAGCTACCCAGCCAATAGCACTTTGCTACATAAGCCCGAGTGAATTAAGGCAGTCCAAAAGCTATGTCATACCCTGCAAGCTGCACAAGTCTAGCAGGCCTAGAACAATGGGTGTATATGGGGGAGCCCAGGAGTCAATGGTGGGGAGCAGATAAAAGCAGGCCATGCCAACTGCTGTGGGCTGTAGGAGCCACTGATGGGCATTAAGCATGAGATGATCCGATTTTTATTTAGAAAGGTTTCTTCGATGGCTGTGTGGGGGATAGATTTGAGAAGTTGCTACGGAGACTAGCTGTGGTAGTTAGGTAAGAAAGTATGCAGGCTTCAAGGCAGGCAGTGGGGGTGGCAAGGAGACAATGACTGTGGGATTTACTTAAGAGGCAGTGTCAACACAATTTAGGACGAGTGGGAGGAATTTAGAGATATCACATCCAATCCTTTATTTTATGGATGAGGAAACTTTGGGCTAGACAGATTAATTTTCTTGTTTAAGAATCTAAATTTAACTACTGGCAAGACTAAAATTATTTGAGTCTCCTGATTTCCAGGACTCTTTTTTCTCCCAACACAGTATGCTTTTTTACATGTTAAAATGTTTTTGCATGTTGATGAAGTTTATTATCGAGTATTAGCCATCTTCATTATTAAATACGTCTGGATAGGCTATTCTGTCATCATACATTACTCCATATTTCTATTCATTACATGGTTAATTAGCTGGTTAATTCCATCAGGCTAATTTAAGAAAATAATAATATACAGGTTTATTTTGAGACTTAAACATTCTTTTCTCTTACCTCCTACTCTACTGTAAATAGAGGACAAAAAGTGCTGGGTTTAATGTCACCTCTTACAGTAACGGTATTTTTCTGGCCAATGTGCATGAGATTTGAGAAGATTAAGTGGCAGAAAACCTGGAGCCAGGGTACAGACAGGCTCGCTAACATCTAGAGCGCGCTGTCCACTCCAGTAATCACTAACCACAGGTGGCAATTAAGCCTGTGGGATGCGGCTGGTCTGTATTGAAACTGCGTAAGTACACACGTTTGGATTTTGAAGATTTAGTAGGAAAAAAGCAGAATGTGAGCTACCTCGTTCATTGTTTAATATTCATCATATGTTTAAATAACACTTTAGATTTATTGGGTTAAACCATAAACATTAAAATTAATTTCACCTATTTCTTTTTACTGTTTAAAAATGTATCTACTAGAATATTTAAAATTACATATGTGACTCATATTACATTTCTATTAGACTGTGCTGCTGTAGAAATTTACAGTGTATCTCAAGGAAGTAAGGCATTCATAAATAATGTCACAGGAACCAGGTGAGGAGTAAAAGAAGCTATGGAGATAAACTTTGTCTAGGCTAATCAGAACCTAGGTTCCAATCCCTCAAAAGCAGAGAAAGAAAATCCCAATAAAATAAAGTTCTGGATTCCATTTCAAATTCAGAATGAGAACCATCCCCTGAGGATTTGATCCAAAAAAAAAAATCCTTCTAAGGATATATATATTCCTTAACTCATACTCAGTTCCTAAACCCTGCAATTCATGAGTGGAAGTAGTATTTTCCTAACTCAAAGGGATCCAGGATATGCCTGATAAGGGGTTCCTTTAAGCGAGAATCTTTTGCTTATGACAGAGCCTTGCAGAAAGTTTTGAGTAGCTTCCAAAAAATGTGAGGAATGCCTCAAGGCTGGCTGCACAAAGCGCTCTCCTTGGTCCTGAGACCTGTTTTTGGTTGAGCTCAGTCTCTGTTCCCCTGCCTATGAATTAAACCCCTCCACCTTAGCCCTGCCCTGCTTTATTTGCTCTGCCTAAACCCACCTCCTCTCCACCCCCATACTCTGTGCACATCCCAATCACTGCACTCACCATGTTCTAGGAGGGTATATTTATACATTCATCTCTCCCACCGGATGGAGCTCCTTGAGGCTAGGCACAGCATTCTGTATTCATCTTTGTGCCCCAAATATGCAGGTAAGAAGTGGGCACTCAAAAAATGAATAAATGCCTACCTAATACCTGTAACTGTGCTACTTTGTCATGTGTTCTATCTCCTTTGCTGGGCAGGGAAGAAATTTGAGAAAAAGATAGATTTAAGATGTGATTTTCTTGTGGGTAGAGGGGTGTGTGTGTGTGTGTGTGAATATATGTGTGGGAGACACAATGGAAAATTTCAGAGGAGGGGGCAGAGCCAGGGCAAAGACCTGCAGTGGGTAACAACAAGGTATGTTCAGAGCTTAGTTCTGTGAGGCTGAGCCTGGGGGTTCTGAGGGAGGAGTCAGAAATAAGCCTTATCTGCCAACTAAGGAGATTGGCTGTTAAACTTGGGCAGGGAACAGGAGCTTCAGAAAGATCTTATTTAGAGGACTGACAGGATAAAAGGAGTATTTTAGGGAACAGTGTGCTGCAGGAGAGGATCAAAGGCAAAAATAGCATTTAAAAAGTTACCACGGTATTAAACGAGGGGTAAAGGCTCCCTGGGGTTGATTTTTGAGGCAGAGTTTGCAGAAAATAAGAATTGAGGCCAGGCGTGATGGCTCACGCCTATAATCCCAACACTTTGAGAGGCTAAGGCAAGTGGATCACTGGAGGTCAGGAGTTCTAAGAATAGCCTGGCTAATATGGTGAAACTCCGTCTCCATTAAAAATACAAAAAATAGCTGGGCATGGTGGTGCATGCCTGTAGTCCCAGCTATTCGGGAGGCTCAGGCAGGAGAATCACTGGAACCTAGGAGGTGGAGGTTGCAGTGAGACGAGATTGCACCACTGCACTCTAGCCTGGGTGACAGAACGAGACTTCATCTAAAAAAAAAAATGGGTCAGAAAAGTCTTTACGGGCAGCCAAGGAATGTATGAGCTGTCAAGATGGGGATGTATTGGCAAGACAGGATTTAGAGAAGTTTTGCTATGTGATGGGCTGTGTAAAATCTCCATGTACAAAAAACCTAAGTACAATCGACATTGTTTTTCAAGGATTTCACAATTGGGTTGATGAGTAACTGAGTGTGACTCTACAGCCTAGAAACTGACCAGAGAGGGCACTGGTTTGCCAAGTTTTAGGTTGGTTGTATTTTTATTACTGCTCTGAGCCTCTCAGCAGTTTTGACTTCACTTCACTTATTTAAGTCACTACTCTTGTTACTGCTCTTTAAATTTGTCTAGTTATGAACTCTTACATCTCATTTTTAGTCAAGGATCCAGCCTATTTTTAGATCTTATTTATTATAATGTGTATTTCATCTTTTTATTATTAAAAAGAACATTATTAATGGTTTGATGCCACTTTTGAATAAATAAGAAGCGCTCCCCCTCACAATATGACATTTCTTACTCTGATATTTCTATTTCCCTGCTTTAAAGCACAGTAGTCTCTGATCCATCTCCTTGTTTCTACCCTTATGCCTATACAGAGGTCATAGCGATCATTTAAAACAGAAACAGATTATACATACTGTTCAAAACCCTCTAATAGCATCTCATAATATCCAAAATAAAATCTGAATTCCTTGTCATGGCTAAGAAGTTCTACATGTTTGGGTTCTTTTCTATGTGACCAAAGGCATTCCCTACCATTTCTTACATCAGTGATCATGCTTCACCCAAAATGGCTCCTTTAGTTTCCTGAATCTACCAAGTTCTCTCCTGTCTCAGGGCCTTTAAACCAGCTATTCCTTCCACTGGAGAGACTTCCCACAGATATACCTATGCTTCAATCCTCAACATTCAGGTTACTGCTCAAATATCACTTTCTCAAATGCTCCCTCTATACTCTGAAATGGCATTCCTGCTTTCACCTCCATAATCTTACTGTGGTGTTTATTATCATCTAAATTCACTGTTCAACAATCCTAAGATGCTCATGGTGATAGACATTATTAATGTTCCTCTGGGATCTCCTTGGGACTCATCCTTCTGGGAACACTGATGGCTTCCTTCTCTGTAAGTATCTGTGACTCTTTACTTATTGAGTTTCCCTGGAGTGCTCAGCCTAGGTGCGGGGACAGGCCTGAAGAACTAGGAGTTGACACATTGGCTGAGTTGATGCCTCAGTAATGACCAATGGCAGTTTGCAGATAAATATTCCAGCTGCCTTAACCACCTGGGTGGGACAATATTGAGACATATTCTAAACCACCTCTGGAAGATTGCAGCAGGATTGGTTACCAGTTGCCCACAGTGGTTACCTTTCATTATTTCACCCTGACTGGTTTTCTTTATTTTTTTGTCTCACATACCCACTCCCCTGTTGGTGCCTCCAAAAAAAATTACTTGCACTCAAATGCTCATCTTAGAGTTTGCTTTGGGGATAAGCCAGCTTACCTTTTTTCTTTTTCTCTTCTTCTTTCTTTCCTTCTATCTGTTAAAAATGATTTAACATCTTTGAAATCAGAATCAATTTCCAGTAGACAGCTTGTCATAATTTAGTTGATAGCATCTTTCTTTTCAGGATCTTACATAAATTTGGGTATTTGTTGATTGGGATCCCCAACAGTATATATGTTATATACAGAAGTTTGTCAGTTTCATTCTTAATTCTTGGGAATGTCCCTCATATGCTGAACAATGCCTAGCACAGAATAGAGGCTTCATAAAAATATTTGATCAAATGTGGAATTGAGGGGTACAATGATTTGAATATGTTCCCCAAAGTTCATGCATTGGAACCTAATCCTCAGTGCAACACTGTTGGCAGGTGGGAACTTAAAGAGGTGATTAGGTGAATAGATTAGTGATATTATCTGGGGAACGGGATCCCAATAAAGGGATGAGTTTGGCCCCCTTCCTCTCTCTTGCCCTTCTGCCTTCTGCCATGGGATAACACAGCAAGAAGGCCTTTACCAGATGCAGGTCCCTTGACCTTGGGCTTCCTAGCCTCCAAACCTATAAGTCTTGTTCTTTATAAATTACCCAGTCTCAGGTATTCTATTATAGCAACACAAAATGGTCTAAGACAAGGGGATACTATCACCTCTCTTCAACAGCCACAACTTACTCCCCAGAGAAATGGGGAGGTCCCTTACAGAATAGACTAGTTTCATCACTGAACTCTGGAGGGCCAAGAGGCAACACTGGTAGATGCAAGAGGCAACAGCACTATTGGATTGACTGGATCAGGGCTCTCTCCACTGAGTATAAAATTTGGGATAGACTTTGGGATTGGATAACCTAAAATGTCATATTTATTTCACTGTCGTTTTGACAACTCAGGAGGAGGAGGGCTGAACCCATGGAGGGAGATGCTGGACTTACTGCTAATATGACAGGCTTAAATAATTAACTAGAGACTTATTAAGATGAAACAGGAATTGTAACTCATTATTGTAGAGCAGGTCATATTGGCTACTTTTTAAAAAATAAGCTAGCTAAGGATATTTTTGAAACAAGATGAAATATATGTTTAACAAAAGAAAATATTTGTCTTTTTGCACATCCAGTGCAAACACTGCAGTGCAATTAGGTTGTTTGTACAGACCTATTAGTCATCCATAGTGAGGCTACTAAAAGACAATCTCACAGAATGCAAAGACATCTGTGCTGCTGCCCTGAGAGTGCCTTAGGGCCTTGGGGACCCCTCTCGAAGCAGAGATGAAAAGACCACTCAGTCCTTGACTGCAGAGTCCTTAATGTCTGAGTAGCACTAACAACAAAGCCACCATTATACAAAGTATTATTATTAAGAATATTCCATCCTCTAAGAACTGGCCCGAGATGACTTATTTCTACACAGGTCATCAAAAGCTTACAAATTTAGGTTGCCAGTCAAAATTGTGTATTTTGCTAACTTGGAATGCAAGATATTGCATCCTATTGGCAAGTCCCTGGAGTCCACCAGTCCATTAAAATAATGAGAGTTGTAATGTTTCCCCAGCAATATTAAGAGCATCTTAATTACTTAATCTCCAGTGAGTGGCATACATAAAATTTTTATGCATAATCTAATCAAAGAGCTACTGAACAGTGTTCTGTGTTTGAGTCAAAGAACATTTTCCTTCAAAAGTGAGATTTGGTTGGCCAATATCAGAAGAACTACGAAAGAAAGTAAATACAGAGTATCAGGTCTGCCTGCATGCTGGAAAGTTTGCTCTGCCTGTGTTTTTGTAAATTTATTTGCAATTCTATGGAGGAAAAAGATTTTTTCAAATAGCATTCTTGGGGATTGTTACGAAAAAATACCACATACAGAAATGTTTTTTACTTATTTTATAAAATTGTTACTGACAATGTTTTAATTGACAAATATCAACAGAATAATGGTGGTTAATTTGTCCCGAAAATCAACTTTCGTACCCACTTGGAGAAAAAAAAAAAGAACTGTTCCTTCTCTAAACATCCTGATTTCAGTCAATAGCATGACCCAGTTGTTTGAATTATAAAGCTAGGAGTTCTGAATTGTTCTCTTTTCCCCAAACCATTTATCTACAGTAGCCACAAATAGCTATAAAATATAAGTTTAAAAAAACCCTAACACTCACCAATACCTCTGATTCATTAGTAAATCTCATTGATTATGCCTCAAAATATATTCCAAACGTATTCATTTCTCTCTAAGCCTGCATGCCACCTTACACCAAGCCACTATTTTTTTCCCACACACGTATTTTTTTTAATTATACAAGTGACATATGCTCATTGTAAAAAAAAAAAAAAATCAAAACATTACAGAAATACCTCTCTTCCCGTGGCCAACCCTGATCATATTTCTCACAGACAGTTCTTCTTGTTTCTTGTCTTGAACACCATAACAACCTCCTAGCTGCTTCCAGTGCTTCTGTGTTGGCCTTCTGTATCCTTTTCTACACTGAGCACCAGAGTGATGTCTTTAAAATATAAACCAGGTTATGCCACTTCCATTTTAGAATCCTGAATCCTGTCACTGATATACTTTTCTTCTTCTCTCTCATTTTTTCCTTCTTTCTTCTTCTTCTTCTTCTTTCCTTTTTAAATTATTTTTATTTTTATCTATTTATTTATTTTTTGAGACAGGGTCTCACTCTGTCACCCAGGCTGGAGTGCAGTGGTGTGATTGTGATCCTCCCACCTTAGACTCCTGGAGTAGCTAGAACTACAGGCATGTGCCACCACACCCAGCTAATTTTTAATTTTCTTTTAGAGAGACAGGTTCTCATTATGTTGCCAAGGCTGGTCTTGAACTCCTGGGCTCAAGCAATCTTCCTGCTTCAGCCTTCTGAAGTGCAGGGATTACAGGCGTGAACCACTGCCCCTGGCCTTCCATTTTCTTCTGTATGATTTATTGTCTGTTCCTTGCTACTAGAATAAAGACTTCATGAAAACAAAGACCTATTCTATCTTATTTTATGCTATGTCCCCAGCTCTTAGAACTCATGGCAGGTGTACAATTATTTGTTGAAAGAATAAATGAATACATGAATGAGTTTTCCACCATGTGCTAGGCATTGTGCAAAGCACTTTACAAGCAATGTTGATTTCGATCTCCAGCAACTACATGAGACAGGGACCATTATAATCACCACTGCACAGAGGAACATTGGGTTCATACACTAGTAAGTGGTAAGTACAACCACTCCATGAGTCCATTTCCAATGTGCGATGTTGGATTGGTCATTTAGTGTTTTAAAGTTTCTGTTTTCTCTCCTGAGGAAAAAGTATCATGTACATGTCCTTCCCAATTTCTTATATAAATCAGAGAATCCTTGAAAATAAATCAAAGAATCATCCAGTCACCAGTTACCTTAGACAGCCCTTAAATCTAGCTCCCAATTCCACTATATATGAATTATCCAACAAGGAAATATCCAACAATGCAAACATGCATAAATATAAATAGGATTTCCAAGAAATATATAAACGGTTTAACATTACAAAATATGCTACAGCAATTCACCACACAAAAGAAATAAAGGGGAACAACTACATGCTCATCCATTAAATACTCATTCAAGGTAAGCTGACTACTCATTATCTTAGCCTAATAAAAGGCATTTATCAAAAACTTATAGTAAACATCACGTTTAGAGTGGCATGTTAAAATCAAGAACAGGACAAGGATGCCCATTATCACCACTTCTGCTCAACTAAAGGCAGGTAAGATAAAAGGAATTAAAGGTAGAAATAATGAAATTAAGAGGCAGTCAAAACCAGAAATATTCACAGACATTATGATTAGCTGCAAAGAAAACTCAAGAGCATCTATAGACATATTAATAGAATTCACAGAGATTTAGAAATTATGTTGGATAAGAATGACATTTAAAAAGCAATTTCAGGCTGGGCATGGTGGCTCACACTTGTAATCCCAGCACTTTGGGAGGCTGAGGTGGGTGGATCACCTGAGGTCAGGAGTTCGAGACCAGCCTGACCAACATGGAGAAACCCCATCTCTACTAAAAGTATACAATTAGCTGGGCGTGGTGGCAGGCGCCTGTAATCCCAGCTACTCGGGAGGCTGAGGCAGGAGAATCACTTGAATCCAGGAGGCAGAGGTTGCAGTGAGCTGAGATGGTGCCACTGCACTCCAGCCTGGGCAACAAGAGCGAAACTCTGTCTCAAACAAAAAAGCAATTTCACTTCTGTATATCACTAACAAACTGTTATAAATGTAAACTAAAATAATACAACATACAAAATATCTAGGAATAAATATAATGAAAGATGTGCAAACCTATTATGTAGAAAATTATAAACTTTTATTGAAGGGTTTTAGAGAGCTCTGCTCATTGATAAGAAGTGAAGCCTAATTATCATAAAGATATTAGTTATATCCAAATTAATCTATAAATTCAGTTCAATTCCAAACAAAGTCCCATGTCATTTTTCCATGAAATTGGATAAATTGATTCTAAAATGCATATTAAAGAGCAAAGGGACCATGGATCTCTAAATGTGCAAATATGATGGAAAGATTAAGAAAAGGTCTGGAAGAACAGATGCGAAATTGAGAATACTCATTATCCCTGGTGAGGAGCATAAGTTTAAAGAAGATGTGGGCAACAGAAGTGAAGAACTTTTAATTCTTGTCTATGTAATTATGAATTACATTTTTAAAATAATAACACATTTACAGATTGCCTGAGTAATACGCAAAGTACAAGGAGATGAAAGATGCTGTATGATTTATAAAGGTATCAGCTAGAAGTCCAAGTGCAAAGAGAAAAAATGATGTATACAATAGTCCCCCCCTAGTTATCCATGTCATCAACTATGGTCTGAAATTATTAAATGGAAAGTTCCAGAAATAATCCATAGGTTTTAAATTGCATGTCATTCTGAGCAGCATGACGAAACTCTGTGCTGACCTGCACCATCCCACCTGGCAAATGAGTCATCCCTTTGTCCGGTATACTGTGCTGTAGGTTCTTCCACCATGTTGGTTATTGACATGATCTATTCTTGATATCCAACCATCATCATGACTCCATGATCCAAGATCAGTCGAAGCAGATGATCCCCATTCTGATGTATGGTCAAAAAGTCAGTGATAATCTATGGCTACATCACAATGCCTACGTTATTCACCTCGCTTCATCACATCACATAAGCATTTTATCAACTCACACCATCACAACAAGGGTGAATACAGTATAATAAGATTTTTTTTTTTTTTTGAGATGGAGTCTTGGTCTGTCGCCCAGGCTGGAGTGCAGTAGCACCATCTTGGCTCACTGCAACATCTGCCTCCCAGGTTCAAGCGATTCTTCTGCCTCAGCCTCCTGAGTAGCTGGGACTACAGGCGTGTGCCACCACACCTGGCTAATTTTTGTATTTTTAGTAGAGACAGGATTTCACCATATTGGCCAGGCTGGTCTCTAACTCCTGACCTCGTGATCTGCCCGCCTTGGACTCCCAAAGTGCTGGGATTACAGGCGTGAGCCACCGCACCCAGCCACAATAAGATATTTTAAGAGAGAGAAAGACCACATTCACATACTTTTTATTACAGTATGTTGTTATAATTGTTCTATTTTATTATTGTTATTAATCTTTTACTGCTTCTAATTTATAAATTAAATCTTACTATAGGTACTTATGAATAGGGTAAAACAGTGTATATAGGGTTCAGTACTATCTGCAGTTTCAGGCATCCACTAGAGGTCTTGGAATGTATTCCCCACAGAGAAGGTGGGGCTACTGTACACCTTTTTTACAAATGTCCCAACAGCAGGATGTTCATGGCTGTGGCCTAACTTAAAAATCTGTTTAACAATAAGCTATAAAAAGATTTTTTTTTGAGACAGAAAAAAAGATTGTTTTTTAGGAAAATAATTATTACAGCCCGCTGATATACAGCTATGTAGACCAAAGAGGAGCCAGGTGGCTTGACTTATATTAGTTTATAAAAAGCATACACAATGAATTAGAACTCCATAGAGGCTGATGGTACCCAAGTCAGAAGACAATTTAGCATAGCCTGAAGCTTCTACAGAGCCCTCTGCTGTAATGAAGTCATCACTATTTTGTGTTAACCCCAAAATTCGTATGTTGAAATTCTAATCCTCAATGTGATGGTGTTTGGAGATGGGCCCTTTGGGAATATTTAGGTCATGAGAGTGGAGCCTTCACGATGGAATTAGTGCCCTTGAAAGAAAAGACACAATGGAGTCACGATGATGGTTGGATGTCAAGAATAGAGATCATGTCAATGACTAACATGGTGGCAGAACCTACAGCACAGTACACTGGACAATGAGACACAATGGATTGTACTTCTTTTCTCTGTATTCTCTGTATGCAAGGATACAACTAGAAGACCGCTATCTGCAAACCAGGAAGGGGACCCTCACCAGACACAGAATCTAACAGCATCCTGATCTGGGACTTCCCAGCTTTCCAGTTTATGACATTCTGTTATAGTAGCGTGAACTAAGACATGATGCAGGAAAACAAGAGGGCAAAAATCTCCATTGGGAGCTTTACTTTGCAAACAACATTGTAAGCATAAAGTATGTACTTCATGGGCTTTGGTTTTATTGCCTGTTTTTAAAAGTTTTTTTCAGATTTTCATTATCCCTAAATCATTTCACAATATGAGAGGATTAAAAAGTACTCTTTCATTAGGTGGGCCAACATTTTTTTTTTTTTTTTTTTGAGACAAAGTCTCGCTCTTGTCCCCCAGGCTGGGGTGCAATGGCGCAATCTCGTCTCACTGAAACCTCCACCTCCTGGGTTCAAGCGATTCTGCTTCAGCCTCCCGAGTAGCTGGGATTACAGGTGCCTGTCACCATGCTGGCTCATTTTTGTATTTTTAGTAGAGACGAGGTTTCACCACGTTGGCCAGGCTGGTCTCAAACTCTGACCTCAGGTGATCCACCCACCTCAGCCTCCCAAAGTGCTGGGATTACAGGTGTGAGCCACTGGGCCCAGTCAAGTGGGGCCAACATTTTAACAAACGTAAACTCTTCTATCTTTTTACTGGCCTTAGAGATTCTATTTATATTAGACATGTCATGGGGATGTAGGGTGGGAAGGCTCATTGTTTTCTCTCTCCTATCTTCAGTAAACCTCCTTAGGATTAAAGTAGACCTAAGTACTTCTAACAAAAACAGTTTCTCTAGCTGGGTTTTCCCCTCCATCTGCTAAGGTGGTCTATTTGGAGAGGGAAAGAATAAAGCTAAAACATTACTCCTTTGGCCATCAAGGCCTCCCACTTCACCTTAAATAGACTACATATGGTAGGGAAGGGTGGGGAAGCCCTATCATCCCTTCGGACTGGCTTGTCCTGACAATGTGTAAAATCTCAGGGAAGAATCTTCTGATTGAAATCTTAATAAGCCAAGGCTAAAACCCACAAATATTCCCTTTCCCCTCAAATGATCTTTAGCTACGCTTTCTTTTTAAGGGCTTAAAGCTTCCTGCTGGCTGGCTGTGGCTCACACCTGTATTTCCAGTACTGTGGGAGGCCAAGGCAGGAGGATCAGTTGAGCCTAGGAGTTCAAGAGCAGCCTGGGCAACATGGTGAACCTACTCTCTACAAAAAAAAATAAAAATAAAAATAAAAATAAAAAAAAGGCCTGACAGTGCATGCCTGTAGTCCCAGCTACTCAGGAGGCTAAGGTGGGAGGACTGCTTGAGCCAGGGAGGTCGAGGCTGCAGTGAGCCGTGATTATACCACTGCACTCTAGCCTGGGTGGCAGATTGGCAAGACCTTGTCTCAAAACAAAAACCAAAAAACCTCAAAAACTTCCTGCCACTGTCCCAGTATTCCTCCATATTTTTTTTTTCTTTTTAAAGAAAGGTAGGGAGATGTTGGTGTTAGATTGGTAGGTTTCATACAGAAGCTTTGGCAATGTCAGGTGATGTATAAAACATTCACAAACAGATTCCCATGACTGGTAATGCACAGAGCTCCTCCTGAAAGCTTGCATCTCTGGAGCCTAAGCCACGCTTTCAAGTACAGTAACTGCATAACTGCCGGTGCTGTGCTGCTTCAGCCCCAGCATATGCCCTGAACACTGTAAGTCACTCCCTCCTGTCAAGGGGAGTTTGTTTACCCTATTAGCAAAACCAACTGAGTACCGCCTCTGGGTACGTGAATGTGGCAGATGTCTGGTCAGGAATTCTGCCTGAGGCCAAAGTCTAAAGGCACTGCCAGATGAGGACATCATCAAACTCCCAGCAATTAGAGGGCCGTAGCAGGGGAAATGACTTAACAGACTGCATGAAACTGTTTAAAAATCATTCTAGGGGTTGTCATGCTTTTCAGATTTGCATAGATATGTCTATAAGCTCAGGATCTGGCTGACAACCACCAGTTATACTCACCTCCTACCATGTTTTGTCTAGTTCATTACACCTTTTATCCTAGCCCTACAAGTAGGATGTAGGCTATTTTAGAGTTTTTGAAAGATGTTGAAATGACTTCCTTTCACCAGTATTCCCTCCCCATTGCCCCACACCTTCCAATCCATCAATCTATTCATCCATTCATCCATCCATCCATTTAATCAATGCTTATCTAGGTCCTGGGGGAGACAGAAATGAAGTAGATGTAAGTCTTGCCTTTGATGTAACTGAAGTGGGAATCAGATGTTCATAAACAGTGCTTGGCACTATAAACATAGCAACATAAATAATTATAATAAAACTAGGAGAAAGTCAAGAGTCCCATAAAAGAAACACAAAATGCTATCAGGACAAGTGTTTAAGAGAAGGAGGGTGACCTCTGATATGATATCGAAGGAAGATCATTTTGACACCCTGGTAATTAGAAGTGGGAGATGGGAAGACATTCCTAACTAAAGGAAATGAAAGAAAACACAGAAGCGGAAAAATGCGGAACACACGTGAGAGACAAAAATCTCATTTTTCTGGAACATAGAGCATAGAAGCGAAATAACAAGAAACTTGGAAAGGTATTTAGGTCTCAGATTTTCAAAGACCCCTGAATGAACAAGTTAAGGAATTTTAGCTGAAGGCAATGGTTAGCAACCAATTTTTTTTATTTTTGACTTAAAAAAATGGAGGTATAATTCCAAACAGGAAAATGCACAGATCTTCAGTGTCCAGTTTGATGAGCTGTGACAAATGTCTGTTACCATGTAGCTCCAATCAAGATATAGAACATTTCTATCACTCTAGAAAATTCCTTCTTGCTTCATTCAAATCTGCTTCCCTCCCATTCTCCAGTGGCAACCAATGTTCTGAATTTCATTCCTATGGATGAGTTTTGTCTGTTCTTGAACTTCATAACAATGTTATATAACATGTGCTCTTGTATCTAGCTGCTTTCGCTCAACATGGTTTTTAGATTCATCCATGTTCCACATGTTTTAAGCAGGAAAAATGATATGATTATAACTCTACTTTGGATGATTAATCTGCTCTAATGTATGGAGGTTTTTGAAAATGTAAAAGTAATTTCAGCACCATATTTCAGGGAAGTGGTTATCTGTAGAAATGTACAAAGAGATTGGATTCAGACAATAGTGGAGTAGATGGAGGGCTACAAATCTAGTCAATTAAACAGAGAAGGAGAAGTGAGAAGGGAAAAAACTATAAACTTACCCTCCCCAGTTAAAATCTCTGCAAGGTCTAGGCTTAATCAGCTGATACTTTCAGCAGGATTAATTAACAGCTGAAAATTAACAGCCCTGAAAAAGAGGCACAGGTACATTCAAATGAAGGGTCACGAATAAATACAAATGAACATGACCTGGGGTGGAGGGTTGGCGGATATAAGAGAAAAATAGAAATAATAGACAGATTTCAAAGATTAAAATATTTCTAAGGCTAAAATTCACATGAAACACAAGAGACCCAGAATAGCCAAAACAAGTTTTAAAAAGCAGAACAAAGTTGAAGAATTCATACTTCCTAATTTTGAAACTTACTTCAAAGCTGCAGCAATCAAGACAGTGGACACTGCTGTGATTAGACATATAAACCCATGAAACAAAACTGAGAGTCTCTAAACAAACCCTTACATTTATGGTTAACTGATTGTTGACAAGGGTGTCAGGACAATTCAATGAAGAAAGAATAGTCTTTTCAACAAATGGTGCTGGGATAAGTGGAAACCTGCATTGCAAAAGAATGAAGTTAGACCCCTACCTCAAGCCACATACGAAAATTAACTCAAACCATATCACAGACCTAAATATAAAAGCTAAAACCATAAAACTATTGGAAGAAAATATGGATTAGAAAACCATTTTTTATATATTACATCAAAAGTACAAGTGACAAAAGAAAATAACACACATATTGGGCTTCCTGAAAAGTAGAACCTTTGGCACTTCAAAGGACATCATCATGAAAGTGAAAAGACGGTGCGCAGAGAGAAAGGATTTGTAAATTATATATAGGGCAAAATATATGACTAGACACCTCATAAAAGAATATATACAGATAGAAAATAAGCATATGAAAAGGGGCTCAGTATCATTTGTTTTTAAACAACTGAAAATTAAAACAATAAGATGCAATATACATCTATTAGAATGGCTAAAATTCAAAACATTGACAATATCAAATGCTGGTGAAAATGACACGGTCCTTACAAAGTTAAACATAGTCTTACCATATGTGATGGTTAATTTTATATGTCAGCTTGATTGGGCCATGGGTCCATGGAGTGCCCAGATATTTTGCCAAACATTTTTCTGGGTATTTTGGGTTTAAATTAACATTTAAATCAGTAGTCTGAGTAAAGCAGATCGCCCTCCCTAATGTGGCAGGCTTCATCAATCAACTGAAGGCCTGAATGGATCAAAGAGGCTGACCCTCTCCCAAGTTAGAATTCTTCCTATCTGACAGTTTTTGAATTGGGACATGGACTTTTTCTGCCTTTGGACTTGAACTGAAACATTATCTCTTCCTGGGTCTCTAGTTTGCCAGCCTTCAGACCAAAAATACACCATCAGCTCTCCTGGTTCCCACCCTTTAAACTCAGACTAGAACTAAATCATCAGCTCTCCTGGGTCTCCAGCTTTCCAATTCATCCTGCAGATTCTGGGAGCGAGCCTCCACAATTGAGTGAGCCAGCCAAATCTCTTTATAATATATGTATATGTATGTATATATGTATATGTATAAATGCATAAGTATTTGCATTATATATGTATATGTATTACATATGTGTATATATGTATATGTATTTTATATATATATATATATATATATATATATATATATATATATATATATATATATATTTATAGCTCCTATTGGCCTTACTTCTCTGTAGAGCCCTGACAAACAGAATCATGTAATTCAGCAATTGTTCTCCCAGGTATTTATCCAATTGAGTTGAAAACGTATGTCAACATAAAAACCTGCATACAAATGTTTATAGCAGCTTTACTCATAATTGCCCCAAACTGGAAGCAACCCAGATGTCTTTTAATAGATGTCTTAGTCCGTCCAATCTGCTACAGCAAAATACCACAAGCTGGGTGGCTGATAAACAATAGAAACATATTTCTCACAGTTCTGGGGGCTGGAAAGTCCCAGATCAAAGCCTGGCAGATCTGGTGTCTAATGAAGGCTGTCCTTTCACTGTAATCTCATGTGGACAAAGGAGTGACGGATCTTTCTGGGGTCTCTTTTATAAGAGCACTAATCCCATCATGAGGGCCCTGTGTCATGACCTAATCCGCTCCCAAAGGCCCCACCTCCTAATATTATCACCCTGAGGGTTCAGATTTCAATGTACGAATTTTGAGGAACATAAACATTCAGACCATAACAATGGGAGAATGAGTAACCAAATTGTTGTATATCCATAATAGTATATTATTCAGAGATAAAAATAAATGAGCTACCAAGCCTTGAAAAGACAAGGATGA
This sequence comes from Macaca nemestrina, assembly GCF_043159975.1. NCBI lineage: Eukaryota > Metazoa > Chordata > Mammalia > Primates > Cercopithecidae > Macaca > Macaca nemestrina. Next base: position 50,889,482 of record NC_092128.1, on the reverse strand, counting down.
ATCTTAACATACAGTTTTTTGGCAAAGCTGTATCCTATTTAGAAATATGGACTAACAATTCAGAAACTCGTTTACATATATACTGAAATTGGACAGTTAAGCACATGGTTGGTGGATGGTAGAAGCCAAGTTCCTCACTGCTGGAATGGGAGTTTACAGACAAGGAGAAGAGGCTAGAAAAATCCTTGTGGTAATAGATTTAAGTTGGAGACTTTGATACAAACTCATCTTTAGCCAAATATAAAGATGGTTACATATAGGAATACTTATAGATATGTGTATCTACACAGGTTATCATGCATTTCCGTATTTCCGACTTCTATTTGCTGAAAAAAAACTAGTAGCAGTGAGCACATCTAGTGACCAAATCTTGGTTTCTAACACCATTTACCAATAAAATAAACCAGGGTTCCTTGGAAAAATGACTTATTCTAGAATTGGGGCAGGAAATGTGCAAGATGAGCCTGGAGCATCTTAAGAACTTGCTAAACAAACAAACAAAACTCCAAAACATCAGGATGAGAGAATGCCACAGAGACATGGGAGCCAATTGAAAGAGCTCCCAATGGCCTAACTAGAATAATTTAAAAAATAAGAAAAAGTCAAGTTGGATTATAATCCCAAGTGTAAAATAAATACCCATGAGTGTAAACTGATATAAATAAATGATTAAATAAATGAAGAGAGACATACGTTCTGTGAAAAAGAATTTCAAATACTTTATGTAGATACTCCACCCTCAAGGAGGTAGAACATAACCCACTATTTCGTTTTTGTTGAGACAGGCTTTCACTCTGTTGCCCAGGCTGGAGTGCAGTGGTGCGATCATAGTATGATCTTGGCTTACTACAACCTCCACCTCCCAGGCTCAACGGATCCTCCCACCTCAGCCTCCCAAGTAGCTGGGATGAGACAACAGGCGTGTGCTACCATGCCCAGCCAAATTTTTCACCATGTTGCCCAGGCTGGTGTCAAACCATTTGCCTGCCTCGGCCTCTCAAAGTTCTGGGATTATAGGTGTGAGCCACTGCATCCAGCCCAACCCTCTACTTCCTAAGTGTGAACTGCTCATAGTGACTTCCTTCCAAAGAGTACAGTATGGAAGGATTGGGTAGTCTCTTTACAGTGCAGAAACCTGATAAATACTACCTCAGCCAGGTGATCAAGGCTGACATCAACAGTGATGTCATGTTGATAGTATATATTTTTGATATGATATGTGATGAAAATGGCACTCTACCTCTGTGGCCTTAGCCCTAGTCTTATGAGAAAGACATCTGGCAAGTCACAATAGAGGGATATCTTACAAAAATTATCTGATCAATTCACCTCAAAACCGTCAAGGTCATCAAAAACAAGGAAAATCTGAGAAACTGTCACAGCCAAGAGGATCCTAGGGAGACATAACAAATAAAATGTAATATGGTATCCTAGATAGGATCCTGGAACAGAAAAAAAATGAGATTAGTAAAAATCTAAGGAAATATGAATAAGTATATAGTTAACAATAATGTATTCATATTGGTTCATTAATTATAACAGATATACCAGCCAAATGCAAGACGTTAATAATAGGGGAAATTGGGTGTGGTATTTATGGGAAGTCTCTGTACTATCTTTGTAATTTTTCTATAAATCTATAAATGTTCTAAGAAATAAAATTTAAAAGATGGGCAAAGGATTTGAATACACATTTCTTCAAAGAAGATACACAAATAAAAACAAGAACATGACATGCTCAACATCATTAGTCATTCAGAAAATGAAAATGAAAATCACAGTGAGATATCACTTCACATCCAGCAGAATAGCTATAATAGAAAAGTTGACAATAGCAAGTGTTGGTGAGAATGTGGAGAAAATGAAACCCTCATACATTGCTAGTGGGACTGTAAAATGGTATAGATACTTTGAAAAACAGTTTGGCAGTCCCTCAAAATGTTAAACACAGAGTTACTATATGACCCAGTGATTCTACTCCTACGTATAGACCTGGGAGAACTGAAAACATATATCCACACAAAAACCTGTCCATTCATGTTCATAGTATCATTATTTATCATAGACAAAATGTGAAATCAACTCAAATATCCATCTACAGATTAACAAATAAACAAAAAGTGGCATATATCCATACAATGACATGTTATCTGGCCATGTGGCTGCCACATGTTACATTACAACATGGATGAACCTTAAAAACATTATGCTAAGTTTTTTTTAAAAGCCAGTTAAAAAAGCCATTCTATTCATACGAAATGTCCAAACTAGGCAAATCCACAGAAACATAAGGTAGCTTAGTGGTTGCAGAGGCTTGGGGAAGGGAAGAATGGGGAGAAAGAGGAGTGAATGTGTATGGGCACATAGCTTCTTTTGGGCATGAAGAAAGAGTTTCGAAGTCAGATAATGATGATGGTTGTACAACTCAGTTGTGCACTTTCAAAGGTGAAATGTATCATATGTGAAATATATCTCAATATAGCGATTAAAAAATAAAATAATATAGTGCCAAGGATAGCCAGCCCCTACATCACCCTGAGCTAAAAGCAGTAATTATGTACATAGAAGCTCATGGTGCTGGGGAGTAGAATCTTTGAGGAGACTTACATACACTGACCTGATAATTTAGCATTTAACATATATTATTCTATTTAGCATTTTTTAAACTTAGCATTTAATATACATTATTTTATTTAATTCTCATAGTCATGCCAAGAGATAGGTGTTATTATCTACATTTTAAAGACTAGGAAAGTGAAACAGTTAGGTTTAAACCCAAGCTGACTTATTCCAAAGCTAGCTCTCAACCATTACATTATATTTTAATGTACTGTAATGATTATTTCTCAACCTCTCAAATCTTGAAATTCTCATCAAAGTGCCCTATTTACTCCATAAAATTATCTTGGAAAGTTTTATTTTATTTTTCACTGACAAGTAATAGTTGTATATTTTTATAGGATAAAATCTGATGTTTCAATACATGTATATATTTTAGAATGATAAAATTAGGCTAATCAACATATCCAGCACCTCACATGTTTATAATTTCTTTACAGTGAGAACATTTAAAATCTAAGATAATTTGAAAAATACTTGTAACATATTAATTATTAATTTATTCTTCCTTCTTGTATTCAGTCAGATACATATTCAGGATGAAAACCATACAGCTAAATCATACAAACAGCATGCCCCTCTTGGTTCCAGATATGAAAACCTGAACACTGAGGCTGTGAACAAAAGGATGCTAAAAAAATATTTACAATTGCTTCAAATTTAAATACTCGACTTTTCTAATTCAGAGGTGATTTAATTTTATTTTGTAAAAATATGCGTTTTTGGTTACTTGTGGGATTTTTTTGGGCCCCAAATTGTGCTTTTTATTATTGGATATTTAAGTAACACATAATGCTTTAGGCATTGCTGTGGTCTGAATGCATCTCTCAAAATTCATGTTAAAACTTTACCACCAATATGATAGCATTATGAGCGGAGGCCTTTAACAGTAATTTAATCATGAGGGCAGAGCTCTCATGGATGAGACTGGGGCCCTCATAGAAGGGCCTGAAGGAGTGGGCTTGTTCCTTTCCATCTCTTCTGCCATGTGAGGACACAGGGTTCAAGGTGCCATCTTGGAAGCAGAAAGTAACCCTCACCAGACACTGACTCACCAGGATGTGCCTTTCTTGGACTTCCCAATCCCCAGAACTATGATAAATAAATTTCTGTTCTTTATAAATCACCAATCTCCGGTTTTTTGTTACAGCAGCACAAAAAGACCAATATAGGCATAATACATATCAGATTCGTGATTCTGTCCCATGCTCTGGTTAATAAACGAATAGGTGGAGATATCTTTAAAGACATTTACATAGAAATTTTATAACACTGCAATTGAACCACTAATGTAAAAGTCTTATGAAATGATATTTTCTCAATGTCTGCTTATTTTAAAAAGGTTAGATATGAAGACATGAATTTCATAAACAGAGGTCTGCCAGTGTAAGGCAGAGATGAAAGACTAGCTCCACAGTCAGATAACTTGAATTTAAATCTTAGTTCTGCCTCATTGGTCAAATTACTTAATTCTCCAAGTTTTGTTTTCCCCACCTGTAAAATGAATATTACAACTTTTATGACATAGAGTTGTTATTGAGAATTAAAAAGAAAAGCATGCAGAGACTTAACACAGTGCCTGGCACACAGTGAGTGTCCCACAAAAAGTCAATCAAAAGAAAATTCACCACGATCTCAAATACTGGTGTAAATATCTAATTGCAAGCTCATTGTCCAAGATTGTACAGCTGGAATTCAATGCCAGATATGTCTGAGTCCAGCTGATTAGACTATACCATACTATATTATAATGATCATTTATTATCTTAGAACAAAGTTTGGGAGATACTTAAGTAAAGTTGGGACAAAAAGCTAAAGATTTTCCCATTCCAGGTTAAAATGTGTGATCTTCCGTATTATTTTTGTACCCCAGAGCAACTAACTGTATTCAAGGATAAGTGAGAAGAAACTACTGAAATGATTTTGAAGAGAGATGTCATATACCTAACACCAAATGTTAAAATAGCATTTACTCAATTATTTGGCAGTCCGCTACTTTGATTAGAACAGAAAATGGGAAAGTGAAAGTGGCTTTCTCAACTAATTATGGGCATGTTAAATCACACAGACTATAGTATTGGAGATACCTACAAAGAAAGGTACCTGCTTAGATCCAATCAAATATTTTGACCACTATACTCAAAAAGCGACTGCCTTGAAATATCATCCTGGTAAAACTCTAGGTTCATATTTTTAACATATAAGATTGAATAATCACATTACATATGAAATATATAATAGTATTTTCATTTTTAATGTATATCTGATTAAAGCTTGAAGAACGCATTTGATTTATAATGTGGAATCTTGTAAGACATCTGAGTTTCTAAGACTGATTAATTCTTAAATTAATAACTGAGGTTCTACCTATAAGGCTCCTAAAGCAACCACTAACATATTTGTTTTCATGAATTCATTGTTTGCTCAGTAATAGAATTATTCATACAGGAACTCTGTAGGAGTTTGGGGCAGCTATTTTGTAAGTCGAGTTAAGCTAGATTTTGGAAATGTGCTGGAATTTTTCATATTTAACATTTTTGTAAAACATTCTTATCTGTAAACCCAATTTTCTTTTCTTCTATATCTAAAGGAGAGTCTTATCTTTACCAAGCAGAGAACCATGTGAAAGAAAAATCATATGTTGTAAGTGAAAAGTTTTCTGAGAAGTTAAGAAAAAGTGCTTATACAAATGCAAGGTGTCATATAAATACTCGTTTCTCCACAATGGTTGAAAATGTGGTAATCCAGTTAAAACAACTATTTTTATTACTAAAAGTTACCATGTAAAGCACACATGCCTTATCTAACAATGTCAAACAATTATACAAAAAAGACAAACCCTTACGTATGGTACAGGTTAAGTTTTGTTCGTGTTTAGGGAAGTAGTTCAGAATCGTCTCATTCCTCAGTATCATTATTATGCCTTTTAACCACCATGATATAGAGCTGGATGAAAACACACATTATTTGAGCTCTGAGGTTGACTCTCTTCCAGTTAGAGGGGGCTAATAGGATGGTTATTTTTATCTTGATCCTCACCAGGTTTCTGATGTTCTGCCTAGATCCCACTGTGGTATATTTAGCAGCAGTTCTTCCTGCAGGAGCCTCAGCCACGTGGAATCACACATCCACACCCCCCCAACCCCTCCGCCTGCTCACTACTGCTGAATACATAACCTAAGCCCTGAAACATGGTTTCTAAAAGATTAATTTCTACTCACAGAAGTATGGGTGAAATTTTTCTTAATGTGACTTGACTTACCAAGTGAAGTTTATTAAACCTTGTCAGAAACCATCTGACTTGCTAAATACACACACATGCATACATACACACTTCTGAAATACAGTAAAAAATCTCCATTGAAAAAGAGGAAAGATTTTAAGGGAATAGATGAACAGTGTGTATTTTAAGTATTCCTCTACAGATCACACTTATGTGTATGTTTAGTTTGTAACAACAGCAGCCCAATAAATGTGACGAGACATATATTTCACTCAAATGTTGCTATGGAATCCTTTCCTGACTTGAAAATTAAATTTCTCCATCTGTTTGCATGACTTCGTATTCATTGTAGTGCCAAGGGCCAGCTGATCTAACAAACATGCTGTAGAACAAATTCCTCAAACCAGAAAAAAAACAAGTGTGAAGTAGAGCAAATAGCATGAGAAACCATATATTTCTGAAAGATTCACTCTCCGAAAGCACATTAATGTTGATAAAACTGGTGGCTTTATTTAGGGATATATTCTTATATGGGCAACTAATCATACAAACTTCTCAACAGTACAATGAACATGACCTGTGTAGGAAATCCTGTAAATCCAAATATTGAATTGTATTAAGATACTAAAATACGGGGATTTAACATACAATTTAGACATGACTTGAGCTGACTTTAAAAGTACCAAGAAGAAAATAAACCACATTAAAAATACTTAATGTGTTCTATATAATGTTCTCTTTGTAAAACCAATTTAAAGATTCTTCAATAAAAACAGAAGATTGTGATACAGATGATGTATTCAATACCAATTTTAACTTATCTATTTATAATGTAATTCATGTTAGCAAGTTTCAGAATTTTCAGACTACAAGCCTAGTCCAATTAATTCCAATTATCTGAGTAATTTTATATTTATAGGATTATAATTACAAAACATCTAATTTATAAATGTATCCACCCACACATTTTCTGACACTAATATGTAATTCTTAATTATTTACATTAGCAAATTTGTACATTTATCAGAATATTATATAAATTACTGATAATTTTTTTAATTTAAAAAGTTATTTATGAAATATAGGCCACTGAAAAGTCTTTGAAATCATTTTCTTTTAAAACATTTAATAAAATTTTAAATTCATTTAATTAAATTCTGTCTCTAAAGAGAAACCAGCAGATGTTATTAGCTCATTGTGTTTATCCTCTTCAAATATATATTGTTCCCAAGTAGTTTTTTAGTTATTTGCTCATATCACAGTTGTAGGGTTTGTTTTCTTCTCTGACTTGCAGGCAATTTTATTTAAGGACGAGTTTTCCTTCCCCTAGTACACTAAGAAGTTCTGAGAGCAAGAACATTATTATGCCTTACCTAAATGCTTGTTAAAATGGCTTACCCATCTTTCAGTTCTCCCACATTAGTTAACTTATTATCTTATAATTAAATATCTGTTTCCTGATTAGCTTTAACATATAGACTCATACTAAATTTTCCCTTAGAAGCCATTATGCTTCAGGTACTTAGAATGTAAAATTTTTAAGGAGAGTAGAAACTTGAACTTTAGCATCATTTGGAGAAAACACTATCTGATAAACAAAATAATAAATCTTACTTGAGAATTTTACGTTAATGAAAACTAGTTATTTAAAAAAAATTTTTAGCAAACTATTACAATTAGAAGAGTCAATCTAGCTGTCTGAAAATATTTAGTAATATAACCATTCATTCTGGTGAAACTGCTGACCTATTTTCTAGGCTTGATGAAGAATTTAATTGTATTTCTCTATACTTACCATTATTTTTCCATTATAAAATTATCTCAAAGTGCCCCAGAGATATGATGTAACTAATGCAAATAATTACTAGAAAGGAATTTAATAGCGTATAATAATCTTGGGAACAATTCAGCCTGAGTCAATGTTTTCTAAAGTTTCAAGTTAAAGCTGTTCTAGAGAAGTTAGGCTTGGGGTGCATTCTTGTATACTTGGAGGGCTTTCTTTGCGTCTTACTTTCTATGCCAACTCTCTTAGACCCCTCGAAAATAGAATCAGAGAGTCAGGCAACAGAGAATGTTTTCATGTATGACCAAAAGACTGGTCTCGCTGTAAAAAGGTCATTTCCAAAAATAATAAGCATGGATAGCAAAGAAAAAATATTTTAAGGAGAGTGATTAAATAAATATAAGAAGAATTATTTGGTCAAAACTTTCTAGAATAATAAATTAGCAATCATCATGCTATTTCTGTAAACATTAATAAAATTGTAACATTTTTCAGATAGCCAAATATTTAATTCATTGGCCCCAATTTCCTTAATATTATAATAAATAACTTGTTTTGTGTGCTCCAAAGTAGCAGTAAAAGTAGACTGGGTAAACATTTGCTGTATCTATTTCTGTAATACATCTCCCACATTATATATACAACTTAAAGCTTCAAGGCTGTGGTTAATTTTAAGCCTAGTCAAGATGGCAGCACACCCACATTCCCAGGCTTAAAATATAGCATATTTCATAACTGCTTCTTCACACCTTACAGAATTCATATATACTTGCAGTCATATTAATAATATTTCCCAACCAGGTTCTACTTACATCTGCCTCCAAAATTTGCTCATTTTTTAATGTACTGACGTTATCCACCAGAATTGGATTTCCTCTTTAAAACACTGAGAAATTTGTTGCAGACAATAGACTTGAATGAGCTAGAATAACAGAAAAGATCTGTTACCTCCTATAAAGACAAAATTTGTTTTCTTCAGATGAAAAACAAAAGCTAGACCAAGGATAACTCAGATTTCCTTCTTTTTACAGAGACTCTGAGACCATAGCAAATATAAGTGCTTGTAGAATGAGAATTAATTTTACCTAGCAGATATTAAAGGCTAAACCTATTGGTCATAAAAACACATTAGTGTAACGGAGTAAGAGGGCAATGAAGAAAGGGAAAAGTTGGGCTAAAATTTTATTTTCTTGGACATTTCTTGGGGAATGTGGGGACAGGCACTTTGCTGTTTTAGTTCTTGCTCAGCAACCTCCCCCACTGCCTTCTACTCTGTCACTACATCCAGTTAGCAGGGAGGGAATAAAGTGGAAGGGATCCAAAAGTCTTTGACTCTCCCGCTACAGTAAGGGCACGCTAATGGACATAAGTGTCTTCAGGGCTGCACTGAGGGAGATGATATGTTTTCTTTGTAGGTTGAAGAGAACTTGATGCTAGAAAAGTGTTCTCAAAAGTTTGGGATTAAAAAAACCATATTTTTACAAATTGAATTATTAACAACTATGTGTTGAATATCTCTAGGTGTAAGGCACTAGAATTGCCACTGTGGATATACAGATGATTAAGACACTGCCTCTTATCCCAGATTACTCAGCTGGAGCCCAAGTTCCATTAATATAACAGTTATATAGATGGCGTGGAGAAGGTGCTTCTATGATAGTACAGTAAAAATATGTTTACTTGTTAATATTACCCAAAGTGATCTATAGATTCAATACAAGGCTTATTAAAATCTCAATGGCATTTTAACAGAAATAGAAAAAACAATTCTATAATTCACATGGAATCACAAAAGACCATGAATAGCCAAATCAATCTTGAGAAAGAACAAAGCTGGAGGCATCATACTTCATGATTTCAAAATATATTACAAAGCTACAGTAATCAAGACAGCATGGTACTGGCATAAAGAAATACATATAAGCCAATAGAACAGAATGGCAAGCCCAGAAACAAATCCACACATATACAGTCAACTGATTTCAACAAAGGAGCAAAGAATTTACAATGGGGCAAGAATCTTATCTTCAACAAACGGTACTGCTAAATCTAGATATCCACAAATGAATAAACTTGGTTTCTGATTTTATGCACACAAAACCCCACTCAAAACAGCTTAAAGACTTAAAGGTAAGCCCTGAAACTGTAACACACCTAGAAAAAAACATAGGGGAAAAGCTGCATGACACTGATTTCATGAATGTGACACCAAAAGCACCAGCTACCAAAATGAAAAAGAAGAAGTGTGACTATATCAAACAACAACAACAACAAAACATCTGTACAGCAAAGGAAATTATCAATAGAGTGAAAGGTAACCTATGGAACAGGAGAAAGTATCTGCAAACCATATGTCCAATAAGGAGTTAATATCCAAAATAGATAAATAACTCCTATAACTCAATAGTTTAAAAAATCTGATTTTAAAATGGGCTAAGGACTTGAACAGACATTTCTCCAAATAAGACATACAAATGGCCAATAGGTATAATAAAAAATGCTCAACGACATTAGTCATCAGGGAAATGCAAAGCAAAACTACAAAGAAATATCACCTCATACTTGTTAGAATGGCCATTACAAACAAACAAACAAAAGACAAGTGTTGGCATGGACGTGGAGAAACTGGAACCATTATACATTTCATGGGCATGCAAAATGCTGAATCCACTACGAAAACAGTATGGAGATTCCTTAAAAAATTAAAAATAGAACTACCATATGATCCAGCATTACCACTTCTGGGTATTTGTCCAGAAGAATTGAAATCAACATCTCAAAGGATTATCTGCACTCCTGTGTTTCTTGCAGCACTAATCACAATAGCCAAGATGTAGAAATGATCTAAATGCCCATCAACAGATAAATGGATAAAGAAAACATATATACATGCCAAGGAATATTGTTCAGCCTTACAAAAAAGAATATTCTGTAATATGCAACTACATAGATGAACATTGAGGATGTTATGCTAAGTTAAATAAGCTAGTCACAGAAAGATAAATACTGCGTGATTCCACTTACAGGAGGTATCTAAAATAGTCAAATTCATAGAATCGAAGGGTGCAATGGTGGTTGCCAAGGGGTGGAAGTAGGAGGAAATGGAAAATTACTAGTCATTGGGCATAAAGTTTTAATTAAGCAAGATGAAGAAGTTCTAGAGATCTGTCATATGCCATTGTCCCTAAATTCAACAGTACTGTATTGTACACTGAAAAATTAGTTAAGAGGGCAGATCTTAGGTGTTTTTACTATAAGAGAGACATACATTTTTAATGAGAAAGGCTGCTTCAAAAAAAGGCACAAGGACATGGATATGAAACGAATCTCTTCTGAGCTGTAGACCTGTTCAGAGGGTATGGGGAGCTACAGCTACCTTCCTTTCAATTTCAGACCCAAATCTACCTTGATGAGTAGCTGCTCCCCCTACAACGGGCTAATACTAAAGCACAGGGGACAATAAGAAGGAAACTAACAAAAATCAGTTATGGTTGTCAGTACACTGGTGCCCTACCAGCAAATCCTGCACTAGGAAAGCAAGGGGGCCATTAAGTGTGCAACCACCTTATCCATTGGCATTGCCCCAGATAATAACATGAGGGCAAGACTTGTGAACTTGTGACTTGTGAACTATAAAGCTAATGGTTGTCACTGGTGTGTAAGTGGGTGGGCAACATGCATTTGGACTTAAGGTGATTGATAACTTCCTAAGGGGTAGGGAATGTTTAATGATGTTACATGGGAAGTACCATGGCAACCACGTTTATTCTAAATGCAGAATACACGCTAAGTTCAGATTTTAAGATAGTAATTCTTAAAATGTTTTAAAATGTCCTTCCCATCAATAGAGAGTACAAAAGGACGGTTATGCCAGCAGAAAAAAACACAGACATGAAACAAAACACCCAGACCAGAGAGACAGAACTGCTTCATATAGCCATTTTTAGGCAAAGCAGGGAGCCAGTGTTTTGCCATGCATATTAGAGAAAAGGGAAGTCTCCTACTGATACAACCTAATACTTAGTACTGAAAGGCTATTCCTGAAAAGTACATAAAAGTAAGCAGTCTTAATGACAGTAACTAGGGCTCTGAAGCTAGAAGAAAGCTTTCCAGTGGAACACGTGGAGGAGAATCTTGTCTGAATGAGACTTCAGTCACTAGTCACTAGAAGTTATCATTAAGACTTGATGAGGAACAACTGATAACTGAACAAAATCTAGTGTGTACACTCAGAATGTGTTGTGAATAGTTTGGTATAGTGTATCATTTCAATGACCAAATTATCGTCTCATAAAACCCCAAGCAAAGCACCTAAGGGTTTAATATAATGATACCTGGAGCAAGAGGAAGATACTACCTGAATATTATAATTAATGTTCTGTTACTAGAATGAACAACAGGTCAACTGAATTCATTATGGAGTACTTTCTTAATGAGGCTAATTTCTGAGTTTTCTCAAATTAGTGTAAGATATTAAGCATATGTAGAAAGATGATGAATTCAAATGTGAAGTGAGATTTCAATTCAACAAACACTTACTGGGCTATGAGTAGGATGCTGTGCTAAATATTGTGGCTTTACAGATGAAACAAATCCCTTGCTCCAAATGCAAGGTAAGTCCAGAAGCAAAGAGATGCTATGTGATGAAATAGGTGCCATACTAGATACAGAAATCAGAGCATAGTATGGGTATGTACAGGCTCATGATCAATGATTAGGGAGAGTTCAAAGAAAGTATGGGTTCCAAAGAGAGTACACATAATAATTTTCCTGCTCAGCAGTACTTGTAGGCAGGAGATGCTTTCTTCTTGTTTTGTTCCTTACCGATTAGCAATAATGAAACTCTGCAGCTTCAGATATAAAATATTTATTGAGAGTGAGTACATGGAATAGCATAGATGTCAGGAATTAAATACATTATCGAGAACACAAAATATCAGAAAGCTAGAAGGCTAGCCACCCAGCCCAGACTGTCTGTCTCAGTCAGGTTAGATTAGTTTCAGTACAGATATAACAAGTCCTCTGATTTTGACTGAGGAGCCCCTGGCTAGCAGTACATATAGTTATATATGTGCCTATTTCCTCCTTGCAGTCCATGAGCTACTTGAAGGCAATGACTACATTATGCAACAGAGTGCATGGCATTTAGAATGTGCTCAGTATTTGAATACTGACTGAATCAACGAATAATTCTATACTGAAAGCACCACTCCTTCCCCCCAAAATAATTAATAATGGTTTTTAAAGCCCTTCAAGGTCTTCTACAGCCCTTCAAGGATCTGTCACAGCTTCTAGGAATCAAGACATTCATCCACGTGATGGATGTGAGTGAAAGGTCCACTGCCAACGTTAGGACATTTCCTTGTCGTTTGACCTTTAAGAATTTAAGACTACTCAGGAAAAGCCTGGAAATAAAAGGATTATAGTCTTGAAGATACTCATGAAGATACTCACTTCATTCTAAAATAAGCATTTCCTACAGAAAAAGAAAAGACATGAGAGATAATAATGGAATAGCTGTAAAATCTCTTTCTGGAGACAACAATCAAACTATAGACCATCTTGGGTTCTATGTTAATCTTATATACAGCCAAAGCAAGTATATGGAAATGAGTTAACCCCATGAATATCACTATTTTTATTCCATTGTCCTCCAAACAAATTTTTTCACTGCATTTGATATGTACAAACATGTGAAGTTTAAAGAATGTCATCTGTCCAGTCTCTTGTAGAGGAAATAATGTGAACTGAAATAGCTAAAGGACAAAAGAAGTAAGAGGAAGAGAAAACATGCCTGAAAGAATCTAAGTTACTGACAAACCCCCAGAACATTTTGATATGACTGTAACAGCCAGACCTATGATAGAGGACTAGTCTGGTTTTGATACTAAATTGCCATTGTCCAAACTCCAGTTATCCACAGTTAACCTGAGATGGACATCTATTGGTGTTTGGTTGTTTAACACTTAGGCCTGGTTTCTAAGCACATCACAAATTTGTTTCTGGGAGTTACTTCAACTTTGGATATAATCTGGAGAGGCCCTGAATCCAGTTCCCTTATTTTCCAGCCAAGGGGCAGCCATGTGATCCCAGCTTGGTTAATTAAATACCTGCCTGGAATTTAAATTTTGAACAGAGTGCCTAAGAGACTAAAATGGCTGGGGTTCATTCATTTCATCACTGTCATCCTGACCAGCTGGTTCCTGCTGCAAGAGAACACCTATTGTTCCTGCTTCCTGCTCTCTGGAGGTAACCTGGTTCCTGACCATGTTCATGTCTGGTCCCATAGTCATCTTGTAAGTTCTATGCTCTCCTAGTGGCCTTCTAATAAACTGCCTTTCCTTTAAGTTAGTTAGACTGGTTTGGTTATGTGCAGGGCAGGTGTGGTTGGTACTTGCTGCCCTCCTGAGATGAGTGAGTATAAGGGGCTACTGCAGAGGTTCCTGTTCTCATGTTACTTTAAAATCTGGCAGCCTGAGTCTACCAATGAGCATCTGTAAACCATGCTGAGGTATGCCTGCCTAATTCTCCTTTCCTAATTTCCTCTCCTATCTGTCTCCCAAGTAAGGTCCAGTTAAAGATGAATGCTAGGCAAGGTCAATATGGGGAAACTGGGGGAAAGACCATCCTAATTTCTTTCTGCAATCTGCCTTAAATGCAAGCAAAAGTCAGTCATTACATAAAAGCTACTGTTGAGCAACTCTTTCCAAAACAATGTTTACTACCATGATCAATGACACTGAAAACACACAGTTAATAGAATAACTGTGATAGAGAGTAGGCTAGGTGCAGTGGCTCATACCTATAATCCCAGCACTTTGGGAAGCTGAGGCAGGCGGATTACTTGAGCCCAGGAGTTCAAGACCAGCCTAGGCAACAGGGCAAAACCTCATCTCTACAAATAAATACAATAATTAGCCAGGTGTTGTGGTGCACCTGTAGTCCTAGCTACTTGGAAGGCTGAGGCAGGAGGATCAATTGAGCCTGGGAGATTGAGGCTGCAGTGAGCCATGATCACAGTACTGCACTATAGCCTGGGAGATCCTGCCTCCAAAAAAAAAAAAAAAAAATTGAAAGTGAATGGAACATACAGACTGAAAATATATCTGCATATTGTATTCTTAAAACAGAAAATCTGAGCATTAGGAAATTTATAGCCAATACAAACACACACAAAAAAAGCCACTTAGCAAACAAAATGAACCCCAGACAGCTGTAGCACTTTCACACTTGGGAACCTGGTTTGCAGTCTTGTGAATAGAAAAGCATATGAAAAGAATAATTAAAATATGTTAGAGACAAGTGTCAACGAACCTAGCTATACATATCCTCAATGAGAACATTAAATTTCCTTTGGGAAATTATTGAGAGTGGATTGTACCAGTTAAGAATGGGAAAGATCAAATTAAGAAATGGAGGCAACATTTCAGAAAGTAATGCAATCCCAGGAGTCCCTCAATACTATTATGGCCTTACTGGCATTCCTGAGACACAATAGGCTGGAAAGGACCTTGGATGGATGAGAATATTGATGCCCTTCAATACCCAGAGCGAGAGTGCCATCCTCTCTCATTACTCACCAACCTTACAGTAACACTTTTCCAGTACCACTGAGAATTGATAGCACTTTAAATGCTCAGAATTTCCCCTCCCAGCAATATAACAGACTACATATTCTGAAATCCAACTAAACACCTAAACATTCTAGAAAAATATAAAAGCCATGATTATAAAGGAATAGCTAAGCTATAAGTAACTAAAAGGGAAATATCAGAGGATAACAGTAAAGTGAAAACACGAATCCAAAAAGGTCACACTCTCTGTATGACATCCCCCCACCTTGCAAAGAAAATCCAAAGCCAACAAATTAATTTAAAGCAATTGTTTCCCTTAGAAACAAACATAAATCTTCTACAAAGATATGTGCCCTCAAAGCAGACCTTACAGAATTCATACAGATAAAGTCCCAACAAATATAATTTCCCAATTTTTAAAAAATTTGAATTACATGAAAAAGTAAGACATCATGAGAGAGAGCCAGCAGAATACACTGCACAGACCTGTCACGACTTCCTATGTTGGAATACTAAAATCAAAATATAAATTAAGTGTGCTATTAAAAGATTACAGAGGGAATTGAATACATAAACAAAGAGCATGAGACTATGAAATATGAAGCCGATTTGAAAAAGAACCAAAATGAACTTCCTGAAAAAAAAAAAAAGATTTAAATGAAAAAATGTATTGTACAAGTAAACAAGCTAATAAGACACAGGTAAAAAGAGTTAATTAGAGAACTAGAAACCAAAGTTGAAACCACTACTGGACTGGAACAGAGACCAAAAAAGAGAGAAAAATACATTAAAAAATGTTAAGAATCATAAAGGATACAAATAAAGGACTAACATTTATAACAGGACCTCTAGAAAGAGACAACTGTGAAGATGAGGGAGAAATGATACATGAAGAAATAGTGCCTAAGAATTTTTCAGAATAGATGAAAAACACAAATTCACAGACTCAGGAAACTAAACAAATAAGCAGGATTCAACACACACACACACATAAACAAACTCCAAGACACACACTACAGTGAAATTTCAAAAATCCAAAGGCAATGAGAAAATCTCAAAGAGCCAGACAAAAGCACTGTGGTGGATAAAGAGAAGGAAAGAAGAAAAAGGAAGGATAAAGTAGGAAGAAAGAATAGAAAATTGAAGGAGGATTATATGAAAGAATGGAGAAAGACAAAGGAGAGAAAAAAAATACTTGAACAAGGAAAGCCAGACTCCCCTTAGGGGTAAATGTGGCTAACAGTCTGAGGATGCTTTTGAGGTATAGCTAGCTGAACCTGAAATCCTGACATTAAGCTGAAAGGCTAATGTGTTTCCAGACTGGTAGTGCCTCTGACTCCTGATAGCAAAATAAACTCTTCCTTAAGATAGGTCTCAGGATTCCCAAATATTAAGTTCAATTTATTATAGCCACATAAATAATATTCCCAAACACCTAGAAAAACTAGCCACCACAAAGCAAAATCAGTAGAACAAGAGATCAAGATGCCCAAGAACCACAGATAATATAATTATCAGATATTAATGTAACACTACTATCACTGAAATGGTTAAAAAGTAAGAGTGGTAATAAAAATTCACAAAGGAACGTATAATGAAATATTGTTTGACTTTACAAGGAAGAAAATTCTGGTGCATGCTATAACACAGATAAGCCTTGACTTTGCTAAGTGAAACAAGCCACTCACAAAAAGACAAATACTCTATGATTTCACTTACGTGAGGTACCTAGAGTAGTCAAAATTATAGAGGCAGAAAGTAGAATGGCCACAGGAGCTGGAGGAGAGGAGATTTGTTTAATGGGTCTAGCATTTCAGTGCTGCCAAATGAAGAGTTCTGAAGATTGGTTGCCTGACAATGTGAATGTATTTATCACAACTGATGGATGAACTTAAAAAGATTTTAAAATGGTGAATTTTATCCTGTTTTATCCTAATTTATATTCCTTATTATTCAACTTTCTTGATATATATTGTGGTTCCTACATCAATGAATTCAAGTCTTTCATCAATTATAGAAAAATCTCAGCCATTACTTTTTTGAAAATTGCCTCTCCTCCATTTGAAACACTAACGAGACTAATTTAAACACATGTGTTTTTTTTTTATGACTTAACTTCTATGACAGAGTTTATCTGTCAATTGGTGTACTTCATAGGTTCTAAGAAATTCTGTCATTATCCTCCTGAATGTCACCTTTTCCCCCAACTTTCTTTCCTCTTTTTCTCTCTGGAACTGGAAGTACAATCAATCCTCATTATTTGCAGATTGCATATTTGCAGATTCACCTACTTGCTAAAATCTATTTATAACCTCCAAATTAATCTTTTATGGTCATTCATTGACATGCTCAGAGTGGCAAAAAAATTTGAGTCACCTGATGTACATGTTCCTAGCTGAGGTCAAACAAGGTGATGCTCTGTCTTCTTGCTTCATCTCTCATACTGTAAATACATGTCCTTTTTGCTATCTATTTAGGGCTCTGGTTTTGTTTTTTGCATTTTTATGCTTTTTCTTGGTGATTTCTCTGTTTACAGTGGCCCCCAAACATAGTACTGAAGTGCTGTGTAGTGTTTCTTGGTGCAAGAAGGCTGTGAAAATCCGTGTGTTAAATAAGCTTCATTCAGGCATGAGTTATGGTGCTGCTGGCCACGAATGTGTTAAGTGAGGTGCCTTTAAACAAAAACACACATAAAACAAAGTTATATATTGATTAATTAATGAAAAATTGTGAACAGATGCTCACAGAAACTTTTTATTTCTCCTAGGAACAATGGTTCAGTATTCACTAATCCAGTATTCACAGTGGCTTTACAGAACATAACTCTTGCCAATAATGAGAAGTGACTGTATGAGAACATCTTCTATCTTCTCTATATCTCATTTTCTCTTTTTTATTTTCTATTGTTTTATCTCTCTGTGCCACATGATAGATAATTTATTTTGACGTAATTTCTGGGTCACTATTTGCCCTTTAGCTGTACCATGTGACTACTGAAGTATTGAGTTTTACACTTCGGTTATTTGTTTTTCTATTTCTATAAGTTTTATTTGGTTTCTTTTCAAGTCGTAAAAGTCCCTTTTTGGGTTTCCTATTCTCTGTAGATTTGATCAAGCTTATTTTTCATTTATTTAAAAATAGTAAGCATACTTTACAGTTATTTTATAGTCTGTTTCTGGTAATTCCAACATCTGAAATTTTTGAGGATCTGGTTTTGTTGTTGATGTAGCTACTGTTTCCTGTTCTTGGGGTCTAGTTTTCTTGTGTGATTGGTCATCTTTTGTTGAGACAGGATGTTGCTCTGTTGCCCAGGGTGAGTACAGTGACATGATCATGGCTCACTGCAGCCTCAGCTTCCCGGGCTCAAGTGATCCTCCTGCCTCAACCTCTTAAGTAGCCAGCACTACAGATGCATGCCACCATGCCCATGCTTGATCATCTTTGACCACGTGTTCCTCATTGCATTGAAAAATTATTTGCAAGAATAATTTGAATCAAGGATAAAGGATAAACACATATCTTTCTCCAAAGATATATGTTTGTTTCTATTAGGTACTTGGGAGTACCAACAATATGGCATTGCCTTAAACCTAGTTCAAGGCTTGAGGTTCTGCGAACAACCCAGGGAATCAGACTTGGGTTGTAATCCTACGTGAGGACTGTCCCAAATCTGGTTCATCCTTTTCCAAAGAGTGTAGCACTTTGGAGTCCTAGCCTATTGAGGGAAGGATTTCCTATTTCTGGGGGCTCCAGGCTTTGACTTCTATCATGATGCCACTTGCTCTGTGAATTATTCAAAGTGAAAATTCAAAAATTGACAACTGTCAAGAACGCTGATAGAAAAAGTTTCTTCTGCTCTATTCACCTCACTGGTAAATATTTTCCTTTCAACTCTGGCCTAGTAATTCTCTACTATCTTGTCAGGGCTTTTATACTTTTAAGATGTTGATTTTTGTATATTACCTAGCTTTTTTAGAGGGCTGTCCAAATAATCTAGCCCTCAATTACCAGAAAAAGAAAACCAGCTTTTTTTTTATTTCTTTTTTTTTTTTTTGAGACAGAATCTTGCTCTGTAACCCAGACTGGAGGGCAGTGGCACAATTATGGCTCACTTCAGCCTTGAACTCCTGAGTTCAAGCGATCTTCTTGCCTCAGCCTCCAAAGTAGGTAGAACTACAGGTGTGTGCCACAATGCCCATTTTATTTTTATTTTTTATTTTTTGTGGAGACAGGGTCTCAAATTTTTGCCCAGGCTGTTTTCAAACTTCTGGCTTCAAGTGATCCTCCGACCTCGGCCTTCTAAAGTGCTGGGATTACAGGCTTGAGCCACTGGGTCCAACTGAAAAGGTTGCATTTAATTCAGCCTCTTCTATCTCTTCTGCTTAAGGTGAAGGCCATTCCTACTTTTTCTTCGTGGCTTATTTATTTATTTTTATTTTCTAGTGACAAGGTCTCACTCTGTCATCCAGGCTAGAGTACAGTGGCATGATCATGGCTCACTGCAGCCTCAAATTCCAGAGTTCAAGCAATCCTCCCACCTCAGGTCCAGATTAGCTGGGACTACAGGTATGCACCACCGCTCCTGGTTAATATTTTACATTTTTTACAGGGATGGGGGTCTCACTTTGTTGCCCAGGCCAGTCTTGAACTCCTACCTTCAACTGATCCCCCCTCTTTGGCCCCCCACCCAAAAGTGCTGGGATTATAAGCATGAGCCACCATGCCCTTTTCCTGGCTTAATTCCTCATCTTCTGTGTGTAATCACTCAAATGGGAGAAGACATATCTCCAGAAGAATAAGCAGCAGGTATAAGGCACACACTTTCTCAGGGCAAAAAGGTTAGTTCTGCATGGCTGGGAAGGCCTCAGGAAACTTAGGATCATGGCGGAAGGTGAAAGGAAGCAAGGCACCTTCTTCACAGGGTGGCAGGATGGAGAAGTGAGTCTGTTTGTGCTTGTTTTTATTCTTTTTAACCTTACATTAATGTTATAATCATAACTCTTTACTATTTACTTTTAACAAACTCTATAAATGATATATGATTTTATTCCCATTTTGTATATGAGGAATTGAGGCACAGAAAGATTAAGCAACTTGCCCAAAGTTGCGGGCTAGCAAATAGTAGTTCTAAGACCAGAATCTAGGCTGCCTATCTCTATCATAAATGCTCCTGAGTACTGGGTTACTCTCCCTCTCTTTTGTATGTATATAATATCACATTTCATAAATAAAAAGAAGTCAGCCATGGTGGCTCATGCCTGTAGTCCCAAGTTCTCAGGAGGTAAAGACAGAAGGAATGCTTGAGCTCAGGTGTTTGAGTCCAGTTTGGGCAACACAGAGAGACCCTATCTTTAAAAGATATATAAAAGAAGGCCGGGCGTGGTGGCTCAAGCCTGTAATCCCAGCACTTTGGGAGGCCGAGGCGGGCGGATCACAAGGTCAGGAGATCGAGACCACAGTGAAACCCCGTCTCTACTAAAAATACAAAAAAATTAGCCGGGCGCGGTGGCGGGCGCCTGTAGTCCCAGCTACTCAGGAGGCTGAGGCAGGAGAATGGCGGGAACCTGGGAGGCGGAGCTTGCAGTGAGCCGCGATCGCGCCACTGCACTCCAGCCTGGGCAACAGCGTGAGACTCCGTTTCAAAAAAAAAAAAAAAAAAAAAAAGATATATAAAAGAAAATACAAAGAACTGAAAAGGAGAAAAATGCTTGGCACTAATACCGTAAGGACTAATGCCATTCAAACTATTTTGCAAGAAGATTAAACATACGTATATAGCTATATATGTGTCATTGTAATGAAAAATAACATCAAAAAGTTAATAATCACTTGATTGTGTTACTTTTACTCTCTTCACGTTTTTCTTCATTTTTCCCAATTGTCTGCAGTGAATATGTATTACTTTTAAACTCAAGGGAAGAAAATAATACTATTTTAAAATACTTTGGCCCACAGCTTTTTTTATTTAATTGCATATCCTAAATCACATGGTAAACTGCATAGGAAGTCTAATTATATCTTGCCTGGGAGATGAAAGACAATTTTGAGTATTACTGTGATCCAAAAAGGGCCTTCACTGTGTATCCAAAGGCAAATAGTGTCTTAAATTTCAACAAAAAATGTTAAGGGCTAGTAAAGAGTTGCTTTGAGCTGGTCTTACCATTGGTTTTGACCATTTTTCTTTTCTTTTCTTTTCTTTTCTTTTCTTTTTCTTTTTTTTTTTTTGAGACAGAGTTTCACTCTTGTGCCCCAGGCTGGACAGCACTGCAATGGTGCGATTTTGGCTCACTTCAACCTCCGCCTCCCATGTTCAAGTGATTCTCCTGCCTCAGGCTCACAAGTAGCTGAGATTACAGGCACCCACCACCATGCCAGGCTAATTTTTTGTATTTTTAGTACAGACGGGGTTTCACCATGTTGGTGAGGCTTATCTCAAACTCCTAACCTCAGGTTAGCCGCCTGCCTCAGCCTCCCAAAATGCTGGGATTACAGGCGTGAGTCACTGCGCCTGGCCTGCCTTGACCATTTTTTATGTGACTTTAGGGCAATCTCATCCTGTCTAAGGCAGATAGGTACCCTGGGCTCCTCTGTCTATAGCCACCCCATTAAATAAGGAGAGACACAGAGGGAATGTAATGCAACAATCAATAAACAGACTTCACAGTGCAGAGATTAGTTGCCTGACTAGCAAGTTTAGACAAACAGTCCTTAAATGGGAGTGTGAGGTTCCTGCTGACATTCAGGAAAGCATCTGAGGCTGTGAAGGGGTGCATGGTAACTGCAAATTGTGTGGTGCTAAACCCACAGAGTCACAGAAGATCTGCATCCGTTTTGCTTTCCAGAGGTGGGAGATTTTGCTTTCCAGAGGAACAGAGATTTTTTTTTGAATGTAGAAAAAAACTCTTTAGAAACAGATAAATGTAGAGTTTGGTAGCATTATCCAGTCAAGGAAACACTAACGAGGCTGGGTGCAGTGGCTTACGCCTCTGATCCCAGCACTTTGGGAGGCTGAAGCAGGAGGATCACTTGAGTTCAGGAGTTTGAGACCAGCCTGGGCAACAAAGTGAGACCCCATCTCTATTTTTTTAAACTAAATTAATTTTTTTAATTAGCCAGGCATAGTGGCACACATCTGTAGTCCCAGCTACTTGGAAGGCTGAGGCAGGGGGACTGCTTAAGCCCAGGAGTTCAAGGCTGCAGTGAGCTATGATTGCACCATTGCACTCCAGCCTAGGCAACAGAATGAGACCCCATCTCTAAGAAAGGAAAAAAGAAAGAAAAAAGAAAACCCTAAACTAACAGGGCAATCTGTAGAGAGATCCTGGCATCTAAATACTAGCACTGAGCCTCCAGATTAAGCAAGGGCAGCAACAGCAGGCTCCGTTCGGAGCATCCCAAGTTTAGTATCATTTTCTTAAAAACTTAATATACCAAAAACACCCCATATTGACTCTGTAAAGTAATTATCCCCAAATTACCCACTATCAATTTCTAGGCAAACAACCAGAAAAGCACTGTGGAACACTCACATTTCAATGACCTCTCTCACCACCTGCTCCTCTTCTTTCATTTACTAGTTTGTAAATTGGAGGAAATCACTAACTTTCCCAAAGCTTCAGTTCCCAACTGGTAAGAGGGATATAATTATACTTGCCTCACAGTGCTGTTGTGAAGATAAAATGGCACAGTGGCTATAATGCCCACCACAGTGTCCTGCAGAGGCTCTGGAAGTGTGTTCCAATGTAGTCCCATCCACAGCCACT
Source organism: Macaca nemestrina (assembly GCF_043159975.1). NCBI lineage: Eukaryota > Metazoa > Chordata > Mammalia > Primates > Cercopithecidae > Macaca > Macaca nemestrina. The sequence continues at coordinate 50,866,520 of NC_092128.1, read as the reverse complement.
GAGTCACACCACACACACACACACACACACACACACACACATATACACATACCCCTGAATGTTGCCTAGGCAAACGGCCTTCTAAAGTCACTCCTGTCTGGCTCAGGACCTCCAAAATCAAGATTAAGAATCCAAACATATTAAAGTGAGAATTGGGAGTTATTTTCACTTCAGATTTCATTTAAAAATAACAAATTACAAAACAGTAGCTAGAAAGGGAACCTGCTAATGAATATTCATTAACACTGCTAACCAGAAATAAAGACAAAAGCTGTCTTTTCTTGTAACATTAAAGTGAAAACAAATAAGATACGGAGAAGGCAGCAGGAGAGCCAGAATGACACTTCCATTTCAGGGATGAGGGAATTTGATATAACTTATGACGAGGGCTTGGTAACCCCTGGGAATTCTAATGAACACAACCCCTGCAGACTTCAATGGAGTTCCATCTTGAACATCCAAGGGCAGTCATTTGGCTTATGGTGAATAGATCTAACTCTTGGCTTCCTAGCCAAAGAAGATTGAGAAATTTGAATAAAAATTAAGAACAAGAGCTTTTAAAATGTTTTTTTTTAATGAAGTATAGTCCCATACTTCATTAACTTCAGTATATGCTGAAGACAATTATACATCGTCCTTGAGCCAAGAACCTGGGGAAATATAAGAAATAAAAACTGGAATTTCTTCATGGTTTTATGTTGGGGATGTGTGCTTGGTTTTTTTCTTCTGACTTTCAAAGGAGTCCGAGATGGGTAACTGAACTTCCTACTCTGAAAAATGACCATCATGATAACATACCATTAAGAGTCAGGACTTTGAAGTGGTGCATTTGGTTTAAGAACAGGTTGATGAGAACATGCGGTATTTGATTTTCTGTTCCTAAGTTAGGATAAGAGTCTCCAGCTCTTATAAGCGGGAGCTAAATGATAAGAACTTATGAAAACAAAGAAGGAAACAGCAGATACTGGGGTCCATTTGATCGGGGAGGGTGGGAAGAGGAAGCAGAAAAGATAACTATTGGGTACTGGGCTTAATACCTCGGTGATGAAATGATATGTACAACAAACCCCCAAGACATGTGTTTACCTATGTAACAAACCTTCACATGTGCCCCCAAATCTAAAATAAAAGTTTAAAAAAACCTAAAAATTACAATTAAAAAAAGAGGAGATTTTCTTTGATCCAGTCAAAGAAAAACAAAAACAAAACCAAAAACAAAAAACAGGTTGCGGGTGAACTGGCAGAAAAAAAAGTAAAGAATTGTTGAAGGGCATAAGATGGGTTGGGGGAAAGAAAAGCTCCTAGTTCCATACGAATTTGAAGGTTGTATTTGAACTTTTAAAAACCTGAAAGTAGCTAAAAAAATCCATCAGTTCTGTTAGAGTCCTCTTCAAAGGAAAGGAGATTTGACAGAGGAGATTTGAAGGCGGTGATAGAAGTAAAAATAAAAAACCTTTTCATGTTTTTACCTCAGGCGCTTAAACTGCCCTTGTATTACAGCACTTTCCTCACTGTAAAGTATTAATACATATGAATCCTGAGCCTCCTGTTAAAACACATGCTCTGATTCAGCAAGCAACTTTGCTTTTCCAACAAGCTCTGGGTGATGTCCACACTGCTGGTTTATAGACCACACTTTTAGTAACATGTAAAGGTGAGTTGCAGTGCCTACTGTTGGTTCATCACACTAGAATTTGGAAGTTTGTCCCCTAAGCCCAGTTTTTGTGCTTGGCAGATACTAGCTTGCCCTAGTTATCTCATGGGTTATCGTGAAGCTGAAATTAAACAACATGCCAAGTGCTTTAAGAAATGTGAAGAACAAAGAATAGTATGATCACCATCATGAAAAAGATCATAAAAGACAAATGACTTTCTGAAGGACCCCAACGTAAGAGGCAAACTAAACTCAAAATCTGTATCATCTGATCTTAAGCAAGTGCTTTGTACTCTAATGTGTTGCAATTTAAGGCATTATGAGGAACAGATCACATTTATTTCCATCTTGCATTTGCCTCCCTGTCTTAATGCATACATTACATTGAAAATGTACACACTGGGATGATTCAAACCCTTGTATTTCCTTAGAGGGGCAGAGATCACTGCTGCTGTACTGCCCTCTGATGCACTCCAGGAGTCATCATAACACTCAATACACCTACAGTCTAATAACAACACTGTTAACCAGGTAAACGTAAGGGAGACCGGTATAAACGCCCAACCACATGAGACAATTTCAGAGATGGGACACAAAATGTGGGCTAATCAAGGAAGACTTTGTGGAAGAAAAGCATACGTTTTGAGGTGTGCTCAAATGAGAAAGGTTTAGGTAGCTTAGAAGAAAGGCAAGGCTGACGCTGAGCAAAATCACAGTGGCATCTCCAATGAGTTAGTCATCCTGCACACAGTGTCAAGGACTATATTTAATACCCAGAAATAATCCTACAGGTTAGAACACGGAGGCCAACTCAACCGATGTAGTAGACTAGTTCAATAATTAGAAAGGAGAGAGCCCTGGAATACCAGGGTAAGGACTGTAGATTTTATTCTTCATGGGATGGAGGGCCATTTGAAGAATTTTTAGCTTGGCAGAAACAGAAGGAATGAAACTGGGTATTTAAATGGAATGTATCGGAGAGAATACGGAAGGCATGAGAATAAGTAAGTACACCTTTACAACTTATATTTACAGCAGTGGATCCATTTAATCAAGTGAGATCTTAAAACACCTGTCTATCTATGGAGAGAGAGGAAGGCAGAGGGAGAGAGAATATGAATATAAATACGAATATGAATATGTAAGCAGAGCTGTTTTAGGTCAGAGTGTGATGGGGCCCCTAGGCTAAGCTGTCAGGAGTGGAACCCTGAGGTCTGCTTGGTTTCTTTTGAAAGAAGGTCACTGTAATGTGATAAGTATATAAGGATGCAGGAACTAGAAATGCAAAGGAAAACTACACAGACATGTTTTATGAAGGAAGAATAGATCACCCAATGGCTCCAATAGCTCTAGAGCCAGGCATTTTGGCTTCTAGTCCAGTGTTCTTCATCTACATCATTCTGACTCTGCAGATTACTACTTGACAAGACATGCCAAGGAGAAAATGCAAAGTCCAATACACTTATTAGTAATTTAGAAACTTCTTAGACACTTCCTTTTATCTTCCAACACTGAGGTCTTAAAAGAGCATTTAGTCTAAAAATCCAGTCCCATTTCCATTCTTTAATCTTATCTCTAAGCAATTAATTGATTGGAAAATAATTTATTCTTCAAAGTTGCAGACTTCCTGTTGTTGTTCCAAAGCCTTTCATAGTGATCTAATACTTGTGAGTATTTTAACAATGTCATCACAAGATCTGATTCACAAAAGAGATTACATTGGGCACAAATAAGTGGCCCAAGATAGAAGGCATTAATTTATTTTCATATAGAATATACAGATGGCCTACAGTAAGACTGAAAACTGTGATAATAATAACCAGCATATTTATAAACACACATAAAGACACCTATTCAATGAAAGAAGACTTGTTGTTACACGTTCAGAAAAGCACACAAGGTGTGTTTGCACACAAAGATACTATGAGAAAGTTATAGAGAAAATGAAAGTAATTATTTTCTTTCACTTGCAGAACAAAACATATGTGTTTGAATTTCTAGGAGGCATCATTTCTGAAATCACAGAGTTCAGAGTTCTTAAATACTCTGGGAAGCATCTCAGTAACTCAGGACTGAATGTTCTCTTCTTTTTTGAAGATTTTCAGAAGTGTATATTTTACAAGCCTCTTCCAGTGTTTTACTGTCAAGAGCAGAGGAGTTCTCCTGATACAAATCTAACTATCTTCCTTCTTTAATGTATGTCCATTTCCTCTTGTTCTATCCTCTGAACATGGGCAAAAAATGTCCAATATCCTCCTCACGAAAGATTTCCACTTATTTGATGACATAAGGTAAGTTATGCCTCAATTTTCTTATCCTAAACAATTCCAGTTCCTTTAACTTTTACTCAGAGAAGTTTCTCCTCATTCCTTTAATCACTTTGGTTTCCCTTTGGAATCCTGTCCAACTTCTCCACATATCTTATTAATGGGGACTAACAGTAAGGAATTATTTAAAATTGCAAGTGATGCATCTTTTATTAACCTCCATATTCTACTAAAGCAAATGTTGTAATAAAAATGACATTAAAGTGCGCTCTGTATTGTCCAGTTGGTCAGAACTGGTGCACTATTTATGGGTTACTTATAGGTAATTACTGGTAATTATAATAATAGCTATGATGCAGTGAATGTTTCCTATGTTCCAGGTACCGAATACTCTGCTGTTAAATCCTGGCAAGAACTCTAAAAGGTAGGTATTTTTACCCTGATTTTTTATAGTAAGGGCCTGGGCTACATTGTCACAGATCTTAATTGTGATTCCAGGGCCAGTACCTTATAACAGTACTATGAAGACAGGTAATCCCATCCTGATACACATACACGCTACATTGCATGGCCCACGTACAGTGATTGCTGCAGTTCAGGTTTCTCTGGAACCAGACTCTGAGATGAAGATCTGCAGGCAGGAATTTTATTGGTGAGGGCTCCTGAGCACAACCCCAAGGGGAGTGTGCAAAGCAGGACAAGGGAGTCGGAGAAGTTGGGCCGTGGTGCTGTGGTGCTGTCACAATGAAAGCCTCAGCCAACCCATTGTCCTGAACTGAGTCAAGAGCCTTTGTGTCCCCAAATCAACCACTCATTGAATGCACATGGGCCTGGGGCAAATAGTATAATCTTGGGTGAGGCAGCTCTGATTAGATGAAGGCAGAGGACAATCCCCAAAAGGAGGGACCCAAGTGAGCCATCAGCTGTCAACACTCCAAGAAGCTGGAGAAAGAGTGCTTCAGTCAGGAAAGGGCAGGGGATCTGAGTAGCACATCACAGGTCCACCACAGTGACTGTATGTTCTGATCCCCAACTCAGGATGTGGCCCTGTGAACCTGTTTATGGATTCTGAGTTACAGATTATATCATTTTAAGGCCAAATAAGTCAAAGAAATCAGACTGAGGGGAGAAAAGAACTTCAAATACTGCTTTGGTTTATGTGTAGGACAAGAGGAATATTTCTCTCTCCTCTTAGTCTCTCTCTTTGCCTCTTTCTGTCTTTGTCTCTGTCTGTCTTTCTCATTTACATTCTCTGTGATACATACATACTAATATGATGACACTAAATAAAACATGAAACCTCTGACAGCAAGGAGAGGAAACAGAAAAGGAGAGACAATAATTTGAAATACTGGTAACAGATAGTTATTATCCAAGTGGATATTGGGATTTTTGAATAGTTCTATCGATAATGTATGTGTCCTCTAAATGAAGGACGTTTATGTTATGTTGGGTGAACAGAACCCTGTTAGTAGTTCTGCATCCTCAATCTTTTTTTTACCTCAATCTTTCCTCATAGCTCTTATATATTAAAAGATATAATTGCCTTAGGATGGTTCTTGCCTAAAACAAACAGCACAAATACTTACATTATTGATCGTGAAGAGGAAGTTGTTTTATTTTTCCATTTTAATATAATAAGAACAATAAACATGTTTTTAAAGTTTAAGATCAAAATTATTTATTATTTATTGTTATCTACTTATCCATTATGGAGATGCTTTTAAAAAGCTAGAAAGTCAACAACTGGCAAGAATGGTTTTATTAGGGCATGAATTTGAAATAGATCCCCAAGGGAAAATGAATCCAGCTTATATTATGAGAAAATGTGAAGAGTCATTAATTCATATTATGCTGTCGTGCTATTTTATTAACTAAGGCAAAAACAAATTCTCTAGTCACCATTCTCATTTTCACATGAATAGCAAGGTATTACCAGTTCAGTAGCTGGGGTTCAAAAGTTAATAATAAACCTGAATCAAGAATAATTTCAAAAGTACCCAGACAACAAAAGGCAGTGGAGAGTGAAAATTGAAATGTAGCAGGACATTATCTGATTAGAAATCTGTTGTCATTGTCCTCCACCAAAACAGCCCACAAATTGCTGATGTAAAGTCTACAATCTCTATTATGGGATTGAATTTGTACCCAAAGTTAGTGGCTCAGCATTTCCTTTCCTCTTTCTTTTTAAAACCCCACATTATAAAAGGGCATATGGCAACACATTTTACTGTTAAATATGATCTGAGCCTGTTGGAATACTGCCCATTCAAAGTGTCACCCCAGCAACTCACCCATGCCTTCCACTTCCCAACAGGCGTTTTCCCATACAACCCTCCTCTTGCAGAATGCTGTGCTCTAACCACAGGGTACAAGGAAGGCAGTCTCCAGTGCTATTCCAAACTCTCAATACTTCTAAGTGGCAACTCCAAAACTAACATAAATTGCATGCATTGCTTTGTTTGCACAATGACACTTACAATACTCACTTTGGAATCCAAGCAGAAAGCAGTCACCTAATACCGTTGCATTCTGTCCTTCACCCACGGTAAGAGAGTGCAGAAGAAGATCACCACCAAGTCAGATAACAGTGGTGAAAGCTGACCTCCCCTTTCGCAGCCATCATACCATCTTGTGTTCATAGTCTGCAATAGTTTCCACATCTATTAATCCCTGCTCATACTGTTGTTCTGCCCAATGTAGCCAAGCGATGCACGGGGCAAACATTTAGCAAATGCCAATGTCTCCCCACAGCACTCACCCCTTATCCTCAGCATGCTACTTCCACTGCCAGTTCCACAAACTGTCAAGGGTCTCATGTTTTGGAGACATCATATTAGTGTGTGTCTATCATGCAGCAAATATGAGTAAGACAGAAAAAGATTCATAGAGAGAGAGAAAATAGAAAGGCAAAAAGAGAGACTGAAACAGGGAGAAATATTCTTTGTGTTCTGTGCATAAATAAGTAGAAACTTCTTTTGTTACTGGCAGCTTTCGGGATGAGTGAATCATGTTTTGTACACGCACCCTGATAATTTACAGCCCACTGGTTTCACAGCAAAGACTGACCATTCTGTGGACGTCAGAGAACAATCATTGTCTTCAAGACCACCTACAACTTGCATGCATGTGCCATCTTCTAAATTATACTAATGCAGCGTTTCCATGAATTCATCCTCTATACATAAAACTCACAGTAGATTGCAATGTAATTGACCAAATCAGAAATATCTTGTGCTTTCTGGATGACTGTAGTTAACCACGATTTATTGTGTATTTCAAAATAGCTAGAAGAAAGATTTCTAATGTTCCCAACACAAAGAAATGATAAATGTTTGAGGTGGTGGATATACCCAATTAATCTGATTTAATCATTACACAGTGTAGGCATGTATCAAATATCACCTGTAAATATAACTAATTTGTATATGAAATATGTATAATCATTATGTATGAATTTAAAAATGAACACAAAAGGTAATATCCTGTGCCTAAAAGTGTTGGTTTTAAAGTCACTGATGTCTTTTTTAACTAGAATTTAAACACAGGTGGTTTGATTCTGTACTAATCTTTCACTTCACTGGTAAAACCAGTCTAGAAAAATAAAGGCTGCCAAAAACAAAATCCATGTTAAAAATTAAAAACTATAAAATTTAAAAATAATAAAGCCTTAATCAGAGCCTCAAGTGTTAAAAGAGAATCTGATTGTTGCATCTAGAGTGATTAACCAAAGCAACTGTCATTGGTGTGAACTGATTTACTTAATTCAATTCCCTATTTTAAGACATATAGATAACTTCACAGCTCAATAAAGATTTAGAATGAGAGAAAAAAAAATGATGAAGTGGAAAAGACAGAATGAGATTCAGGAGACCAAGGCTTTGGTTCCAGCTGTTAGTGTTAAGTAAGTTACTTAATTTTGCCTCAAATTATTTTTCTTGTGTATGAAAACGACAGATTTGTGGATCTTAAAGTTCCTGGAAAGATGGTAGTGAACTACAGAGAGTAAAAATGGAGCATTCTGTAGCTTTCCAATGGGTATTAAGGAAAAAAATCAGTAAGCTAATTAAGATCACAGTAATCAAATAAAATTCACTCAAAATAGTACTATTGTAAGTATTATTTGAATTTGAAATTTTTACCCCAGACATTCCCTCAAAGAAGGCCGTGAGAATGAATTTCAGCAGTCTAACTTGGGTGAACTTGCTCTCAAACAGTGCAGGCTCTGTTATAACAGGCCTCAACCATGTCCTGGGTGGATGCTGAGAAGACCCAAAGGGAGGGGCCCTAACACCATCCCACTGAAGAATGCAAGAAAGACCCTCTCAGTCTCCCATAAGCAAAGCTGAAACACTGGGCAGAGCAATGAAAGTGAGAATTTGACAAGGACTCATGATTGACACTGAAAAAGAATGACATTTTAGAAAGTAAAGTTCCTTTCTTAAATAATTGCTGTAGCTATTTTGAATTAAAATGGAGAATAGCACTGGCTTGTTACTGTCCTCGACTTTAGGGTTTACACTGTTTGTTAAAGACTGCTTTGAATTTCATTTTATCAAACTGGAAAGGTCACCATATTTGTCTCTAGGAAAAAAATCATAATTTATTATGCCAAGAAAATAAGAAGAAAAACTACAGATACAAAAACAGCAGATAATGTCAGAATAAAATGAAAATAGAGAATATGGTAAGTGGTAAATAAATGAATAATATTGAAGGCCTAAATACAAAATCAAATGTATAATTAAAAAAATATTTTTAACCATTGCCCATAACTCCCAAGTGAACGTTTCTAGTTCTGAATCTTCCCCTTACCTCCGCACTTAGCTGTCTGATGGATATTTCTATCTAGATGTCCCTTATATACTTCAAAGTCCTTCCCTTCCCAAAAATAAATCTGCTTCTCTCCTAAATTCCCCTTCTGGTATCATCATGTTCTCAGTCACCCACGTCAGAAATCCAAGAATCCCAAGTCCTGACATTTTCCTACTTCCCATGCCCAATCAACTGCCAAATCCAGCTCTTTCAAATTCCCCTTTCTTTCTCTATTCAATGCTGCTTCTAGCCAAATTCTAGTTGTCCTAGCTCTCCCCCATATAATTACAAAAAGGGTCTTTCCTTCCTTCAATATTGCTCTAGTTCATTCTCTATACTTCCTCCAGCGTAATACACATAAAATGCCAATGACTTCCAGCTGATAACACCTCAGTGCTCCAGTGCTTCCTGCTCACCTTCCTTTCACACACATGCCATAACTTCTTAATTTCTCACATGGATTTCACACCCCTAACCCACTGGTCCTACCTGCACCATACCCTTGTCCACCCCACTCTGCTCTTTACCTAACTCCTATTCCACTTTCAAGAGCCATTTTAGGGGACACCTCCTCTACGAAGCCTGCTTTTACACACAGCCCTCTGGCCCCAGACTGCATTAGCTGCCTTTTCCATTCTTTAATGCACCCTCAATATACTTTTATCATACAGAAGTTGGTCATATCTATTTATATGCTGTCTCTTACATTTGGCAGATATTCCTTGAAGAAAAGGACTTATCACCTTTGCTTCTTTAGAGCCTAGCAATATTTACTGAACTGAACTGAAAATAAATGAAACTATGGGGAAAAAACATGTTGGTGGGTATGAGAGTATTTCTGAGGATTATAAATGTTTAGGAAAAGTAGAAATTGTTTTTCTTACTTATGCAAATAATACCTCAAGATTTACAAAGTGTTTTCATATAAGTTATATTGTTTGATCCTTAAAACAGCCAAAGAAGGTAGAGTAAGGCAGATATTGAGGCTGATAGAGACCCTAAATACATAAGAAATTTCTCCAAAAAGGGAAATATTATTGATTTTTAAAAGGTGTGTGTGTGTGTGTGTGTGTGTGTGTGTGTATGTGTATGTGTATATTCAGATAGATCTTCATAAGATCAGAGTTCCAACTTCAAATAAATTCCTGTTCGGTCAAAATAGCCAATTGGTTTCCTCCATATTTACTAAAAAGTTTTCCCAAAAAAGAAAAACTATCAATTGCTTATAAAAAATTTTCAATAACCTGTTTCCCTCTTTTCACTACTTTCTAAGTAGATTTTGGAAGACAGACCAGTTAATTCAGTCTTCTAAAGATAAAGAGAGAACCAATTCACTCTCACCTTCAGAAGGTCCACTGGGCTAGATACCTCCCAAATGTTTTTCTCATTTCTGAAGCTATCCCTTTTCTCAGGAGAATGCCAACAGCTAAGACCAGCTTTGGCCAAAGTCTTCAGCAAACAAGGGATAAAGAATGCTGAGGGAGAATATCACAAAGATCCCTGAAAAGGAAAAAAAAAAAAAAACACAGGACAATGTAAATTGTTTTCGGTTAGCTAATTCTATTAAGCTGAGATTTCATCCCACTATAGTACTAAAATTTGACAAGGGAGACTTACTACATATCAAATTCCATGATTAATTTTAACCAAGCATTATCGTACGTAATGACATCAATGTCTAAGAAATTTTAAGCAACTTAATGGGAACAGGTAATGAAACAAGGTAACATTATTCCAATTACATTGCAGTGTAGTACAGAAGGTCTGAATTACCCCTAAATAGCAGGAAGCAACGGTGCACCTAAATCAAAAAGAAAAAAAGGCACTTGATCTTATTCTACTCTAATGCTTCATGGGAATACAATGTGCTTCACAGTCACATCAACAACAGGCCGTGGCGGGGAAGAATCTAATACAGACTGAAAAGAACAAACAATGAAGAACTAAGTATTTGATCAAGGTTGACAATGTCAAAGAGGAACTCAGCAATGCAATTATATTTTAGAGGTGGCTTTGAAGGCGGTAAGAAAAGAAGGCATCTGGAATAAAGGGGTTGCTGAACACACCATTATAAGGAACAAAAAGCATAAAGGTTAAGGTGAACAGAATAAAACCTTAATTAAACAGAAGCCAACTAACAGGCGTGCTTGAATATTATGTTTATTAAACATCTCACTTTTATGAGAAAGGGTAAAACCACAAAAGGAATGCTTCAAAAAGCTTCTTTTAAACCAGAACTTAGGGTCAGTCTGTAGTAAGAAGAGCAGAAACCATGAGTTCTAGACCTGCCTCCACCATTAACAGTATGACCTTGGGCTTGCTAAGTGCTTCTCAACCCTGCCTGTGCATTAGCACCACTGGGTGAGCTTTTAAAAAGTATCGATGGCTGGGCCACATCCAGACGAAATAAATCCCTGACCAATTAAATCAGAATCTCAGGTGGAATGGCACCTGTGTCATTATTTTGCAAAAGAAAGTCAGGGAAGATATTCTTTGATGACCCCTCTAGCTCTAACATTCGGTCTTTTCTACACTTTCGGCACCTGACAACTCATTTATTTAAAATAGATACAATTTAAATTGATAGTATCCAAAACTTTAAAACCCTATAGCAGTTCCCATTTTCAGGAGGCAGGAACTCAGGGTCAAGAGGTACAGTGATTTACACAAGGTCCAAGCAAAGCAGCAGCATGAGAATGGGGTCAGGTCTTCTAGGGAGGAGAAAGTCAAATGGACCATGAGCTGGGGCCAGACACAACTCTGTTTCAGGCTAGGCTGGGTATGATCCAAAGATATGAGCCACACTGACGACGAGGAAATGATGAGGCTCGTGGCTCTCTGGGCAGGGATGCATAACCACAGGGTTCCTGCTTTTTAAGGAACAACAGGCCAGGTCCAGTGGCTCACGCCTGTAATCCCAGCATTCTGGGAGGCCAAGGTGGGCAGATACCTGAGGTCAGGAATTCGAGACAAGCCTGGCCAACATGGTGAAACCCCATCTCTACTAAAAAATACAAAAACACCAGTAATGCCAGCTACTCGGAGGCTAAGGCATAAGAATCACTTGAACCCAGGAGGCAGAGGATACAGTAAGCCGAGATGGCGCCACTGCACTCCAGCCTGGGCGACAGAGCAAGACTCTGTCTCAAAAAAAAAGGAACAATAGCAGGCTGGGCACAGGGGCTCACACCTGTAATCTCAGCACTTTAGAAGGCTGAGGCAGGTGGGTCACCTGAGCCCAGGAGTTCGAGACTAGTCTGGGCAACATAAAGAAACTCTGTCTCTATAAAAAATACACACACAAAACAAATTATCTGGGTGTGGTGGTGCACACCTGTGGTCCCAGCTACTCTAGAGGCTAAGGTGAGAGGATGGTTTGAGCCAGTGACGAGAAGGCTGCAGTGAGCCAAGGCCATGCCACTGCACTCCAGCCTGGGCAACAGAGGAAGATCCTGTCTCAAAAACAAAAACAATAGAAAATAGTAATCTTAGTAGCTAAACTATTGAGCACCTTCTATGAGCTAGACACTGTGCCAAGAAGTGCTTTCGTCCTCACAAGAACTCTCTGACCCAGGTACTATTATCATCGCCAACGTATCAGTGAGGAAACTGAAGCCAAGAGAGATGAGTCTTGTCCCAAAAATGATGGACCTCGAATTTTAGACTTTTAACAAAGCTACTCTCTCTCCCGACCATGCATTGCCTCAAAGAAATACAATTCCCTTGCAGGCTGGAGGCAAGGCTGCTCTGCCCTGATACCTACTTTGTCTTTTTTGTCTCAATGCATTCTCACACTGGAAAGTGGAAACAGAAGCCTCCTGGAGTCTCCACGGTGTGGTGCTTTCACATTTTCTCAGGCTAAACAATTAAATTTCTGTTGTTTGAGAGAGAATTAACATTTTACAGAATAACTTTTATTCTTACACAGACACTTCCAAATTAGTACGGTTTGGATGCTGAGATTTAATTACACTATCTTGGAGAAGTTCAGCTCAGGCAGCCATCAGAAGAGTCATCACTGAAAACTGCCCTAAATAACTCAGTCCATCATGACATCTGAGTTTAAATGCCTAACTGAAATCTCTGGAACATAATTCATAATTCATGTGTAAAAAAGTTTTCTAACATTCTTACATTCATCTTCAATCCTCTTAGAGAAGTATCCATGTCGCAGTTTGCTGTCCCATTTCATTCACATTAGGTAAATTATTTCTTTTATTTGTATAGCATTGTTATTTACTATAATAAAATCTAATTTACAAATATGTTGCATATGAAATATATTTTAAGAGGCTAATGCAAAAGCATTACTGTTTCTGACACCTTAGACATATCCTAATTATGCTGTGTCAGAATTATCTTCATAGCTCATTTTAATAATAATGTGAAAAGATGGTTTTCATTAGACACATCTAGGAAGAAATAGAAGAGTGGTATTAAAAATAAAAACACAATTTTGGGAGACAGAAGGAGCCTGGAAGGTCACTAAATCCAACCATCTATCTGCCTAGAGCCCATTGCATTTTAAGGAAATTATATGGAGCTGAATCTCTCTTCCTGTAGCTTTTACTTATTGCTCACAATTCTGGCCCTTGGAGCCACACCCAGGTTCATATTCTAATGTTAACTTCCCCAACCACAGCCCACTGTTCAGAAAAAAATAAGCTATTGTTTTGGTAGAGGTGCTGCTTGGATCAGGAGTGAGCACCTCAGAGGCTGGTGGATGACCCAGGAGGTAGATTTGTGCAGAGATACGCTAGAACAAAGACAATAGTAAGACACGTTGATCAAACTGCTCTCTTTGGGATTTAGTTGGATGTTGGGAGTCAGAGGAGAACCTACTAAATATGCAGAGATAGCAGAAAGACCATATGTGAAAGGGGTCAGTCCCTTGAGGTCATCTCAAACCTAACTTTCTACTTTACAGATCCAAACTGGGCAGCTGTGCAGTAAGTCCCTCCTCCTTAGGGTGTTCTGAGTGAGCTGCTGTTTTCTACGGCCCAGAGTGCCCAAATTCACGCAGACTAAGATTACAGCACTCCATTTACTGCCATTCTTACGGCTACATTTCAGACTGACAGTTAATATTCCCCTAATTTTTTTGTAAGTCTTTTTGTTAGAAATGAGTGAAGGCTTTATTTTCATAACATCAATATTTCGCCTTCTTAGATTGGGTCCATTATCCCAACCTGCTAAAAACTTTTGACTTCCCAATCCTGTCCTTACAAAATATTCGTTATGCCATCATCTATGAATTAGACAAGAACACCATCTAGCATAACATTCATGCTACTAATAAAAAATTTAAAAGCCAACAACAATACCAAATTGGACACAATTTTAGAGAGTAAATAGTATAAAAATGTGAAAATCAAATTGTTAGTAAATAAAAATAAATTTACTTAAAATTAATAATTACCAATACTCTAAGTTGATTGCCAATTATCCTGAAAAATATAATAAGCTACATAAATGGATATGACCAAGCAATTCATTTGCTGGATAAAGGTGTTAACATTTACTCGTTAGAGATTGCAAAACCCAGAAGAATGAGGTTTCGGCATCATTAGAGAAAATGAGGCCATAGTTGAGATAACTGGCAACATGAACTTTGTAGCTGGAATAATTACCTGTGCAGTCGACCAAGAAGTTATGTTTGAGAAACATATTGCAAAAACAGAGCCAAGTTAGCTTCAACCTTCCCTGAGGCAATCATGGGAATTAGCAGAATCTGTCATTTTAGGTCATCGGTATCCCCTTGCCAAAGTGAAACTGTTCTCTGAAGAAGATCTCAACTGCTTTGTCTAATTTAGTTCTCAGTCAGCCTCACGGGATCTCTCCTTACAGTAAAAAGTCTCACACCGAAGGGCTTTTTAAGTTCTCCTGGCTGCTTTTCTTAGTTTTTCTGTCTCCACCATTACAGTCAGGTGCCACTTCTCAGGTGGTCAGTATGCCTGCCCAGAGCAATTTAACCCAGCCTCACTCCACTAATTGGATATGCCTGGTCCTCTCCAGGCTGACTCTGGGTAAAGTAAAACGGAAGTGCCTCAGAGGGAGGGCCTGATGCACCAGCCTATTAAAAAAGCACATGAGTGAATGTGTGAATTTCATGCCATCTCTGATGACCATTCAGAGGGCTTTCTGGCTTGCTTCCTTCTTCTCGGCTGTGCTGAATGGGTAAACTTTTCCTTCAACAACTGATGTTGTAGACCCACTAGGTGCCACAAGAAATGCAAAGACTCTAAGACTTGGCAGCTACTGCTCAAGAACAGAGATAGGAGATAATACCACTTTATGTTCAATGGCATTTGAGGTCATTTTTCAGAGAGGTAATCTCATTTAATACTGAAAAAGTGTTTTTCTAGCATTTTACAGATTTAAAAAATAAGTTTCAGTAAGGAACTTCTCAATGGCTCATTGTAGCTAGTAAGGTGCTAAGCCAAGACTCCAGGTATTTTGTAATTCTTAGTCCACATCCACTGACCCATAGGTTCATCCATTAGTTATGCAGGCAAAATGACTACATAGTGATATATAGAGTGCTTACTCCATCCTGAGTACTGTTATAACTGGTTAGCATATACTTGATCCTCATGACAACTTAATGAGGTAGGCAATTTCAATATCCCTATCTAATAGATGAGAAAACTGAGGCACAGAAAGAGGACTAATGGCCCAAGGTTGTACAGCTAGTTGGGGGCAGAAAGTGATAAACACAATGAGAGCCATGCCACCCGGAAGAAATGTGGAGGAAGTTGTTGGATTTGTTGCTAGGAAGAATGCTAAGCAAGTTTTGGAACGTTTTCTGGCATTTCCAGAACAGTGAGACTTTTCTTCTCTTGGAAATCTTGTGAGAAGACATTGGCATCAGAGATGAGAAAAAGATGGCAATTCCAAGAAAAGAAAGAAATGTGATTTTTTTCCCCGTCCCCTCCGCTATGACTATGGATGTGTGAGGGACTGAGCAGCACAGAGAGCTAGCGGCATATGAATACCATCTGCTGCTTTAATACTTGATATGTATATTTTCTGTTACTTCAGATTCTTTGGACAGATCACATTGGTTGAGTAAAGCAGAGGGAAGAGACTGTTGGCATTCATGACCTTACATTTGTGGTTTGTGATTTGACAGTGGATACCCAGGAAGCTTATGAAGTGTAGTGATTTAGCAATACGCTGGGATACCAGTTTGAGTCGTACAAACTCACTGGCTACTGGGCATTCACACCTCAGTGCAGCTTCTTTGTTCTGAACATGTTTTCAGGTATGAAAAAGGAAGGAGCCAGGAAGAAAGGTGCTCCAGCATTCAGTGAGTAATTTTCGTGGCCCATACTTGGGACTCAGGGTTTCAAACACCTCTTTGAATCCTCACAATAATCCCATAAGGGTGGACATTATTGCAACAATTTCATACGTGGGCAAATTAAGGCACAGAGAAGTCTAGTGACAGACTCCAAAGTCAGAGAGCTTGTCCATGTCAGAGATGGCATTTGAATCCAGGTCTTTCTGACCCTCCTGTGGCATGGCCTCTCCCATTTCTGCTCAAAGAATTAAGTAAACACACAAACAAAAACTTTGCAAAGACGAGGGAAAGCCACTAGATGACATTACATTTTAGTTAAAGTTAGAAAAGCAGTATCTTTAGATATGTTTGATATGTGGAAAAAACACAGGACACTTAGTGGAAATTAGTTCCAGGCAAAAGCCAGAAGCCTCTACAAACCTGTTCATATTTTTGAACTAAGAGGCACCTTAGGTTGGGTGCAGTGGCTCACGACTGTAATCCCAGCACTCTGGAAGGCTGAGGTGGGAGGACTGCTTGGGCCCAGAAGTTCAACACCAGCCTGGGCAACATAGTGAGAACTTGCCTCTACAATTTTTTTTTTTTTTTTTAAATTTTAAAGGAGATACTTTAAAGCCTAAGAAACCAGTCAAGGGACTGCTATGTTCCCAGGAATTCAGAAGTGGAAGGAGAAATGCATCAAAGATAGGACTATTCCTGCCCTAGCACAGGGGTAAAGATATGACCACGGTAAATACTGTGAAGGACAAATAAAGGGCTTAGGTGGTCCAAAGGAGACAGAAAGTACTTCTGGTTGGAAACAGGCAGTAAATAATGACAACCTCATTGAGACACTGGCAGGAAAGAAAGGGGAGAAATAGAATGATAACTCTAAGGAAAAGCAGGATGAGAAGTGATTTTAGGCCAGAGGAGATTTGAGCGCATCTGTAGGCTGAGATGTAATAAGAACAGACAAAGAGAGCGAGTGAAGCTGCAAGTTGGCAAGAGTAAGCAGAGCCAGGCCTCATGTAAAGGGTGAGAATAGGACATACAGGGATTAGGGAGTTTCTGCTATACTTCAGCCACATGTTATGCACATCATAAATATTTAATCTACTTCAACATGGTAAGGGATACAGAGACTCATTTCATGTCTCCTTCCATGTTGGAGAGAACACTCCTCGGATTGAAGCTTTTCTGAAATGGCCAAGAACTATCACAACAGCCCATATGCAGCAACCTGCTTATTTGCATATTGCCCAGTCTTCTTACTGGAAAACAGTTGGAGTCAGTCAAAATGAAATGAAATGCCAGCACACTTCAACAGTAATACAAATGCCATGCAACCTCGAACTTGAGTTTAATAGAATAAACAAAACAATTTGCTTTGATGACTCTGAAAAGCAACTGAACTTGTTCCAACTTGAGCAGGGGTTTGTTTATTTTGCTTAGCTCCAGTCATTTACTGAAATCACTCAAGAAACATTTAGTGAGAGCCTACTGGGTAATGCATACTAGTACGAAGCTAGAATGCTAATGATTTTTATATTCTTCCTTCATTTCTACCGCATTATTTTAGATAGGGTTTCATTTTTAGGTGGGGGAATGTCTGCAGCTAATGTTTAATAATATTTATTCTTTCGGATCAAAAAATTGTTTTTGTTTTCCAAAATATAAAAAGTACAGAAATTTTTTTAAAATAAATTTAAACATTTTCTTCCATGTTCATGTTAATGTTTTGGTGTATGTTTTCCAAGTCTTTTATTTTTCTTGTGTGTCTGTATTCACTTTTTTCAGAATAGAAGTGGTATCATTCAGCACACACTGGTTTATCAACCTGCTATTCTCACTTAACCATACACTGTGAACATTTCCCCAACTCATTAAATATTCTATAAAATCATTTTTAGTGTCTGCATATTCTACCATGTAAAGAAGCCATATCTATTTAATCACTGCCCTAATATTGGATATTAATGTTATTCCAATTGGCTGACTTTTTATATGATCTTTTAAAGGTGCACTATTTTATAGCACTGGCTGAAAAACCACCAGTAAGATTGTTATACAGAATCTGATATATGGAGCATTATTCAACTGTGAAGTTCCTTTTCTCCCATCTAAGATTGTGATCAACTGAACCAAGAGTATTTCAGGCCAAGTACCTGCTCAGAGCAGAGCCAGCCAAAATGCCCACTTATTTCTCACCTTCTCCCACCACAGCCCTGCCCTCACCATTTGCTGTGGATCTGTAGTGTGACAGTGAGTAGTCTGCCTGATTGGAAGGGAAGAACAGTTATAAGTTATGTGCTTAACCAGCTCATGATTTTGAGGCTCTATTGCAGTAGTTCTCAGCTCTGTTGGGCTTAGGAATCACCTGAGCTGGTTTTAAAACCACAGGTGATATGTTTACTATCTTGATTATGTTGATGGTTTCACAGGTATATGTTAAAATTTATCAAATTGTCCATTTTAAATATATGCAGTTTGTTGTATTTAATTATATCTCAATAAAGCTGTTAAAAAAGCAAAACTCCAGATGGCCAAAGCCCACAATTGAGATTCCGATTTAATTGGTCTTGGATAGGACTCTCCAGGTGGTTGTAATGTGAAGCCAAGAACTATTAATCTAATATATAATGAATCTTTCCAAATTTAAATTGATGTGATTGTCATAAAATTGATAAGGGAATAAAGAAGTGATCTTATCATTTTCAACTACAAGCAATAACAGATTTCTTTAAAAAAAAATGCCACACAGCAAAGAAATTTAGAGACTTCCTTTAATGATTCGTAATAATTCATAAATCCAACCTTTAATAGCCTAACGTGTACTAGGTACTATGCTAGGTAGCACATAGATTATATGCATGTATGGAACTGACACTTTTTAAGAGCCCAATATTCTCTTAAATGAATTTAAACTAGATTAAATCCACAAACTAGTTAACTATCGATTTGTCTAGGAAAAACTAAACGGAGAAAATGTAAAAATGAACCTGTTGTGGCCCTATCTGGCAATCACGGATTCTCTATGAGGGCTATTCAGATCCAGGAGGTTTTGCTCTATTTGCCAAGCTGCTGAGCTGGGCACAGGCTTTTTAGCAAGAATGTGAGAAAAGCTGTCCCGGAAAATTGGACGCTTCCTGCCAGAGGGCACCATCCTCCCTTCCTGACATATGAGGTTCTATGCCAGTGTCTTCACATACAGATATCAAGACAGCTTCATATCCACAATAAAATAGCCAAGGCCTCTTATTAGGGAAAATTGATATTTAATACTAGCTCACATATGTCTTTACTCTGTTACTAAAAAGAAACCTTGAACATAATTAGTGTTGGCTTTGAATGCAGTTTGGAACTGCACCCAGCTGGAAAGGGGCCATGGAGCATTGGGTTTCATTCCTCACCAAGCTGAGCACTCCCTGAAAGGGATTAGAAGAGAAAGAAATGGAGCCGACCCTCATTCAGAAAGAAATGCCCTCCTTGGGTTCACTGGGATGACTGTGGAGGCGGGGCAGGTAGGAGAACTGGAACTGCCACCCTCCTCAATTCCTTGTCTCCTCCTACCTCCATAAGGCACTGCAAAATGAAATTAGGTGAATGGAGCACTTGGGCTGGGGAATGAGGGGTGTGACATATTCAGGGAGCTGCTTGTGTGAGGGAAGGCGCAAAACACCTGCCTAGAAAGAGAAGGTGGCTGTGGAGTCTCACACGGCCCCAGTGGAGGGAGATTCGCTTTGTTCAGAGGATGGAGGCCAGGCAGGAATTTCAGGTTAGGATCAATGTGTGCAGAGTATTAAGAGAAATGTAAATTGCAAAAAGGTAGGATTTCCAGACTGCTGATCACTATCACTGCTTCAGCTAAAACAAAACAACACTGAAGGTTTTTTTCTAAATAGAAATGGATGACATATTTTACATCCTGCATAGGAAGGAAAGCAAAGCCATCTGGCAACTTTCAATAACCAGCTCAATGCATTGCACCTCCCCCTCCTACCAACAGTCTGCGACAGCCACACTCATACAAAAATCTGAAGCTTCTGACACTTTCTTCCCAAACTTCCCCATCTGTTCTGACATCTCCTGTTGACCTCTCTCCAGAGCCTCTTTAAATCTCTCCCTGGGTCACTCTTCAATTCCATTTTCACTCCGGTGCCATCTCGCGCATCACCCCAGTCTCCAGGCACTAGGCCTGAGGACAGGTCACTCCTCCTTCATTCCAATGCCCAGCTCAGGGGTCCAAGACCCCATTTTGGAGGAGGAGGAGCATGATGGCTTCCCCCACGTTCTAATGGTTTCAACAGCATCTTATATGTAACCTGTAATAGACCCTTATTTTAGTAGTGAAAAATTAAAATTTAGCAAAATTTCCCCTGGCAAAAAAATCTCACACCCATAGAAGCTGTGAACACAAGGTTATGTTTACCTTGTTAGATAAAATAATATGCATAGACTTTTGGAGGACACCTAGATTCTAACACTATCTATATCATAATTTGCAGTTCTCACTACTAACTTATACATAAAAATTATGTTTTGCATATTATATCTTTCATATTAAAAAGTTGTATTTGAATGATTGATTTCCCACTAAATCAAGCCAAATATATCTCTCACCTTTGACTTATTCCTGCCACCGCCCTGGGTTTGTTTTTAGATCATTACAAAAAGAAGAACCCTGAGCCATTACAAACTACAGGCATACCCAGCAAATAGTTCCTGACTCAAGAGACTCTCAAATCCATATTCTTAAGTTGTATTTTAGTACAACTGCTGCAACTGTGCAGACCTTGAATTCTCAAGTTAAAAAACTTCATTAAAGTACAGATAGAAAAATATAAGCCCATATTAAATAGCCCTGAGTAAATTTGGGTCTGTTTCCTTATAATTCTAGTCACTATGACTGTATTTCACCCAATTTCTTATTAAGAAAATCTTGTTATAGTGGTTGCAGAATGAATTGACACTCATCCCACAAAACTTTAAAACATTACAAGTCATTTCATAGAAAGAGTAGGGGATAATTTTCTTGGAGAAAAGATGAAGGTGAAATGTGAGAGTGCTATTTAAATTTGATGGGTTTCTGGGAGTACAGTGGTTGGCAGTCCTCGATGTACATGAAACTCCCTGGGGCACTTTCAAAAACAGTTCTGATGCTTGGGCCCCAATCCCAGGGATTTAATTGGTCTGAGGTAGGGACTGGGCCTTGATCAATTTTTAAAGCTCAATCTAATATGTGTTAGAGGTAAACCTTCCCTGAAGGTAGATTTTACTTCAGTACAGTACTAAGAACTTTCTAAGGAGAACTGTCCAAGGACAAAACAGGTCACCTTGTGAAAGCCAAGTCCTCTGTCACAACAAGTGTGGAAGGGCGGCCTGTATGACTGAGCGCCTATCAGGGATAGTGGAGGAAGTGGTCCAGCACTGGGTGGTTCAGACCCTTGAAACTGGTTTTTTTTCTATACTAGTTCTACCTTGGGTCAGTATTTAAGGTAAAGCAAGCAAAGAAAAACACTTTGTTTGCTATGTCATCCTTGAAATGAAATAGTTTATATAACATCTTTCATATCATCCCGATAAAACTTGTTAATTTGCACATAAAATCAGGTAAGTACAAAATTTTGTTCCATTTTCAGTTTTATTCTGTTTAAAGAACTTCCCTTCTACAATGAATTGATTATATTCTGATTGCTGATACTTTTTCCAACTTTCCACTACTTCAGGCTATGAAAGGCCTTTTTTAATCAGTTGGCATTTATTTTTTCTTCAATTCATAAAAATAATTCCTCATCCCAAATGTTCTGTGAAATGTTATTAATATAAAACTACCTATGGATTTCTCTCCAATTATCTTTTTTTTTTCTTAAGCACTAACATGAAAATTTCCTCTAACCTTTTCTGGGAGATAAATTTTGGCTCTTAAAGGATGATACCCTTAAAGTTTTTTTCCCTCAAATTTAAATGCATGAATACTTGCAGAAGTTAACAGAATAAAAAGGAAAATGTCTCTGAATGTCTCTATCATTAGGTCAGGATTTTTGAAGTTTTACTTTTTGTTGTTTCTTTATAACCGAGTTGATGTTAATACTATATGCTATTTTACAACTTACTTTTTAAATGTTACAACATGTGTTGAGATTGTTCCATATCAGTACACACGAGCAGAGACCTTTATTTTATTTTATTTTATTTTTATTTTTTTGAGACAGAGTCTCGTTCTGTCATCCAGGCTGGAGTGCAATGGAGCGACCTCAGCTCACTGCAACCTCTGCCTCCCAGGTTCAAGCAATTCTCCTGCCTCAGCCTCTTGAGTAGCTGGGATTACAGGCATGTGCCACCATGCCTGGCTAATTTTTTTGTATTTTTAGTAGAGATGGGGTTTCACCATGTTGATCAGGCTAGTCTCAAACTCCTGACCTCATGATCTGCCCACCTCAGCCTCCCAAAGTGCTGGCATTACAGGCGTGAGCCACCGCAACCAGCCAGGCCTACATCTTTTAACAGCCACACAGTATGGATGTACTTTAGCTTTGTAACTATTCCACTATTGACAGTCCACTGTTGATAGGTACTTAACCCATTTTCTTTAAGGAAAGAAAACTACAGTAAAGAATTTTGTAAATATGTTTATGTATACACAGATTCCCCAAAATGGAATTTTTGGTTCAGTGATTACTTACATTTTAAATTTTGATAAAAAGTATCAAATTGACTTCCAAAAAGGCTATTATGACTTATACATTCATAAATGTATAAGAAAACTGTTTTTCCATCTTTTTGCCAATACTATATACCACCAATTTTCATTATTTCAATCTCAAAGGCAAAAAAAAAATTTGAGTCTTGCCAAAGTTTAGAGTATAAGCCAAAGCATGAGCAACTTTCTAGATTGTTCTTAAATTTTACAAAAAAAAGATGAAGCTAAATTATCACAGCAGATGTCTGAAATCTACACCCAAACCTGGTGTTTTGCTCAGATCCTAAGATTGTGTGAGACCTCTGCAGTAACTCCTTCCTCTTTTCCCCCTCATAATCACTTACTTTTTATTGTATTTTTGTTTTAATGGTATATATTTATAATGTACAACATTATGTTTTGAAATATATATGAATTGT
Source organism: Macaca nemestrina (assembly GCF_043159975.1). Classification (NCBI taxonomy): domain Eukaryota; kingdom Metazoa; phylum Chordata; class Mammalia; order Primates; family Cercopithecidae; genus Macaca; species Macaca nemestrina. The sequence goes on along the minus strand of NC_092128.1, from coordinate 50,843,383 downwards.
GGCATGGCTAAATCAGGCTAATAAACATATGTATTACCTCACATGTTTATCATTTTTATGGTAAGAACACTTAAAACCCACTCTTAGCACTTTTCAAGAATACAATATGTTATTAATAACTATAGTCATCATATTTTATAATAGATCTCTTGAATTTATTCCTCCTAACTTGTTTTGTATCTTTTGACCAACATCTCCTGAACCTCCCTCCCTTCCCACCACCCCAGCCCCTGGTAACCACTCTCTACTTCTATGAAATCAGTTTTTTAAAGATTCTACATGAAAGTGAGATAACGTGGTATTTGTCTTTCTGTGCCTGGCTTATTTCACTAAACTTAATGTCCTCCAGGTTCATCCATGTTGTCATGAATGACAGGATCTTATTCTTTTTATGGCTGTATAGTATTCCATTGTATATATAGACTGCATTTTCTTTATCCATTCATCTGTAGATGAACACTTTGGTTGATCCATGTCTTGGCTATTGTGAATAGTGCTGCTATGAACACAGGAGTTCAGATATCTGAATATACTGATTTCATTTCTTTTGGATACATGCCCAGTTGGATTGTTGGATCATATGGTAGTTCTATTTTTAATTTTCTGAGGAGCCACAATACTACTTTCCATAATTGCTGTACTACTTTACATTCTCACCAACAGTGTACAAGTGTTCTCTTTTCTCCACATCCTTGCCAATACTTCATACCTTTCATCTTTTTGATAATAATCATTCTAACAGGTGTGAGGTGATATCTCACTGTGGTTTTAATTTACGTTTCCCTGATGATTAGTATGTTGAGTACTTTTTCATATATCTGTTGCCCATTTGTATGTCTTCTTCTGAAAAATGTCTATTCAGGTGCTTAGCCCATTTTTTTACTTGGGCTGTTTTTTCGTTATTGAGTTGTCTCAGTTTCTTATATATTTTGGATATTAACCACTTATCAAATGTATAGTTTGCCAATATTTTCTCCCATTCTAAATAATCCTTTCCTCTCGAAATCCTTACCACTAAAGCCTTTGAAAGACAACTCAAAACTCACCTCCTCCAGGAAGCCCTCCTTGATTAATTACCTTGATCTCACACATTTTTATTCTTCCTTTACTCTGATCATTCAACACTTATGTATTTAGTCTAAATTGGCTTTAGATTTCCCTTTGTGTCTCCCAATAATTCCAGAAAGACAGCAATATAGGGGGCAATTAACCAACAGATATCAATAAATATTTATTAAACATTATATTTAGTTATCCAGCCAACAGAAATTCATTTGGTGCTGTATTGAGTCCAGTTTTTCTGCTTTCCCAGGTTTGCCTGCCCCTCTCGACACTGTTACTCTAGCAGCTTGCTCAATGTAAAGTCCCTGCCACAGCCACCATCTTTTCTCCCGACACCATCAGCTGTCTCAGCTTCTCTGTAGCCGATGGCTCTAATTCAGCCTCTGTCATGTCCACACTGCAGCAGGAGCTATAGCCCTGCACCCTCATCCTGTGTAGCTGCTATTATAGAGATTCTGGCTTCCTGAACCACTTCTACATTCCAACAAAGCACTTTGCTGTGGGGTATAGGATCGGGCTTCCCCAGAGGCTGACCAGAGGGTCATGGTAACATAATCTAAAAACAGGAACTTAAAACTTAATGGGATAACCTTGACCAATAAGAGACAGGAGATAAGAAGGAGCTAAAAGATCGATTCCTTGCCATTCCTTCTTGTGACAGACTGTTGCAAGGTACAGTGATCCCAAAGACCTGTCTGCAAGACAGTGTGTCACAGAGCAACCAGCTGTGTTTCCTTGAGAAGCTTTGGACAGCTTGGCAAAGCACTGTTACGTATTATATTTGTCTGGCTTTCCCTGTTCCCTCACTACTTTTGTCCTGGAATTCCATCTCCTCATAAAGCCTTCTCAAGTGAGCTCAGATTCTGTTTTCTAGGGAACCGAGGCTAAGACAATCATCTACATAAACTCTCCACTCTACATTAGACTAGCCCTGAGAAACGTTACAAAAGTGGTATAAAAGAAACAAATCCTGTCCACACAGCCTCACAATCTAACTGAGGAGGCCAGACTCTACCCATATAACAATAAGTGAAAAAGACAAAGGAATGAATGAATGTAATCAGAGGGCAAATTGTGCAGTGGTTTAGAAAATGGGAATCATTTGATACTACTCAGTGTACAGAGCCCAGAATAAATACAAAACATTCACTGAGAAGAGGAAAACCATCAGATCTCACTCAGGGCAGATTGCTAAGGAAGAGGGGCTTAAAGAAAGGCTGGGAAGACAGAGAAGGGGGGAGGACTGCAGAGAGTGTGTTCCCTGGAGAAGAGTCACTTTGGTGAAGCCAGCACAGCCACAACAGTGGGCGTGGTAAGGAGAAGCAGGGAGAGCCAGAAGGACAATGAGTTTCCCTGAACAGAGGGGCTTGCTGGGGAGAAGCAGGGCGAGTCCAGGGTTCATAGCAGAGAGCTGCGGAGGCGAGAGAGAGGGGTTTGGAGGTGAAAGGCATTTGCTACTCCTTATATTACCATAGAAGAGATGAAAAAGAAAAAAAAAACACTCCATTTCTTAAGAGGTTGCAGTATAATATTCCCAGCTTCGCCCACGCCCTCCATCACACCTGTGAGCCATCAGCACAAGGAGTTTGGGGGAAGAAACAAGGTCTTCTTGGCCCTGAGCCTTCTGGTCTCTCTTTCATATCTGCCATCTGGCAATGTGGGTGCCTTTCCTCGGCAGGCCTGCCCGTGTGAGCAACAGCCTGCGGTGGGACCTTGAGGGTGACAACGTCTAATGGAGAAGGAGGTACCCGGAAGCCCTTGTGGCCACATGTTTAATCACTTCCCCAGTCAGCCTGAACTGTAATCAAGTTGGCATTTCTCCTTCAATCTGGTTTTTGTGTTGTCTTTCTCAAATGGCGCAAACTTGGGAGGGAGGACAGGAACAATATTTAATGACTTCCTAAAACATCAAAAGGGGGCTTAGATCTGATGCAATGAGAAATGGGCATGGCAGGAAAGAAGCATGATAAAAAGAGATAATAAATGCTTCTTGATTAAATGGTTGCCCTACATCCTAATTTCTAACCATAAAAAGGAGAAGGCCGGGCACAGTGGCTCATGCCTGTATCCCAGCACTTTGGGAGGCCAAGACGGTGGATCACCTGAGGTCAGGAATTTGAGAACAGCCTGGCCAACATGGCAAAACCCTGCCTCTCCTAAAAATACAAAAAATTAGCTGGGCATGGTGGCTGGCACTTGTAATCCCAGCTACTCGGGAGGCTGAGGCAGGAGAATCACCTGAACCCAGGAGATGGAGGTTGCAGTGAGCTGAGATCGCGCCATTGCATTCCAGCCTGGGCAACAAGAGCAAAACTTCATCTCAAAAAACAAACAAACAAACAAAAAACCAAAAAGGAGATGAGAGGCTCTGTGGCTTCCAAATGGTTGCTCTTATGTAGTTCTTTTTACCCTCCAGTGTTTTTCACAGCGGCCCTCTCTGGCTATATTTCTGTCATGAAGTTCCCTTTTCCTCTGAGAGATGCTGCGAACATTTCAGAAACATTTTGCATGCTTCTTCCAGTCCAGAAGAATGATTCTTCCATGACAGAACAGGGCCAGCTGCTGATGTGAGTCCATCCCTCCAGATCAGCATGACTAAGATATTCATCTTCATGGAGCAAGAATAACTACAGGAGATTTGAATGCTGCATTTGCTTTAAATAAAACTGCAGATGCAATTTCAGGAGTAGGATAGAGACAGCAGATTTCTTTTATAGTACCATAGTGTCTATTTTAATCAGTATATTACAGATGTTTTGAGACATTCCCGCAAAATTGACATGGTTGACAACACTAGACAGAACTGCCTCACGGGGGAAAAGAGGAAAAGATTAAACCACAGGCATGTGGCAAAGGAACCTGCTTTGTCAGAACTATGCTTTGTCATCACTGCTGAGATCAGAGAGCTGTTTCTATGGCAGCAGGCAACACGTACTGGCCAGGAGACAATCATGTAGGGATTTTTAATTTCATTTGATGTCTAATTGCCTACTACTTTGGGAAAGAGACAAATAAAAAAAAAAATCTTCCTTAACTAGACAGACTAATACCCCCAAGGAAAATCTTCCCTTAAAGAGTAAGTGATTGAATGTCTCATGATTCTCTGCTTTTGCAACACAACGCGCTTCCCCTAATTTGATCAAATAATACTGGTGCTTCTAAGGATGCTTTAAGCTAATAGCCAACAGTAGCCTATTGTAATTGCTATGGAGATGTCTTAGTTTCCATAGTTTTGCTCTATGTAGCTATAACAGAAAATCTGAGATTGGGTAACTTATAAGGACAGAAATTTATTGGCTCACAATTCTGGAGTCTGAGAAGTCCAGTATCAAGGTGCTGGCATCTGGTGACCACCTTCTAGTCGCATCACCCCATGGCAAAAGGCAGAAGGACAAGAGATAGCAAGAGAGAGACAGGGAAGGGGCCAAACTCATCGCTTTATAATAACAATAATCCTACCTATAAGGGTGGAGCCCTCATGGCCTAATCATCTCTCAACAGTCCCACCTCTTCATACTGTTACAAAGGCAATTAAATTTCAACATGAATTTTGGAGGGGACAAACATCCTAACCCTAGCAAAAGAAAACAAATAATTTTCTGGTAACTGAGGTAAATATTCTAGCAATTTGATTGGGAGTTCATGTCATAACAACCTATAATTTTTTCTTTTTAATTCAGATGTCCAGAATTCAACTTCTAAATCTCTGGACACTAGGCAGATGGCTCTTTTCTTTTCTCTGCTCTTCTCTCTCTTTCTTTTACACACACACTCTCTCTCTCTATCTGTTTCTTTCTTTTTTCTTTTGCAAGTTACAGAGGTGACACTGGTGTTAATACCTGGTTAAATACCACTCACAGACAGTCACTCATTGCCCAGCTTTCCGATACTATGGCAGCCCTTAAGCTGCAGTGAATTAACAATGTGTACACAAAGTGGGCAACAATTCTCAATATCACACACCAAACTGCAACCTTTTAGCCTTTTAGCACTGAAAGTTGCTATCAATGGGATGCACCCTGACTTCAGCAGAGGAATAATAGCATGGTGCTCCGGAAGCCCCTCTGCTCTTACATCATTCCCAAGAAGCTACACCTGTAACAGGCAGACCAAGAAATGACTTCTAGGTGACCAGGAGAGGTGTGGTCACCCAATTCCTTGAGTCATGGCTACCACAGATATGCATTTCTGTGGTCTTCCCCACAGTTCAAGGCTAGTGCAAAATGACTTGCTGACTGGTATTTCTGGAGATTCTCTCCAGAAATTGGTAGACATTCTCTCACCAAATAAAAGATTTCTGTGCTTCCATGAAGCACACTCTATCAAAGCGTCTTCTGAGAAGAAAGACAAGCCCACTCACAGAATAGCATGCAGAAGGGCATCTCCAGGGGACACCAATCACAGCTAGGATCTTAGGACAAATGTTTTCCTGAAGAGCATAATAGACGGGACAAGCGATGACATTCTGTCTTGAAGTGGTCAGCACCACAGCCTGCCTGTGAAAGCAGCATTGGGCTGACCACACACTGGCTGGGAGGGGAGATGTCTTTTATCTTGTATACATATTATATAGACACACGCACTCACTCACTGAAAGTTGCTATCACTAAGTATATATATATTCACCCATGTGTGAACAATTATTGAGCACTTAAGCACTTAGAAAATACATCACCATCCTCATTTTCAAGTTTTAATGAAGGCCAACACTTAACATGATTATTAAAACGGTTCAATATAATTTCAACATTTTCATACAACAGTGTGGATTCTTTTCTGGCTTATTTTACAGCATAAAAATTTATTTGACCATCAGTGTATATAGGCTTTTGAATATGACACAAGTAACAAGTCTAATAACATCATGCCATGCAAATATTCTGAGGAAAAAATCTGCTCAAAATTTGAAAAATCAAGTTTTTCAGGATGACTCTTCCCTACCCATAACTTCCAAAAATATCCCCTAGTCCTTCTGATATTGAGAGGCACTAATAGGATATGTGTATACATAACTAGTTGCACACACACACAAAAATCACCGAATGTCTGATCTGGTTAGGGCTTATCATATGTATTTCCTTTCATCGCTGTGTGATTCATTGCTTCATCTTTTCTTTAAGTAAAAGGAGTGCCCTCATCCCCATAACTGTTCTTAGAAGATAACGTTAGTCATTGTATTCCTACAATATGCTTCTCATCTGGCAGTTAATCAGTTAATTTCCCCAGAGGGTACTGCAGACGTTTTATTTTCAGATAATCTCCAATTAGCTGCTTCTCTTTATTACCCTGACCAGCTCACTTTCATAATTTTCTCCTCTACATCCTCTTCATCTTAACATATTTCTTACATCGCAGGGAAGAATATGATTTATATTGCTTTTCATTTACCTCACTTCTTTCCTGTTTACCTACTTGCTACAGATTTTGCATTTTAATACCCAAAATCCAACATAAAATAAAGCTGCATATTTCATCAAATGTTACTCTTCCCATCTGAGCTCACTTTAAATTCAGTCCTTTTCTTTATGAGTTTCGCAGGATATTTTGAGGAGTATATTACATGGTACTCACAAACAGGCATGCTTAAGCCATACAAGAGTGGGAGCTCACCTAGGTACTCTCATTTCAAAGGCACTTCTTGTCTCTCAGAAAGTTACATGTCTCCACTTTCATGTCCACACCCAAAATTCCTTTATCCAAGTTAAAAACTTTTAATGTCAAAACTAGAGATATAGTTTAAAGCAGAACAGGTAAATAAATAACTTAAATTTTCACTAGTGGATTAAAGTTGGATTCTTTCTTGAGAACAGGTTTTGATGTCAGGGTGAGGGTGTCCAGTAGGCATTAAGTCTCTCCAAGTGCACCTCAGAGAAGGGAAATGAGTGTATGTACAAAGGAGAAACTGAGACCACTGAATACACTTCACTTGGTTTTCCACTGTACGTACCACACAGTCATCTTGTAGTTACTCAGTAGCAAACCAAGATTTTGCAAATTTAAGTACTTACAAATATTTTAGTTCCATCCTTTGTGTGTATGTGTGTGTTTATTTTTAATTTTCAAGTATTTGAATCTATAAAAGAATATCCTTTCTGAACATCTGTACCCAGTTAAGGAATCTGGGAAAGCGAACAAAAGTGGACTGAAATGTGTTGATCTTATCTTTGTCTGGCCTCTATGAATATCTTGATCATCATGAAAAATACCTCTCTAGTAGATATTACTATAGAGATTCTGCTTTCCACACACACACACAAATCCTTGCAGACACCTGATGTCTGATGAGTGTCTCTTTTATGCATTTTGACTTCTGAGAAGATCTCTATCCCTCAACAGTGAGCAATACTTTGCTAAAAATAAACAGTCTGTGTGTTCTGAATAAATGGAAAGGTCTTACCAATACATGAATTGCTGATCTTTAAAGTAAATAAATAGGCAAATAAATTCTTATCCACATTTCTTCTAGCCACAAATTTTAAGGAAATCCTGGAGTCCTTTATAAGAGAGGGAGTTTCTCAGCTAGATGGGAAGATATGATAACAATTTCCCCATTCACAAAACATTTCCTATCTCCAATAGTACCCACTGCCCAATTACTCATTTTATACTTATTCTGTGTGAATTTACATTGTGACTTGGGATTTTTAGGCATCCGTGGTTCCTACTGGTTTCCTTTGGTCCCCATTGGTTTCCTTTCTTAGGTTTTACTGAATCTCCCAAAAGCCAAAGTAGAAACCCAATTAATGCGTGGGTAACCTAGATGTGTCATGCCCTTAGTTTTACACTCTTTCCATTGCATGACACTGTCTTGGAGCTCTTTAAGGAAGCATCTTTCAAAATCTTGTGTGTGTGAGAGAGAAAAGAGTCACAGAAGGAAATGTAGAATGGGAAGAAACTATTCATGACACACATCTTTTTAACGTAGTAAGAGCACATGCTCTAAGAGCACATGGTAGAAAAATAAAGACTGCTTGATAACTAAAGGTTAATAAAAACCACAACTGTTGGAAAGCAAAGACATAACTTCATTCCCCTACATACCCCAAAATAGCATACACAGAAAAGCAACTCTACATAGCCAGTTATGAAGGATTAATTATGCCTCTACTGTGAGCTCAACATTATGGTAGGTGCTTAGGGAAAAAGGACTGTTAAGTGTATATATGCATATATGTGTGTGTATAAAATATGTGTAAAACAACATAAAAGAATAATAATCTTATGTTAGATGGAGTGGAATAGGCTGAAAGCATTAGGAGAGAAATTAGTGTGAGCCAGATGTTAGTATATTTTAGCTAATTTGCAAAAACTCATCTTTGACTAGTCATGCTAAAGTATTGCCTATAATATCACATGCCAGTTATCAATGTTTACATGTCTCATGATCATATATTTGAATGTTTATAATTATTCAATAATATAGAGCACTGCAAGACTAAGTCACCCCCAATGAGAAATGTAATTCAAACCTGTAAGCCTACTGAAGATGGACTGAAATAAAGAATGTGAAAGTATTTTGTAGAAGGAAAAGTATTACTCATGAAGTAGGTATTAGAATCATTATTACTATTGTCATCTTAGTCATAAGATTATTTGAAGGAAAAAACCCCACAAAGTTAAAATACAAAATGATGTCAATTCATTTGTTTATGAAATAAAAGAGGCAGGTATGTTTTCCCCTGTATTCCAGATAGGGAACTGAAGCTATTCAATCTACAACTTAAGAAAAATCAATTGGGTAGTAACCACTGACAGAGTAAATCATTTTGCTCTTCAATCATCTTGCATTTCTGACCAAACTGCACAGTTTATTTTGAGAACTCTGTGGTTTTAGTTCAGGATTTTAGGAGTCTAGAGAGACTTCTGACCTGCCCTGTGGAGATTAATGACATATTTAATTCTGTTTGTCTAGCAGCAGGCAAAAGATCTGACTAGTAGAATGGCAGCAACCTTTTCCATTAAAAGGAAGGTATGTTTATGGCATGCCACATACAGTGGAACAGTAGTCAAAATAGTCAAAACAGGAAGTGGGGATTCCAACCTCCTCCACAGCAAAATACATTTCATTGGTAACACCTCCTCCAAGAGTCACTTCACGAGTTCTTAGGTCAGAGTATGTTCCTCCCTTCTGTCTCTCTTTTCTAAGCTGCAATACTAGTCACACAGCCTTCAAGCTCTATGTTCCACTCTACAATGTTTCAAATAAATTCCATCATGACTTAATGTTCTAAGCTTAAAATGCCATGTTATAGTAGCTAACATTTATTTAGTGCTATAAGCCAGGCAGTGCAGTAAACACTTTACATGCATTATCTCATTTCATCAACTGCTTTGGGAGGTGGGACTATTATTACCCCTATTTTCACACATTAAAAAACCAATGCCAAAGAAACTAAAAATCTTGCTTAAGGTCACCCAGCTTAGTCACTTACTGAATACTCACTCACTGTATCCTTTTGGCCTGAGCTCTTTTGTGTACATGAAATCTTTCAAACAAACTGAGAAGCAGAGTATATAATATAAAATACATCACCCAGCTTTGACAAGTACATTTAAAGTAAAAGATACAGGTCATCCTTTACATAAAGAGACACTTCAAAGTATAATGGGGTTTCTCAATTCAAAAGAAAAGGAAAATACAAAGCTGAGGATTGAAGTGAATCTAGACCCCCGTAAAGAAAGTCCTACTAAGCACAGTGTCAGACATTGAGAAGGTGCTTAGTAAAAGTTCACTGAACGTGTAACAGTATTTTCCTATCTAAATATATAAAAGAGGCCAGAGAAGATCATCTGAATAATAACATGACTCTCCAATGAGCAGCAATTCAGCCACGTTCTGTAGTGAAAGAGTTCCCCTTTCCCACCTGCCCTGACTCCCACCTCCCCTGGCTGCAGTAGGGTGGTCGTCTCATTTCAGCCCCCCATCTTAGCCTCCAGCAGGCAAGAGAAGGGGCCACTGCACAGGCTGAGTGCAGGGGAAAGCATCCTGCCTCCCGCCCAGTGGAACCTAGGCAGGATGTGAAACAGAGTTAAAGACAGTGGTTACCTCTGGAGAGAAGGGAGAGGGATGCAGTTCAGGATGGGACTTAAGAGCTATGGTGACTTTCTGCATCTTCAGCTGGGTAAAGAGGACGGTGATGCTCATTATGTCCCTCTTTATCTTTTTGCATATATGGAATAATGAAATATATACATAATACAAAGATCAGAGATAGCTGAGGGGAGAAAGGATAGTGAGTCAGGAAAGGAAGTAAATGAAAGCATAAGAAAGATGAAAAGTAAGAAGGAAGGGAAAGTGAAGGAGAAACAGGTGGATTGGGTAGGAAGGGAGGACTGAGGCAAGAACACAGCCTTCAGCAAGGATCTCTTAACAAAAGTGGGGGTGGGGGTGGAAATCACCTGATTCAGAGAGGAAAGGACGAGACACACATAAATGAGAAAATCATGAGTGAGTGACGGGATAAAAACAAAAGGTAACTTCAAATATGACTATGTGCTTTGAGCTTGCATTAAAAGAGAACTTCAGCAGTGGGAACAGAAAAGATTTGACTGATGAGGGAAGTTCCAAAATACAAAACCAAGAAGCACCTCAGTCATTGCATAAGTCTATATTCCAGATAACAGAGATTTATGTTAATACTTTAAGCGCTGAACTTTATTTTTGGTGGCAATCGTGCTATATTACACTTCATGACCTTATTAAACAGAATCTGACCTGTTCTCTACCACTCAGTGTCATCACCAAGAACCTGGGTGATACACTCAGGGGCTATTGCTTGCTGTGGGAGAGCTAAGGCCTCTACCTCCCAGGCTAGAAACACCTAGCTACAGAGAAGCCACATAATTGACATACACTGACATCAGAGAGTTGAAATCCTTTTTCTGGAAGTTGATCTTAAAGTTTGGCCCCACTGAACATAGGGACAAATCCCACATCTAAAGCTGTTAATACCACTGTCATCCCCTCTTCTCCATGTGCTTCTCCCTCTCTTCCAAAAGGAAAGCACATATTCTAAATGTGCCCCAGGGCAGTTGTTCTGATGATCAATCACACTCACCTCTTTGAGCCCAGTGACCTTGGATTATACACTCACATGAAAGAAAAGAAACATTATCCTTCACAGCCAGAAATCTTAGGGCCCCAGTGTAGCCCAGTGCTGACTGACCAATTAGGGCTTATCAGGTTTCCTACCAGGAGTGGGGCATCAAAGAGAGCTGGTGAGAAGGAAGTGAGCTAGAAACTGCTCCCTCAACCCCACGTGGTCTTCCTGGTGAAATAACTGAGAAGGTAGCCATTCTGTTTAGTAAGAAAGATGAGGTGCTGGAAAAACTGCCTGTGCGGTGGCTTCCTGGAAGCCCCGGAGACAGGGAAGTTGATCAGAGATATGGCTGGTGTCTCAAACTGACAATTACAGTGCATCAACTAATCATCTGAATAAAGGGATGTGTTGCCCACCAGGCAAGAAAGCAAAGATGTGTGGAAGCGGAAAGGGGCCCTTTACACGGCATGTTAAAACGCATCATTTTCAGACTTCATAGTTTTTGTCAGTGGGGTTTACACTATTGTTCTTGGTTTTTAAAACTGAATGTAGGTTAGTCCTATCTACACCTAGAGTGCAATGCTTCTCAAAGGTCCCTGAGTGAATAGTCATTTCAGTGGAATTGAATAATTTATTCCATCATGAAAATATCAGAGGGGAAAGAATATACTGGAAACTGACCTGTCTTTAAAACATGTATAATTATTAAATCCAAAATCTGCATGTTATTTTTGAGCAGCAATATGACTATAGCTGTATGAGTCCAATGTATAATAGAGTATAAATATACACTACATTAGTGTATTCGTTTTGTTTCATCTGCAGCCTTTCTCAAGCGGGATTCCACTTACTTCTGAGAGAATTAAGCTCTGGAGAAAATTATTTGCATGATTATTTTCTCAATTCTCTCAAGGATGGTACATAGCTAGTGCATAGATAAGAAGTTAATTCATTACATTCAATTAATGCCTTAGGACATTAGAGTTCAGTAAAGTCTACCCCCAACCCCTCAATTTCATGGAAATTTTTTGCAAGCACGTGCACATGAGCAATTTTCTGGGGTGAGACGTCATAGCTTTCATCAGATTTTTTAAAAGATTATGAACCAAAAGGTTAAGAACCACTTTGCTAGAATATTAGTAAGATTATAAGAAAATAAGATGGTAATGGAAGAGAATAACTCAGAAGAAGTAGAACATTAAAAAATAAAGATTTATTTTCCCAACTTTTATTTCACAGATATTTCCAAATTCATTTTGATTATTTTATCCCAATATACATGGAGATTGAGACCCCTGCACAATACTAAATCCCAAAGATTTATCTCCTATGACTCTGCAAAGTAGGAATCTGGCCCCAGAAGAGGTGATACATGTGCAGTGTTTTAAATCAGTGGGTTTTATTTGTGGTGATTTGGGAGGGCTTTCAGGTTCAAAATCATAGTGTGTCCATTTTCCTCACAATCTATTATGAGTCTGTCAAGATACAGAAATATATCCCAACAACTTTGCTGCCTCAAATAATTGTCCCTGACTTTATAGTTCTTAGACATATTTAAAATATACTCTCATCCACCTAATAGATCTAAATTCAAGGTTATAAAGTAAATTACAAAATAGCAACCACCCAAACACAAAAAACTATCACATTGACCTGTCTGGCTCTGGAGACGATATTGGCAAAACATGTGTTGTTATCATTATCATGACAGATTAACTGTTGACACTGTACATTGCCTAGGTGCATCATGAACAGAAATGGCTGGAGAGTACATGGTTCACACATCAGACAGAAGTCCAGTTACTAAGGAAAGGCTCAGAGACTTCCCCTCAAGATGGCTCTGCATTCTCTCACTGCCACTATTGCTCCTGGCTTTCTTTTGAGTCTAGAGCAACTGGCCTAAACTGCTGTTTTATTTATGAGAAAGGATTTTTTAAATGTATATCATACAAAGATGACACTAATGCATTAATCATTTTTAAAAAGGGTTTCAGATTTTCAAGAGAGTACAGTGAATGACTCCAGGCATGCCTGAAGCAGGACTGATTATGTCTGTGTGACTAAGAAAATAGCTACATCTCTGTCATCAGAACTAGACATGAAGCAGAATGTGATTACAAGTCTAATTTTATGGTCATTTATGAGCTGCAGCTACACAACTCTTTCACATATTATAGTCTCTTATAAATATATATATACCCCTCTCCCCCAAAACTCTAGATATTACATGGGGACAATAAAACATACCTTCTTCATTACTGTGCTCTAGGCACAAGGCTTAAACAGAGTGAGCACTTGATATTTCCCCTGTATTTTAATTATCCAAAATAACTGGTTAATCAAATGCCTTTATGTAAGTTCATAAAGCATTCAAATGCATAATGCCCATAGGGAAATACATTTTACTCTGACCAGATGAAGTCTGCACCATTTTTCTTTCTCTGAGCAGAAGCCTCATTCAGGGTAAGGCTGAAGCCCACCCCCCTTATAAAACAGGAAGGTCTAAGATGGTGGTGAAAAGCCAGCTACATTGATCAGAGGAGGCCGTGACTTCTTTTCCTCATCAGCAGATTAAGACCACCTGTCATTTGGCCTGAACAAAGGGCACACAAGCACATTTTATTAAGCAAGCAAAACATGTAATTATCACCACAACCCAAAATAAATATTTTGGTATTATTTATTGTTTTTCAAAAAACCAGACTTCAAAAGCCACAAATATTGATGGAAGTGGTCGGCAACAATGTGTAAAACACTGTTGAGATGATACATGCCTCGTGTTTACAGCTGGCAATTTACTATTCCTTGAACAATGCTTTCATCATCTTAGTTATTTAATCAAAGTCTGCTATTGCTCCCTATTGTGCAGTGGGGTACCAACTTTTGACTAAGGAAGTTTATTACAATTTGATCCACTTTACTCATCCAATCAACTTCTCCATATTCTGGCACCAAAGCTCTGCTCTACTCAAGCCAGTATTCCTTACTGTTTCACAAGCATGCCTTTCCTCTAGAATGCCCACTCTCTAGGCTCCTCACTCCAAATCCTAGGGCACCTGAAGGCCCATCCCCATTTCTTTTTCTTCTAGGAAGGCTTCTTCACCCTTGCCACCTCCAGGGATTACTCCCTTCCCTGAAGACCCAGGGAATGCATAATCTCTTCTCCAAAACCTAGCGCTTAATTAATGAACAATACAGGCAGATAGAATTGTTTCCGGTGTGCTAGTCCTCGCTCCTCAACTACATGAGTTCCTAGAAAGCAAACACTCCCTGTGCCTCCAACAAGGCTGCTGTAATTGCCTCACTCATGTTTTTACTGACAAAAAAAAAAAAAATGTATTCTTGAGTTTAGTGGTTCTCAAACTTGAGCTTGCCTCAGAATCACCTGGAGGGCTTGCTTAAAACAAATTGCTGGGTGCCACCTCCAGAGTTTCTGATTCAGTAGGTCTGGGATGGGGCCTAAGAATTTGCAAGTCTACAAAGTTCCCAGATGATGCAGATGATGCTGGTTTGGGGACCACATTTGAGAACTAGTAGTATGACTCACTCACTTGAGCAGAAGATTCTAAGTGGCAGGAAAAAGAATACAGCATAAAACACTGGGAAAAGCACAGGGCAGGAAGACAGAAGAACTAACTTCTTGGCTTGTCCTCTTACTAGCCACTACCTGGCCTTGGCAAGTCATGGTTTTAGTTTACTTTCTCATGTGTAAAGTTAGAACAATATTGTCTATCACACTGCCTAAGACTGTTGCTAGAATCCAGTGGGATCAAATGAGATTCATAAGGAACAAATATATATGAAAGCAACTTGTAAAGTAAGTTACTTTATAAATGTGCCTGGCACATTACAGGTGTTTCATAAATATTTATTGAATTTAGTTATTGTTCAGCCCAATATTTCAACTTTAAGTCACACTTTTATGAAGATTACCAAGGACAAGTACCACCAATTTTGCCTTTAAGAAAAAGAATTTATTTATGATTTTACCATGCTCACTTCACTAAAAATAGCTAAACTCTACCATATTCTCTGCTTACATATAAGTACTCCAAAAAAGAGATCAGAACCTTGAAATCCTTTGCTCAAAAGCAAGAGATGACCATTTATACAAAAATCTTGCCAATTCTTTGTCTAGAATTTATTGGCTGGCAAATGAAAGTGATTGTTTTAAAAGTAAACAGCAAATCCAAGAAACCCTACCAAATACAGTTATTTCAATCTTGCTCTTGATTCATTGTTCTTAACTATTTTACTGCCATATCTTATTTTATTTGAGTGATGAATCATCAATCAAATTTCAAGGCTCCCCTGTGGCCTCATAACCTGCCAATTAGGAAAATGAAATGTCTCCTTTGCCAGAGCTAAGATCCATGACCTTCTAAAGTATGTATAATAAAAAGGGGTCCTGGGTCATTAATGACAAATGGGCTTTGTGATGGATGACTAAAACTAGAGAAAGGATAAGATAAAGCAAAAGGAGAAACGTTTTAGAACTTCATAGAAAGAGAAAGGATATAAAAATCTAGAAATATCTTCACTGACATTAGTCACAACACCATGCTATCTATTATATTATATTATATATATAAAAACCATTCATAGTTTTTCTACACACTGTTGAGAAAAGAAAAAGTGGTTTAGGTATATTTTTGCCTTGAAAAAAGAAAAAAAAACAGCTAGCATGGTGAAAAAAATTAATTGATTAAACAGCCTGTATCAGTTGTGCCTAAATCTATTAGTGAAAGTATATAGATGTTGGCATTTTTGCCCTCTTTTTTCCTCCATGATACATATTTTAACATTCTAATGAAGAGGAAAAGCATGTAGACCAACCCGCTGCCCCAAGGAGTACACAGCGAGGGCTTTGCACAAGTGACCTTTCAGCTTGCGAGAAGACTGTATGTTCCTGTGAATAAACCCACAGAGGCTGCAAATCAAACGATGCTGAGATCCTTGGACAAAAGGAAGGCATAGGAGGAGAAAGGGCAAGAGAAATTGACAGGCCTAACAGAGAAGGGTCCCTTCTGTGGGCAAATCTGTAACATACCAAAAATAAAAGCTTTTACAGAAATTGTCCTTGGTATCAATGTAAGTAGCTTTATGAAGTTCAATAAGTATGTTTAATAAAAGATGGTGCTCCATTTCTTTCAGATTTTGAAATTTTTCATACTCTTTCTTTTTCTCCCATCTTACTTCGTTTGCACCTATTTTCAGTTCCTGTTTGGTTGGCAGAAGATTGGAGACATTTATTGATTGGAGGGCAAAATCCACAATACTCGGTAAAGACAAAAAAAAAAATGTTTGGAATTTTGACATGCCATTGTGACCTAAAATTTTCTTTTTTTCTTTTTTTTTAAAAGGCTTCCAAGGATTGTCAAGGGTCCCATTTGTCCAGATTATAAAGAGGAAACTCAGCAACCCCGGACAAGCTCTGTTTTGTTCAGAGGGCATGGTGAAATATACTTTATGTTCTATGTATGTCCTTAATTAACAACATTTAATTTTTAATAATTTAAATTGCAAAACAAAACCAACAGTCAATGTGAAAGAATCTCCTCTTTAAACTAGATTTTAAACTGGGTGTTTCTTTTTTTTTTTTTTTTTTTTGAGACAGAGTCTCACTCTATCACTCAGGCTGGAGTGCAGTGGCACAATCTTGGCTCACTGCAACCTCTGCCTCCTGAGTTCAAGTGATTCTCCTGCCTCGGCCTCCCAAGTAGCTGGGATTACAGACGCCCACTACCACGCCCCACTAATTTTTGTTTTTTAGTAGAGACAGGGTTTCATAATATTGGCCAGGCTGGTCTCGAATTCCTGACCTCAGGTAATCCACCTGCCTTGACCTCCCAAACAGTTGAGATTACAAGCATGAGCCATTGCGTCCAGCCTGGATATTTCTTTTAAAAATACACACTTCCCACACAAAACAAAGACTGGAGTTCATTTTTACTTCGCCAATTGCAAATTATTAAATTGCAAACAATCCAAGATAATTGTTTCAGGGTGCCCATGATGTTTCCTCACATAGGTAAGTTCCCCCAATGACATGTATGGTGACTTTTTCATTATTCATTCAACCTATACTTACTAGGATCCTTAGGTGTACTGGGTACTATTTTATGTGTTGGGATGCAAAATCTCTGGCCTGTGCAGCTTAAATTTCTACTGGGGAGAGACAAGCTAAATAAGAAAATTATGCAGTATTTAAAAAGTGGTAAGTAGAATAGAAAATGAAAACACTACGGCAAGCTAAAGCAAATCAGGAGTAAGGGGTGAGGAGGTGAAATTTAAATAGGGTCAGCAGCTTAGATCTCATTAAAAGGTGACATCAGAGGAAAAACGTGAAAGAGGTCACAGAGAAATGGACAAATAGACCTAGGGGAAGAAGGTTCCAGACACAGGGGACAGTCAGTGCAAAGGCTGATGGCGGAAGCAATGGCTGGTGTGGTCGAGGCTGAGCGCAGGGGCCACAGAGCTGAGTTGCGAGGGATGCACATGGAGAGATGAGGCCAGAGAGGCAGCAGGGGTCACGTTCTATAGTGTGTTGTGGGTTTGGTTTGTTTTATTTTTTGGTAAGAATCTTGCTCTTTCTAAGAGGAGTGGGTTGGTATTAAAGTTATTTACAGCGTCATGATCTTACTTTCATTTCTAAAGGATCATCTGTTTGCTATGTTGAGAAGATGTAGCACCAAGGATAAAAGTAGAGAGAACAGGAGGCTTTCACAATATCCAGGCATGAGACCATAGTGGCTTGATCCAGGATAGAACCAGTGGTGATGGAGGGAAGGGGTCCAATTCCAGATATATTTAGAAGGTAGAACAAACAGGGATCTCCCGATAGATTAGATTTGGGGTATGGAAGAAATGAAGGAGTCAAGCATAACTTCAAAAATTTTGACCCATGCAAGTGAAAGGACAGGGCTGCCAGTAACTGAAATGAAGCAAGTCTGGGCTGGGGAGAAGAGCAGGAAATCAGTTTGGAAAACATTAAATACAAAATACCTCTTTTAATATATCTAGTGGCTAGAGCCAAGTAAATACAGATAATCTCTCAATCATCCAAAATAGTTAGCTATGTACACACACACACACCTCTTTGCCTTTGAATATTCTGATTTCTCTGCCTAAGATGCCCTTTTACCTCCTTTCAGTCTGGCAAACTTCTAATTATTTTCCAAGAGCCAGGTCAAAAACCACTTCTTCTGTGATGATTTTAACAACTTTCCTAGGAAGAGGTAGCCATGGCTACCTCTGTTCTTCAATAGTGTTTGGTAGCTGCTGAAACTCCAGCACCCAACCCATACTGCACTGTAATGTTTTGCCTGCAGGTTCCTCTTTCCTCTGAACTGAAAATCCATAAGCTCCAGGTGCATGGATCACTGAGGTGTCCCCTAGTGTATTAATTAGGATAATTCATGCCTTTCATGTGTATGTTCGCTGAATGAATAAAGAAACAATACTAATATTTGCCACCATCTTTCACTTTTTCAAGGCATTCTGACTTATTACCTCATTTTATCTCAATAAGAATCCTGAGAAGAAAGGGCAGCATTGTTTATGTCAGTAGGGAAAATGAAGCTCAGAGAGCTTGACTTGCCCAAGGTCATGTTATTTCATGGCAGACTGATCTCCAGCCAAAGCCTCCTCCTGTCTCTGTCCATTGCCTTTTCCACTAGACTGTGCCACTTCCACTGCCACAGGGTCCGGTCATGCTGCCAACATCAGCACCCTCCCCGCCATTTACATACACCTTGTGTTTGGGAAATCTAGACCTTGTGTGGTACTGTGGCAAAGGCTTCAGCAACTCCTCAACAATTGACTACTGTCTTTAGTTTTCGATCATGATTCATAATTCTTGTCAAAAGAGCAGAGTACAGCAATGGCATCAACTTCACAGGATTGGCTCGGTGTGGTGGCTCATGCCTATAATCCTAGCACTTTGGGAGGCTGAGGCGGGAGGATCACTTAAGCTCAGGAGTTCAAGACCAGCCTAGGCAACATAGTGAGACTTCGTCTCTACAAAAAAATACAAAAATTAGCCAAGCACAGTGACATGCACCTGTAGTCCCAGCTACTCAGGTGGCTGAGGTGGGAAAATCACTTGAGCATGGAAGGTCGAGGCTGCAGTGAGCTAGGATCACATCACTGCACTCCAGTCTGAGAAACAGAGTGAGATGCTGTCTCAAACAAATAAACAAAAATACACAGGTTAAATATTTTTAAAAGCATAACACAAAATGGGACAAGGCAATATTTCCAAAAGTTAGTTTTTAAAGATTTATTCAGGGTTATGCTAGCCAAACCAAAAGGTAGAGGCAAGGGTAACTTGGCTTTTGTGAGTCAAGCTGTTTTAAGTACCAGTCACTTCTCTGCCCAACCTGTCAAAGTTTTCAAGTTACCAGATGGGTGCAAGTTCCAAAGGTTAGCAGGGGAGGGAAGAAGACAGGCACGAGGAAGTGCTGCTAAGAAAGGTATTCAGGATTTTAGTGGATAGACACTTGTGTCAGCAGTTGCTGGAATTGTTGGATCACTGTTTTGCATGGATGGTCCTCACAGAATGTTTACCATCTCAACCACTAAATCTTTATCCTATGTCCACTATGTCAGCTATTCTACAAGCTTTAAAAGAGGATAAGGAATAAAGAAAAGGTTAATGTCACTGATCCTTTAATATGGATTACTTAAAATGCAATTAATGGCAATTACTGGCTATTTCCACTGAATCTTCAGAGACAAGATTAGAATCCTGTAAATTATGCCAAATGATATGTTCTTCTTGTTCAAAGAATTGGTATAACAAGCCTATGGATTTCTACGAAACAGTAAGCATGAGCATAAGCATAAGCATCTTTGCTCCAACACTAAGTGGCTAGCTGGAACAATGGAGGATTCTCAAAGTTATCAAAAACCCAGTAAATGGACGTGTTGAAAATTTGTTGACATACTTTTGAGTATTTAGTGTGCACACTGAAGGGGAAATCGAAGTGTTCCCTCACACTGCAATACAGACATGGGGAAAAAAGAAGCAGAAAAACTGGAGTCTTAGTTGGTCATGGTGGCTCACACCTGTAATCCCAGCACTTTGGGAGGCCGAGGAGGGCAGATCACTCGAGGTCAAGAGTTCGAGACCACCCTGGCCAATATGTGAAACCCCATCTCTATTAAAAATATAAAAATCAGCCAAGTGTGGTGGTACACACCTGTAGTCCCAGCTACTAGGAAGGCTAAGGCAGGAGGATGGCTGGAACCTCGGAGGTGGAGGTTGCAGTGAGCACCACTGCACTCCCGCCTGGGTGACAGAGTGAGACTCTGAAAAAAAAAAAAAGAAAGAAAGAAAGAAAAGAAAAGGAAAAAACTGGACTCTGTCCATTTCGTGTTTCGGCCCAAAGATAAAATAGTTTCAACCAAATGTTTCCTGAAGTACCCATAAGCAGGCCTAATCATACGTGCAGCAAGAGTGCAAATGGAGGCTCCTTTTGTTCCCACCCATCTCAGTCCTGCACCATGAAGGGCCTTGTGCTTCTGTGTGTAGAATCCCAGCTTGAAGGTCCAAGATTTCCAAGCATTGCCTTCCATATCCCTCCAACTCCCAATACCTTGAGATTGTACCCCCACCCCCCGACCCAGCTACCTCCTAACTACCCCTCCAGCCTACGGGTGTACACGCTTGTAGCAGTCAGTCCTCTGAGACCCATTCAGGTCTTGGATATAGGCTCTGGCTCTAAGACAGGGAATCCCAGGGTCTCTAGTACCTGGATCAAGGTCTAGAAAATTGTTCCCCAAAGTGTGGTTTGGGAGACCAGCAGCACTGTTATCACCTGAGAGATTATGAGACATGAACCTCATGTTGAAATTTGATCCCCAATATGGGGGATTATTCGCCCCACATATTCAGGCCTAATGGAAGGTTTCTGGGTCATCACAGGCAGTTCTCTAGTGAATTGGCTAATGCTCTCCCTTGGGATGAGTTTTCACTGTATTAGTTCCCTCAAGAGCTGGCTGTTAAAAAGAGCCTGGTGCTTTCCCCCGTCTCTCTTGCTTCCCTTCTCACCATGTGATCTCTCTTCACATGGCAGCTCCCTGTTGCCTCCTACCATGAGTGGAAGCAGTCAAGGCCCTCACCTGAAACTGAGCAGATGCCAGCACCATGCTTCTTGTATAGCCTGCAGAACCGTGAGTCAAATAAATCCCTTTACTTTATAAATTACCCAGCCTCAGGTATTCCTTTGTAGCAACGCAAAATGGACTAAGACATTATGTCTGTGTCTCAAATTTATTCCTAGGCCCATCCATTCTGACGAATGAGCCTTCATAAACGCACACAGTGCTATGAAGAGAACTTCTGGCATAATGGAGTGAGGAAGCTGACAAATACTCTCCCTAGATAGCCATCATACAACTGGACAAAACTGTCAAAAAAATCATTTGAGTGCCCTGGAAATTGACCAAAGGCACTCAAAAATCTGAACAGCATTTATGTATGATAACTATTGAACTCAGGGTCAGAACAGTGAGTCTGTGGCAGTGATTTTGCCTGAATCTGCTTCCATCCCACAACCTCCATCCCTGGCTCTGTCATTAGGTAATTCACTCAACCAGGGCAGGATAGACTGTGAAAAACAGCAGCTTCACTGCACCTGCCAAAGGAGGCTCACTTGATTAGAGCACTCACAGTTCAAGTAAAAGTTTTTACTGGAAAGCAAACAGGAACACCAGCAGTTTGGATAGCCTGAGACTGCTGTCCTGTTTGGAGCAAACAAAAAACTAGTGGATCAGAGATTTATTAGGAAGTTCCAGTAGGTAAACCAAACAGAGGGCTAGAAAAAGTGCTTCACATATACTAAGTTGACCAGGGCTATACAAATGTGTAGAAGAGACCTCAGGAGCCTAAGCCACCACATACCCATGGCCAATGGAATGTGCTCACACACACACACACACACACGCACACACACACGCACACACACACACACACAAAGAGAAGACAGCTGAACGTAAGAGCTGGGAGAAGACTTGAAAATGACAAAGTTTGATTGTACTCTCCAGCCACACACAAAACCATGAGCAGAGAGTGGAAGCCTTATTGGCTGGAGGTATTTGAGTCCAACTTCTGGTCAATTATTGACTGACTACTGAACTACGCAGACACAGGGGCAAACCTTAAGAAACCAGGCTAATTTTTTTTAATTACAAAAAGAAACTGAGTGGAGACATCAGCAGTTGCACATTGCAGGGGAGACATGCCACAGATTTACTACAAACCAGTTACTAAACAAACAATAACAACAGCTACAAATTTCTTGGGGTAGAGAAAAGCAGAAACCACAGTTGCCACTACATATCTAAAATGTCAGTATTCAATAATAACTACAAAAATTACGAGGCAAGTAAAGAAAAAGAAAGTGTGACTCATACACGGTAGGGAAAAAAACTATCAATACAAAATGCCCCTGAGCAGTCCTAAACAGATTTAGCAGACAAAGACTTCTAATCAGCTATTATAAACATGTTCAGAAACTACCATGTTTAAAAATTAAAGGAAAACATGATGCCAATTTCTCAACTAATAGATAATCTCAATTTAAAAAATAATTTAAAAAATAATTTTGGAGTTGAAAAGATCAATATCTGAAATGAAAATTTCTCTACAGGCACTCATAGCAAATTTGAGAAGGCAGAAGAAGAAATTAGTGAACTAGAAAACAGATCAACAGAAATTATCTAATTTGAAAAAACACAGAGGAAAAAGTTTTAAGAAAAATAAGCTGAGTCTCAGAAACCCGTGGGACAACATCAAGCGTACCAAATAAGTACCATGCTAGTTCCAAAAGCAGAGGAGATGGGGAGAAGAGGGGGTCGAAAAATATTTGACAAATAATAGCTGAAAATCTCCCGAATTTGATGAAGCATACTAATATACAGATCTAAGAAGTTCAACAAACTCTAGTCAGGAACAATAGACACTAGGTCCTGGCTGAGGGTGGAAAGAAAGACAGAAAAAGAAGGAAGGAAGGAAGGAAGGGAGGGAGGGAGGGAGGGAAGGAGGGAGGGAGGGAGGGAGGGAGGAAGGAAGGAGGGAAGGAAAGAAGGAAGGAAGGAAGGAAGGAAGGAAGGAAGGAAGGAAGGAAGGAAGGAAGGAAGGAAGGAAGGAAGGAAAGAATTCACACACTTATACCACCCTTCCTCTCTCCCAATCTTCAATAGCAAAATAGATGAGCTACAGAGATCAAAAGATTCTTCACAAGCAGACCAACCAGTTGCAAAGTGTGAGTTTTACAAAGACTCTGAATGAGATGTAATGTAAAACCAAGAAACAAACAAATGTAACATAAATGAGAGAATTTTAATATCGATTAGATATTCTAATATAGGAATAATATGTTTAATTTTATTTACGATAATGATGTGTTTATGTTCCAAAGAGCTATGACCTTTAAGAGATACTAAAATGTTTACAGATAAAGTGATATGCCTCCAGGAATCGGTTGTAGGTTAATTCCTTGGGAATGGATTCCAGATTCTTTATGAATTTGCATTTATTGAAGCAAGGTAATGAATACAGGGGAGCTGATTTTCTATTCTCTCTGCTTTTGCATTTAAAAAATTTTTTCATAACAAAATTTTAGTAAAGATAGTATATTCAGCTCACTATTGACATCACAATGTTTAAAAAATAAAACACTACAATTACTTTTTTAAAAAAAGCAGCAGGAAAAAAAATGACACCACCTACAGTGAAACAACAATCCAAATAATTTATGACCTCTTATCAAAAACAAGGGAGGCAACCATTGCATACACTGTTGGTGGGAATGTAAATTAATACAACTGCTATGTAGAACAGTTTAGAGGTTCCTCACAAAGCTAAAAATAGAGCTAATATAAGATTCACCAATACCACTGCTGGGTATATACCCGAAAGGAAGGAAATGAGTATATTGAAGAGATATCCACACTCCCATGTTTATTGCAGCGCTGTTCACTACAGCCAAGACTTGAAGGCAACCTAAGTGTCCATCAACAGATGAATGGATTAAAAAAAGTTGTACTCATACACAATGGAGTACTATTCAACCATAAAAAAGGATGAGATCCTGTCATTTGCAACAACATGGGTGGAACTGAAGGTCATTATGGTAAGTGAAATCAGCCAGGCACAGAAAGGCAGACATCACATGTTCTCACTTATATGTGGAATCTAAAAAATAAAAACAATTGAACTCATGGACATAGAGAGTAGAAGGATGGTTACCAGAGGCTGGGAAGGGTGGGAAGTAGGGGGAAATGGGTAGGGGTGAGGTGGAGATGGTTAATGGGTACAAAAACAAATAGAAAGAATGAATAAGACCTATTATTTGATAGCACAACAGAGTGAATACATTCAATAATAATTTTATTGCATACCTTAAAATAACTAAAAGAGTATAATTAGATTGTTTGTAACACAAAAGATAAATGCTTGAGGGGACAGATGTCTCATTTTCCATGATAAGATTATTACACATTGCATGCCTGAATCAAAACATCTCATGTACCTCACAACTATACACACCTATTATGTAGCCACAAAAATTAAAAATTTAAAAACAAAACAAAAAACAATGGAGGTCTGAAGGCAGTAGAATAAAATAATCAAACTACTGAAAGAAGGAAAAAATCTATCAAGACTATCCCACAGTGATCCTTCAAAAACAAAGCCAAAAAACCCACATTTCCATGTAAACAAAGACTTTATAAAGCAATACTTAGAGCACTAAATGGAGTATTCATATATGTAATATAAATGACAATAACAACATAAAAGAGTGGGGGAGGAAAAGGAGATGTATTGAAGTAAAGCTTTTATATTTTATTAGAATTAAATTAGTATTATTCTGAAGTAGAGTAAAATAAGATGCACATTATAATGACTAGAGCAACCATTCAAAAATAGTTCAAGAAAAAAAGAATAAAAACAAGTTACTGAAACCAACTCAAGGAGACATGGAAAATCTAAATAGGCCTATAAGAAGTAAAAAAAAAAAAATTAAAAATTTAAAATATTCCCAAAAGAAAAATTCAGGCCCAGATTGCTTCACTGGTGAATTCTATTCTTCCACAAACTTTCAAAAAATAGATGAGAGAACACTTCCCAACACAATCTATAAGGCCAGTTTTACTCTGGTAACAAAATCAAACCAAGGCATTATAAGACCAGAAAACTACATATCAACATCCCTAAGGAACACAGAAGCAAATATCCTAAAATATTAACGATCTGAATTTGGCAGCACATAAAAAGGATGGTACAATATGGCCAAGTGGGATGTATTGCAGAAGTTTGTTTTAACATCCAAAAATCAATTAATATAATATACTATATTAATAAATGACAAAAATCACATTATAGTTTTAACAGATGCAGAAAATGCATTTAAAAAAATTCCTTTCATGATAAAAAAAAAAATTTCTCAACAAGCTAGAATAGAAGTAAATTTCTCAACTAAATAAAGGACTTCTATTAAAAAATCCACAGTTAACATACCTAATATGAAAGGGTGAAAGCTTTCCCCCTAAGATTGGGAACAACACAAGGATGTCCACTCTTACCAGTTCTATTCAACACTGTATTGGAGCTTCTAGTTAGTACAATAAGGAACATAAAAATCAATGGCATCAAAATAAGAAAGGAAGAGTCAAAACTGTCTTTATTCAGAGACGACACAAATGTAGGAAATCCTGAGAAATCCATTTTTAAAAACTACTAGAATTAATAAACAAATTTAGCAAGATATAGGATGTAAGGTCAATTTTCTTTCTATACATCACTAACAAACGATCTAAAATGATATGAAGGAAATAATTCCATCACAATAGCACCACAAAAAATAAAATACTTTAAATTCAACAAAAAATGCAATATTTGTACATCAAAAATTCAAAGCATTGTTAAGAGAACAGGAAGAAAATCTAAATAAATAGACATTAAATGTTATGAATTGGAAGATTTGATATTAAGATGGCAATTCTTCCCAAGTTGATCTATTGATTTAATGTACTACCTTACATCATAGCACTTTTTTCCATGAAATTAACAAAATCTTAAAATGTATATGGAAAACTCTTAAGAGAAAACATGTGAGTAAATTTTTGTGAACTTGAGTGAGGAGATAAATGTAGAACAGTTTAGAGGTTCCTCACAAAGTTAAAAATTCTTGAATATACCACCAAAAGCACAAGCAACAAAAGAAAAAACAATTACATTGAACTTAACAAAACGAAAAACTTTTTTGCCTCAAAGGGCATATCAGGAAAGTAAAAAGACAACCCACAAAATAGGAGAAAAATATTCGCAAGTCATATATATGATAAGGAACTTGTATCCAGAAAATATTTTTACAAAACAAACTCAATAATCAGAAGATAAATGACTCCGTTCTAAAAACCGGCAAAACATTTAGACATTTCACCAAAGAATATACACCAGTAGCTATGGGAATATGCTCCACGTTAATAGTCATTAGCAAAGTGCAAGTAAAACTACCATGAAATACCACTCCACGGTCACTAGAATGGCCATAATAAAAAAGACAGGCAAGCCGGGCATGGTGGCTCACGCCTGTAATCTCAACACTTTGGGAGGCTGAAACGGGTGGATCACCTGAGGTCAGGAGTTTGAGACCAGCCTGGCCAACATGGTGAAACCCCATCTCTACTAAAAATACAAAATTAGCTGGGTGTGGTGGCGCATGCATGACTGTAATCCCAGCTACTAGGGAGACTGAGGCAGGAGAATCGCTTGAACCCAGAGGCAGAGGTTGCAGTGAGCCGAGATTGCACCGTTGCACTCCAGCCTGGGTGACAGAGCAAGACTCCACCTCAAAAAAAAAAAAAAAAAAATGACAGGCAATAATACTACAGATTGGCAAGGATGTCAAGAAACTGTAACCTTCATGCATTCCTGGTTGGGAAAGTAAAACGATACAGCCACTTTAAAAAACAGTTTGGCAGTATCTTAAATCATAAATATAACTATACCATACAAGCCAGTAATTCCACTAGTAAGTATCTATCAAAGACAAATGAAAACATAGGGACACATAAAGACTTGTATGCTAATATTCATAGCTGCATTATTAATAACAGTCTCAAATTGGAAACAGTCCGTATGTCCACCCACTGGTAAATAGATAAACTCAATGTGGTATCTACATACCAGAGGATACCACTGATACACGTTACAACATGGAGAACCCTCAAAAACATTATGCTACCTGAAAGAAGCCAGACATAAAAGATTCTACAGTATATGATTCCATTAATATGAAATGTCCAGAAAAGGCAACTTTGTAGAGAAAGGAAACAGGTCAGTGGTTCCCATGGGATGAGAGCATAGTTTGACTGCAAATAGGCTCAAGGAAATTTTGGGGGGTGATAAAAATTTCAAAATTGGATTGCAGTGATCATTGCTATGTTAGTTTTCTACTGATGCATAACAAACTACAACAAATCTTGAGACGTAAAGCAACACACATTTATTATCTCAGCTTCTCCTAGGTCAGAAGCCCAGGCATGGCCAAGGTGGTTCTCCTAAGTCTGCAATCAAGGTGTCATTTAGGCTGCTTTCTCATCTGGAGCTCGGAGTCCTCTTCCCTGCTTACTTAGGTTGTTGGCAGAATTTAGTTCCCCATGAAGAACTGCAGTTGCCCTTCTTCATAAGCAATTCATAACATGGTTGTTAGCTTCTTCAAAGCCAGTAGGAGAGTGTCTCTTTCATAACAATCCTTTTTTTCCCCCTTTTTTTAGTTTCTTGTACAATATTTATCTTAGGTCTCATAACAGTCCCTTTTAAAGGATTTACACCTAATTCAGGCCCAACTAAGATATCTCCCTTTCCATTGACTCATAATCAACTGACGTGGGACCTTAATTATATCTGCAAAATCCCTTCACCTTTGCCATATAATGTTACCTAGTTATGAAAGTGACATGCCAACATAGTCACAGGTCCCACACACACTCAAGAAGAAGGTATCACACGTGGGCATGCACACCAGGGGTGAGAATCTTAGGGGTCATAACAGAATTCTGCTTACCATAGTTGCACAATTTATAAATTTATTAATAATTGTATACGGATGATTCATGGCTTACAATGGTTCAACTTATGATTTTTTTGACTTTACAATGGGCTTATTGGGCTGTAGTCCCATTGGAAGTAGAGAAGCATCTGTACTTAATGTGGGTCATTTGACGATACGTAAAATATACCTTAATAAAGTTATAAAATATATTTTACAACAAAATGTTGTCCATAGTACCATAATTCCATTTTTAAATTTGGGTTACATTTTTTTTTTTCATTAAGTGAATTAAGCCAAGGACTTAAGGAACTGATCCAACAGAAAAAAGTTTTCTAAATTCATCAACCATACCCTTTATAATTTGTTACACCAATTAATTTACAGTAACCACTTCACACACAAGAGCACAGCAGTCAACTTTTCCACTAGTTGGGTTTTACTCCTCTGTCAGCTTTCTTAGTAATGAATGGAGGCTCACTTATACTCAAAGATTTCAGATTTCCAAAGATTTCTCTGCTAGGGAGTGGCTCCATTTTGAGCTTCCCTCAAAGTATGAGCAGCAATGTTTAGTCACATAAAGCCCCCATTTTGCCAGCTGCACACTTCCTAAAATTTCATTCACCCAAAGGTCAGAAGCTGTGAGTTCTGGAGTTCTTGATGGTGTCCTGGGAATGCCTTTCAGGTCTGGCTGCTCACAATATTTTTGTGTGTGCTGAACTGTTATCTAAAACTAAGTATTTCCTAATTTCAGCCTACTCTGAGAACCTTCAGCTTTTAAAGAGCTTGCTGTATAAAAAACACAACAGGCCTCTGTAATTCTACTTCAGGTACGATCTGGACACCATGAAGCACTGCAAATTCCCTAAGGGGATGCCCATTCATGTCAACTGGATGGTTATCTTGTAGGTTTGTTGTTCTTAAGCCCAAATTTAATTGTTACCATGGAAATAAAACACAAAAGGAGTTGTCCATCCTGGAAAATAAAAGCCTTTAGAATTCTCATTCAAGGAGTTAATGTTAAATATGGGAGAAACTCTTCTGCATAATTTGTTTTTGTGAAAATAAAATTTTTTCCTTGAGAATATGCAAATGTTATCTTACTATGTAACATTTGGACCCCCAACGTATAAACAAAATTTTAAAACTAATAATTTACATATTTTTAAACATTAGGGTCATTTGCTTTTTGCAATCCTATTGACTAAAACAGCTACAATATCGGATCACTCAAAGAACTTTAGAAGCTTTTTTCAATTAGTCAAGGATGCAATTACATCATTTGAATGTACTGTAGATTAGATTAGACTATCTACGCTTGCCTAAATAGCATCTTCAGGACTCAGTTCTCTATACAACATTCCCCTTAGAATTTTAGGTCATAACTATAACTCTCAACATGCAGAAGCTAAAAGTCCATTTCCTTGTTATTTATCATAGTAGCATGACACAGTAACGTGTAGGAATTACAACTGAGGGATAAGGGTCAAATTCCTTGGGTCAGAATCCTAGCTCTGAAACTTAGCAGCTATGTTATTTTAATCATTTAAACTCCCTAAGCTTCAGTTTCCTCATATATAAAATGGGTATAATAGCATAAAGCAGAGGTTGAAAAATTTTGACCATGGGCCAAATCTGGCCTGCCACCAATTTTGAAACGAAAGTTTTACATGGCCATGCCTGTTCATTTATATATTGTCTATGAGAATTTTTGGAGACATCAAATAGCCTACAATGCCTAAATATTTGTACTATCTTTATAGAAACAATTGGCTAGCTTCTGATATAAAGGGTTTTTGTGAAGATTAAATGCAATAATTCATTAAGGTGTTCCATATAGTTAAGCAACCAATAAATGGCAGGGATGATTGTTATTTATTAATAGTAATAAGTTATAAAAATCATTGTGATCTCATTTCCTAAAATTCAGAGAGACAACTTTACATATAATACCTTGGGAGCAGGGTGCCATACAATAATACTTTGGGATCAGTAGGCTCAGCCCCCTTTTTTTGATGAATTGGTCATGGAGGTGGCTGAGGTAGTGTGATCACAGGATGTGATGTGCAGCTGTCAGTGCAGGGCAGGGAGCCCGGTGGGTCACAGACAGCAGCTGCCACGAGTCATCCATTCCAAGTAATTGATACTCTGCCATTCTGTGATGGAGGATCTCTTGGTCACAGGTGTATAACACATGCATATTCCTGACTGGCCCCACTTCTAACTGTGCAGAGGAGACCAAAGAGGGAGTGGGGAGGGCTGGAATTATGCTTAGACGATGACCAGAGCAGGTGCAGGTAGCCACAACACAGCCTATTTCCATTTTCCAGGTAGTAACTGGTTTTCCAAGATGTATTCTGTTGTCCAGAACAGGAAAAAAGATGGGGTGATCTAGTACATAAAATTCTAAAACGTGAGTTTGATGCAAGAAAATACAGACTAACCATTCAAAGTAATAAAATGTATCTAAAGCTGGTGATTTACCACAGAACTGGCATTGCTGGTCCCATGTTAGTACATCTGCAAACAGACTTTGGTCAACCACCAAATATGACAGTGTTATCCATAAATCTTTCAAACTGTCCTTAGAACTTTGTCTTTCAGGGCAAATATGTAAAAGATCTAAAGAGCTCATATTGAAACAGTGATATTCAGATACAAACTATTGCCTGTACTCTGCTCCTGTCTAGGGCCTTAAACATGTCAATCAATTTTCACCTCACTTCCTTGTGTGTTAAAAAGAAGCTGCGAGAATATCTATAATAAAAATAGTCATAATTCAAAATTATTTTCTGCTGGATGTTGGTAGATTCTCATTAGTCACTCCTGTCAGGATCATAAATAAACTTATGTCTGTAGCACGGAAAGAACATATTCACCAGGAGGAAACCCCAAATTGGCAAATGGTCTATATATTAAAATGAGATCAGTGAATGACACAAACTCAGAATTGAAAAGTTCTCAGTGTTCATCCCAAGAATCTTCCTACCAAATAATCTCGTTGCTATTATTTAAAACAATTAGACCCTTTTTTTGTATGTCACAGTTCATTAAACGCCATACACATGACATTAGTAGGTAAGGTCATTTTCCTGGAGGAGCTCACCATCCAAGACAGACAAGGCTGTTGCTGGCAGGAATGAAGAACAGCCATTCACACCAAGTGGGCAGACATCATAAAGGAGCAGCCGAAATGGTTTTAGAGTTCACAGCATATTCAAATTAATATTCAAGTTGAAGCAAAGCTCTTGACAATTCTGTTTCTCCAAACAGATAGTGGTGCTGCCTGATTATAGCTAGCTGGAAAATCCTCCACAATGCCATTTTTACCCTGCCCCACTGAAACAGCATTCAAGCTGACGTTGTCCAAGAGCTAGCTCATTTAAGGCTTTGCTTTCCTCAGCATGAGTAAATATCAGCAACTGTAACATTTTTCACGTGGAAAGAAACCTTATGACTACCAAGGCACAGCACAGGCACCTGTAGAGACTTAAACAAAATATGTACCTTTAAGTTACCAGGTGATGAAAATTTACACTTGATGGAGGCAGCAAAGTTGCAGTTGATTATAATCAAAAAAGGTAATCAACTAAACTACCAACTTCAAACATTTGTCCAGGTAATAAAATTAATACCCTCTTCACCACTCCCAGCATCTCTGTGCCTTAATTCAAGGAATAACTTTCTAAACAGCCAATTACTATATATGTATTCCTTTGGTACACAAAGTATACAGATATAGATAGATAGATAGATAGATAGATAGATAGATAGATAGATAAATAGATACAGGTGTAGGTATAGATTCAGATATAGATATAGATGATGAGATAGAGATAGAGATACAGTTGGCCTTCTGTATCCCTGGGTTCTGCATCTGCAGATTCAACCAATCACTGATGGAAAATATCCTTAAATAAATAAATAAAACAATGCAACAATTTAAAATAATATAAATTTAAAAACAATATAGTGTAAGAACTATTTACATAGCATTTACATTGTAATCTAGAGATGATTTTAAATATATGGAAGGATGTACATAGGTTATATACAAATACTAAACCATTTTATATCAGAGACTTGAATAGCCTCGGATTTTGATATCCTGGGGGTTAGGGGGTGGTCTGAGAACCAATCTTCCTTGGATACTGAGGGAGGACTCTGTAGACATAGATATATGACACAGAGGTATGGGAAAGCTGTATTCTCTCTCTCCCTGCCTCTCTTTTTTTTTTTTTTGGTAAGAATAGGTTTAGAAACAGACGAACTATTATTGTATTCTGTATTAGTTTGCTGGGGCTGCTGTAACAAAGTACCACAAAATGGAAGGCTTGCACAGCAGAAGTTTATTATTTCATAGTTCTGGAGACAGGAAGTCCAAGATCCAAGTGTCGGCAGGGTTGGTCCCTTCTAAGGGCTGTGAGAGAGAACCTGTTCCACCCATCTCTTCCGGCTTCTGGCGGTTTGCTGGCAACCTTTGGCCTTTTTTGGCTTGTAGATCTTTGCCTTCATTTCCACAGGCCTTCTTCAACTCTGCCTGTCTCCAATTTGCCTCTTTTTATAAGGACACTAATCATATTGGATTGGGGCCTAACCTAATTATCTCACTTTAACTGTAAAGATCCTATCTACAAATAAGGTCACATTCTCAGGCACTGGGGGTTGGGACTTCAACATATGAATTTTAAGGGACATAATTCAACACATAACACATTCCCATTTCTAAAACTCTGTGTTGACAGAGTCCAGGTCAATAATGATTACAATGTTTAATTTCCATCTCTTCACTGAGGTGCAGAGGAACGGAATTCATGCAAAATACCTCAACTGTATATACAAACCTGCTCATAAGCCACACTGCATGTATCTCCCATTATTTCAAACTTCTAAGTACGTGCAGTTTGTACACTAGATGAATTTAATATATTAAAATGGTTTCATGCTTTATTGGTTTATGGGGTTGCTGGTTAGTCATGCCTGACACACAACAAAATTATTGACTGTCCTTTCAAAAAATATGAATGGATTATGGCTTGAAATAAGATACAATTAGATTTACGGACATTGACTGCAACTGAAAAATAAAAAGTTCCTTCTCAGAAGGAACACTGCTGACACCTTTGCTGACTGTCATTTTATCATATTGACTCAACATGACTTTAACATATAGATTATCATTTTTTTGGAGAGTAAGATGATAATTCGTGTTTTGAGAACAGTCCTATCCTGCAGCATCAATAAGGGTATCAATCTCCCAGGCTGCAGTGTAAGACCACTTCATTTATTCAAAATCAAGTAGCCACATATATTGTTAAGAATATATGATACATACACATGCCTGAAGCAAGTTTTTGGTGCAAAAACTGTCAAGTGCATTCTACGTAATAACATAGATTTATGTCATCTTTCTCTCTCAGCACTTTCATTTTATCATCATTTGTTACAGTCACATACCCTTGTGAGGTAGGGTTGGGTGGTGACAAAGATTTTGTGTTTTATCTCTATTTTCTAAATAAAGAAAAGAAGTACTTAAGTAACTTTTCCAAAGCCATGCAGTGTACTGAGGTTTCTTAATCTATGTGGAGTAGCCTAGTACTTCTCAAATTTTAATTAACCAAAGATGTTACATAACTTTTTATTCTAGGTGTCTCTAATATGGCACCACTGCCCTGAATCCAACCCCTATAACCCACTAACTAGTTAGGAAAGGCCATGCTGTAATTCAACTCACATCTTAGGGGAGAAAGTTCCATTTTTAAAGCTACAGCATGAGAGCTTCTGATCTGTTCCACATACCAGTCTCTTCGCTTTTCATTTCAGTTCTGTGTGCCTCACTTCTGATTTCTTCAAATTCAGAGGGTAGAAAGCAATCTCAGAAAGTGCTTAACTCAGTCAGTGTGCAGCCACCCAGAGGAAAATGACAAGCACCAGTTTCAGACAGTGAAGGAAAAGGAAAGCCGTGTGCAAATCTGGAATCATCTGCCATTAGCAAAGGTAGAAAATTATAGAGGAACTCTTTTGGGTCACAAGGATGTCATTTAGACCTCCACAGCAGCAATTTTTAAAATAGTACCCTTCTGGATTGAATGATTTCACCTGCTTGCTCAAGTGCCTAATTTAGAACCAGCAAGCAAATTACAATCTACAGAGTCCAGGCATGAAATTATAAATGTTTGGTTTCTCATGGTCTAGACTTTATCTATGTCTTCAAACCAGGGCAAAGAACAAAACCCCCCAATTTTCTCCAACAAAGATCCACCTGACATTCTGACATTTTGCAATATTCATGTATTCAGTCATTCACTTTTGCACTCACTCATTTATCAAATTTGGGGGCTGTCAGATACATACCACCATGCATAATGTGAAGAGCAGCTCAGGCTCCTCGCAGAACAGAGCAAGGATTGTTTCCGAAGTTAGAAGACATGGGGAAAGCTAAGATAAGCAAGGGCCCCAAATGCCTGGATGACTGTTTAGTTATCTGCTTTCCTTTATCATGCAGACTTGGCCCCTCAATGTTATTTAGAGCAAATATCAAATATTTTTATACAAACATATATTCTCTCCACATTTACAACCTATGTTTTTTTGTGTGTTTTTTCTTTTTGAGATGGAGTCTCGTTCTGTTGCCCAGGCTGTAGTGCAAGTGCATGATCGCAGCTCACTGCAACCTTCGCCTCCTGGGTTCGGGCGATTCTCCTGCCTCAGCCTCCTGAGTAGCTGGGGCTACAGGCGCCCACCACCACACTCAGCTCATTTTTGTATTCTTTTAGTAGAGATGGGGTTACACCATGTTGGCCAGGCTGGTCTCAAACTCCTGACCTCAAGTGATCCTCCCATCTAGGCCTCCCAAAGTGCTGGGATTACAAGCGTGAGTCACCACACCCAGACCCACCTGTCTACCTCTTTACTAATTTTTATTTAGCCTTATTTGCTTAGGTTTCACTTGGTATCTATTTGCTCTTTCAAGAGACTATCTACTTAGATATTTCTGAAAATTTTTTCATGAATTGAACTTTGATACATTACAAGAGCTCACTCATCATATAATCCTTACGCAAAGTGAAGAATCCTGTTTGATGTGAACAGTCACCCTATATGGGTTTGATAAGTTCACACTTTTTCTTTTTTATTTTTTTCTTTTTCCTTTTTTTTTTTTTTTTGTTTTTTTTTGAGACAGCTTCTCGCTCGCTCTATTGCCCAGGCCGGTGGCACAACCTTGGCTCACTGCAACCTCTGCCACCTGGGTTCCAGTGATTCTCCTGCCTCAGCCTCCCGAGTAGCTGGGATTACAGGTGCACACCACCATGCCCGGCTAATTTTTGTTTTTGTATTTTTAGCAGGGAGGGGTTTTACCATGCTGGCCAGGCTAGTCTCAAACTCCTGATCTCACGATCCGCCCACCTTGGCCTCCCAAAGTGCTGGGATTACAGACGTGAGCCATTGCGCCTGGCCAAAGTTCACATTTTCATATGCTAACTTTCTCAAGCTGGGGCCACCTGTACATAAAGGAACAAAACAGCTGGAAAATAGAGTGGACTTGGCTAGGAATTTAAGCTGAAATAATTTTAGCTTTCAATTCTTAGTAAATTCTTCTCAATACATTTCTTTTAAATGTAAATGTCTTATAATATTTCATTTTTGTAAGGTGACTTATGAGTTATTTATATTTTATGATGTCAAGTTACTTCAATGACCCAAAGTACTACAGTAAAATATCTCTAAAATATTTCATATTGAGTGATAATATGAAGTGGAGACTATTCTCCATTAGCCAGGCAATAGCCATAAAAACTTTTATTCTTTTCCCTTTCTCTTTCTTTCAAATTTTAAGCTATTACCTTTACAGCATTTTGTTCTTCACTTTCTCTTCACTGAAAATTTCTCTGGCTCCATCTGCCATAGGACACTTCTTGGGGATGTCATAATTCTTCCTATTCATCTGAGCCTCCTCTCCATCTGAATCCTTCACATTCCTTCACCTCCACTCTTCATTCCCAGTTCCAGCAAACAAGTCTGATCATGAACTCACTCCCTCTCTGCTGTTTAATAAACCTCCTCTCCCCACCCCGCTCATGGTTTTAGGACAGCAATGGACCCCTGACATCTATTTACCTTCCACTATAATTTCACATCACAGTAACCATTACTAGAAACATATACATAACCATGGAGTTTTTTAAACCCCAGCACATCTATCAAAATGAAATTTACCTTAAAATTCATGAAACACACAAGGTATATGATTCATGTAAAACATAACATGCCGTGTAAGTTAATATAATCATTCTGAAGTAAATTAGGTGTTGTTTACGTTACAGTATTTATTATGTCTGAATTTCCATGTTACTAACTGTTCAA
Organism: Macaca nemestrina; assembly: GCF_043159975.1. NCBI lineage: Eukaryota > Metazoa > Chordata > Mammalia > Primates > Cercopithecidae > Macaca > Macaca nemestrina. Next base: position 50,806,854 of record NC_092128.1, on the reverse strand, counting down.
ATATTGCCATGTCAATGTTATTTCCCTAAAAGTAGAAATATTCATTTGAATGTACTAAATATACATTTACAAAAATGGCTTTTAGCCATCATGCTACTAACATCAGAAGAAAAGACTATGTTGAGTCATTTAAGTAGTCAAAAATGCCAAAGTAAAATTTGGTTAATGTTTCAACTCTGAATTTTTCAGTTTTCAAATACTACAATTTTTCCATTTCCAATTGTAGTTTTACAGAATATCAGGAAGAATTTCAAATTACCCAAATTGAAAGTACCCTCTACCTCCTAGTAGCTGCTTTTATTATTCTAGTGATGCACACAGTAGAAAACATTTCCTACCAAAACGTTTTGAATCAGATGCTGCCTCACAAAATGAATGGAAAACCATGTGCCATAGGAAAAACTTCAAGAGCAAATATAAGAGTGATGGACTCCCACCGGGAGCAGAAAGCCAAAATCACACTTCATAAATATACTTATCTGGGAAAAAAAACACTGGTTAGACAATATTTAGGACAGATGCATCTTGTCACACATCAAAACAATCTGTGGACAACACCAAAACACTGCGATGCAATTTTACAAGGGAAGCTGGTTGGGCATTTCTGTATTTATTCAACTAGATAATAGAGGGGAAAGCTGCAGAACAGTCAGAAGAATATTTGCAATGCAATTAGATGGGACAAGTGCATCTGAGTGAGCGCCAGACACAGGGGCCTCCCTTTAATTCACACAGCCCAATGTCTTAACGCAGCGTACAGCAGCAAACTGCACTTCCTACAGTCTTAAAACTTTTGTCAGTTAACTAGATGTTTACCAAGTGCCTCGCTTGGGCACTCAACATTTCGGGTGTGCCATCCAGCTCTACGTAGGTTGTTCCAACACCATCTGTCACTTAAGCTTCCACAGATTCAAAAATTTCAATTCGAACTAATCTACTCGGCACTCAAACTGAAGCTATAATTCAAATTTCGACATGAAGCTTGAATTCCTTTTCAGTGTTCTTCAACTTTGACCCAGCTCCCCCCTCCCTTCACTGAAAAGGGCCAAGACAACAGCCCAGCAAGTGGGGCAGGCAAAACAGGCCTCCTTTGTTCACTTTTGTCCTTGTAGCTCTCTATTGAGGTAAGGGACTGAAAAGGCGCACCAGGTTTTGGAAGGCAGCAGCGGACTCACTCACAAACCATCCTTCCTCAGAGAACCAAAAAACTCCAGGAGGAAACTCTTTGGACAGGCCATTCTTACCTTGAGGCATAATTAATGGAAGATTAGTACTTCCCCTTTCTCTTGAGAGAGAATCTGTCAGTGGTATTGAATATGAGTCTGTAAATGTTCGTCAAAAATGCATGCCATAAATCATGCCATTCAAATGCCAAGGACATCGAAAAGTGGCATGAAATTAGTTTTAAAGTTGAAATTTGGAGAAAAGATCACTACATGCTGAATACTCATACTGAATTTTTTGAATGCTCTCAGCCCACTTGAGAAAGATAAATCAAATTCATTGCATATTACCCCGTGGAAGACCTCCTACAGTTTTCCCTCAGATTGCCCTAGGAATAGATTTTTTTTTTTTTCTGGTTACAGTGGGTTTTGAACCAACACACTATGCACATAATAAAATTTAAACATATATATTTTCAACATATATATATTCAACATATATATATTCAATGTATGTATGTTCAAAATATAGTTTCCAGCCCTTCCTACCATTATTTAATGAGAAGAATTTCAAAAGGATCACTTTTGCCTGACAGTACCTGTCATTTTCATTCTCATGTGAATTAAACAATGTTTTAGTCCAGAGCAATATGGAAGACATTCAGGAAGCACATAATACAAGTAAGATTCGTCATTCCTGTGTTCAAACTGAACATGCCATTAGGACAGTATGTGCAGGACAGGACAGGACATCAGTGGTTGTAAATTTGTTCCCTTTACCACTGGCATTTTTTTTTTTTTTTAATCTTCAGTAGCTTCTTAGTCACTTGAGGGAAACCCTCCATCAGACTGTTAAAAATTACCTTTTTCTAATTTGAAATTCCAGTCTTGTAGGCCAGTAAAATAGGTCAATTAAGTTGACACCACATCTTTTTTATTAGCTCAGCTAAGCAATTATAATTGGGTGGTGAAGGTTTATGCTGTCATCTTTGAAGATTCAATGGTAGAGAGAAATGCCCAACGTGGAACTATAATTTACAACGCCAGTACATCCCTAAACATTCAGCATAAGAATGTTTCTTTCTATTTTCAGATATGGGGCAAATTTGCTCTTGTTCTAGATTAAAATAATAATGCTATTTTTCGGCAGTAAAAAAAAAAAAAAAGCATATCTGTTTAACTTACCCTCATACCAAAATCATTTAGCACAAGTGCATTACAGACAAAGGTACTCTAATTCAACATTTTAGGAAAATGACATGAATGTATGCCACCAATGGTGGCTTATCCTGGACTTGGACTACAACACATATGCTCCACAACATCAATTTCTTGCTCGGCAGAAAGTATGTAATCAATTAATACTTTTGAAAACCATACACCTCCATATTAATAAATGTTAAACCAATAAATTAGAAATGCTGTGAATGACCTGTTCAGAATATAATAGATATTAATTTACAGCTTTAAAAGGTAACAGTGGCTGGGCGTGGTGGCTCACGCCTGTAATCTCAGCACTTTGGGAGGCCGAGGCGGATGGATCACCTGAGGTCTGAAGTTCAAGACCAGCCTGGCCAACCTGGTGAAACCCTGTCTCTACTAAAAATATAAAAATTAACTGGGCACAGTGGTGGGCACCTGTAATCTCAGCTAATCGGGAGGCTGAGGCAGGAGAATCACTTGAACCCAGGAGGCAGAGGTTGCAGTGAGCCAAGACTGCACCATTGCACTCCAGTCTGAGTGACAGGGCGAGACTCCATCTTCAAAAAAAAAAAAAAAAAAAAAAAGTAACAGTGACTGCACTTCATACCTATTAGGATGGCTATTATCAAGAAAACAGAAAATAACAAGTGTTGGAGAAAATGTGGACAAATTGGAACCCTTGTGCATTGTTGGCAGAAATATAAAACAGTACAGTTACTATGGAAAAGAGTATGACAATGTCTCAAAAAAAACATAGACCTACCATATGATCTAGCAGTCTCATTTCTGGGTATATATCCCAAAGAATTGAAAGCAGTGACTCAGATATTTGTACATCCATGTTCATAGCAGGATCATTTGCAATTAACCAAAAGGTGAAAGTAACCCACGTATATGTGACATATGAATGGATAAACAAAACGTGGCTTATACATACAATGAAATATTATTCGGCATTACAAAGGAAGGAAATTCTGACACATGGATCAACCTTGAAGGCACTATGGTAAGCAAAATAAACCAGTTAGAGAAAGACAAATAAATATTGTATGATTCCACTCATATGAGATACTTAGGGTCGTCAAATTCATAGACTGGAAGTAGGATGTTGGTTGCCAGGGGCTGGGGGCTGAGGGGTTATGAACTACTGTTTAATGTGTACAGAGTTACAATTTGGGAAGGCAAAAAATGTTCTAGAGAGGTATAGTGGTGATGGTTGCACACAATGTGAATGTACTTAATGCCACTGAAGTATACACTTGGAAATAGTTTAATGGCATATCCTATGTCATATATATTTTACCACAATAAAAAACTAACTTAGCAAAAATGTATTTTAAATAAACATATTGCATTTGCTGCCCCATTTAAAAGCAATCTGATAATGAAGGATTTACAGTTGCTGAAGCTGAAGGTAGAGCCATTCTCCTATTTCCTTCCTCTTGTAGCTTTCAATTTTAAGAGAAAAAATAAAAATTTGTCAGTTCATTTCGGTACATCTTCCTTTTCTTAGAAACTTCAGTCAAACTCACAGAAGTAGAGGGTTGAATGGTGATTGCTAGGGGGTAGGGGAATTGGGGAGATGTTCTCACCACACATACACAAATTAACTGTGTGAGGTGATAAATGTGTTTATTATTTTGATTGTGGTAATCATTTCACAATGTATACGTATATCAAAATATCATGTTGTACATATTAAATGTATACAACCCTTACCTGTCAATTATGTCTCATTAATGCTGTTGGGTGTGGGCGAAGAAACTTCAGCCTTTGATCGCCATAGAGGCTGTTTTAAACAGAAGGAGCTTTTCATCTGCCAATGCAGTAAAATGTTTAAATAAAATAAGTCACTGGATTTTTGCCCTTAGCATCCAGTTCTCTCCTCTGTCCTCACCTGCCAGAAAGGTTCCCAGAAGGGCTCCTTCAGTCAGGGAAGCATAAAATTTTAAGGGAAAAGAATATCTAAATGTATTTAATACTTTTCAAATCACTTCCTCTTAACCAATCATTGCAACAGTTGAAGACTGACCTAAAGCAATCTTTTGATTCAAACGCACAAAACTTCCTAGAGAATATGTTAGAAGCTCTACATTCCAGTTAAATTTGCTATGGGTTACCGAGCTTCTCAGATGGTACCGAGCTTCCCTTTGAAAATGAGGATGAGATTCCAATAGTTGCTGATCTATGGTGAGAATATAAGGAAAAAGCCTCAGTGCCTCAGTGGTTACCCTTTGGGGTGAGTAATGACTGGGAGGGGCCACAAGAAGGCTTTCTCTGTGCATTACCCTGTTTCTTGATATGAGTGCTAGTTAAGTCAATGTGTTACAGTTTGTGCAAGTTCATCGGCTGTGCATTTGTGATATGTGAAAAAAATCTGTGTGGCTAAGTATGTAGCTAGATAAAATTAGAATTAATCTTTCCAAGAACAGATATTCTGTTTGGCTCACCACTGTATCCCCACTGCCTGAAACAGTAAGCCATGCTCTCAGTAAATATTTATTAAAGAATGAATGAATGAATGAACGAATGAAATCTTTTTACCAGAAAAGCTTCCTGTGGAGTTCCATTGAATAACTCCTTTGTACATACACAATATAATATCTGTAGAGTCTATTTATATTCATTCTGTTACCCAGGGAAAATTACACCTGCATGAAAGCATTATTTGAAATGATTCTTGAAATTTTCTACAGCCCAGGTGTATACATTATCAGGACCCCCTCACACTTCTGAAGCACTTACACCTACCGATTATTGCCATCATTGTTGTATTGGCCTCACAGGAAGTATCATTTCCAACGATGCTTTGCATTCACTGTTACTGTAGCGTTAACAAAAATGATGTGGTGTAAGGGCAATGGCCTTCAGTCCAAAGACCTCATCACTACCCTGCATTATAAGGCTGAGCTCTACTGCAGTTGTTTTGAAACTCGAAGGATTAGTTAGATACAATGTTGCCTGAGTCCTTTAATAGCTCTAAAATTCCTGGATTATGTAAAATGTTTAGTAACTTTCCTGTAATAAAGTAAAAAGAAGGTTGAAACAAGACTATGAGTCAGTAGGATTATGAATGCAAAATAAATCAATTTTTCCAATTGATCAGTTAATTATAATTCTAAAAGCTATTCCAGAAATAGCTGATTCCACTTTGGTTCAAATTCTCCTTTTCTACCAGTTAACATGGAGTATCTTCATAAATGTCCCCACATGTTTCTATATATTTAGGAAATAGAATGATTTCCGAAAATTGGATACTAGGGTCCTATTCAAACTCAACATCCAATTTGAGGAGTAACTCATTTGCAGTCAAAACCGTGTACAAAGGACATTCAGGGCTGGGGACTCTTTCTTTAAAGAAAAAAGTTTTATGAAACTTTATGATGTGCCAGGAACATCTATATAATCACAGAGGTCCTGGTTACTAAGAATAGTTCAGTGACTGTAATGGGTTGGATTGTGGGTTAACAGCCACATACTCAAAGTTAACAGGAAGAAAAGAATATGTAAAGGAGTTACATGGGAATAAAAGGCTATTCCACAATACGATTCTCTGAATTACAATATTGCCTGCTACTGTGAGCTCTGCAGAGCTCAGAATTAAACGGGCTTGTAATGTATCTCCCTGGTTTTGAACACCCAGCGGTTTAGGTTTCCCCTAAATTGATAAGCCTCCAAAAGGCCACATTCTCAGTCTTGGATTGTAAAGCACAAGGACAAAAGCAATCCCACTCCCCTACTTCCTAGCTGTGTGGCCTTGGGAAAGTTACTTGGCTTCTCTAAGGCTTCATTTCCTAATTTTTAAAATGGGGTTGCTGTGAGAATTAAATGAGATGATACACGTAACATGTGCAGCGCCCTGCACATCTAAAGCTCTCAAAACCGGTTGGCTATCATTACCATTAAAGCAGAAAGTATCAGTTGCCTAACTCCATTTCAGTACTTCAGCAAGTACTGCCATTATTACAATATTTTAACAACAGGGCATGGTTAGCATGATGCAGTTCCATAAAGCGGCCCAGCCTGTGAGGTTTGTATTCAGCGGTTACCGTGTTCCTTTCCAGGACCACCCCAGGGGGAGCTCCTGGTGCAGAACCAATGCCTCCTGCCCCATTACACTTGGCTCCATCTCCTCCTGAAAAAGCCTGGGGCGAGGAAGGGCCCGGTCTCTTAGACCTGCACTTCTGAGCGTTAACCATTAGGGACTCTGAAAGGAAAAGAAAGCCCCCTTCTCAGGACAGTTCTGCGCAGGTGGTAGCCAAGGGCTGGAGCCCCTGGTGCGAAGGCAGGGGCAGGAGAGAGGCGGGGTGCGAAAGAAACGCCACCGCTCGGCGCCCTCCCTCGGTGCCCGCGGCGCAGGGGCCACCCTCCAGCGTACGAGGGACGAAGATGTGGCCGTGGGCGCGGGCGGGAGGGGAGGCGATCCCGCGGGGAAGGAAGCGGCCTGTTCGCCAGCCCCGGGGCTCGGGGAGCCCTCTGGCAGCGCTTGCTGCTCTGAGGACACCGCTTTGGGAGAAATGATGACTCCCAGGCTCACCGTACCGCGACACCCCGTCCCCCTCCGCACTCTAGCAGATGCGGGCCGGGAGTGGCTGAGCTGGCCAACCGCCTGGGACCAGGATGCGGCGGCGCCCACCCGCGCGGCGTGGAGGGGGTCGGGGGCGGCGCTCGGCGCAGATGGCGCTCGCTGCGAGATGGATGCTCCAGGGCGGGTAATCACTCCTGGCTCAACACAGCGTCCCGGGCGGAGCGGATGCCAGATCCCACCGCTAAGAGCCTGGGCTGAGAAGGCAATCTTCCCAGGCAGCCCCCAGCCCGGCGCGCCAAACCCAACAAGTCCCAGCCCTTGGAGGTAGGGCGGGGCGCGGGGACGCCTGGGACCCGCACCTGTAAGACCGACAAAGCCCCCGCAAGCGCCCCATCCCTCGGTCCTCCGTGTCTCTCTCGTTCTGCCTCGATTCCCCGAGCCCTTTCCAGGCAGCGAGAGTGGAGAAGCGAAGTCGGCCTCGCCCCCTGAACTCGGCGGTAGGCACAGGTGTAGGCACTTCCGAACAAAGCCCACGCCCAGATGTGTCCGCAGGGGCCGGAACAGGCACACGCCCGTGCGCTCCTAGCCCGGCCCCCGCGCTCCTCGCCCCGCCGGCACTGTGGCGTGACGCCCCGCGCCTCCGTGCCCAAGCCCGGGAAGCCGCCGTGCCGGGCCCGCAGGCTCTCCATGCCCAACTGCCCACGAGCAAGAGCTCTGGGCAGGGCTTCCCGGAAAGCGTGGGGCGCGGGCGCGGAGCAGAAGTTGGCCACAGACCGGAGGGGGTGGTGGGTGCCGGCGCTGCTGGATTTCAGCTGTGCCCTCACCCGAGCGCAGGTCCCTCTGCTCCCTCTCGGCGCCCGCGGCAGTGTCGGGGGCCTGCAGGGGAGAAAGGAGTTGGAGATCTGCTTCGCCCCTCCTGCAGCGCTGCCAGCCGGGTGAGCGCTCGGCTGAACCCCCCGCCAGTGTCCCAGTGACAACGCAGCAGCCTCGCGCGTCCTCCTCCGCTCCGGCCGTCACCCCCGAGCAGGACCCAGTGTCACTGCCAGACGCGCAGGGAGCTACTTACGTTCTCGCGCCGCGCCCACCGCTCAGCTGTGGCGTGACTGCCCAGGACCCTGGACCGTCGGTGTCCTCCGTTCTCGATGAAGCTGTCCCCTCTGGCTGCTCCAGCCAGGCGGCCCCTGCGCCGTTCCCCGCGCCCGCGCGTCTGAGGCTCGGACTGCGGCGCGCGTCAGCCAGCGACCCCGGCGAAGCGAGGCTGGCCCCGCGCCGGCGCGCGCCCCCGCCGCTCCCGCCCTCCCCGCTCCCCCTCCCCGCGCCGTACACTTGCCACTCCCGGCTCTCCTTTGCGTCCTCCGGTCCCCCTCCCCCGCACTCCTCCCGGGCGTCCCCCGCCTCTTCCCCTCCCGGCCAACCCCCTTTCGCCCTGCTGCTGCGACTGCAGCAAATAGGCTCCAGCCGCCGGCGCCTCGAGGGACTGGGTGGCCCCTCACCTGAGCGGCCGCGCCACCGCCAACCTCCGTCAGCCTGCGAGCGCGGGTGGGGGTGCGGGGACGGAGGGCGGGAGTGTTCCGGGGCTAGGGTGACTGAGATTTTGCTACAAAAGATGTTCCAGAAAATGGGTAGTTTTTGAATGCCACTCTCATGGGTTTAGCTTTCTGTGGGAGGTCTGTGGTCATCTAGTTTTTTCTTTTTTAAAAAGCACTTTCTTCGAAATTCATCGGTTGGGGTGGTTGAGATTGGGTGAGTGGTTTTTTGGGATTTTGTTTTGTTTTGTTTTTGCAATCGTTCTTTCCAAACACCCCCCTCCCCCAGAAAAAAGAGCCTTTAGCATAAGGCGGTTGCTGTCTATCCGCGGTAGAAATTGGGTCTTCTGGTCCCAGGGAATAGGGTTACTTCGGATTAGCGTATTTCCAGATGTGAGAGAGTATTATGGACTTTTTTTTTTTTTTTTTGGCAATGTAAATCGAGAATTAAGATTTTTCCAACTGTGTAGTATTTGAGTAAACACACTGCTTGCTGCATAGTTTAGGCGCAGGAGCCCACTCTTCACTCTATCCTGGATGGTGTTCAGGATCCTTAGCCTGACCCTTGGGTCCTCGGTAACCTACTCCGGTCTGCACACCAAATTACTTGTCTGCTGGGTATCACCCGACTTGACCACTTACAGCAGGCTCCAGCTCTTGGTGGGCTCAGCGGAGCCTTGATTCCTTCAGTTCTCTATTTCAGGAAAACATTTTCTGAGCTCCTCACCACCCCACCCCACCTCGCCACCTCCTCCACCCCCAGCCTCCAGGGTGCTAGGGCAAGATTCAGGAATGAAAAAGGTCTTGACAACCCCAGTGCTCTGTTCTAACTTCAACTGGAACTTGCACCCTCAGCTCACAGCATCTGCATGCAAGTGAGCAGCCTTCTTTCCTTCTCCTTCTACTGCCGTCCTCTCCTCCTCCTCCAGCCAGATGTGCTCTGGCCTCACAGAGATTCCCTCAGTTCCTGAACCAGCATGGTCTCTGGCTGCTGGGTCATTGCACAAGTTGTTTACTCAGTCCCATCAGTGGTTCTTCTCACTCCGGTCCTTACCCAACTGCCATTCAGGTGGGTACCTTGCCCCTCTCAACGAATTGTCCAAATTTTCCTCTAAAATACCTTAAAAAAAAAAAAAAAAAAAGATTCCACGAACCCCCTACTTGAAAGTCTGGGCTGGTGGGCTGGTTCACTATTGCCTACAAAGTAAATTCCACATCTCCTGGTGTGCCTCTTTACAATCTACTCCTAACTTATCTCTCCATTTTCCATAACCCTAAGCCTCTGCATGTGAGATTCCGCCTATGCAGGAAGAAGGAGAATGTTCGTTCATCTCCTTTTCATTTGGCAAACTCTTGTTCATCCTTCGGAGCCTTACCTGGTTGTTATCTCCTCTGTAAGGACTATTATAATAGTGCTGGTCACCTTTTAATGATCTTTTTGCATGTCTGACTCCACAAAATTTCACTTCTTTGACAATTTGTCTTATTTATTTTTGTGTAACCATATTTCTGGTTAATACAAATGAAGCCACAGATAACCATAATCAGTTCTCACTGCCCCATCATTTTCCCCTGTGTAAAAGACTTGCGGCCTCTCTGTTCCTTCCCCACTGTAGTAATTGCAGAGGTTGTCCTACCTGTCCTTCCCATGTCCTTCTACCTCGTACTCTGGTTTTCCAAGATTGCCCCTCACCCCGGCCACTGTGAAACATTGATTTCTGGTCCACATTATTTTCCAGTGAATCCCATAGGGCAAACCTGTGAAGTGGGAAAATGACACCCTACTCTCTTCAGTTCTTGCCCTGGTTCTGTGTAGTAATTTATCCCCTGGGTGCTGAAGCAACATTGCTTGTGTTTTCCTGTGTTACAATCTCATAAAGACCCTCCTTAAACAGCTCCTTGAACTTCTGCTTAGAATTATTCTTTCTCTTCAGGCTCCAGTCCTGGTCCATGAAGCCAGGATGAGGCAGACAGTATTTGGTCCTGGTGAAGTCCGGGTTAGTCCTGATGCCTGGGAGACTACTTAGGCTATTGGGGGTTGCTGAAAGAATAAGGACATAAATGGAATCTCTCTCTCTCTTTTTTTTTTTTTCCATGCAAGTGATGATTTCTCTAGTTACAGTTTCACTTATCTTTACAGGTAGAATAACAATACTTAATACATAAGGTTATTGTAAGAAAGCACTGGACAGTATCTAGGACATAATAGGTGTTCAGCACATTCTAGTTTAAACAGTATTTGATAAGATGTCTGTAATATAAATATATGCTTGAATAAAAAGTACAAAGCCAGAAGAGAGAAAGCTCTGGAGAAGATAGGAACCACAGTGATAGTACAAAACAAAAATTAAAATTAAGTAATTTGAGGCCTGGTGCGGTGGCTCATGCTTGTAATCTCAGCACTTTGGGAGGCTGAGGTGGGCGGATCACCTGTGGTCAGAGTTCGAAACCAGCCTGGCCAACATGGTGAAACCCGGTCTCTACTAAAAATAAAAAATTAGCCACGTGTGGTGGTGCATGCCTATAATCCCAGCCACTGGGAAGGCTGAGGCAGGAGAATCACTTGAACCTGGGAGGCAGAGGTTGCAGTGAATAGAGATCACGCCACTGCACTTCACCCTGGAAGACAGAGTGAGACTCCATCTCAAAAAAAAAAAATTAAGTAATTTTGATACTATGCAATAATTGTAATAATATAAAATTATTATATAGTTCTGATTTCCAGCTTATTACTTCAGCTGCACTGTAGCTCTACATTGCTGGGGATTCATCTCCTGAGGGAATGAGCAACAGGAAGAACAAACTGAGGCTTCAAGAGGAGCTGAAATGAAGGGAGCATGGGAGGTGGGGATAGAAAAATGTTCCACAATTACAAGGATGGCAGTATGGGCAAATATACTTTCTAATGCAGTTTGTTTGACCTTGGTGATGCACGAGGCTGTCTTATTTGGCTGCACTTTCCTGGTGATATCCACAACTCACCTCCTTACCCTAACTGCTTGCTTGCTATCCCTTTCCCATCCCTAAGCCTTATCCTCCCCCTATTACCATGCCTGACTCCAACCTCAAACCCAGCTGAGGACTAGGAATAAGGTGTGTGTCCTCATCATATAATAGTAGAATTTTCCATATGCCCAGTACTGTCGTAAGCAATTTGCACTTATTAACTCATTTATTCTGACAAAAATCCCATTCAGTAGGCACTATTATCATCCCCCTTTTAGAAAATAAGGCAAACAAAAAAAAAAAGAAAAGTAACTTGCAGAGGTCACACAGCTATCTGCAGAGATGGGATTCAAGTCCCGCATTATGATTCCAAAGTTAAGTCTTAACCAATCACTGTGCCGTGCTGCCTATCAATGACAACACACCAAAAGTTTCATTGTTTTGATAGACACATCAGAATGTCACTGTGTTCAAACAGCTACATCAGAAAGTCATGGAGCCCCCCAGTGGTACCTGCAGTGAATATTTTAGCCTTTCTCTTTTCCTCTTCTTCTGCAGTCCTGTCTCTTTTTCTCAGAGTTCTCCCTCCCCTCTTTTCATCTTCCATTTTTTTTTTTTTTAACGCCTTGCCTTATTTTCCATCTCAATTTTCTTAATCCACATGCATGCTGCAGGCCTCCCAGGGGAGGTAGTACCATTGGTCCTGTCCTAAAACCTAATGTTAAATTCAGCAAAACCTAACATGGACCCAGCAATGCTAGTAATGAGCGTGTTGCCTTGCTGTAAAATGAAAGAATTGGGCTAAGTGAGCACAAAAGTTCTTTTTCAGCTGTGTCATTTTTTGATTTTGGTGATAACCAAGAGCATTTTGTTGTTGTTGTTGTTGGCTCCTCTAGTAAAACTCAGATAAAAGCTGGCTGAATTCTGGTAAGAATGACTGAAGCACTAGAAAAAAAAAAAAATTCCTATCATAGTATAACATGTTGTTTGCTAGAAGAGTGGCTTATACCAGTATCATCATTATCTTAATATAATAGGTTATGGATGGGCAACATGCATTAGATTTCTGACAGGCATGTGGGAAATGTAGGTATTTTTGTTTGTTTGTTTGTTTTGTTTTTTGAGACAGCATCCCACTCTGTCCCCCAGGCTGAAGTGCAGTGGTGTGAGCTCACTGCAACCTCTGCCTTCTAGGTTTAAGCGATCCTCCTGTCTCAGCCTCCCGAGTAGCTGCAAATGTAGTAATTTTTAAAGCCCTTCTATTTGAAAGGGTATTATAACCCAATATTGTCCAAAAGCAGAGTTGTTATAATGAAAGGCTTTCTAAACTGGTTCCCAGTGACATTCTCCTCCTGGTATTCTTCCTTATGTGTAATCTCCTCCCCTTGAGACTAGACCTAGTGATTCCATTCTAACTATCAGAATATGGCAAATGTAGTGCGATGTCACTTCTTATATTGGGTTACAAATCACTCTGGTTTCTGTCTTGCTGTCTTGCTCTTTTGCTTGCTTGCTTGCTTGCTTGCTTGGAGGGAAGCCCGCTGCCATGTTGTAAGCTGCCATATGGAGAGGAGAGGCTCTCATGGCAAGGAACTGAGAAGATCCTGTGGTCAACAGCCTGTGAGGAACTGAAGCTCTCAGTCCATCAGCCCAAAAGCATCTGAATCTTGCCACAGCTTTATGAATGAACTCAAAAGCAGATATGGTGCTGGATAAAGAAGCAATTGTCAGACAGAGGAGACATCGGTATGACTTGACCAAAGTTAACCTCAGCAGCTCTTAGCACCATACCCCAGGTCACACTGAGCTCCTAGAGCCAGGCCTGGGTTGACCGTTCACTGTACTCTACCCAGAGCTGGTCCTTTTTCTTCTTGGATGCCAGTGACAGTCTCAGCTGGCCCATACCTCTTGCAGCCTCACAGTGGGTGATTATTACTCACTATGGATTAGGATATGTGCCTATGTATTTGTAATATATAAATAATAGGATATGCAGTTTCATACGTCACCTGACCAGTAAGCAATGGACAGTTTCCACAGATGCGAAACACCAATTGCTCTCCCATGCTTCTCCTCACCATCTGCCACACCACCTCAGAATTCTATTTGCCACTCTGGTGCCATTTGGGCACGTGTCAAACAGAAACCAGAAATTTGAAACCCCATCATTGCCTGATGCTTAGCAACACAGCATCCCCACACTTATTGAAAAGATGTAATGCTCAAGCAATTGGAGGAAAATGTGACCTTAGTGGCGGCTATATGTGGATTTCTTCTCTGGGAGCTTATGAGTCACTAAGATCTTATGCTTGGCTCAACCCACGTTGAGCCATGCTTGGGGAACCAAGTTGGAAAGAGAAGGAACATTTTCAGTGATAATAACCATGTTCCTGTAGCCAACTTCTCCATCTGTTCCTACAGTTTCTGTCTACAAGAATGTACAAAGGTTCTGCTGCATAGATTTAAGACTAGCCAAGGTCAGTGTGCAATCAGCCATTGCAGATGAGGTCATCAAGGACAGGGAATTGCAGCTCTGGAAAACAGAGATGCTGAGAAACACTCTGATATGTGCCCTTCATTTCTGGCTTAAGGGGGAAACAGACAATAGGTACAATGAAGACGAATTCACTGTGGAGGAAAGAAAGGAAGCGGCTTTAGAAATAATACTCTTGAGTATAAATGAATGGTCTACTCAAAAGCTTTCTTATTTGGCTGTTTTGTTGCATTTTAAAACAGAAAAGTGATCTTAGATTAATGCACACTGACATTGTACTTCTGTTTGTTTTATTTTAAGCATCAATTTAAATTTTACTTTAAGTTTTTCAATATATTTTTGAAATTGTGGTAAAATACACATAACAAAAAGTCTTCCATCTTGGCTCATGCCTGTAATACCGGCACTTTGGGAGGCTGAGGTGGGTGGATCACAAAGTCAGGTGTTTGAGACCAGCCTGACCAACATGGTGAAACCCCGTCTCTACTAAAAATACAAAAATTAGCTGGACGTGGTGGCACATGCCTGTAATCCCAGCTACTCCAGAGGCTGAAACAGGAGAATCGCTTGAACCCGGGAGGCGGAGGTTGCAGTGAGCCGAGATTGCGCCACTGCACTCCAGCCTGGGCGACAGAACAAGACTGTCTCCAAAAAAACAAAAAAACATTCCATCTTAACCATTTGTAAGTGTACAGTTTAGTTGTGTTGAGTATATTCACATTGTTATGCAATCATCACTACATTTTATCTCCAGGATTCTTTTTATCTTGTGAAATTGAAACTCTATACCCACTATACAACAAACTCCACATTCCCCTTTTCCTTTAGGCTCTAGTAACTACCAATCTACTTTCTCTATGGATTTGACTACTCTAAGTACCTCATATAAGTGGAATAATACCGTATTTGTCTTTTTGTGATAAGTTTATTTCACTTAGCATGATGTCCTCAAGGTTCATCCATGTTGTAGCATGTGTCAGAATTTCCTTTCTATTTAATAATACTCTATCATACATATATATCACACTTTGTTTATCCATTCATCTGTTGATGGACACTTAATTGCTTTCACCTTTTGGCTCTCATGAATAATGCTGTTATGAACATGGGGTTATGAATATCTTTCTGAGATCTTTCAATTTTTGGGAATATATACTCGAGGTGAGACTGCTAGATCATATGGTTATTCTAATTTTTTTTAGGAACCACCATATTGTTTTTCATAGTGGCTGCACCATTTTACATTGCACACCAACTGTGCACAAGGGTTCCAAATTCTCCACATCCTCGCCAACACTATTTTGTTTTGTTTTTGGAGAGTAGCTATCCTAATAGATGCAAGGTATTGAAATATTTTTAAATGTCAAAAATTCACAAAATACAAGCAAATTCAGTATTTTAGAAGCCCTGCTCTACCCTGGACCCTGTGCTTTAAGAAAGCCCTGTTCTGACCCTCCTAGAGGTAATGCTACCATCTTCTCCTTCTAGAACATATCTGGGTACCTAGGATCCAAGAATTCTGTAGGGACTTGGAAAAGCCCCTTCCCCACATAACAGACAGTGGGCTGCTCTGCTGGTATACACAACAGAAAGCCTCATAGACAACTGATGCAAGGGTGTGGGGATGGTTTGCAGGATGTTGATATAACTTGCTTGTGGGTTGGAAAGTTCACCCAAGTTTGCTTGAAGCTTTTGAAAGTTCAGGACTAAGTCGGGTGGGCCATGGACTGGCTGTTTCCATGTCACCATATTCCAGCACAGAATTCTGAAGAGTCTGAGAATTCTCAATTCAAACCTGGACTTCCAGGTCTTTATGATGATATGTTTGTCAAGATAAGACAGAAAATATACCTTTTAAATATTTAACACAAAACTTGTTACCTCCTGTGCGCTCTGTTGAGGGACTTTAGAGAAACTAGATACAAAACTGGACAACAATGAAATCCATTTTGTTCCATTTGTGCCGTGGTTTGAATGGTCCCCCAAACTTCATGTCTTGGAAATAATTCCCAATGCAATGGGAGAGGGGTGCAAATGAGGGGTATCTAGGTCATGAGGGCTCTGCCCTCATAAGGGAATGTAGTTGTTGTGAGAGTAAGTTTGTTAGAGCCCAATAAAAATATTCAATCTGACAAAATGAAGATTCCAAATTAGAAGGAATCCTATGCAGCCATAAAAAAAAAAGAGATCATGTCTTTTGCGGGAACATGGATGGAGCTGGAGGCTATTATCCTTAGCAAACTAATGCAGGAACAGAAAATGAAATACCATATGTTATCACTTTATATAAGTGGGAGCCGAATGATGAGAACTTATGAACACAAAGACAGAAACAACAGACACTGAGGTCTACTTGATGGGGGAGGGTGGGAGGAGGGAGGGGAGCAGAAAACATAGTTATTGGGTACTGGGCTTAATACCTGGGTGATGAAATAATCTGTACCACAAACCCATCTGCTATAGAATTAGCAGATGTTGGTCAAAAAGATTATTCAAAGCTCATTCTCAGGCAAAAGAAACCTTTTATTCTGTGCCCAGAAGGCCCAAACTGAGTCCGCCTATGACACCAAACAGTATGAATGAAATTTACCTTAGGCATTAGGCGAAAGGAAATGTGCGATTTCTATTGTTTAGAAGGTCTCTCAGCTCACACTCAGGAAAAAGGTTCCAGTTGTGATTCTACTTACCAGCACAAGGGAGAAGCCCCATTTTGTATCTTAAAAATAAATTCTTTCAAAAAGTACATTTCAAAGCATTTGCATTTCTCCCATTTCCCTATAATTGTGTAAGGCAGATGATTCAGTTAAGCCTAACTTAAGAAAAATATTAAGGACTTATAATGTGTCTATAATAGCAGCACGCTACAAGCTGTGAGGTATTTCTAAGCAGCATATGGCAAGTTGAGTTGGGATTGCATAATATAGTTAGATAAAACAAAGAAAACTATGCAATTTCAATTATTTACTGCCCAATGAGGACTTTCCCTCCTTTTGCTCTCAAACTTCAGAAAAAAGCAAATACAAGTTTCAGGTGCATGTTTTAATATTGAGATTGTGACTTTTGCAGGTGTTTTCAAATGATTGCAAGGCTTAACATTCTGGTGCATACAAGATATATATATATTTTTTTTTTTAAAGTAACTTTTTGGTTGTGAAAATTACTCAAAAGAGAGTTGGAGTTGAGCTCTTAATCTCACTTGAGCTTGATTACGCTTGTGATGAACCAGATGTCGCGGTTCTTTCCTGGGTGCTATTGCAGACACATACCAGATTAGGACATAGCTACTTTCCCATGCTCAAAAAATGAGAATGGTAAAAAAACTATATTACAAAATTCTATACTATCTAAACTTCATCAAGACCTTTGAAGTATGTATATTCTTGTAACACTCTATATGCATATAAAAACCAGATATTTGCATTATATACTAACATCGTCTAAAGTTCTACCACTTCTACAGTTTTTGAGTGTCAGCTTTGGGCATTTTTTTTCACATAATTCAACATAGGAAATGGAAGCATAAGGGCATGTTTAGATGTGTATGGATTAACTGCATCCTGATACCAAACGTGTTCATTCAAAACTAGCAAAATAACAGCACCTGCGATTTACAAGACTGGGGTTTCAATGATTAAAAAATAGAAAAAAAAATTGTAGTTTTAAATAACTCTTAATTCTACTGGCATTATTTTCAAAAACTTGTGTTCTCAAGACCAAATCTGAAAGGCAGAGTGTGGTATAAATTACACTGACTTTGTTTACCTTTTTCAAATTGAAAAACTTTTGATTAAGAATTCCCTAGGGTGTTCATAATTACCATAAATACAAAAGCACAATGACTGTTCTCCTACAACATTTTCAAAAATGTGATCCAAATGTATAACACAGAATGAAAGACGCTTGCTTTTTCAAGATTCCTACAGGTGAATGTGTATTCATATAGATGACACAGAACTTGCTACAAGACGTTTGGTGGCTTCTTTTTTTCCTTTTTAGTATTATGTTGCTTGGTCAAGGTATGGACTATTTTTAATTGCATTCACGTTCTTTTAAAATTACTTTGATAGCCAATTTAATGAAAATACTACTTTAAATACTTTTCTAGACCAAGATATGTTGGGCATACTGTGCAATATAAGATGATATAACCTTCTTTTCTTCTCAGATAATTGGACAGAATTTTGGATTGTTGTTAATCACTTTATCTTTTACAAACATAGTCAGTAGTAGTGTCTGCTGTAAGAAAGAGTGCCACCCTACTCACAGGAGCAAAGACATGGAATCAACCTAAATGCCCACCAATGACAGACTGGATAAATAAAAATGTGGTACATACACACCATGGAATACTATGCAGCCTAAAAGAGAAGGAGATCATGTCTTTTGTGGGAACATGGATGGAGCTGGAGACTATTATCCTTAGCAAGCTAATGCAGGAACAGAAAACCACATTATCACTTATAAGTGGGAGCTAAATGATGAGAACTTATGAACACAAAGAAGGAAACAACAGACACTTAGAGTCTACTTGATGGGGAAGGGTGGGAGGAGGGAGAGGAAGAGAAAAGATAAATTATTGGGTACTGGCCTTAATACCAGGGTGATGAAATAATCTGTACAAGAAACCCAACTGACATGAGTTTAGCTATGTAACAAAGCCTTCAAATGTACCCCCACACCTAAAAGTTAAAAAAAAAAGAGCACTACCAAGTAGCACTTGTTAACTATTTTATATTCTATTAGATGGGTACATTATCTTGGTTTGATCTTTGAAAATTGCCTAAGTAGTACACATAAATTATTTAAATGTGATGTAGATTACATTACAATATCTGAAAGGATATTAAAGTATTTGTAATTCTAGAAAATCTTTGAAAGATTGCTATATAGACATGTTAATGATATGGTTTATGATTTTCCATTGATATTGAGGAAGCAGTCGAGAAATATGACTTTTCTCGCTGTCATCTCAGTGCTACTATATAAAATAGGAATAATGATGGTACCTGCCTCGTAAGGTTGTTGTGAAGATAAATGGCAATAAATGTTAGCTACAACTATTACTGGAACATTCAACCATTTTGGACCATATAACCTGTTGCTATTCAATCAGACCGAAGTCCTTAAAATACCATCTCAAAATTTATATTGTTCAGAGGCAAGGAATGAATCTATATTAAGAATGTTAAAGATTTTTATCATGAAGATAAGTCAACGTTACAGTCAACACTTTATTTTATCAAAATAATTATCCAAGCTAATAATGCATATCTGTGAAGTGTAATGAATTTCAATCCACTCGCATCAAGCTGAATAAAGGTTATAATAAACAAAGCAATCAGTGTGACTTCTGAGAGAGACATTTATCAAACCCTTGGACCAACACAGCCAACAGTTTAGCCCAGAGACATCTGTACTCTATGAATCTTTTTTGGATGGTAGATAGCTCCTGCCAGGAACAGAACAAACTGTTTTTTTAAATGTGATCCCCTCCTTCCTATTTCCTAGTCAGGGAAGAGTAATTGCCATAGATTTGTTCCAAAAAAGTGAGATTAAGTGAACAGTTTGATTGTATTTAAACTTGGCAAAAAAAAAAAAAAAGGAAAAGAAGGAGCAATGAATGCAAAAATAATTCAGTTGGGATTGATCTGGAATGGAATTTTACAAATGGTTTATGCACCCTAACTGGGCAAAGTATACCTTCAATTTCTCAGGGAAGAAATTCATTACTTGCATTTTATGGATGAGTAGCTCCGAGTTTCTAAAAGGGAGAAATGTTGGTATTTTGGGTGGAAGAATTATTCATTACGAGGGGCTGTCCAATGCCCAGTGTATTCCATTTATTTATTATCTGTCTCCTGGAGTACTAAATGCTGGTGATTCCCCCAGACAATCTCCCTTCTCCCCACTCCCAGATTTGCAAACCTTCCAGGAGATGGGTAAGACCACTGTGTTATTAAATGAAGAGATAAAGAGGAGTATTCACATAATTTGATGTTATAATAATTTTTTTCCAAAAAAAGAAAAACCCTCTGAAGTTACGAAGACTGAGAGGACATTTACTGAGACAAGTACATTTCTTCACTGATTAAACCCCAAATTTCACAGATTCAGTTTAGTAAACTGGATTTGAAGTCACTTCACAACATTCCAGCAAAGGACATTCCAGGAAAGAGAGATAGGAAGAGTTCTGGCTAAGACAATGGACTGGTCCTAGCTCTATCGCTCTCTAGCTGTAATTATCTTGGGCAACTTTTTCTAACAAAGGGATAATACTGCTATTCACCTTGTAGGCTTACTGTGACAATTTAATGTAACCTGCTGAGCTCAGTTCCTGGTACTCAGCAAGCACTCAAATGTTATCTATGTTCTAGTCACATTACTGGCACGGACGCTTGTGAAATATTCAAAAGTGTGACTAGGACCATTTCTAGGGCATAGCGGGTTATGTACAATTCTGAACTTCAAACTTCAGAGATCCTAGCTACCCCGGTAATCAGCAGCTCAGCTGTTACTAGTTGCTGGGGGAAAAAAAGCTCAAAGGGAGCCCCTCCCTTCTACCACCAAAACAAAGTTGTGAGATTCCCCTTTATGCCCTCAGACTGCATACTTTTGTGACTCCCTTTCCCCTCAAAAGATTCCTTTCAGGCCCGGCTCAGTGGCTCATGACTGCAATCACAGCACTTTGGGAGGGTGAGGCAGGCAGATCACCTGAGATCGGGAGTTCGAGACCAGCCTCACCAACATGGAGAAACCCCATTTCTATTAAAAATACAAAAAAAAATTAGCCAGGCGTGGTGGCCCTAGGTACTCGGAATCCCAGCTACTCGGAAGGCTGAGGCAGGAGTATCGCTTGAATCCGGGGGGTGGAAGTTTCAATGAGCCGAGATCGTGCCATTGCACTCCAGCCTGGGCAAGAAGTGCAAAACTCCATCTCAAAAAAAAAAAAAAAAAAAAAAAAAAAATGTGGCTTAGGAGGAAGTAGTGCATAGTGTAATTATAACCCAGGCCCGGCTCTCGCCACCCTCTAGGGGAAATCCCATCTAGCCCAAATGCCTCTAGGGACAACTGTATCTGAAGTTTTTTTTTTTTTTTTTTTTGAGACAGTGTCCCACTCTGTCGCCCAGGCTGGAGTGCAGTGGTGCGTGGTGCGATCTCGGATCACTGCAACCTCCGCCTCCCGGGTTCAAGCAATTATCCTGCATCAGTCTCCCGAGTAGCTGGGATTACAGGAGCATGCCCAATTTTTTTTTTTTTTTGGAGACAGTTTCACTCTTTTTGCCCAGGCTGCAGTGCAATAGCGTGATCTCGGCTCACTGCAATCTCTGCCTCCCAGGTTCAAGCAATTCTCCTGCCTCAGCATCCTGAGTAGCTGGGATTATAGGCACCCGCCACCACACCCAGCTGATTTTTTTGTATTTTTAGTAGAGACGGAGTTTCACCATGTTGGTCAGGCTGGTCTCAAACTCCTTACCTCAGGTGATCCACCCACCTCACCCTCCCAAAGTGCTGGGATTACAGGCGTAAGCCACCGTGCCCGGCCTAATTTTTGTATTTTTAGTAGAGATTTCACCATCTTGGTCAGGCTGGTCTCGAACTCCTGACCTCAAGTGATCCGCCTGCCTGTGTCTCCAAAAGTGCTGGGATTACAGGTTGAGCCACTGTCCCTGGCTGTGAAGTACTATTTTTAATAAAGAATAGTATCTGCAACAAGAATGGAACTGAAATATTACCAGTACACCATTTACTATAGAAATAAGACTTCTGAGACACTCAGGAAAACCTGAGCATTAAAACAATTTTTATTCTATATTTTGAAGACATGAGTTGAGGAATTTTTTATATTTATAAAATAGACCATTCTTCCTCTTTGCCTTTTTGAAAAGGGCAAATATTTTACCTGTATAAGACTGAAAATTCTTTTTCACATCTCTTCCTATTGCTGTTCTGTATTATTTGCAGAATTTACTTTTTGGGTTCCTTTGGATAAAGCAAGCACTGGCCTTGTTATAAAATGAGGTTATCTCAGGTGAATTACAGTTCTTCAGATAACCAGTTTCAAATACAAATGAGGACAAGAACGACTGAAAACTGGTGCACCACACATCTGGGTTTGCCTTTTGTTCGAGAGTGAAAAGAGCTAAAGAAATAGGGATGGCACGGCGCATATGTAGGCGCCATGCTACATGGCTTATATTAGGTGTCAGTACAAAAAGGACAGAGTTGTATACATGGGAAACTTAAAAAAAAGAAAAAAAAAAAAAAAAAAGAAAAGAAGCCATGGCCAGAGTTCACTTGTGTAATGCATTATTTAAGAAAGAAATAAGTCAAGCACAAATAAGGGAAATAGTTAACTTCAGCTTTAAAACAGATGAACTACATCAGTTTAAGACTAGACTGACCTCATGATGAGGTGCAAACATGTAAATATGCATAAATATTACTTTATTGTGCTTGAAATTTGCTTTATTATGAAGAATTCCCAGAAATATTCTGATTTCCAATTATTTGTATTTTTCTTGCATTTACAAGTTCTTAGCTGCATGTTATTATGTAATATTTGTGGTCTGAAAGGACTATTTTATATTATCTTTAGAAATCATTGATAGTTTCCTATTTTATACTATATCTAAAGTTGATATAACTCAGATGTTAGAAAATTTTACAGTTAGCTTTCCTCATTTTACAAATGGGATACGCAAAGTCTACAGACATTTGTCTTCCTCAAGGTCACAAACAGAAGGGTTCTTGCAGCAAAAACAGGATTAGCATCCAGACTCTCAACTCCACTCCTTGAAACACATCTCACAGCCTCTGTGAACTGACATTGTAAAGAAGCAGTATGACTATCTGGGCAACCGGGTCTAGCTTTAGTTTATATGTCTAAAACAAGTGGCACTTACCTTTGTTTCATTTTTCTTGAGAAATCTAAATATTCCATGTAAGGATTTATGTGACAAATAGATACAACAAAGATGAATTTGTTTGGCATAAACAATGTTCCATGTAAGTGCATCTTATCAACTTCTGTGAAATCCAGACAGTTCAAAGGAGTTAAAAGAAAGGTAACTTCTTTTTTTTTTTTTGAGACAGAGTCTTGCTCTGTTGCCCAGGCTGGAGTGCACTGGCACTATCTCGGCTCACTGCAACCTCCGTCTCTCAGGTTCAAGCCATTCTCCTGCCTTAGCCTCCCGAGTAGCTGGGACTATAGTCGTGCGCCACCATGTCTGGCTAATATTTGTATTTTTATTAGAGACGGGGTTTCACCGTGTTGGCCAGGCTGGTCTTGGACTCCTGACGTCAGGTGATCTGCCTGCCTCGGCCTCCCAAAGTGCTGGGATTACAGGTGTGAGCTACCATGCCATGCCCTAACTTGTAATTTTTAAGCATACTGCTGCCAGGTGTATTCAAAGGCTAAAGGGGAGCTACATTATGAACAAAAATTAATTTTAAAATGACATTAGCCTTTTAACAGATTATTTAAATAGTTTATTTTTGTTAATGATAGGAATATTTTCTCAGTAAGTTCAAACCATTTTATAACAGGGAAGAATAAGCTAGTGTTAGATCTGGAAAAGTTAATACAGCATTATCTTGAAATTTTAGGGATTAAAAAGTGGTTGACTGGAACTTCACCTTTTTTAACCAATGTTAAAATAAACATATTTGAATAGAAAACTGTATCTGGTTCTTTCATATTTCAAATGTAAAATACTTTAATAGAGAAAATTCCATTTTCTGCATCTATTTAGACGATATTACAATAAAGGCAGTGTGGATTGGAGAACATAGCTAGTGAGATTAGGTAACATAAATTTAAGAAGAAATTAGCTTTTCCATATGAAATAAAATCAATGATCACATAAATTTAACATGATTATGAGGACTAAAGTAAAAACACAAAGTACAATATAGCTTTCGGTTTCTTGTTCGGCACATATATTAATAAATTTTCAAACATCAAACAATATAACACCAACATCTACTAAAACCAACTAGCACAGTAAGGTTACTAAAGCTTAGTTAATTATTAACATCTTAAAAGTCTAGTTCCCATATGAATTCTGTAACCAAGAATATTCTCTGTACTGTGCAAGCTGGTCAAAGCACCATCTTTTTCAGGATTCTCCAGAATTCGTAAGTATTTCAAAGTTAACTCATGTCGAATCCCACAATTCCTTATTGAATGTGGTGGACCTTCTGAACAGGGCTTCATTTATGAGGCCATATGCATATACTCATCACAATTTTGAAAAGAATGGAAGGCCTTCATACATATCAGTTTTTAATTTTATCCAATCATTAATTTTCTGCAGAGTTGTTTTTTCTTGACTTAATATTTTTGCAACTTTTTTCATTTTTTGTTCATTTCTCTCTATGTATTTCAACCCTTCCAACTGCAGCTGATCCAGCTTTTCATTTCGACTTTCATCTAGAGGTATGTTTTCACACATTACAGGATTGAATCTAAAATAGGTGTCAGGAGGTAACAGGCCATCAAGCATTATATGGACTTCTGTTAAAGCAAAAAAGAAAAGGATAGGGGGAGAAGAAAAGAGGGGATAAAGTGAGCAATGAACTGTTAACTTATCTTTATTTAAAATTATCTTCTTTTTAGGCACATTACAAAGATTCACTAATTTCATTATTCAAACTAACAGTAGAAGTAATCCATAGTAATGGGTAAAACTACAAGATAAAATTCATCTTCCAAAACACATTATTCTGTGAAATTAGTTTACTTGTTCTATTCTCTCTATGCTTTTGGTCATACCGTTCACCACTGCTGAAATGCCCTTTCCAATCTTCCTTTTTTTGTTGTTTTTAATTTTTTGGGATCATCTTCATTGACATATCATTTACATCCAGTGCAATTCACCAATTTTAACTGTACAGTTTGACGAGTTTTGACAAATGTATACACTTGTGTAAGCACAACAATCATGACATAGCCATTTCCATCACTGTAAAATTTCCTTTAAGCCTCTTTATAATTGGTGCCAGCTTTCCCTTTTCTAGAATTTCATACAAACAGAATCACAAGTATCTACCTTCTTTTACATGGCAAAATACTTCTGAGATTCATCCATGTTGTAGCATAAATCAGTAGTTCCTTTCTTTTCATTGCTAAATGGTGTTCCATTGTATAGATACAACACAATTTGTTCTCTGCAGTTCTGGTCTGGCTCTCTTCAGTTTTTAGCTACTAGAAATAACCCTATTATAAACATTTACACATAAGTCTTCATGTGCACATGATTGCATTTCCCTTGGGCAAAAACGCAGGAATAAAATTGCTGGTTCATATGGTAAAGGGTATGCTTATTAAAAAAAAAAAAAAAAAAAAAAAAACCTGCCACACTGTCTTCCATTTTTGTATTCCAACCGCTAATATATTAGAGTTCTCACTGCTCTACATCTTTGCCCAAAGTTAGTATGTCAAGTCTTAAGTTTTGCATTGCAGACGTAGTGTTATCTTGTGGTTTAATTTTCATTTCCATAATGACTAATTATGTTGAGAAGGTTTTCATGTACTTATTAGTCATTTGTATATCTTCTTCAATGAAGTGTCTGTTCAAATCTTTTGCCCATTTTTTCACTGAGATCACTGTGTCCTATATATATGACAGTGGTGCAATCATGGCTCACCGCAACCTCCACCTCCTGGGCTCAAGTGATCCTCCTGCCTTGGCCTCCCAAGTAGCTGGGACTACAGGTGTGTGCCACCATGCCCAGATAGTTTTTTATTTTTCTGTAGAGATGGGATCTCACACTATTGACCAGGCTGCTCTCAAACTTCTGGGCTCAACTGATCCACCCAAAGTGCTGGGATTACAGGCGTGAACCACCATACCTGGCCTATATTTTTTATATATACACACGTATGTATACATATATACATGTATATGAGAATTCTCTATATATTTTGAATCTGATTATAAATTTATACCTCATGATGGGTCAGATACATGTTTTACCAATATTTTCTCTTAGTGTATGAATTGCCTTTTCATTTCATAAAAAGTATCTTTTAAAGAGCAGAATTTACAATTCAAAGTCTAATTTATCTCTTTCTTTCCTCTCTGGTTCATATTTTCTATGTCATATCTAAAAAATCTTACCTACCCAAGGTCATTAAGGTTTTCTCCAGCATATTGTTCTATAAGTTTTATAGTTTCAGCTCTTAGATTCAGGTTTCCATCTAAGATCAGGAACAGGGTAAGATGTCTAGGCTCACGACTTCCAGTCAGCATTGTACTGGAGGGTCCTTTTCAGTGCCGTAAGGCATTAAAAGGAAATGAAGGGCATGTAGATTAAAAAGGAAGAAGTAAAACTCTACAGACAACCTGGTTGCCTATGTTGACAATTTTAAGAAAGCTATAAAAAGCTACTAGAATAGGTGAGTTCAGCAAGTTTGAAGTTATATAAGGTCAATAGAAAAAAATCAATTGTATTTCTGCATAGTAGCCATGAATGACTGTGATGCATTCCAAGTTACTTCTGTGTATGGTGCAAAGGGATAAAGGTCAACGCTGTGGATATAAGTATCTAATCATCCTGGACCATTTGTTGAAAAGTCTGTCCTTTCCCACTGAGTTACCTTAACACCTCTGTAAAAAGTCTTTTGAGTTTACATGTATAAATCAATTTCTGGACTATTACATACCATTGATTTATATGTCTATATTCAAACACCACAGTTCCTTGCTTAAAGTAGTTTTACAGTCTTTAAATCAGCAGATGTAAGTCCTCCAACTTTTTCTTTTTTCCAAAATTGTGTCAGATATTCTAGGTCAGGGGTCCCCAACCCCTGGGCTGCACAGCAGGGGGTGAGTGGCAGGGCCAGTAAGCAAAGCTTCATCTGTATTTACAGTCACTCCCCATCGCTTGCATTACAGCCTCAGCTCCACCTCCTGTCAGATCAGTGGTGGCATGAGATTCTCATAGGAGTGCAAACCCTATTGTGAACTGAGTATGCAAGGGATCTAGGTTGTGTGCTCCTTATGTGAATCTAATGCCTGATGATCTGCCACTGTCTCCCATCACCCCTAGATGAGACCATCTGGTTGCAGGAAAACAAGCTCGGGGCTCCCAATTCTACATTATGGTGAGCTGTATACTTATTTCATTATATATTACAATGTAATACTAGAAATAAAGCATACAATAAATGTAATGTGCTTGAATTATCCCAAAACCATCCCTCCCCTCCCCACCCCGATCCGTGGAAAAACTATCTTCCACGAAACCAGTCCTTGGGACCAAAGAGGTTGGAGACCACTATCCTGGGTCCTTTGCATATCCATATACATTTTACAATCAGCTTGTTAATCTCTATCCCTCAAAAGCCTGCTTGGATTTTGACAGGAATTGTATTGAATCTATAGATCAATTTGTGATGTGATACCTTAACAATACTGAGATTTCCAATTCACAAACACAGTATATCTATTTATTTATTTAGGTCTTTAATTTATCTCAGTAATGTTTGGTAGTTTTCACTGTTCAGATCTTGCACATAGCCCACAAATTTTAGTTTCCTTGACCTCCTTGAACTACAAACTTTGTTTCTCCAACTCTAAGAGACTGCCCTACTTTTCTGGTGCCCCCTCCCTATGCTATAGTATAGAAACTCTTTTCAGGCAGCAAACTGGACATTAACAGTGATGACCTCATTCATTCTCCTTTCAGAGATCACTGTCTTATGTTACCTGTTATCTAATGTCTGAAAACCATTGTTCTGTCTACTTTTCTAGTTGTTTAAGGTGAGAGGAAATATCTGGTCACTAATATTTTATGATGTCCAGAAGAGGAAGTCTTCACTCTCTTTTAAAATCTCCAAATCCTATATATCCTTTAAGACCCACATCAAGTCTACTTTACATCTTATAAGCTGTCTACACCAATCAAGTTTTCTCATTCCTCTTCTTAATTCATAGTCTTAATCACTTACAATCATTTACCATTTATTTAGCAATTCACCACATATTAAACCCTATGAAATTGTTGTTTTTGTAGGCCAAGAGCAATTTAGTATCAGTAAGTACATGTTTCAATATAATTCTTGTTATATCTTTTTCAAAGTTAACTGAGTTTATTAAATTTTTACTCATTTGTCTCTAACTAGAGTGCAGGTACACTGAGGCAACATTTCATGTTTCTTGAAAATTCTAAATAAGCCCATTACATGGTTTGCAAAAAGTACAGACTTAACTCTTATGAGACTGCCCGACTAAAGTCACTTGTCTCAGCAAATGGCTTATGGTAAGGATATTTTATTGAGCCATCAGGGAAATGTGAATCAAAAACCACAATGAGATCGCACCTTACACCTGTTAGGTTGGCTGTTATCAAAAAGACAAGAGATAATAGGTGTTGGCAAGGACGTGGGGAAAAGGAAACCCTTGTAAACTGTTTATGGGAATGTAAATTGCTACAGCCACTATGGAAAACAGTATGGAGGTTCCTCAAAAAATTAAAAAGAGAACTACCATATGATCCAGTAATCCCACTCCAGGTATATATCTGAAGAAAATGAAATCGTTATCTTGAAGGAATAGCTGCACACCCATGTTCACTGCATTATTCATAATAGCCAAGATATGAAAACAATCTGTGTCCATGGATGAATGGATAAAGAAACGACAGTATATACACACACAAGAATCCTATTCTGCCATAAAAAAGAAGGAAATCCTGCCACTTGCGACAACAGGGATGAACCTGGAAGATATTCTGCTAAGGGGACTAAGCTAGACACAGGAAAACGAGTAGTGCATGGTAACACTTTTATGTGGAATCTAAAATAGTTGAAATAAAAAAAAGAGAGGAGAATGGTGGTTGCCAGACACTGGGGAGTGGGAGAAATGGGGAGATGTTGGTCAAAGGGTACAAATTTTCAGTTATGACTACCTATTAGAGATCTGACGTACAGCATGGTAACTATAGCTAATAACAATGTATTACGTATTGTTTACTTGAAATTTGCTAGGGGAGTAAATCTTAAGTGTTCTTACCAGGCACACACAAAATAGTAACTATGTCAGGTGACAGATAAGGTTATTAGCTGGATTATGGGAATCATTATACAAGGTATACTTATAATAAAAACAATTTATTGTACAACTTAAATATATACAATTTTTATGTCAGTCTGACCTCAATAAAGCTGGGAAAAAAAGAGTATTTCACTGATCTGGCAACAAAATTTCAGATAGTGAAAAATCTAGCATATGAGCTTTTTTTGGGTTTTCATTCAATGAATAAAAGTCCTCAGTGGGGAGTTTAAGATTCTCACTTATGTTAATGACTTGGCCAATAATATGCTGATATGAAAAGAATGAGGTTCAAATACAAGGAGCTGTTAAGTGTTAATTTTTTTTTAAATTTAATAAAACGTTTCACCCAATAACTAAAAACAAAATAGTAAAATAAGGAAAGCTAAACCTCAAGGCAAGGCCCGGTGGCCCATGCTAGTAATCCTAGCACTTTGGAAGGCCAAGACAGGAGGATCACTTAAAGCCAGGAGCTCAAGACCAGCCTGGGCAACAGAGGGAGACCCCATCTCTACAAAAAAAGGTCTAAAAAATTAGCTGGGTGCAGTGGTATGCACCTGTAGTCCCAGCTACTCAGGAGGCTAAGGCGGGAGGACTGTTTGAGCCCAGGAGTTTGAGGCTGCAGTGAGCTATGACTGTCACTGCATTCCAGCCTGGGCAACAAAGTGAGATCCTGTTTCTAAGAAAAACACACACACACACACAAACACAAGGCCAAAACCAGAAATTCAACATACGCTCACAGAATGCCTACTATATGCCAGGCACTGGAGTCAACAGCAAACTGGATAAGTCAAAGTAAACTGGATACATTCTTGCCTTGCATTCTTGTGAGACGGAAGGATAAGTAAACAATCAAATATATCATATATAATTATAATGAGATAAATGCTGTAAGAGAAAGAGAAAAAGAAGCAGGCTAAGAAATTAGAGCGAGATGATAAGGAAGATGGAAAAGCAGTCAGGAAAGGTTTCTCTGAGGTCCCTCTGACATTTCAACAGAGACCTGAATGAAATAAGGGTCAAGTGCCTATCTGGGGAAATAGCCTTATAGACAGAGAGTACAACAACTACAGAGGTCCCTGAGGTAGGAGAGTGCTTAGCAAGTTTGGTGAACAGCAAGAATTAAAGGGTGGTTGGACACACTTTAGAGAAGGTACTTGAAAGAGGGTTTTAAGAAGGAGACAGACATTTTTTTTTTTTTTTTTTTTTTTTTTTTTTGAGACGGAGTCTTGCTTTGTAGCCCAGGCTGGAGTACAGTGGCGTGATCTTGGCTCACTGCAACCTCTGCCTCCAAGGCTCAAGTGATTCTCCTGCCTCAATCTCCCAAGGAGCTGAGATTACAGGTGCACACCACCATGCCTGGCTAATTTTTTGTATTTTTAGTAGAGACGGGGTTTTACCACATTGATCAGGCTGGTCTCGAACTCCTGACTTCAAGTAATCCAACAGCCTCGGCCTCCCAAAGTGCTGGGATTACTGGTGTGAGCCATTGTGCCCAGCCTAATTTGCATTTTAAAAGGATGACTTTGGCCTCTGTATGAAGACTAAACTATAGGGGCAGCAAGAGTAAAAGCAGAGCACATTCTCATTCCAGTTTGCCTTCACAGTATTAAATAATTGAATGCCCTTTACTCTAAATCTTTGCTATCATGTATATGTTTGAACCAATCTGACTCCTTTTGTTGCTTTTCCCTTTCTTAACTGGCTTCAGAGTCTCCAACAAAATGTTGTGCTATCCAGCTTCAGGCACTTCTCCAACAGTAAGTGGGCAAAGGGAGCACTAGCTTTCAAATGGAAAACGGTCTCTGTTCTAGTCACCTAAGAAGAAACAAGCAAGAAAGGAAAACAACAAAATGTCTGCTCCCATATCCTTCCTAAACCCACAATACAGACATATCATATGCCTTTGCAGTTAGGACCAACATATGCCACCAAAAAACTGCTAGAATGCTAGAAGTTGAAGTATTTTAAACAGTAAACAAGACTAACCTTCTGTATCTGTAGCACTGTTGATAACATTAGAAAGTTTGGTTTTCAGGCTTGTGTGTGTTACCGTGTTTCTCACATCACTCTCATAACGTCCGGTGCCCAGGGATACTATGCACTCTAACGGGACATCTGGCCAAAGACATTTACACTCATGCATAGCTAAAGCCGAAGGGTTATTCAGAAGCAAACCTCCATCCTGCAAAATACAAGTTAAAAAAAGAAACTCTTAAAACTGACTCACAGGAAAAGCTGAACTATGTAATAAGCTAAATAAATTATTTAAAACTAAGAGGTTCCTTAAAAGTACATTTCTTTATTTATAGACTACAGCTGCAAAAAAATTCATGTGAAGACTCATTGGCCTCATAAAGAAACTTCTTATTAAGTTTTCCTTTCCTATTATGAAAGTTCTTTGAACTTCTTAGTTGCTTTGCATATTTTGCTAAAAAATATTGAAATGAACTGAATTACTTTTCAAAGACACATTATCTTATTTAGTGGTTAATACAGGTTCTACTTAAAGCCTAACAGAAAGAACTGTGGTTCTACCAAACAATTAAAATTAGTTCTTCTCTCACAAGTCAAATATAACCAAATAATTCTAAGTTAGTTGAAATTCTATTAACAATACAATTTCAATGGATCACATTCATTATAAAGCAGATACAATGTAAACAACATAGACAAAACTTTATATTTCTAAGTATTTATCAATAATCAAGATTATTTTGAAGAATTCAAAAGGAAACAAAGGTATTAATAAAATATGCTGATAGAGCACTATAAAAATGTACTAGCATAAAAGTAGATAAAATTATGGTCAAACTATAATAAAATATACTGTAGAACCATATGAAAATATGTTACATCATCAACATTATATTGTATTTAAAATCTAGAAAAATACGCTGAGCATGGTGGTTCATGCCTGTGATCTCAGCACTTTGGGAGGCCGAGGCAGGAGAATCACTCGAGTCCAGGAGTTCAAGACCAGCCTCAAAATTTCAATTTCAATTTTTTAATTTCATGTATGATGATTTCAGTATAATTGTAAGAAGTCTTCACCTAACCCAGGTCACCAAGTTTTTCTTCTAAAAGTTTCATAGTTTTTGTTTTACATTTAGAACTGTGATCCATTATGAATTATCTTTGTATAAGGTGCGAGGTTTAGGTCACGGTTTCTGGGGTGTGTTTGTGTGTGTAGTGGGGGGTTAGGGGAAAAGAGAGGGAGAGAGAAAGATGACCAATTGTTTCAACACAATTTTTGCTGAAAAGACTATCCTTTCTCCATTGAATTGCTTTTGTATCTTTGTCAAAGATCAAATGGCCATATATGTATGATCTATTTCCGAACTCTCTATTTAATTCCATTTATCTATATATCTATCTTTATGCAAATACCACACTGATACAGTAGCCATGACTACTGTACCTCTAGAGTAAGTTTTTAAATTGAGTAGTGTGATTCCTTGAAACTTTTTATTCTTTTAAAATTGTTTAGGCCAGGTGCAGTGGCTCATGCCTGTAATCCTAGTACTTTGGGGAGCCGAGGCAGGCGGATTGCCTGAGCCCAGGAGTTCAAGACCAGCCTGGACAACATAGTGAAACCTTGTCTCTACTAAAAATACAATCAATCAGCTGGGGGTGGTGGTGCGCATCTGTAGTCCCAGCTACTCCGGAGGCTGAGGCAACAGAATAAATTGAACCTGGGAGGTGGAGGTTGCAGTGAGCTGAGATTGTGCCTGGGTACCAGAGCGAGACTCTGTAAATAAATAAATAAATAATAAAATTGTTTAAACTATTCTCATTCCTCTGCCCTTCCATATAAATTTTAGAATCTGACTGTATAATTTTTGAAAAGTCCTACTAGAGTTTTGATTGGCATTGCATTATATTTATAGATCACTTCAGGAATAACTCACATCTTTACCATGTAGCATCTTTCAATCATGGTATGCCTTTCCATTTCTTTAGGTCTTCTTTTATTTCTTTCATCTTCTGTTTTCAACATACAGATTCTCTATGTTTTGTTAGATTTATACCTAAGTACTTAATTTTTTGGATCTACTGTAAACTATACTGCTTTTGTTACAATTTTGATTTCCAATTATTCTCTGCTTGTATATAGGAATATAATCAATTCTCCCAAGTAGTTTTCTTTGTGGAAAATCATCTACCCCACCATTAGTACTCCGGCTTGAAGGTCCCATTAAAAACATCATGTAGGATTTTGCCCTACTAATGAAGTATACTATTGTTACTAAAATTTCTCATGGAATGTGAAGAACACTCCTCATCTTTTCACAAATTTTTGCTCAGTTATTTTAGGGGGAGTGGCAGTATTTTGCAAACCATAGATTATGGTAAGTCTTCATTTATGGCATTACAAAACAACTTTCTCAAAAACCTGTATCTCAAATAATACTCTGGTTGGATCAATAAGCTCACATTAGGAGGCAGCTATCAATATATAGAAATGTTCCTAAATACTAACAACACTTTCCAGAGAAAGTTAACTGGCTCTTTAGTTATAGAATAACCAGCCTGAGGCTAATGGACCTTTATTATGGCAAATGTCATTTATCACCATTTATCACCAATGTGTAGCTTTGTGATACCCTTGAGATAACTGGGATACACAGGGCTGTGTTGACGTTCAGAAAAGCAGTTTGCCACATCTTTTTATTGCTTGCTCTATTCTCCATTTTAGCATGGGTGGTTTGTTGCCACATTTACTCCAAAAACCTATTCATCCAACTACTCTTCAAGGTCACACATTGAACTTTGTTATCAAAATGAATGGAATCATATAGCATAAGTTTTTTGGGTCTGGTTTCTTTCACTTAGCAGAATGCTTGTGAGATTCATCTATGTCTCTGTGAATGTCAGTAATTCATTCCTTTTTATTGCTGAGTAATATTTCATTATTTGAATATACCATAGTTTATCCATTCACCAGTTGAAAAGAACTAGTTTTAAATTTAGCTATCTTTATACATGTGTTGAAAGTAATAAATTGGATAGGTATTTATATTTGTATTGCTGAACTTTGTAAAAATCTAGATTCCTTCAATGCAGGTGGTAATAATTAAGCTATTTCCTAAAGGCTTTCTCATGTACAAATTTGAATTTAATCCTTTCAACTTTTTCCTTTGTTTTCAATTAACCGATTATTAGAATGATACCTATCCTGTGATAGAGGTAACATTTAAATTCTAATTTGGCAGAAAACATTATTTTTTTACTAAACCATTTAAATCTTAAATTCTATACTTGTTATACCCTGTGTAACTTCTAATCAAGTAGGTATTTTAGATGAAACACATTTTCATTATATAAAAGCCTATATAAGGATG
Organism: Macaca nemestrina; assembly: GCF_043159975.1. Taxonomy (NCBI): domain Eukaryota; kingdom Metazoa; phylum Chordata; class Mammalia; order Primates; family Cercopithecidae; genus Macaca; species Macaca nemestrina. The sequence continues at coordinate 50,772,590 of NC_092128.1, read as the reverse complement.
ATCAGAAAAGACAAAAAAGGGAAAAGATGAAGAGGCAAACAAATTTTAGCAAGAAACGATAACTGCAAAATCAATCCCAAATCAAAAAACTGGCAGGTTTCCTGTAGTTTCGCTAACCATTTTTCAAAGTAAATTTCTGTTCCTTAAACTTTACTCACGTTTTATCAAAACAGTGCAGCAGTTAAGGTTTCTGGGCTCACTCTCATCTAGTGGTGAGGCACACTAACTCTTAAGCTCTGTTTTATAGTTAGCCTCCTCTTTTCAGATGCCTATTCTATCAATACGTCATTGGGCTAATGTTGGGTCTGTGGTAGTTCCTGTAGCCTTTCCATTCATTCAAGTATTCATATTTACAGTTATTTTTTTATAGATGGCATGTGCCAGGCATACTGCTAACTGCCAAAGTAAAATCGACTTGATAAATGACTTGATTGAATAATTTACTTATTATCTCTTAGAGGAACACAGATTGTGTTTGAACTGCAGTATACTATACATGTGCTTAATAGCCTAAAATTTACAAATACATTTTATTGCTTTTAATGTATATTTAATCACTTCAAATCCAAAGTCAGAACACGTACCAGAAAGTAAGCGTTGGACAACGTCGATATGCCTTTTTATTATCTTATTCTGACTTTTTTTCTTAGTTTCTTTTAAAATTTGCTTTTTATTGTGGTAAATTAATATAACACAAAATTGGTCATTTAAATGATTTTTAAGGGTACAATTAAGTGGCATTAATTATATAATGTTTTGTGAACATCACCACTATCTACTTTTTTTTGAGGCAGGGTCTTGCTCTGTTGTCCTGGCTGGATAGCAGTGGCATTCACTGTAACCTTTAACTCCTGGGCTTAAGGTGATCCTCACGCCTCAGCCTCCAGAGCAGCTGAGACTACAGGTGTGGACTACCACATCCTGTTAATATTTTTTTCTTTTTTTGGTAGAGACAGGGTCTCACTATGTTGCAGCAGGCTGGTCTTAAACTCCTGAGCTCAAGCGATCCTCTAGCCTCGACCTCCCAAAGTGCTGGGATTACAGGTGTAAGCCACTGTATCTTGACACTACAATCTATTTCCAAAACATTTTTACCACCCATACTCTGTAACCATTGAGGAATCACTCCCCATTTTCCCTTCCTTATCCCATTTTCTATCCCTAATCAATGACCCAATTTTCATACATCAAGTCAGATGACAACTTCTTTGTTAAGCTGACCCTGACAGAATAAATCACCTCTATAGTACTTCTTAATCCTGTACATATGTTGATGGTTAAATTTTCACCTTATTCTATAACTGGGTTTACATTCTTTTGTCTGAACTATTTGAGGGCAGGATCCAGGAAGCACAAACAATATGCCAACTATGGTTAAAAATCTTTATATCCTTCCCAGCTAGCACAGTGCCTGACACTGAGTAAGCACTCACTACATTTCTGTCCATTTATAATGAAAATTATTAATTGTGGTTTGGTATAGGCATAATTTCGCAGGTGTCAGCGAGGTTCTTTCTGCTAAAAACACTCTTTACCTGTAATGTTTAAACAAAAATTTCATAATTTATTTATGTTTATGTATCCTAAGCTCTGAACAAAAACTTTTATGATGTAAATAAAGCCTGGTAGGAATAATATGTATATCAGAATTGGTCATCAAAACCTCTAGTGTAAACTAATTTATTAGATTCTTTCTCCAAAGACAGGAATGAACAATTTAATTCTGAAGGTGGAGATGGAAAGAGAGATGGAATAATTTTGTGTAAAAAGTAGTACTTCCATGTACATATTATGCTACTACTTGGGCAGATGGGGAGAGATTGGGAGCTACTCACAAAGAATTCTTCTCACTTTATAATTTTCTAGGACTTCTAATGAACCTTATAAATTTTGTAATACTCTTCTTCTTATAGTCAAAGGCAAATGAAATCTCCCCATTCACCTACTCATAACTCTTAATTATATCACTACTTTCAATAATTGCTCAAATAGAATATTAATTAACGTCTACTACAATGGATACAAAGTAACTACATTAAAACATATGTCAGATGTGACAGCTAAAAGGGATTTTCAAAATAAGACTGGTAATAATTGAATATAATTATTAAAAGAATTTAGGATGAGAAGGTTGTAGTAAGTACCATACTTTAAACTTAGCAAAACTTCTGAATGGTTAGAAAGAATTAGGACTTCGCTTGAATATTTTCTTTGTTTAAGCAACCAAGATCATTCACACCTTAAAATATTCCCATCAATCTTCTGAGTTGTCATTTGAAGGGAAAAGTACCCCATTTCTTCTTCAAGTCTTGGAAGAGAATATACAGTAAGAAAAATATTTCCTTAAGTAGGTTTCTTGGGCTCCAGATTCCATTTGAATACTTTTATTAATTAAATGTGCCAATGTTTCTGAAGCTTATTTATTTATATGAAAGTACATTTTTTGCCCATGTGGCTATATGCTTTACATAAAAATTTATGTAAATTATAAATAACATTTATTTATTCAAATAACCTTAAGAAGTTATTTTAATCTGTGGCTCAAAATAAGTTGAAGGATTACGGTCATCAATATAAAAATGTCTAAGCATGAACAGAAATATCACTAATCTATCTGAAATGGAAAAGGAACCGCTAAATTACTTTGGTATATATATTCAAGAGTACTGAGTTAAACTTTAGAACTACTTTCTCTTAGGTAAAGAATAAAGAGCAAATGAGATAACTTCTTTTGAAATGTGGAAAACACATGATCCCCAAATGTAATTATTTAGTATTTGAGACTTTCACTAATTGGCATAACTGAAAGTTTGTAGCACTATATTAAGGTTATAACTTAGAAATCCTATTGTATTTTACATACACTGTCTAAATTATTTCTCAATTTATGACACAGTACATACGAATAGGGGGAAATCGCTGTTAAAAATAATAAGCCACATATTAAAATAAAAATTTTATTTTGACCATTAAGTCCTGAAATCACTATCAGAATCTCAGCAGCCAGTACTTTCTGCCTGAGGGGGTGGAAGAAAGAGAAGAAAGGCAAGAAGGGGAAGTGCCTTACATAATTCAACAATGACTGATTCTGCAAAGTAAGAAATGGTTTGAACTGACTCCAAAGACAAAGGAATCCTATTTTAATCTCTTAGCTACAAATATTATATTACTTAAAGAGTAAAAAGAAAATGGGAATAGCTGACCATAACATTTAAAAAATATATATAAGCTATTGTATCAAAATGAGATAAAATTGATAAAAATGTTTTAGTTATAATATTGACATTTACATTTAAATGATCCATTTGAAAGTTTTGAAGTTTATATTGTTGACATGTTGTTTATATAGATCTATGTATGAGTTTTTGAATGCTACCTGAATATCCCTGTCAACAGTATAAGATTTTTTTCTCAACAGATATCTGACCAAATAAAGAGAGTAGACATACTTTAGGGACTACAGAAAAACATCAAGATTCCTCTCATTCTACTCCTTTAAATGAGACATAATATCAAAAATTAAGCATATATAAAAATACAAGCTTTCAAAGTATCAGCTCTAAAGCTTTATTAGCATTTAGTGTAAGTTATGAATTAAGATTTCCATAAAAAGTTGGAAAAACTTGACAGAGGAAAAGTGTAAATGAGTTTACATAACATAAAAAGAATTTCCAGAAATAATATTCAACTTTACAAATAAAGAGTATAATTACAGACAATATCCTAACCCTGTAACTTAACAGCTGTGATGCTAGTCCAGTTACTTAACTTTTCCTAAGGTGCGAATTCCTTGTTTGTAAAATGGAAATAATTCTACCTCATAAGCAGCAAGGATGGAATGAGATAATGCATGCACAGCACTAAATAAGTGTCTGGCACACAGCTAACTTAATGAGTATTTATTATTATTTTACTGTATCCCTTTCTTCAAACTATGCCCACCCAAACTGTCAAACAGACTGGGTTCTGCATTTTCAGGGAGTGTATATCGGTTTTAATTTTTATCATGTTTGGAAAGCTAATCATACATACTCTCACTTTTCCATCAAAATTATCATAATGGGCTACGAATCACACTATATAACACACAAAAATTTTCCCAAAATGTGTTTGCATGTCAGAGGCTTGTTAAGAAAAACAACAAATAAAAATATCCTAAATTGTTCCTCTTCTAACATATGAAGACACAAAGAAGAAAGTCTCCTAGGTTGATCCTTCTGAAGATCAATGACATTTAATACGTGCTGATTCTTTTAATCATGTAAAATTTTAAAAGATAAGACATACAAGTCAACTTACTTGATGAAGATCATTTCCCAATGCATATTCTGCAAAGTAGCCTGGAGCAGCAGATGAGGCTCTAATGGCCTGCCACATTTTATACTGACAGCCTCCCAAATAATGAGAGTTGTTTCCAGGAAAATGACCATAGTTTCTGAACACAAAAGCTTTGGGTGTTATCCCTCTATTTACTATGGTACTTACAGCAGCTACCTAGTAAATAAAAAGGTGAACAATTCCATCGTTAACAGTAATATATTTGGGATCTGTAAAAATTAAATACTATTTAGTAGTATGAATGAACAATCTACAACTCTATCAAATAAATATGTGTAACACAACTATAATGTTGAAAAAAGAGAATCAGATCTTTTAAACAGGCATTTCTTTGTGGGATAATAGATATAAAGGCTGAAGCAATTCTGAGAAATTTATTATAAGAGAATAATAATAAGAGATTTATTTGACCACCATTCAATTTGATTTAAAAAATATTCAAAAAGGCAAACATTTCTAGACTTTTACTTAATAATTGACAAAACAGTAGTAATGAATAAAAACTGCTTAAAGGCTGGGTGCAGTGGCTCACACCAGTAATCCCAGCACTTTGGGAGGCCGAGGAAGGTGGATCACTTTAGGTAAGGAGTTCAAGAGCAGCCTGCCCAAAATAGTGAAACCCCATCTCAACTAAAAAGACAAAATTAGCTGGACATGATGGCGGCGCCTTCCAGCTACTCGGGAGGCTGAGGCAGGAGAATCGCTTGCCCAGGAGGTGGAGGTTGTAGTGAGCTGAGGTCGCATCACTGCACTCCAGCCTGGGTGACAGAGTGGGACTCTGTCTCAAAACAAACAAAAAAAAACTGCTTCAAGATAAGTACACTATTATCATAATATCACTTACAAATTAGTCTTTGTTTCTGTGCTCTATGAAAGTATTTTGACTTCAATAAAACTGAAATGTAACACTACACAATCAATGCTTTCAGGTCACAATTATTAAAACCTGGTAGTTGGGTAATGTTTATTAAAAAACTATAATGTCAACCATCTCAGGTCTCAAATTTTATCATTGTTGGTTAAATTGACATGAAATGTGCTGTTTTGTTAATGATCTGTAATACAAACTTAAGAGGCTGACAGGTATTGATGAGGCAAAAGTTAGTGTCCTATGCCAAGTCCTGCCAATTGTTTTGATATTTAATAAACAAAGGTCACATGCCAAATTCCTGTGAGTAATCCAAGTCTGTCTCTAGGCCACTATGGATAGGCATTGGCCATACACTAAAATCCAGAGTCTTTCTATAATTGGAATATAAATATGGCTGGATTAAGAAAACATATGAGTGGCTCTCCATTTATCATGATTATTTACTTCTTAAGATGGCTAAAGTTCTCCATAAATTTTATTCAAAACTGACAACTTCCATGATTTAAACCAAGCAAACAAACAAGGAGCCTTGGAGATACAGGGGAACAAGCAAGAGGCATAGAGTGCACCCTAATGTCCTCTCCAAAAGAGCTAAGTCATCTCTTCATCACAGCCTCTGAGGCCCTGCGTCTGATCTAATTGGCCTACTGCTCCAGCCTCATCTCACGTGCGGCCCTCGGATTCTGAGGCACTAGTCTTCAAGAACTCTATCATTTAGTGGAATTCTCTATGACTCTTCCTGCACAGGCCATTCCCTTTGCCAGGAATGCTCCTACTCAATGGCCTTCACACTGACATCTCAAATCTCACTTCCTTAAAGTAGCTGTCCCTCACATCCCTTTAAAAATATGCTTTCAGAAAACTGCTTTTATGCTCCATAGCACTTATGTATTTCAGGGAAACTACGACATGTCATCTTTGTGATTATTTCATTAATACCTTTGCTGCCCTACAGAGCTATAAACCCCATGTCTGCATTTGCCCACAAATGAATCCAAAGTGCCTAGCAGTGGGTGCATAATTAATACTTGCAGAATGAATCAAAGTATGAGTATGCCATAAAGAGCAATAGAAGGAGCTGCACTTGTTTGATTTTTCACGGTTACAGTTTGTTATCTGAGAATAAATACAAGCTGCATGAAATTTCTAGGCACATAAATTCTATTCTTTAAACAAGTAAATTAAACAGAACTCAAGCAATACTCAGATCATCGGGTTTCAAACAAATAAATAAATGAAGAGTCACACTGAGACACATCTAAGTGACATTAAAATTTTACTGGGGATTCAATTTGTATAACAATATAATCTAATATAGTCATGCACTGCATATCAATGTTTTGGTCAATGATGGACCGCATATACAACAGTGGTCCCATAAGACTATAAAGGGGCTTCTATGCTGTATTTTTTACTGTATCTTTTCTATAGATATTTTTTATTTAGATATTTGTATATCTGTAGATACGTAAGTATTCTTACCATTGTGCCACAATTGCCTACAGTATTCAGTATAGTCACCTGCTGTACAGGTTTATAGCCTAGGAGCTATAGGCTACACCATGTAGTCTACATGTGTAATGGGCTATACCATCTAAGCATGTCTAGGTATACTCTATAATACTTGCACAATGACAAAATCACCTAATGACACACTTCTGAGAATGTATTCCCATTAAGTGATGCATGATTGTATTATATGTATCTAAGAGGCATATAAAATTTCTCTTTAAAAATCTAGGGTAAGAAATGTCATAATGTTCCTTAAATCACTAAATTTGATTTTTTAAATTATGATGAAATAATTCTTCCTTATTTTCAGTCTGACTTTCATGTTCTTCCATTTCTATTATAGGCTTACTGGATTTAGAAAAGGAATAAGGATCATATCCTATCTCTTCATACAATGACTCAATATATAAAAAATTAATTAATCTATAATACCTTAATAAAAGGGCCCTCAGGGCCGGGCACAGTGGCTCATGCCTGTAATCCCAGCACTTCGGGAGGCCGAGGTGGGCAGATTACCTGAGGTTGGGAGTTTGAGACCAGCCTGACCAACATGGAGAAACCCCATCTCTACTAAAAATACAAAAAAATTAGCCAGGTGTGGTGGCACATGCCCGTAATCCCAGCTACTCGGGAGGCTGAGGCAGAAGAATCACTTGAACATGGGAGACGGAGGTTGCGGTGAGCCAAGATTGCGCTATTGCACTCCAGCCAGGCAATAAGAGTGAAATTCCGTCTCAAAAAATAAAAAAAATAAAATAAAATAAAATAAAAGGGCCCTCAGGACAAGTGCTTTCACCAGACCTTCAGATGGAACTAGGTGTTATATTTAAGAGACTCTAAGCTTACCTTGGGACATGTGGGGTTTCTTGCTGTTTCAATCATCAGTGCAGATCCCATTCTATCCCTTTATTAAAGGAGAAAAAATAAGTTATATCAAAATGACTTTATCTCCTAACAACCAGGAAACATAGAGTATGCAATTATTGTTTGTCCATGGCTTCGTCAAAGTGCTATGAGGGAAAAAATGTAAGACTCTCCTCTAGGAGGCTTATAATCCCATTAATGCACATGAAACAATATGCAGTTATTTATCAACCTCTGATTCAAACTGCAAGTATCTATAGTTCTGAAGTGGAGCAACCAATAGAGGGACAGTAACTGGAAAAGATGCAGGAAATTAGCTTGAGGAAGACACTGAAAGACTTCAAGGCAACATACTTAAAGCTAGGACGTATACAGATTAAAGGCACAAAGGCAAAAGAAATCTGTTGTTTTCAGGGTCCTGCCAATAGGATAAAGGAGCTGTGTTGAGGTAAGACTGCAGAAGTATGCATGGGCTAGTTAGAGTAACCAGGTGAGGACAATGAGACTTGAAGCTTGTTTTAGTTGGTAAGAGCCAATGTCTTCAAGAAAACTGCTTTGAAAATCATCAGAGTTGGCATTTGAATTACTATGACATTACAGAAATTGTCCTTGGGCAGCAATTTTTGCAATTCCATAGTAAGAGAATTTTATTTCAATGCAGACTTTTCCAGACTTAAAAATTATGTATTTTCCCTATATTGAATACAAAGGCTATGTATGGTTTCACCAACCTTCCTCATGAGTAAAACCATTTTCTAATGTGTTTTTCAAACAATACTCATGTTTCTCAACTAGAATATTAGTGAATTTCATAAAAAGAATATTTACAAACTGCTTAGTGATCTACCCTTTATAAGCTTTAATAAATATCAATGTAAAGTACTTTCCAAAATCGACAAGATCTTTTGTCTTCCCCAACCTTATCTATACATTTCTACCACATGAAGATCCATGCATTTTATCTTTTTAAGGTTCTTTGTCTTTTCATAGAATTCTTACTGTAAAATTACATGAGAAATCCCAGAAGCATGCTGCTTTCACACTTTTTGGCAAAGTTCATATTTATTTATTTTTATTTTTGTTTAAATCTTGATTTTATCAAAAGCTAGAAAGGTTTCAGTGAATTAACTTATGAATATAAATTTGTAAAGAAAGTAATGGTAATTGTTTATTTCTGAGATGCCAAAATATGAAAAAAAAAAAATCAACATGCCTAGATTCTACTGATGCCATAAAATAGTTCCCTTAAAATAACACAAAATTATCACAGGAAAAAAAAAATCCTCTCAATAAACAATGAGGGAAAAAAAATGCTATGACAAAAAAGGTCAGAAGGTAGGTAGAGAAGAATATTAACAATAATGGCACCCAGTGAATCATAGTCCTGGTATCCATGTCGTTGTATATAGTCTCTTCCTACAGACTCTTGGTTGGCGTGGCTTTCAGTCCATGTGACCTCAGCAAACATGCCATTAAACTGAGGCTTGATAAGTGCTTATCCACTGGGGCTTGCCCTCTGGGAACTCTGAAACCACAATGATGAGACAAAGCTTGGGTAAGAATGACCAGGTGGAGAGAGAGACTTCCCAGGCCCATTAGCTGAGTCACCAAGTGAGCTCAGTCAAGAACAGAAGAAACACCCAGTCAAACCAGAGAGTCATGAGACTAAATAATCATTGCTTTAAGCCACTAAGTTTTGGAGTGGCTTATTCTGCAGCAAAGGCTGAATTTGAAAAAGCAGAGAAAGAAAAACAACTAACCACACTGATAAAATTTATCAGTGTTAGGATTAAAAATAAAGAAGTTTCTAGAAGAGTAAAAATGAGACAGCAATACACAAATATGCAAAGATACACTCATAAGTAACAAAAGGAAAAAAATTTCATAGTAGAGAAACTGGTTTTAGAATAAATTTTTAAATTTTCATTAAATAATCTTAATAAAAAGAATTGATTAAATGAATCTGGGAATAGATATGAATTTTTTATATATATATATATATATATGTATATATATATTTTTTTCTTTTTTTTTTTTTTTTTTGAGACGGAGTCTCACTCTGTTGCCCAGGCTGGAGTGCAGTGCTGTGATCTCGGCTCACTGCAAGCTCCACCTCCTGGGTTTATGCCATTCTCCTGCCTCAGCCTCCCGAGTAGCTGGGACTACAGGTGCCCGCCCCCATGCCCGGCTAATTTTTTTTTTTTGTATTTTTAGTAGAGATGGGGTTTCACCCTGTTAGCCAGGATGGTGAACTATATTTTCTAATAGACACAAAAGATGTGAAAATAAGTAACATACAATGATAATGGATGGGAAGATTTCACGATTGGAAAGATGTCAATGTTCCACAAAATAAATGATACGTTTCATGTAATTTCCATCCAAATACCAGTGGAATATTTTTTTATGTGATAAAAGTAGCCTAAGATTAACTTTGAAGATTAAATGAAAATTGTGTAAAAGAAGAATAAGGAGAAAAGATTTGCTATGCTATATCATTATAAAAATATTATGCAAAGGTTCAACAACTAAATTTGCAGAATTTGTACAAAAATAAATCCATAGAGAAACCAAAAACTTGAACATAGATTCTAATATAGGTAAGAATTTCAAATATGATAAAGATGATGTTTCAAATCAGTTAAAAAAAAAAAAAAAACACTTGGTAAAGGGAGCTGGGACATTTGGATTAACATTTGATTAAAAAAATAAAGCTTGATTACCTTACAACATATATCACAATAAGTTTTAGGTAACTTCAGAATTACATATAAACCGAAAACTTTAGAACTAGGAAATAATACAAATATTTACCTACCTTCAGGGTAGAAAAGACTTACTCATTTTTTTTTTAATTTAAACTTTTAGTATAAAGAGTATGCATGCAGGTTTGTTAATGGGTAAACTGTGTGTCACTAAGGCTTGGGGTCCCAACAATCCTATCACCTAGGCAGTAAGCATGATACCCAACAAGTGGTTCTTCAGCTCACACTCCCCCTCTCCCTCCCGTCTAACGGTCCCCAGTGTCAATTGTTCCCATCTTTATGTTCATGTATATTCAACGTTTAGCTCTCACTTGTAAGAAAGAACATGTGGTATCTGGCTTTATGTTTTCATGTTAGGTTGCTTATTATAATGGCCTCCGGTGCCAACCATGTTGCTGCAAAGGACATGATTTCATTTTTTTTATAGCTGCACAGTATTCCACAATGTATATGTACCACGTTTTCTTTATCCAATCCAATGTTGATGGGCACCTAGGTTGATTCCTTGTATCTGCCATTGTGAACAGTGCTATGATGAACACATGAGTGCATGTGTCTTTTTGACAGAATGAATTATTTTCCTTTGGGTATATACCCAGTAGTAGGATTGTAGGAAAGACTTACAAACATAAAAGTTAAAAATCTTTAAAGGAAAAGATTTGGCTAAATGAAGATGTTTCAATGCTCTACATTAAAAAATTATTAATTAGAAAGCACTTTTTCAATATATGGTTAATATATTTACAACACATTGAGGAATATCCCATGAGAAAATAGGCAAAAATTATGCCCTCAAAATTCACAAAAAAATAATAAAAAGCCATGAAAAACCAAAACTAAGTTCAAACTCATCAATAATGAAAGTGATACAAATTGAAACATGAGTTTCAAAATCTCTCAAACTAATATCATTTTAAACATTAAGTGACTGGTGTTCACGAGTATTTCATGAAACAGAAATACATGTTGATGTTGCTGGATGAGTAAGCTAAAACCACTGTACTGAAGAACAAATTCAGCTATGTATGTATCAAGATTGTTAAAACACGCATATCCTCTGACCCACAATTTTACTTCTAGAAAATTACCTTATCTTTTTCTAAAAGAGGATTTGTTAAATAAAAAATAGTACATCCATAAAATGGTGAAGAACCATTAATATATGTTTCAAAACATATTAACTGACATAGGAAATCATCTGTGATAAAATGCTAAGTGAAAACGCAGGACTCAAGACTACATGTGCATTATCTGAATTTTGTGAAGAGGATGGATACACCCACACTCACAACTACACACATATACACTTGTCTATCTGTAAGAAATTACAGGAAAAAATACATCACCATGTTAATAGTGCTTTTGTTCTTAGTGGGATTATAAATTATTTTTATTGTTTTCTTGATATATTTTCTATTTCCTATGTAATAATTATTTTAAGAAGACATCAACATTAGACCCAATAAATATGCTTCTTATATAGTCACCTACTGATATATTCTGAAATGTGAGAAGAAATTTAAAGTTTTCTATGACAGCATCGTTCATAATCCCAAAAAATTAGGAACATAAATGTCCTAAATGTCCATAAAAATCCTAAATGGAAATGATTAAGAAAATGTAACATCCCACTCTGGAGTATAGTGTAGTCTTTAAAAATATGTCAGGAGATTTTAAGAATGTTTGGAAAAAGGAAAAGGATACAAATTTACAACTACAATCTAATCTCAGCTATACAAAATGTTTATGGTCTAATAAAAAACTAGAAGGAAATATATTAAAGTCTACAGCTCTGAATAATAGGATTGTGGATGATTTTATGCTTATATTGTATGCTTATATACACTTTGGGAGGCAGGCGGATCACTTGAGGTTAGGAGCCTGAGCAACATGGTGAAATCTTGTTTCTACTAAAAATAGAAAAAAATTAGCTGGGCATGGTGGTGCACACATGTGGTCCCAGCTACTTGGGAGGCTGAGGTGGGAGGATCACTTGAGCCTGGGAAGTTGAGGCTGCAGTGAGCCAAGACAGTACCACTGTACTCTACCCTGGGCAACGGGAGTGACAGCGTGTGTCAAAAAATAAATAAAAATAAAAATAACTGAATATTTTAGAATGACTTGAGACATTTAATATGTTAAGTAAAAACAACAGGATGCAAATATCTCATATTTTTAAAAAAAGGCAATTGTAACTTTTACATGCAAATCTCACACACACGAACCCCTCAAAACAATTATTAAACTATGATTCACCAAAATACTAACAGTGGTTATCTGTAATTAGTAGAATAATTTAATATTCTTGATATTTTTCAAATTATGCAAGAATATAATTTAATATTCTTATTTTTGAAATTATAATATGCACATACTACCTATATAATCAGAACATTTAAAAAGAGTAATTGTAACTTACCTAAGAATGTTTTCCCATGCTTGACTGTCATAAAATGCATGGCTCCAACTCATTTTGACTGTTCCAACAATGACATTTTGTGAAAATACATCTGATCCTAATTTTCGATAAAGTTCCTCACATTCATCCAAGGGCATATGAAACAACCCCAACATGAAAGCTAATATGGCACCTGGAAAAAAGAATTCTTAGTTTTTATCAGTGTTAAGTTATAGCCCTTATGCTGATAAGATCTCCTGAATCATAGTTTTGGCTTAAATTTAGAGTTGATACTTTCTAGCTATGTCACCTGGGACAAATGACTTTCCTTCTCAGAGCCCCATTTTTTTCACGTGTAAAATGGGAGTAATAAGAAAAACTAAAATTCATGTCTCTTGTACTGGGTTAACAAATGTAAAGAGATTTACTAGGTCTCAAAAAGGATTAAATGAATGCTCAAAAAGGATTAAATAATGAAAATAATAATTTAAAAATATTTACAAATGTGTTGTTTTACATTAAATTATATATAAGATATGGTAGATAACTCACGTTCTTTCTAACATCAATAAATTACTTAGTTTTAGTCTTAAAATATGGTATATTTGACAACTCACCAAGTCACTAAGCGATTCTCCTTCAAGTTAGTCCTAGGAACCAATGTAATTAAAGATATTAGGTACTCTTGGATGTCCTTTTAAACAGCTGATTCCATATCTAGCTATAATTGGTAGGACACACTGCCACCTAGTGTGCCTAAATGGCATAACCATGAACAAAAGAGAAACGGGAGGAGAAAATTTTGGGGTATGGAGAGAGGGCTAGAGGAGGCAAAGGACTATGATCTTAAACATAAGTACTTAATGTTCTCTTCCTTAATGTACTGCCAGAATGCACCATTTCCATATAATAATTACCTGTGCTTACACCACAAATGTAATCAAAGAGCTGATGAACTGGCTTCTGAGTAAGTTCAACTAATTTTCGTAGGGTCTGGAGAGCAACCACGCCCCTATAGAAAAGATTAAAGGCAAAATGACAATTCCTGTTTAAAGAAAAAATTATTTAAGCCATTGAATAAAACAATCTAAGAATTGCTTTTGTAGTTTATATGCTAACATGAAAATTAAAAATATAAATCAGAATCAGTAAAAATTGCCTGTCCAAATTTTTAGGATTACTTTTGAAAATCTAATATCTAAATGATACAAAACCTACACTATGGCAGCACATTTTAAAATTTATACTAGTGTCTCTTGTTTTTTCACTGAACCCATCCTTCTGCAAAACAGTATCTCTTTAAATAAGAATAAATCTGGTCAGGCAGTGGCTCTTTCCTGTAATCCCAGAGCTTTGGGAGGCTGAGGTAAGAGGATCACTTGAGGCCAGGAGTTCAAGACCAGCTGAACAACACAGCGAGACCCCATTTCTACAGACTGCCCAGGCTGGAGTGCAGTGGCTCACTGGACTCCCTGCAAGTGCCACCTCCTGGGTTCACACCATTCTCCTGCCTCAGCCTCCCGAGTAGCTGGGACTACAGGCGCCCGCCATCACGCCTGGCTAATTTTTTAAAAATTTTTTTATTTTTAGTAGAGACAGGGTTTCACCGTGTTAGCCAGGATGGTCTCGATCTCCAGACCTCATGATCCGCCCACCTCGGCCTCCCAAAGTGCTAGGATTACAGGCGCGAGTCACCGCGCCTGGCCACCAGTCAGATTTTTAAGCTCCCTTTTCTTTATTCATTTTTAAAAACTTTCAATAACTTTAGGATAACCCTCTACATTAATGGTATATTAATTAATGTTGCTGACTTTGCTCATTTCTGAATCCTTGCCAACAGCAGTTAATAGCTTCACGAAGGAACGCGAAACGATGAAAAAGCTTAGGAGATATAGACCAACTGAGGGTGTACGTACCATGCAAACTCTTATGTGTGTATCATGACAATTTTTAACAGTGGGAGAATACAAAAAAACGATGAAAAGCTCTATTGCCAACACAAGGTAGGGGGTAGGTAAGTCCTGGAACACAAAGGTAGTTACGCACCAAAAAATTTAGAGTGTCAAATTGTGCCTTGATAATGTTAACAGGAAGTAACTAGAAAATTCTGTAAGATTAAAGTAGAAAATCAAAAATGCTGATCTTTCAAATACAACAAATTATGTGGATTTGAGGAGAGTTAAGAAGATGTCTTATGAAAGAGATACATTATTAATTCAAGGCAAGATGATGAATTAAATGTAATGGATACAATATATTTAACAATGACCTCTATTATCACAAAAAGGAAATAAAATAGGCACATATATGTTCACAAAGAAAAATATTAGAAGAAAATTAATCAAAATACTAAAATAATCTTAGAGTTGTGAGCTATGGTTTTAGGGATTTTTTTCTCTCTCAGGTTTTTCTAACTACTCGTATAATTGGGAAAATGAACTATTTAAAATGTTGTGTTCATAAATTCTGAATGAATGTAAATACATATATATTTGCCAAGTTGCCACAGCTGTCTATGCCTACCACTGTAGGTTCTCTTATACCAAAGAAGTAAAAGATAGGGTTTTTTATTTTTTCTCTCAAGCCCTCATACATTACTGCTTTTACACAAACCTCCCATTCAGGCTGCTTTCCCATATTCCCCTAAACCAAGTTTTCTCAACAGCAGCACTGCTGACATTCTGGGTTGGATAACCTTTGTTTTGCGGGGCTGTCCTGTGCACTGTATTATGTTTAGTCACAACTGTCCTCTTCAAACTAGATGAAAGTGGCAGTGCCCTAGTTATGACAACCAAAAATGTCTCCAGACACTGCCAAATGTCCTTTAGGGGGCAAAATCACCTCCAGTGGAGAATTACAAATCTAAACCTAACTTCATCCTAACCCACCCCTAGATTTTCCCAAATTACCTCACACTGATTTCCTCCTTATATGACTAATACAACTCTTATTCTACAAGATAAACTATTTATTGGATACAAACTTCTTTTTCGTCATGCTTGTCTGACCTTAAACAGACATCTGAATGTTCTTTAATTTTCTTCCTTCCTATCTCTACATAAATATAACTTTTTTAAAAAGAAGTCTTGGTCCTGAGCATTCTTTAAAATAGTACTCTTCCTCTCTATCCCTTTACTTTGCTTTATTTTTCTCCATAGCACCCAGAATAACATATTTTTGTTTTTCTATTTGTTGTCTTTTTCCTCCTCTACAATGCAAACACTGTATTGTTTTGTTTGCTCACCGTCCCCAGGATCTAAATCAGGGCTTACAACATAGTAGGCACCCAATGTCTGTTAGCTGACTCAATGAATGACACTACCTGTCGCAATTCCCCTGAACTTAATGGCAGAGAGGATTCCTTCTGCTCCTTAGTGAAATGCTTCTACTCATTTAACTGCCATTTTCCTTACTTCTCACCATTTGGAACCAATTCTATGAACTAGAATAATCTCTCCAGTTATCACTGTATCCATATCACATGAATGACATACACCTTCTTAACATTATTCACTTTCTTAAGAAACATCCTCTAAGATCTTTTAAGATTGTTCTCTCTTCAGTGGGCTTTTGACAACTGAGCACTTCCGTATGGATATAATCTTACATTAAATATGTTCAAGAAAAAAGTGTCTTTCCTCAACACCAATCTGTTGAGATTCCCTGCAATTCTGTCCCAGTCACACACAGGTTTACACTTAGAGTGATCTTGACCTATGTCTACCATATCCTGTCTCCATGTTTCTTAAAAGTTACTGGTATTGGCTGGGCGTGGTAGCTCATACCTGTAATCCCAGCACTTTGTGAGGCTGAGGTGGGTGGATTACCTGAGGTCAGGAGCTTGAGACCAGAATTGCCAACATGGTGAAACCCTGTCTCTACTAAAAATACAAAAGTAGCCGGGTGTGGTAGTGCATGCCTATAATCCCAGGTACTTGGGAGGCTGCAGCGGGGGAATTGATCACTTGAACCTAGGAGGTGGAGGTTGCAGTGAGCCGAGATCATGTCACTGCACTCTAGCCTGGGCAACAAGAGCAAAACTCCATCTCAAAAAAAGTTACTGGTATGTTTTTCCTTCCTCCTGCCTTCCACTGCCACCATCTGAGGTTAGCTTCCTTCTCTCATTATTTACTCCTTCCTTCATATTGATGTTAAAGTATAAAGGACTCGAGTGAATAGAGAACCAAGGAATTTAACAAAAAGATACAGGGTAGTACTTGAACATACAGAAGAGTGGTTGGCAAGTTGGGTATACCAAAAAGCAAAATCAGGGAGGTAAGTTAAAGCTAAGAACAATAGGCAGGGCATGTACTATGAATTATGAGGTAGCAGTAGGGATGGCAGGGAACTAGAGAATGAGCTAGAAGATTTTGGGGAAAAGGTTTGAAAAACCAAGCCAAAAAATCTAACCAACAAGTTGGAAGGAACTAGATAAACAAAGACTTGAGTAGGAAGCATGGATGGATTGCCAGTAGTAAAAATAGAGCTTAATAGTGAAATTACCTCCTTCTGAACAAAGAATGAATTTATTTCTTATATAGCACCAGAACTGCCATCTCCAAGTGAAGACACCAGAAGTCAGGAAGTTAATATAGCCTCATTTTGCAACCATCACTTTATCAAGTGACTAGTGGATATACATGGGTAAGATAAGTGTAATAAAAGAAAGCTGGCTGGGCGCGGTGGCTCATGCCTGTAATCCCGGCACTTTGGGGGGCTGAGGCAGGTGGTTTATCTGAGGTTAGGAGTTCAAGACCAGCCTAGACAACATGGTGAAACCACGTCTCTACTAACAATACAAAAAATTAGCCAGGCATGGTGGCGGACACCTATAATCCCAGCTACTTGGGAGGCTGAGACAGGAGAATTGCTTGAACTTGGGAGGCAGCGTTGGCAGTGATATGAGATTGCGCCACTGCACTCCAGCCTGGGCAACAGAGCAAGACTCTATCTCCAAAAAAATAAAATAAAATAATAAAAGAAAGCTAAAATTATAAAAGACCGTCAAGATTTTATGAGAATAATGGTTGATAAGCTTCTAAACTACCAAAAAGGTCTAAAAAGGCCAAATATAAAAATAGAAATACTAAAATAAAATAAAATAAAATATGAAAATATAAATACTAAATCAAACCAAAGTAAGAATTGAAGTATATGTCAGAGTAGCACTTAGATTAATTAAAACAATTTCATGTTTTATTTAAAAAATTTGATTTTATAATGATATATCAAATCATTTTTTTTAATTCCTAAAGCTGAATTGAATCTGTAGTTTTCAAGAACCATGTTCCAGCTGTGTGTGGTGGCTCGTGCCTATAATCCTAGCACTTTGGGAGGCCAAAGCAGGCAGATCACCTGACGTCAGGAGTTCGAGACCAGCCTGGCCAACATGGGGAAACCCCATCTCTACTAAAACTACGAAAATTAGCTGGGTGTGGTGGCGGGAGCCTGTAATCACAGCTAATTGAGAGGGTGAGGCAGGAGAATCACTTGAACCTGGGAGGCGGAGGTTGCAATGAGCTGAGATTGTGCCACTGCACTCCAGCCTGGTCAACAGAGGGAAACTCCATCTCAAAAAAAAAAGAAAAAAGAATCATGTTCCTAGCCTTACCTTGTTCCTCCACCATCAATTGAGAGAATTCGGATTCCTCTCCCTTTCACTGGATCCACGTAGCCAATTAGGGCCAAAATTTCTCTAACTGCAGCCTGAAGAGTTTCATCCTTAGTTTGTCTCAGTCGTAATAAATATGGAATAATTCTTTCCTATATTGAGAGAAAATATACTTTATTGCTTTTGTCAAATCAAGACTGAAAATGTATGATTATTATTAACCAACACCTGCAGTTCATCACATGACAATCAAGGTGACAGTGTTCATTACTTTCTTAGTAATCTTATAAGACAGATTAGTTTTTGATATATTAATGTCAATTATCTAGATTATATTTGTTTTAATATTGGGACAAAAATTAACCTCTATTCAAATATTTTCATTAAAAGGTGTAATACTTAACTAAAGAAAATATAATTTACTTAATTATAGAAATTCACAAAGTATTACAACAAAAGGTTAACATTATAAATTTTGTATAATATTTTGTACAAATCCTGAGATTAAGAGTCTAAAACTGATTCATAGTAACTACTAGAAGTTAAACTGTTATTAAAAAGAAAAAATGAACCATCTTATATACATTGCATAGGGGATTCAAGGGTGCCTCATAAAGGAATAGGAACAAATGTTAACAAATAAAACGGAGGTAAGAAGGTAAAAACAGGCTACTACAATTAAATAATCAGTTTAAATAAACCTGAGACTTCAAGATTCTAAGCACTCAACATCATATTGTTGATCACAGACAAGAGCTTAAATCCTAGAGTTCTACGTTGCTTACCAAAGATTCTCTAGCTTCTGTACACAGAAGCATCTGACATAGTCAGCACCCCAGGTTTAATGGAATGGCTGAGTGGCAGCTATAATTCTGCTGTGTAACCTTCTGTAAATCAAATAACTTTCCTAGGTATCACTCATTTTGTTTCCTTTTTATGATCAATCAATCTGAAATACTCTAAATTCTTTCTCAATATTTTTCCCCCTAATGTTGAGCTGTGAGGCCCCACTAGAGGAACTTGAGCAATGGTGGAGAATAATGCAAATTTCCAGTTCCGGTTAAGATGAAACACTGTGTTAGAGATCAATGCTCACATTAAGAACAAGAAAATCTTGATGAAATACAAGAAAAGCACCATCTGTTTAAAGGCATCAGACAGAGAGCTGCTGAAGCAACAAGAACAGATGGAGCCAAGAATCTGGAGAAGGAGTAATTGCTAGGAAGTGAGCTGGTAAACTATAGCTTTTCTTCCCTTGAGGCATTTGCTGATTCCAGGAAAAAGTAAAGGATGAAAAAATTGAGTCTGAATCAGACAGAGGGCCCCAAATAAACAACAGAGAAACCAGCTGATCACTTAGCATCTAAGGGGTTTGGAGTGAAAAAAAAATAGAAGACCTGAAGGGCTTCAAACACATGGCTAGCTTTACCTCAAGACATCTGCTGAATTCTAAAATCAGGAGGTGTGAAAGGCGAAAGGTAAGCTGAAGACCTCTGAAAATCAGAGTGGAAGGCTTTGTATTCTTGAGATTTTAGGACCCAATGAGGTGGTGGTTAAGTGAACACACCAGGCTCTCAACTGAAAGCCCCGGAAGAATATGCCCTAAAATCAGGGCAAAAGAGAGGTCTTACCCAAACTGTAATACAGCCTTGATCCAGATTTGACCCTAACTCAATTAAGGCTATCTGTGCTCCACTCAAATGCTAAACAGAAGAACAAATAAACCCTGGAAAAATATATAATTTGATATAATCTACAGCCTATGCAATTTTTCAAATTTACAATCTCCAGCGTCCAGAAAAACTATAAAGCATGTGAATCCAGTACTGAATGACAAAAACCAAGAATTGATGTTCATATTAGAATAACCACAAAAAGATGTCATGGCTTGGAAACTCAACAAAGACCCAATTCACCCTAAATTGTTCCATATATTCACTGCAATCCCACCATGTTTTTCTCTTTAAAAATTTTTTTTGTAGATAAGCTGATCCTAAAATTCATATAGAAATATAACATGTCAAGAATAGCCAAGCCAACAATATTAAGAAGAACAAGGTTGGAGGATTTATACTACCTAATATTAAGTTTATAAAGCTGCAAAAATTTAGCCAGTGTACTATTAGAGCAACAATAGACAAATATACCAGTGGAACAAAATACTGTATCTGGTCGGGCATGGTGACTCACACCTGTAATCCCAGCACTTTAGGAAGCCGAGGTGGGTGCATCACCTGAGGTCGGGAGTTCAAGACCAGCCTGACCAACATGGAGAAAGCCATCTCTACTAAAAATACAAAATTAACTGGGCATGGTGGCGCATGCCTGTAATCCCAGGTACTAGGGAGGCTGAGGCAACAGAATCGTTTGAACCTGGGAGGCGGAGATTGTGGTGAGCCAAGATCGTGCCACTGCACTCCAGCCTGGGCAACAAGAGCGAAACTCCATTTCAAAAAATAAATAAATAAAAAATACTGTGTCTAGAAACAGATCCATATATACATCTCATTTATGATAAAGGTCTTTTCAATAAACGGTGCTGAGTCAACTGGATAAGTGTATTTTTTAAAAGTCAGGACTTCTGCCACACACCACACAACCAAATCTATTCTAGATGAATAGTAGATATAAGAGTAAAAGGCAAAACAAGGTTTCAGAAGAAAACACAGGAAAATTTATGTGTATATATATATATATTTTTTTTGAGACAGAATCTTACTCTGTCGCCCTGGCTGGAGTGCAGTGGTGCAATCTCGGCTCACTGCAACCTTCTCCTCCTGGGTTCAAGCCATTTTCCTGCCTCAGTCTCCCAAGCAGCTGGGACTACAGGTGCACACCACCAAGCCCAGCTAATTTTTGTATTTTTAGTAGAGATGAGGTTTCACCATGTTGGCCAGGATGGTCTTGATTTCTTGACCTCGTGATCCACCCACCTCAGCCGCCTACCTCAGCCTCCCACAGTGCTGGGATTACAGGCCTGAGCCACGGCGCCTGGCCAAAAATACTTTTATGACTTTAGGATAGGCAAAGATTTCTTAAACAGGACACAAAATACTAACCATAAAGAAAAGTATTGACTGGGCACGGTGGCTCACGCCTCTAAACAGCACTTTGGGAGGCGGAGACAGGCGGATCACGAGGCCAGGAGATCAAGACCATCCTGGCTAACCTGGTGAAACCTGTCGCTACTAAAAAAATGCAAAAAAATTAGCCGGGCTTGGTGGTGGGCGCCTGTAGTCCCAGCTACTCGGGAGGCTGAGGCAAGAGAATGGCGTGAACCTGGGAGGCGGAGCTTGCAGTGAGCCCAGATTGCACCATTGCACTCTAGCTTGGGCAACAGGGCAAGATTCCGTCTCAAAAAAAAAAAATATATATATATATATATAAATTAGAAAAAATTAAGAATATCTGTTTATCAAAAAACACAAGAGTGAAAAGGTCAGCCACAGAATAGGAGAACGTATTTGTAAGACATACATATACACACCACACATGACAAGTGAGTTACAACCATAATATACTTTTTAAATTCTACAAATAATGAAGAAAAAGTTGGTCAACCCAATGGAAGAACAGGCAAGATCTGGAATAGGTACTTCACAAGGAAGTATAAACACGGCCAACAAACCATGGAAAAGATGTTGAATGTCATAGCTATCAATGAAATAAAAAATTAAAACCACAATTTAATATCACTTAACACCCAAAAAACCTGCTCAAATTGAAAAGATTTAAAAAGGTTGGGTGCGGTGGCTCACGGCTATAATCCCAACACTTTGGGAGGCCAAAGCGGGCAGATTACTTGACGTCAGGTGTTCAAGACCTGCCTGACCAACATGTGAAACCCCGTCTCTACTAAAAAACCAAAAATTAGCCGGGTGTGCTGGTGGGTGCCTGTAATCCCAGCTACTAGGGAGGCTGAGGCAGGAGAATTGCTTGAACCCAGGAGGTGGAGGTTGCAGCAAGCCGAGAATGCACCACTGCACTCCAGCCTGGATGACAGAGCAACACTCAGTCTCGAAAAAAGATTACAAAATAAAAGTGTTGGAGAGAAAGTAGAACACAGAGGCCTCATATAATTCTGGTGAAAGAATAAATTGGCACCAGCACTATGCAAAACCATTTGGCAGTATCTACTAATGATACAAATATGCTCACTCTGTGAGCAGCAATAGTACTCTTAGGTATATATCCCAAAGAAACGAAGACCTGTGTTTTCCAAAACATATAACCCAGAGGTACTACTCCTAAATATTCCCAAACTGCAAACCATCCAAATGTCTAGCAGTAGAGGGAAAAACGAAAAGTATACCCAACAATATAGAAGGTTCTCACAAACATAATATGGAGTGAAAAAAAAACCAGACATGTAAGAACACATGCTTATCATTCATATAACATGCAAAAAGAGGCACAACTAAATTATGCTGCTAGAATTCTGAAAAACTGATCAATCTTTTTGGGGACAGTGTTTGGAGTGTTCATAAGATTGTTTCTCATTCAGGGTAGTGTTTATATAGATGTATTTCATGTGTGAAAAATCATGGAGCTGTAAACTTATGATTTGTGTTGTTTTCTATATATAAAATTTTTATAAAAAGCTTTTTAATAAACCCAAAGGATGTATGAATCCTTGTGACAAACAGCATTTTAAAACCGAGAGGGGGAGAAAATAGAACATAGAAACAGGGTGGGCGAGGCCGGGAGCGACGGCTCACACCTGTAAACCCAGCACTTTGGGACACCGAGGCAGGTGGATCATCTGAGGTCAGGAGATGGAGACCAGCCTGGCCAACATGGTGAAACCCCGTCTCTACTAAAAATACAAAAATTAGCTGAGCATGGTGGCGGGCACTTGTAGTCCCAGCTACTTGGGATGTTGAGGCAGGAGAATCCCTTGAACCCAGCAGGCGGAGGTTGCAGTGAGCCGAGATCGCACCGCTGCACTCCAGCCTGGCGACAGAGCGAGACTCCATCTCAAAAAAAAAAAAAGAAAGAAAGAAAGAAAGAAATAAGCTGGGTGAGGTGGCTTACACCTATAATCTCCGTACCGCAGGCAAAGCAGGCAGATTGCCTGAGCCCAAGAATTCGAGGCCAACCTGGGCAACATGGTGAGACCCTCTGTCTACAAAAAATACAAAAATTAGTTGGGTGTGGTGGCACATGCCTGTGGTCCCAGCTACTCAGGAGGCTGAGCTGGGCTGAACCTGGGAGGCAGAAGTTGCAGTGAGTGAAGACTATGGCACTGCATTCCAGCCTGGGTGACATAGACTCGGTCTCCCAAAAAAAGAAAAAGAAACACATTTAACTTAGAAAAACAAGGAGTCCATACTATTATTTTAAAGGTGTAAAAAAATTCATTTAATCACTGAGGCAGCTATTAAAGCAGCACCTTATTTTGAAAACTGGTAACTAAATACAAGGAAATTAAGCATTTCTCTTTCCTTTCCTGTAAAATTTGCCTTTGAGAATACCCAAATAGCTTCAGTTGATGAAGGAAGGCTGTACTTTACAGAAGAATGTCAATTATAATGTAGGAGTAACAGAATTAGACATTGGTCATTCTGCAACTCTAATGAAATTATTAGTTCTGGAAATGATTAGGTTAATGGTTGATGAGATACTACTACTAGCACAACTGTCCAATGAGAAGCAGATTGTCATCACCTTAACCCGGTGGTCATCCTTAGCATTACTAATGGTTGTTCAACTAATTGTCATGTGTGTCTTGATGTGATGCATTATGAGGCACATGACATTACCTACAATGTGCTCTAACAACAAAATGTTTAACTCAATCAAGCCATTATATTTAAATTCCAATGTTCAGGAAATGAAAAGGAAAGAGGAACACTTCAAGTAACATTGAGAAAGAAGGCAAGTACATCCAGAAAGTGAGTCATTCTGCCTGTTAACCAGCCTGATGTCTTGAATTAAGTCAGTTTTAAAGGTGCAGGTGAAGAAGGTGTGGCTGAAGGACTGCATTATACTTTAAGTGACTTGGAGAAATAGTCAGATGCAATGTGTGATCTAGACTGGGCCCTCATTTGGATCTAATCAGTTACGTAAAGAACATTTTCAAACTGGGTACAGGATAAAGGAACATTTACTGATATAGAAAGGTATACATTATATGCTAAAAAACCAGATTATAAACAACATATACAGAATGAGTTTATTTTGGTATATATGTGCATAGAATAATTTCTGAAGGAATACTGTGGCAGACATTACTAATGTTCACCAACACCCAGTTTGCTTCCCCTTCCAAGCATAC
Organism: Macaca nemestrina; assembly: GCF_043159975.1. NCBI lineage: Eukaryota > Metazoa > Chordata > Mammalia > Primates > Cercopithecidae > Macaca > Macaca nemestrina. Next base: position 50,747,954 of record NC_092128.1, on the reverse strand, counting down.
AGAAGGTTGTATTTTTCAGGCCCATGCAATCAGAAAGGATAAACAGACTGCGAGTAGAAGAAACCTGTGGCAACTTCTGCTGAAATATTCTTTCCTTGCCATAGAAATCATAGAGGAAGACTTAATTAAAATACAGACAACAGGACAGGATCTTAGTAACCACCACACTGAGGTTCACTGTGCCAAAGAGTCACTCAAATTCACAGTTGACTTTGCATAAGCCAGAAATAAAACTGTTTTGTTAAGTCACTGAGATTTTGGTGTTGTTTGCTATTAGAGCTTAAGGCAGCTTAATCCAATGAACACAAATAAACTCTAATACATTACAGTGGCAATCTGAGGGTAGTAAAAATATATTATTTTTATTTTCTTATCTTTTCTTTCTTCTAATTCCCTACGATGCTTTGTGCTGCCTTCTTTCTAAATGGTCAAAGTTCTTCTTTTTAATTAAAAAACATAATGAAAGGAGACCACCTTCATCACAAACAGTGAAAAAAATTATCACAGACAATTCCCTAAATGTGACTGCCATAAATGTAGCATACAAAATAAGTAACTCATTTTTTTTTAGGGCATTACATATCAGACATAATTCACTGTATTTAGCTACCATAAGTATGGCAGACACATAAAAAAGTAAAATTCATACAGATGTTTTATAAAAATTCTATCATTTTTAAAAAGCTCAACTCTTGATAATAACAAAAAGTTTAGCTGGAAAAGTTCACACTAGAGCGTACATGCTGACATGTTTTACGCAACTTGTCCAGTTCACTGTTTTTCAGATGATTATTTAAGGGAAGGGTGATGAGTTTTTTCAGACTATCTAGACTTTTATTCATAATTGATCTGGATATACATTCCCATCACATTTGTTCACAGTATTGAAAGGTCCTTAGATTTGGGATTAGTTATGCAAGATAAAAGAGTGCTCAGAGTTTCAATTAGCAAGACTATTTAATAATAAACTACAACTGAAAACTACTCAGAAATCCATCAGTAGTACAACTGGCCTTGTAAAAGAGGTTGAAGTGAGCCCCCTTGCCCTTCTGCCATTTAAGTAGGCCATGAGAAGCTGCTGTCTAGGAGGAACGGGACTCTCATCAAATTGTTGGTGCCTTGATTTTGGACTGCCCAGTTCTCATTTTGAACTATGAGAAATAAATTTCTGTTTTTTATAAATTACCCAGGCTAAGGTATTTTATTATGACAGCCCAAATGGACTAAGCCAGTATGTAATTCTATTTAAAAACCTTTGCTTTCAGTATATCACTGAAATGTGAAATATACTTAAAAGCATATGTATATTTGAGAATCTTATCTTTTATGCAAGAGATTATATAAATATAAAATATAATCCTAAATTGTAGGACCATAAAATACTGAAGCTAACTATAATAATGTATGTGTTATACAATACACAATTAAGGATGGGTACATTATTCAAAGACAATTCTTCAGCAAGATAATTGTTAAAAAGTCAAATAAATATGATCTAAATTAAAACAATTTTCTGAATGGCAAGCTAAAAATAAGCACTAAGAGATTTCTAATGAAATTTAAGCAATATCTATCATTACATTTTCAAATTTTTCATGAAATATTACAAATAATCTCAATAATATAGATGTAAAGAGACCCAATCACATTGGTCATATTTTATAGTACTGCTTTGAAAACGGTCCATATAAATGGGTCTAAATTATCCTCATTATTTTATAATTGAAAAACTGAGGCAAAGAAAAGCTCATTGTTTTAATATAATTACTAATTCAATTATGAGTAAGGTCATTAAAATTTTTAGACTTTCAAATATGAAAGGACCATGAAATAAAAACAGCCTTACATATGAATTATGTCTCCTAGCTTAAAAGAATAGTTACATAGTATAAATATTTACATTGCTCTGAAGAAAACTCTGGCAGCTGTTAGGCAATTCAACTAATACACTGATTATTTTCTATTTTATAAATGTTTAATTTCATGTATACATATTGGTGCTAACAAAATAAAATGATTAGCATAATGTATGTCACAAAATAAATAGGGTAATTACTGAATATACATCACATGTATAATAAAAACCACAAAATTCAAATAGAAAAATGAACGGCTTTGCCTTCTCCATTTTAGAAGATTTTTTAGTATTTTTATTCCAAGACAAAACCAGATTAAATAAATTAGAAATTACCTTGACAGCCACTCCTTTTCCTTCAGGAAATTCTAGAAGATGAAAAGTCAGTTCTTCAACCCTAGTAATGCAGAGTTTTGGGTCAGTTGTTCTTCTTAATGCCTGAACTAATGCCCGGGTCCTGTTATCAATACTCACCCTTGCGATAATCTACAAAGACATATTAAATATACATGATTAGAATACAAAACTGCTCTAAAGAACAATTCAAGTTTCTTAGTTCTCACTAGGAAATAAAACTTATAAATTTGACAAAAAGTAATAGAACCAAAAAGCACACTGAACAACTTGCCTTTTCTCGCTGAAGAGATAAACGCTTTTTCTCCTCTGCATTTCTGTCTCTGCTCACAGCCTGATCAGTTTTAGCAGGCTCTTCCTGTTCTTCTGACTGACTCTTAGAATCATACTTTAATTTGGGGACAAGTCCGCCAATATAACCACCTACTAAAGCTTGTACACCTTCAGTGGGACGAGAAAGTAAGTTAGCAATACTTTGTTTAGTTGAAATTGGAAGAACATCAGGTATTGCAGAAGGACTTGTAGGCTTGTCCACAGTATCTAAAGATTCTGAGCCTGGCTTGTAAGCCAGGATGCCAGGATCTGGAGAACTTAATTTCCCCTCTTCCACCTCTTTATCTTCAAGTTTTGATTTGTCCTGGAAACGTTCATTTTCCTTTTCTTGAGACATTTTTTCCTTACGTTTGAAGTATGAATTAATATGATTTGATAAAAAGTAGAATGACTCTCCAAATTTTGTGGTTATAATATTTGTGTAATGAAAAAGACTGCGTTTACCTCTATTTTCTTCTTTGTCTATAATGTGACTTTTCTCTTCTGGAAAAGGACTCTTTTCTGCTGATTTGTCACTATATTTTTTCAGAGATTTGATGGCTTGTTTAATGTTTTTCTGTTTTAACCAGCCACTATCTGATACTTTTCTTAATATTTGGGAACTTGGCTTAAATTGAACTAAACGTGAAATCATTTCATTTCGATTGCCAAAAATAGCCTTTGAAACAGAGTTCAAAGTACTTTTAATACGGGACATACAAATGTTCACTTTTGTAAGTCCCTTGGGAGCAGAAGTGCTAAGTTTCAAAATTCCAATATGTAAACCATGGTTGCTTGGAGAGTAACAGTGCTTACTGCAAGAATGTGCTTCGCTTTTGGTCCATTTACATCTTATTATGTTTGTATGAAAACCTCTTTGTAGACTGATGTGGCTTATCCTCCAGCAATGCTTAGGTGAGAACAAGAAATGCAGTTGCTTGCTTCTCTGCTTCCCACAAACACTTCTTGCATTACTAAGGAGGTAAATATATATATCTACAGTCAGATTAATAGACATAACTTAAAAATCATTTATTTTCTATGACATTCTCTCACTTCTTGAGTGCTTCATTTAAGAAATGCCATAATTCATGGTCTTACCTGAAATGGCAAGAAAAAAAAATTAGAATTCACGTTAAAAATTGAAATTGGGTATAATAGAAAATACAAGACTATTTGGACTAAATTCAGCAAGCTATATCAAAAAAAGCAGATAAAATATTGCCATTATAGCTGATAGAAAATTCATTTTTAAGCTAATATAAAATAATTCACTTTCAGTATAGAGGTAAATAAAAAAAGAAAATGAGGAATAGAATGTTTAGGGAAAAGAACTAATTTAGAGAAGTTTCCCAATAGGTAAGTTTTCCTACAACACATAATTTAATATGCAATTCAGATACTCCGCTTTTTTTTTTTTTTTCCCCTTCCTCACTGTTAAATTCTGGACTACTTTATGTGACACTAGACTTGAAGACACTATTCCTCGAAGAAAAAGGTCAGGTCTTATACATCATTCATCGCAAACGATTTATAGAATACTTAATCTATACCAGACATGGTGCTAGATGCTGAAGTCACACAGTTACAGGATATGAAACAAAACTTCCAGTCTAGAGCTGCTAACAGCCATGTGAAAAAGATTTCACTACCTAAGTAATAAGTGCTCATTAAATCAAATAAGTCAGGCTAGAAGAAACTATAGCATCTAACATAGAAGGGGTTCTTAACCACTATATAAAAAGAATACATACAAATAAGAAAAGAATAATCCAATTTAAAAATGTAGTATTGGTAAAAGAAAAGACTAATAGATCAATGGAACAGAATAAAGAATCCAGAAACAGACCCAATTAAATACAGTTGATTGATCTTTCACAAAAAAGCAAAGGTAATACAATGGAGCAAAAATAGTCTTCTTAACAAAAGACAACTGGACATCCGTATGCAAATTAATCTAGACACAGACTTTATACCTATCAAAAAAATTAACTCAAAACAGATCACAGATCTAAATGTAAAATGCAAATGTATAAAACTAGAATGTAACGTAGGAGAAAACTTAGATGACCTTAGGAATGGCAATGACTTTGAGATAATATCAAATGCATGATTCATGAAAGAAAAAATTGATAAGGTGGACTTCATTAATATTAAAAACTTCTGGCCAGGCGTGGTGGCTCACACCTGTAATCCCAGCACTTTGGGAGGCTGAGGCAGGCAGATCACTAGGTCAGGAGTTCAAGACCAGCCTAGTCAGCATGGTGAAACCCCGTCTCTACTAAAAATACAAAAAATAAGCTGTGCATAGTGGTGCACGTCTGTAATCTCAGCTACTCGGGAGGCTGAGGCAGGAGAATCACGTGAATCCAGGAGGCAGAGGTTGCAGCGAGCCAAGATTGTGCCACTTGCACTCCAGCCTGGGCAATAAGAGCCAGGCTTTGTCTCAAAAAAAAACCAAAAAAACCCAAAACCTTCTGCTCTGTGAAGGTCAATGTCAAGAGAATAAGACAACGAGGCAGAGACTGGGAAAAAATATTTTCAACAGACATATCTGATAAAGACCTGTCATCCATAATATTTAAAGAACTCTTAAAGCTCAACAATAAGAAAACAAACTCAATTACAAATGTGCCAAAGGCTGTAACAGACACCTCATCAAAGGAGATATATAGAAACAAATAAACATATGAGAAGTTGTACCACATCATATGTCATCAGGAAAATGCAAACTAAAATAACCATGATACTACAACATACCTATTAGACTGGCCAGAATACAGAACACTGAGAACACTAAATGCTGGTGAGGAGGTAAAGCAAAAGGAACTCTTACTCACTGCTGAAGAAACACAAAATGGTACAGTCACTCTGAAAGATAGTTCGGTAGTTTCTTGCAAAATTAAACATACTCTTAACATATGACCCAGCAATGGTACTCCTTGATATTTACCCAAAGGAGCTGAGACTATGTCCATAATAAAATCTGCACATGGATGTTTATAGAAGCCTTATTCATAATTGCCAAAATTTCAAAACAACAAGATGTATTTTAGTAAGTGAATGGATAACCTGTGGCATATCAATATATGGTATGTGTAGACAATGGAAAATTGTTCAGTGCTACAAAGACATGAGCTATCAAGCCATAAAAAGACTGCGAGAAACCTGAAATGCATATTACTAAGTGAAAACTGCCAATCTGAAAAAGGCTACATACTGTGTCTTAGTCTGTTCAGGCTCCTGCAACGAAATCCCATGAACTGGGGAGCTTACATATGGGAGATACCCCATATATAAAATGGGGTATCTGTGCGTGTTTTATAGAGACAGGGTCTCACTCTGTCACCCAGGCTGCAGTGCAGTGGCATGCATGATCATAGCTCACTACCTCCTTGAATTCCTGGACTCATGCAATCCACCTGCCTTAGCCTCCCAAGTAGCGGGGACTATAGGTACACATGCCTGGCTTAGGTAGCTTACAAACAATAGAAATTTATTTCTCACAAAATTTCCCACAGTTCTGGAGACTGGGAAGTCCAAGATCAGTATTAGCAGATTTGGTATCTGCTGAAGGCCCACTTACTGGTTCACAGATGGCTGTCTTCTTACTGTGTCCTCACATGGTAGAAGGTACTAACTAGCTCTATGGGTTGTCTTTTAGAAGGGCACTAATCCCATTCCTAAGGACTACACTCTCCTGACCTAATCACCTCCCAAAGGCCTACCTCTTAATACCATCACCTTAGCGGTTATGATTTCCACATGAAATTTGAGAGGCACAAACATTCAGACCACAGAAGTATGATTCCAGCTATATAACACTCTAGAAAGGCAAAACTATGAAGACAGTAAAAAGATCAGTGGTTGCCAAAAGCAGAGTATAGAAGGAATAAATAGGTAGGGGACAGAGGATAGTAATGCCCTAAAAATCCTCTGTATAGTATCATAATAATGGATAAATATAATTAAACATTTGTTTAAACCCACAGAATGTACACCACCAGGAATGAACCCAAATGTACCCTATGAACTTGGGGGACTGTGTGTGAATGCAGGCTCATCAATTATAATACCTGTACCACTCTGGTGAGTGATGCCAATAATGGAGGTGGCTATGCGTGTACTGGGGTAGGGGGTTTATGGAAATGTCTGTACCTTCCTCTCAATTTTCCTGTGAACCTAAAAACTGTTCTAAAAAAAGTCTTTTTTTAAAAAAGCAATCTGCAGTTCTATATATGCTATACACACATGAATATATATATATATACACACACACATATATTAAAAAATGAAAATCTACATATGTAGTTGAAATCTTATGGGCACACATATACATACACAAATTGATTCTGAAAGGATAAGCATCTGTTTATTCTTATGACCTAAGGCATGGGGCCAAAAGGGAATGAGAACGGTTTTTACTTTTTACTTTTCTACTGTCTGAATTATTTATAATGAGGTTTTATTTTGTAATTAGAAAAAGTAAAATATTTAAAGCACTGTAACAGAAGGTACCATGTGAATGAAAGACAAATTGAGATAAAATCGAGGGAAGTTTAAGAAAAAAAGAGGTTAAAAACTGGCCAAAGTTAAAAAGGAATTCATCATGTGTAAAGATGAGAAGGAAAGGAGAGAATTCTAAATAACCGTAAACAAAACAAACACAGCCAGGAGTTTGAGACCAGCCCAGGTAAATGGTGAAACCTTGTCTCAAAAAAAAAAAAATAATAATAAAACAAATTAGCTGGGCATGGTGGCACACGCCTGTAGTCCTAGCTACTCAGGAGGCTGAGGTGGGAGGATTACTTGAGCCCAGGAGTCTGAGCCACAGAGTCCCCACCTCTAAAACAAACAAAACTACACACAGAAGCAAACAGAAGAAAGCATGGAAGAAAGCACATATAGTATGTGCAGAGATTGCATATAGTCTAGTTTTACTGCAGGACCTAGAGAGATTGAGAGAGAGGTAGATGACGCTGAGAAAGATGGAACTGAGAACCTATTCCAATTGTCCAGAAGATAACAGCCTGAAGTAAAATTCTTCCTTCTAAATTGCATGTGCCATTTAGAATTTTATATGGAAGAGAGAGAAAAAAAAGCAAAGCCTGTCTTGTCTTCCAGGCTGAAGGAGCCCAGGGAATTCTACCACAAAATATGGCTGCCTGGTATAAGTATTTTGAATTAAAGCCCCATCAGAGATCAACAGATGCTAGAAGAGACTTTTCCCCTATCTACAAAAAGACCAGACAGATTCCCCAAGGAGAATAATTGTTTTCCTGTCTCCTCCTCAGGGAGATGGGAAAACAATTTTATTATCTGCTGCAGAAAAGAAGACTGGAAGACTGAAGAATATAACCACACCCAAATGACACTTTAACAAGATAAAGTCTGTCTCTTAGGCTCATTCAGTTTTCAAAGAGAATACAAGTTCATCTCTGTCCTTCCAACCCCCCGTCCATTCCTTCGCCCTAGTGATCAGTTATTGCCGCTCAACAGAATTACCTCTATTCCCCATCTTTCCTTCCCCTCTGAAAACAGCTATGTAAGTATGTGGGCCCCACTGGGATATTTAAGTAATCATTGCGATTCTCAGCTGTGCACATTAATAAATTTGTATGCCATTTCTCTTAGTAATCTGTTTCTGTCAGCTGATTTTCAGCAAACTGGCAGAGGTGGAAGGGGACATTTTCCCTTGATTCCCACAAGGCTCTTCCAAACTCCTTGGGACTTGCAACAATAAGATAAGTCAAGTTAACATAAAAGCTCTGCAGCCCCAATGACACAAAAACACTTAAGGTAAAACACTTGCGGATAAAAAGCCATGCTCTGTTTTCACTTATATGTAGGAGCCAAAAAAATTGGATCTCGTGGAGATAGAGAGTAGAATGATAGTTACCAGAGGCTAGGAACAGTGTGTGTGAGGGAGAGTTGGGGGCTGGAAAGGAGGGGATAAGAGAGGATGGTTAATAGGTACAAACATACACTTAGAAGTAATGAATTATAGGCCGCGCACGGTGGCTCACGCCTGTAATCCCAGTACTTTGGGAGGCCGAGGCGGGCAGATCATGACGTCAGGAGATTGAGACCATCCGGGCTAACATGGTCATACCCCGTCTCTACTAAATATACAAAAAATTAGCCCGGCGAGGTGGCGGATGCTCGTAGTCCCAGCTACTTGGGAGACTGAGGCAGGAGAATGGCGTCAACCTGGGAGGTGGAGCTTGCAGTGAGCCGAGATCACAGTCACTGCACTCCAGCTTGGGCGACAGAGCGAGACTCCACCTCAAAAAAACAAAACAAAAAAAAGAAGTAATGAGTTATACTATTTGAATAGTAAAGTAGGGGGACTATAGTTAACAATAACATATTGTGTTATTTCAAAATAGCTACAAGATTTGAAATATTCCCAAGAAAAAATAAATGTTCAAGGTGATGCATATCCTAAATACCCTGATTTGATCATTTCACATTGTACGCATGTATCAAAATATCACATCTACCCTATAAATATATACAAATATTATACATCATTTTTAAAAAAAAATCCATGCTCAACTTGAAGAATACCAAGAAAATGTAAAATTAAACCAGAAAAATAACTGTGTGAGGTAATGCATATGTTAGATTTAGTTAGTCCACAATGAAAATAATACTTAAAAAATCATGTTGCACACCGTAAATACATACACCTTTATCTGGCAATTTAAAAAATAAAAAATAATTTTATAAAATAATAAAGCCATGCTCAAAGTCAATAGTAAAAAATCTCCAGGTTTAAGAGGACCCACGGGTCTGGAACTGCAGTCATACTATCCTCAAGGTGCAGATACCCTATGGGCAATAGGATCCCACTCCAAGCAACCACCACAGAAAATGAACTCACTGAAGTTACAAAACATGCAAAGAAATGCACCATCGCCTGCAGAGAGGATCAGCAAATATAGCCAGAAAACAAATGTGTAACTAAGATTCAGAAATATAAAACAATTAAGGTCTAAAATGTTCAAAGGCAAAACAGAAAGAACAAAAATAAGAGTCAAAAAGAGAACTGTACCCAGAATAAACAGGGAGAGCAAAATCTCAGAAATGAAAACTCCAGCTATGTGCTAGCTACAAACACACCTGTAACAGAAGGCTGAAAATACAGGACTGGGAAAAATGTTATACCAGACCGAAACTACCCATCAGAAAATGAAAAGCCTTTGAAGGTAAACATAAGGGAAAGGCATTAATTATGGATAAAAAGGAGACACTGCATAACAATAAAGGAATGATCCATTTACTTATTAAACCTCAGGTAATCATGTAGACCTTGGAGGAGAAGACAATCTACTGAGAAATAAAACAAATAAGGAACTGAATGGATAAAGTCAGGCTGAGAAGTGTCATGAATTAAAATACAGCAGGGGGGAGGGGAAGAAGGGCACAGAGCGCTATTTTATGGTGTGATCAGAACTGAGTTGACATTTTAGTGGAAACCTGAAAGAAGCAAGAAAGAAAATTATTAAGAAAATCTGGGAAAACAGCATTCTAGTCAGAGAGAAAAAACCACCAACAATTTGGAGACAAATATGAGCCTTGGAACAGCAAGAACTACAAGATGATTAAAGGCAAGTAAGAGGAAAAAAAGAAGGATAAAGATGAACCAAACCAAAAATAAAATTCTACGGCTCTCCTCAACATCTGAATGGACCCCTCCTCTTGGCCAAGGGCATTCCAGAGTTAACCTGAAAATCTAGTTCAGCCATGATGGAAAGGGGGTTGGATGTGCCTCATTATACCCCTCCAGCATTCACATCAACACAGATCTTAAGTCTGGTAAGAAATATTTACAGGCCGGGTGTGGTGGCTCACGCATGTACTCTCAGCACTTTGGGAGGCTGAGGTGGGTGGATGACGAGGTCAGGAGTTCAAGACCAGCCTGGCCAATATGGTGAAACCCCGTCTCTACTAATAATACAAAAATCAACCAGGCGTAGTGGCACATGCCTGTAGTCCCAGCTACTAGGGAGGCTGAGGCAGAAGAATCACTTGAACCCGGGAGACGAAGATTGCAGTGAGTTGAGATAGTGCCACTGCACTCCAGCCTGGGCGACACAGCGAGACTCCCTCTCAAAAAAAAAAAAAAAAGAAAAGAAAAAAGAAAAAACATTCACAATCTATTCTCTCTGAAGCCTGCTACCTGGAGGCTTCATCCACATCATAAAACCTTGGTCTCCACACCTCCTTATGGTAACCCAGACATTCCTTTCCACTGATAGCAACTCATTCAACCAACTGCCAAACAGAAAATTTTTATATGACCTGGAAGCCCCGTCCCCTTCCAAATCAAACCAATGTGACTGATTGATGCATTATGTCTCACTAAAATGTACAGAAGCAAGTGGCATTTGACCACCTTAGGCACATGTCAGTGGGACCTCCTGAGGCTGTGTCACGGGTGCGTCCTTAAATTCGACAAAATTTTCTAGATTGATTGAGACCTGTCTCAGATATTTTGGGGTCACAGACCCCAAAATTCAGGCAGGAAATGGAGACTAGACTATGGCAGAATTTTGCATTGTTTTTTTCCAATATGATGAATTTATGAAACCACCTATCAACTTGGCATTAAAATATAGTACAAAAGGCCAAAATACGGGAACCATTACAAGATTAGACAACTTCATAATCATAATGAGAGATTTAATACACCTTTCTCAGAAACGACAACTACCAAGTAAAAATTACAAAACAAAGATGACCAACAAAATCAGTAAGTTTAATTGAATTGCCCCCAAATCACAACATTAGTAAATGCAAGATAAGTGTTTTGAGAGTACATTCAGCCAGAAGTTAGATCGCAAAAACATAGGAAGAAGAATGTAAAGTGAGACGCTACCAACAACTGAAAAAAGAGCAAGGAAGAACAGACGTAGTATAAATACAAGGGAGGTACGAATAAAACGGAGAGGCTTGGACCAACCACTAGAGAAGGGAATGGAGTTTTAACTAGAGGAATTAAGGGAATTATTAGGTGGAGGCCCAGCTAAGGATGGAAAGAATGAATTTACAGAGGATATCACTTAATTATTAATATAACACAGGCAAAAGGGTGACAACAGTCTGAAGGTAACAGTACTGAGGAGAGCAAAGATGCCCTGGTGGCCATTGAGCAGACCATCCAGAGGGACAACTCCTTATCTGAGGAATTTAGAAATAATTAGACTTCTCTGTTGGCTAAAGCCAGCATCCGGTACCAGGATTCTTTCCCAGAAACGTATAAGTAACTAGAATTTCTATACATGTCCAGAATGTATGCTTGTCAAAACTCATTGTGCAACCTTTGCTGATATCAAAGCACCAAAATGTCTACAAATGTAATCACTGATCATGACCTACGTGGCTAATATAGTCCAAGTTACCCTTCAGCTTCTGCTGTAAGGTCCATAAATACCCCTAAGAAGAAAATCCACTGCAGTGAGCTGTCCTCTCTTGCTGAGGCGCCTTACTGCACTCTTCTGCAGCACTCTTTCTATCTAATAACACTTTCCTTTTCAACCCTATACTGTTGTTGGTAAATTTTTCTTACTACCCTACTATCCCAAGCTGACCACTTTCTAATGCTGGGGCTCTGACACCTCACCCAGCAAGTACTAGTGTGGGGAAGAGAGCCACTCTGAACACTTTGAAAGCAAGGGAAAAAAGAGAAAACAACAAAACACAGGACTTGACAGCCAAGAATGGGGTAAAGAGAGGGAAGTGTTAAGAGAGCTCTAAGGTTTCAACTCTGAAAAATATGAAGAGTGCCATTTGCGAATATGCGAAAACTGTGAAGGGGCCAATTTAATACGAGAGAAAAACACATTTTCTTTTGGATTCACAGGATGAAGTAACAGTGGGACATTCAAATGGAAATGTACACAGACTGTGAATTTATGTGTGGAATTACCAGCACAGTGGCAGCAGAAACCACAACATTAAATGGATTTATCAGATGATAGTTTACAGTAATAATACATGACTATTTTGGGATTAGAGAACCTGAGAAAAGCTCTTTTTCCTTGAAAAATATGTATTTGCAACACAAACTATATTTTCCATAACATTTCAATATATTCACATGCCTATTTAAGTATACCTGGGTTTCAAATATGAAACTCTAGTTTAGAGAGAGTGACAGGGGTAGAGGCTTGAGTGCCACCCAGAGCTAAGAAGAGGAAGAAAGACTCTAAAGGAAACAAAACAGGAGAAAAGCCACCCTGAAAAAATCAGGACACTGGAAACCAAGACAGGACCAATTTTTTTTCAAGTAACGGATAAGGAACAGAATAAAATATGCGAGTACTGCAGAAAAAAATAAGAACTAAGAAATGATCGGCCAGGCGCGGTGGCTCACACCTGTAATCCCAGCACTTTGGGAGGCCGAGGCGGGTGATCACTTGAGGCCAGGAGTTTGAGACCAGCCTGGTCAACATGGCGAAACCCGTCTCTACTTAAAAAAATTAGCCGGGTGTGGTTGCGCACGCCTGTAAATCCCAGCTACTCGGGAGGCTGAAGCAAGAGAATCCTTTGAACCTTGCAGTGAGTCGAGATCGCGCCAGGACACTCCAGCCTGGGTGACAGAGAGAGACTCCCAACAACAACAACAAAAAATGGCAGGACAGGAAGGTGTCTATGGCTAAGCGTTCTAACTCTGACCTTTTTACAAATATATATTCCACGACTGAAGCAATATGCAGCTTCAGCACAACCCCTCTAACTGGGGTAAAAAAACAACTCAAAGTACAGGTTGTTCTTGTAACAACTTTGCATGTGAAACAAGTGAATATCTAAACTAGTGAAACTGACCCTTTCCTTCAACATCACTCATTGAAAGGGCGTTTACAAGATTTTAATTTAGGCCTGATACAGAAATAAAAAACGAGATTAACATTAAGAAAAAGTTGATTATAATTACGAAATAAAAACATGTTTTTATACTGAAAGTACAACTAATTTGCATAAGCAATTTAACAAAATAGCTACAATGGGCTTGATACAACTGCCTCACAAGCCTTAAGCTCTCAGTTCTTAATGTTTCACTGTTTAACAGCATTTTCTTAATACACTGAAACATTTGTCATTTTTGAACTCTCGGCAATTAGGACTGCAGAACCAGGATACAACTGTTACTGGAAATGCAAACAGTATTTTAAACAGGATTATATGACAGTCCCTTATGTCACAACTCTCTGAAGTTTTTCCTATGAATCACCATTTTAAAGTTATCATTGTATTAGGCGTGGAAAGCAGGTTCCTTCCAGCATAATGATAGAAATGACACAGGGATAAGAAGCACTGCAACAGTGATTCATACACCTTCACCTTTTAAAAAGTACACACCTGAATCTACTTAAGCAGCAGTGGTCAGGGATGGAATCAAATGCGGATGGGGTTAGAAAGAAATTGCTGACAAAAAATATCAGGCAGTAGAATCACCAGGTGCACAAGGACAGTCGAGAATGATGTAGAGTAGGGAAACCCTCCTGAGAGTGACCAGCTAACTACTGGAGAACACTCAAGTCCAGGGGAAGGCAGACAGACTGGGAAATTGGGGAGGGAGTCCTGGGGATGGGACAGGAGGAGCAGGGCGGGACCGGCGAAACCAAAAACAGTTTGCGCTTCTGGGGCAGCAAAGTCCACGCGGGCGGAGGGCGCCGAGCACCAATGAGCTCCAGGAGCCGCGGGCTCCTTCCAGCGCCAGGTCCTCCCCAAAGCCTGGCGTCTCCCCACCCTCTCGCTAGGGAAGTGCCCTTCAAAGAAAGAGAAAGGAAGACCCGGAGAAACGGACAAGGGTCCAGAACGATCACCCAGCCTCCTATCGTCCCGCCCCTTGTCCCCTCGCGGCCACTTACCGGGATGCAGGCCGCAGTCACAAGGGCTGCAGCGGCGACTCGCTCGTTCCCGGCATTGACGTCCACTCCTACCGGCCTGCATCAGCTGAGCTTCCAACACAAACACTGGCGCAGCAGCTGGGTCACCACCCACTCAGCCCCGCCCCGCCCCCAGCGGAAGTGACGCACTAGCCGTTTGGGTCTACCCGCTAGCCCGGGTGAGGTTTTTCCGCCTCGCTCAGGCCTCTGCGTCCCTGTCAATCTCCGTTCTTCCCCATCCCCGAGGTATGCGCAATAGAGCATGACGGAGCGCAAGGCGGGAAGCAGCGACAGACGTGTATGCGTGCGTGCGTGCGTGCGTGCGTGCGTGATGCGCGAGGCGTGGCTTGCCGGTGGGGCGTGCTGTGCTCCTGTTGTGTTTCCCGGGTGTGTGAGCGGTGGGACTTCGTTTTGCCTTCGTGGGCGGGACCTGGGAGCAGTATCCTGGCTTGCTTGTTTGGGGGCCGCTATCCTCTTTAGGCAGAGATAAGCCTCCCTCTCCGCGTCCCTGAAGCCCCTGCCCAAGCTGTCTCAGTTCCTAGGAGCTGCGGGCTGCGATACCAGTTTCCTAGAGGGTGGTGCGCGGCACCGCCGCGCCCCTTTCTCTGTATCTATTCCTGGGCATGGCCACCCAGACTAAATGGCACTCAAAAGCGATTTGACATATATTACAGTATTGGAAGTTAGCATAAACCGCCCCATAAATGGTCCCACACTTAACACATCTTTTTAAAATTCTGGCATTTCATGCGTACCACAGGGGCAAACTACAACCCTCAGGGCAAATCCGGCCCATCGCAGGTTCTGCTGTATATAGCTGGGAGCTAAAAATGGGTTTCACATTTTTCAAAGGTTAAAAAAAAAAATGTTGTGCGACACATGACAATTATATGACATTCATATTTGTGTCTGCTTTTTACAGTTTCATTAGAACACAGCCTTTCATTCCTATACGTGCTGTCAATTAAAGCTTTTATGCTACAATAGCGAATTTGGGTAGTTGCAATAGCCCCTTACCCTCTTGAAGTGCCCTTGCAATTACATTGAGGTCCGGAAAACAGATCAGTGTCTACTAGTTCTCTACCTCAAAATGTTATCAAGACTTACAGTGTGCTCTCAAGGCTTACCCACTACCCACGGATATGTATGCTTTAGCCTCCTGTAAGGTTATTGTAAAGTCCTTAAGGAAGGGAGTTCTTTGACCTGTCAAATGTAGTGGACGTTACACTGATAGTTTTGTTGTTATTTTTCTAAATCAAGGAGGGAAAGCCAGCTTGCTATGTTCTTGGGACACAGTGTCTGGATTATGTACATCATAATGCCTGGTAAACCATAGCGGTGGATAAGCCAGACATGTTATTTAGCTACAGGAGAGTTAAAAGATGTATGCACCAATTAAGCCTTACAGACGTGTGTAAGGAGCTTTAGTGTTTGAAAGAGATTCCTCCTTGATGCTAAAGAAAAATTATTCTGACACTTGTTAAAATGGCAAGGAAGACATTTAGAACTATTGCAATAGGTGCCATGACTATCACCGTCGGGGAGAGAGATCAGCCTCAAGTTTTAATACAACAAAAACAGCTAGGAATTATAGCCAGCAAGGAGACTGAGGGGTCAGTGCATGGAAAGTTACTAAGAGGTGACATCAGGGGTAGGGGATATTCTTGCTAAACTGACTTTCAAGATTCTTGCTGAAGGCAGGTGGGGATGATCAATTATCAAGGCTAGGGGATACTCTCTAAACTGACTTAGCAAGATTCTTGCTAAAACTGGACTCAGCAGGCCTAAAATAGTGGTCCAAGGATGAGGCCTAGTTGGGAAGAGGGCTCAGAGGAGCGTAACTAAAGTATGGTCAAGGAGAGAGCATTGCCATTCCCTCTTCGCTTATGCTCTTCCATCTCCTAATTTAGTCAGGTGTTATGAAATAGCCAGATTTTCCTCCCATGTCAGAAATTTCCAAATAACTCCCAATTCCTGCTTCTCCATTCTTACCCTACCTCTCCCTCCCTTGTCTACCACCATACCTTTAATCAATCATGAAGTCTGATGAGTTTTACCGCAGAATTTCTTGAATCATTCCTCTGCTCCACATTCGCATTTCCACTGCTTTAGTTTAGGCTTTCATCCTTGCTCTTCAGTATCATCTAAACTGGTTTTCCAGCCTGTAACTAACCTCTGACCCAGTCAGTCTCTTTTGTGCAACCACGGTAATCTTTCGAAAGTGCAAGTCCTATCGTGTTTTCCCAAATTAAAAAGCTTTTGCTGGCACTACATTTTCACAGAATAAACCGAATGGAATGATAGGTTCTGACCCTGCTGACCTTCCAGCCTTTACTTTCACCACTTGCCTCTCACTCTCTGTCCTCCAGCCACACCTGTACTTCCCCAGATACTCTGTTTCTTTTCATACTTAGTGCCTTTGTCATGCTGTTGGCTTAGCTCCCCTTCCACCTTGACCTCCTAAAGATTTTTTTGTCCTTCAGCCAGGAAAATCTTACCTCACTACTCATAGAATAAAGCATTCCTTCCACCTGTGCTCACTTCTCTTATTGCCCTTGCTGCACAGTATTATAATTTATTTGTTTATATGCCTACCAGTTTCCTACAGTCAAGGAGTGTAAGGTAAACTGTATTGTCTGGATCTAGCATAACATCCAACAAATAGTAGACTTTCTATAAATTCTGTGTTATTGAATTGATTTTTAGTTTCATTTAGGTTACTAGTTTGATAAGTTAAAAATGGAAAATAAAACCCATTTATGATTATTTTGATGTTGGGCAGTTTTGAGAGAAAATAGAATTATATTTAATTTCAAACAAACAGCAGTATGCAAAATTGGAGATTATCTTGTGTATAATAGCAGACTAATGCATTCAGGAAATAATCTATACTTGAAATAATGCTAAATACAGTAATTGTTCAACCCTATATTCTTTGGAAGCTGGGTAAAAGAGACATCACATTGCCCCTGTATCAGTTACTTGCTATGCTCATTCTATTTTTAAGGTTTATTATTGATTTCTTTATTTTAGCTCTTCTACATCCATAGTGACTCCTTTCTGGTCTGGTTCATAGCTTTTTAAAAGAACTGCCAATATCTTTATTGTTCAAATAAAACCTAATGTTATAACCAAAATAAATTAAGCCATATTGGTGCAAGATATTTCTCCAGATCACCTAAGGGAGGGACATGCCAGAAAATAATTCTGGAAGAATAATCTCCATAGTAGGCTGAAGAATGGCCTTCTACAAAATGCCCACGCCCAAATCATAGAAACTGTGAATATGCTACATTACATGGCAAAAGGGACTTTTTGCAGATGTAATTAAGGTTACAGATTTTAAGAAAGGAAAATAATCCTGGATTATCTCTGTGGGCCCAATCTAATCACATAAATCCTTAAAAGCAGTACAGATGTGGCAAAGCAAAAGTCAGAGAGATTCAAGATAATGAGAGGAACAATTTGACAAGGAATGCAGGTGGCCATAGGGAACCAAGAGAGGCTTCTCCTGGCTGACAGCCAGTAAGGAAATGGAGACCTCAGCCACAGAGCCACAAGGAATTGAATTCTGTCAACAACCTAAATAAAACAGAAAGCACACTCTTCCCCAGAGGTACCAGACAAAAGCTCAGGTCAGCTGACACCTTGATTTCACCCTTAAGAGACCAGGAACAGAGGAACCAGCCAACTCTTGCTGAACTTCTGACCTACAGAACTGTAACATAATAAATTTGAGTTGTTTTAAGCCACTAAATTTAAAGTGTTTTGTTTCAGCAGCAATAGGAAATTAACATAATTACCTTTATATAGTTTGAAAACATGAAAGCAAGGATTTTCTGTTTTGATCCTTAGCACCAAGGCACAGCAATTATTAATAAAGTGTGGCCTGGTGCAATGGTTCATGCCTGTAATCCCAGCACTTTGGGAGGCAGAGGCGGGTGGACCACCTGAGGTCAGGCGTTTGAGACCAGTCTGGCCAACATGGTGAAATCCCTTCTCTGCTAAAAATACAAAAATTAGCAGGGCGTGGTGGCAGGCTTCTGTAATCCCAGCTACTCAGGCAGCTGAGGCAGGAGAATGGTTTGAACCCGGGAGGAGGAGGTTGTAGTGAGCCGAGATCTGGCCATTGCACTCCAGCCTGGGTGACAGGGCAAGGCTCCATTTTTCTCTGTTGTTTTGTTTTTTAAAAAATTAAGTGTTCAGTAACTATTTGGTGAGTGCATATTGATTTTTTGTATTTTTAGTAGAGGTGGGGTTTCACCATGTTAGCCAGGATGGTCTCGATCCCCTCACCTTGTGATCCACCCGCCTCGGCCTCCCAAAGTGCTGGGATTATAGGCGTGAGCCACCATGCCCGGCCTGGGCTCCTCCTACCTGTTAGTCAACAGGCTAAGAAGGGAGTTACAGTGTTGGTTGGGATGATTGACCTGGACTATCAAGATGAAATCTGTCTACTACTCCCCAATGGAGGTAAGGAAGAGTATACATAGAATACAGGAGATCCATTAGGGCATCTCTTAGTATTACCATGTCCTGTGATTAAGGTTAATGGGAAACTACAACAGTCCAATCCAGGCAGGACTACAAATGGCCCAGACCTTTCAGGAATGAAGGTTTGGGTCACTCCACCAGGAAAAAAACCATGACCTGCTGAGGTGCTTGCTGAAAGTAAAGGGAATACAGAATGGTGGTAGAAGAAGGTAGTCATCAATTGTTGCGGGAAGTCAGGGACCCCGAACAGAGGGACCAGCTGAAGCCATGGCAGAAGAAGATAAATTGTGAAGATTTCATGGACATTTATTAGGTCCCCAAACTAATACTTCTATAATTTTTTTACGTCTGTCTTACTGCAGTCTTTGAACATAAATTGTGAAGATTTCATGGACATTTGTCATTTCCCCAATCAACACCCTTGTGATTTCCTATGCCTGTCTTTAATCTCTTAATCCCATCATCTTTGTAAACTGAGGAAGATGTATGTCACCTCAGGACCGGGTGATGATTGTGTTAACTGCACAAATTGTTTGTAGAGCATGTGTGTTTGAACAATATGAAATCTGGGCACCTTGAAAAAAAGAACAGGATAACAGCAGTGTTCAGGGAACAAGGGAGATAACTTTAAACTCTGACTGCCAGTGAGCTGGGTGGAACAGAGCCATATTTCTCTTCTTTCCAAAGCAAATAGGAGAAATATCCCTGAATTCTTTTTCTCAGCAAGGAACGTCCCTGAGAAAGAGAATGCGCCCCTGAGGGTAGGCCTATGAACGACCCCCGTGGGGGCAGCCGTCTTTTACGGTTGAAGCTGAAGGGATGAAATAAACTCCGTTCTCCTGTAGTGCTGCCAGGCTTATTATGACGAGGAAATTCCCACCTAATAAATTTTGGTCAGACAGGTTGTCTGCTCTCAAACCCGGTCTCCTGATAAGATGTTATCAATGACAATGCGTGCCCGAAACTTCATTAGCAATTTTAATTTCGCCCCATCCTGTGGCCCTGTGATCTCGCCCTGCCTCCATTTACTTTGTGATATTTTATTACCTTGTGAAGTATGTGATCTCTGTGACCCACACCCTGTTCGTACACTCCCTCCCCTTTTGAAAATCGCTAATAAAAACTTGCTGGTTTTACGGCTCAGGGGGCATCATGGAACCTGCTGACATGTGATGTCTGTCCTGCACACCCAGCTTTAAAATTTATCTCTCTTGTACTCTTTCCCTTTATTTCTGAGACCAGCCGAGACAAAAAGAACCCACATTAAATATCGGGGGTGGGGTTTTCCACGATATCTGGTGCCCACATCATCTTTCTTTTTTCCTAAGTGCATGTGGGAACCTGAATCCCTTTGGTAGGTGTGGAGAAACAACATCGGTATGGTCCACAGATACACGTGTTCGACTCCCTGATGACTGGCGAGTAGTCTGTGTATGGTCTGGGTTAACCATGGGTCACACGGAGTATAAAAATTATACCTATCTCTTCTATATTAAACTCCGGTTAAAACAGGAAATGGTTCAAGTGCCCATGGAAAATACGGTCACTCTATTCAGGGCAGTGGTAAAATTCTGTCC
Organism: Macaca nemestrina; assembly: GCF_043159975.1. Classification (NCBI taxonomy): domain Eukaryota; kingdom Metazoa; phylum Chordata; class Mammalia; order Primates; family Cercopithecidae; genus Macaca; species Macaca nemestrina. The sequence goes on along the minus strand of NC_092128.1, from coordinate 50,727,465 downwards.
TTGGTTTCCTGAAAAAGGAACCTTAGATGTAGACCTGTTAAAACAGGGAAGAGAAATAAGCTTGTTTGTAGGACCTGCATAGACAGCATTGCCATTACTGATGTCATCAGTGAACACTGTAATGGCCTCAAGAATGGGCTGATCTTTGGTTAATCGAGGGACCACCCAAGCTATTTATTTTTATAAAATTAAACGATTTGTTCTTTGGATAATGATTGTCAATAATGCCAATAAAATCAGCCAAGTGAATTTGCCACAGTACGGAATGTTGAAAGGCAGCTTGAACTTCAAGCCGATTTAAAGGAACTACAATTAAATTTGGATGAAATCCAGAAATTTGAAGTATTCTACACTGAGCCTGTCCAATTTAAAGTTTTTAAAGAATCTCTCCTAATTTGAACTTTTTGAGGTTGAATGCATTGTTTATCAATCACCATTCCTAAATATTGAACAAGAGTGGTCTGTTGAATTTTATCGTAAGTGATGTGTAATCCAGCCTCTGTAACATGGCAGCTCAAAATTTGATAATGGTCAATTAATTCTTTATCAGTGGGGGCAGCAATCAAAATATCATCAATATAATGAAGAATATAGGCCTGGGGAAATTGGGCTCGAACTGGTGAAAGCACTTGTCCAACATAAAGCTGGCAGATTGTAGGGCTATTCAGCATTCCCTGAGGAAGTACTTTCCATTGATAACAAGCTGCAGGCTCCTGATTATTGAGAGATGGTACAGTAAAAGTAAATTTTTCACAATCTGATTTATGTAAAGCAATATGAAAAAACAATCTTTAAGATCAATAACTATGAGAGGCCAATTTTTAGGTATTAAAACAGGGGCAGGCATGTGGGGTTGGATGGTTCCCATAGGTTTAATTATAGCATTAATGGCCCTTAAATTGGTTACCATCCACCACTTGCCTGATTTCTTTTTTACTAGAAACACAGGAGAATTCCAGGGGAAAGAGAAAGTTCCACATTTCCAAGTCGTAACTGTTCAGAAACCAATTGAGTTAAAGCCTCCAGTTTTTTTTTTTTTTTTTTTTTTTAGAAAGTGGCCATTGTTGAATCCAAATGGGTGTGTCAGATTTTCATTGTAAAGGGATAGGATCAGGAGGCATGGCAGTGGCTGCCACTAAAACATCCCTGTTTTTACAGTAACTGGGAGGGGTTTAGTAATCCCTTCATGCTTTGGACCAAGACCGAGCCCAGGAACAAACCCCATGTTTTCCATCATATGCTGACTGGGAGCACTATCAGAGTTATGTGGAATATTAATTTCAGCCCCCCATTGTGCCAGTAAATCGCCACCCCAAAGATGAATGGAAATTGGCATGATATAGGGCTGAATTGTACCCTTTTGACCATCAGGGCCAGTGCAAGGCAAGATAAATGTGCTCTCATAAACTCCTTGGCTTTTCCAACACGTACTAGTCCCATGTTAGCGGGATGTTTAAGCCAGGAGGAAGGCCATAAACTAGAGGAAATAACAGAAACATCAGCACCAGTATCTACTAGGCCTTCAAACTTTCTTCCTTGAATGTGTATGGTGTAGGTGGCCTGTTGTTTAGAAATTACATTAATCCAATAAGTGGCCTTTTCACCGCTGGAGCCCATCCCAGGGCCACGTGTCTTGTCTCCTTTGTTTAAAATGATATTAGGTAGTAAAAGCAATTGAGCTTGTTTAACAGTAGTAAAAGAAACAGGAGCTTGGCCTGGGGCATGTAATTTATCCCAAGGTCTCATACACACGTTTGTTACTTGTTTCATGGTAAGAGTATCAAAGCCTAATTGGGCATAAGTTTCAGAGAAACTATCAGAACCTGTGAGCTGAGCCTGAGTAATCAGAATGCCATTAGTCCGATTTAGTTGAGCCTGCAAATGAGCCTCTACTGACCACCAAGTACAAAATTGTAAATGCTGAGATGGGGTCAGAACAGCTTTTGCCAAAAGGTCCCAGTCCTAAGGAAGTAAAGTGACCTCTATACGAACAGTTTGTAATACCATTTTAACATAAGGAGAAGTAGGACCATATTGAGTACAAGCATCCTTAAATTTTTTTTAAAAAAGTAAGATTGAGTGGCGCATATCGACACAGACTGGTTGAGAGTGTGAGAAAGGGGAATTGAAGGAGTAGAAGAAGCAGAAGTATACTGGTGATTACGGGCGTCCATGTGTGAAGAAGGGTACAGAGAAGCAGGCTGAGTGGATAGCAAAGTGACCAGTTTAGGAACTGAAATGACAGGAGGGTGAGGGGCTGAAGTGGACAGGGAGGGACTGTAGAATTACAGGTAAATTGTAGTTTGGTACCGGATCCATTAGGTGATGCCCAGAGGCAAATGCTGCAAAGGTTTGAAAGGGAAGAATTAGCATATATATGGTCCCAGGCTGTGTGAGTTGTGGCCACGGCAGCTTCAAGTACCGGTTCTTCGTGAAAAGAAGTAAGATCATTAGCAGGTAACGTTAAGCCAAAGTCACCAGAGTTAGACATTGAATTTTCAGCATCCTTAGGTGGGGGAGGAGTAGCTGAAGGGAGAGGCTGATCAGATAACAAAGGCCGTGTGGGAAAGGAAGGCTGAGGAAAAGGCAGAGGGCCACCAGACCCAGAAAACTGCAGTAACTGCAGGGGGTCACAGGATCGGCATGCCACCAAGACGGCACACAAAAAGGCTCAGCCACCCCAAACAGTGACGGGAACGTAATTCCCTGTCGAGACCAGCTCCTGGAATGCTGCAACAAGATCCCATACTTTTACATATATGGTTCCTTTTTCAGGAAACCAAGGACAGTATTTTTCCACCACCCTGAATAGAGTGACCATATTTTCCATGGTTACTTGGACTCTTCCCTGTTTTAACAGGTCTACATCTAAGGTTCCTTTTTCAGGAAACCAAGGACAGAATTTTACCACTGCCCTGAATAGAGTGACCATATTTTCCATGGGCACTCGAACCATTTCCTGTTTTAACCGGAGTTTAATATAGAAGAGATAGGTATAGTTTTTATACTCCGTGTGACCCATGGTTAACCCAGACCATACACAGACTACTCACCAGTTGTCAGGGAGTCGAACACATGTATCTGTGGACCATACCAATGTCGTTTCTCCGCACCTGCCAAAGGGATTCAGGTTCCCACATGCACTTAGGAAAAAAGAAAGATGATTGTGGGCACCAGATATCATGGAAAACCCCACCCCTGATATTTAACGTGGGTTCTTTTCTTTTTCCCTAAGCATCTTGGCTGGTCTCAGAAATAAAGGGAAAGAGTACAAGAGAGATAAATTTTAAAGCTGGGTGTCCAGAGGAGACATCACATGTTGGCATGTTCCATGATGCTCCCTGACCAAAATTTATTAGGCAGGAATTTCCTCATCCTAATAAGCCTGGGAGCACTACAGGTGACCGAGGCTTATTTCATCCCTTCAGCTTCAACCGTAAAAGATGGCCACCCCCACGGGGGTCGTTCATAGGCCTACCCTCAGGGGCGCATTCTCCTTCTCAGGGATGTTCCTTGCTGAGAAAAAGAATTCAGGGATATTTCTCCTATTTGCTTTTGAAAGAAGAGAAATATGGCTCTGTTCCATCCAGCTCACCGGCAGTCAGAGTTTAAAGTTATCTCCCTTGTTCCCTGAACACTGCTGTTATCCTGTTCTTTTTTTCAAGGTGCCCAGATTTCATATTGTTCAAACACACATGCTCTACAAACAATTTATGCAGTTAACACAATCATCACCGGGTCCTGAGACGACATACATCCTCCTCAGTTTACGAAGATGATGGGATTAAGAGATTAAAGTAAAGACAGGCATAGGAAATCACAAGGGTATTGATTGGGGAAGTGATAAGTGTCCATGAAATCTTCACAATTTATGTTCAAGGATTGCAGTAAGACAGGCATAAAAAATTATAGAAGTATTAATTTGGGGAACTAATAAATGTCCATGAAATCTTCACAATTTATGTTCTTCTGCCACAGCTTCAGCTGGTCCCTCTGTTTGGAGTCCCTGACTTCCCGCAACAATCAATAACAGCTATGACCATGTGACCAGCTGCAGAAACGAGGGCTGTAATTGTCATGAATATTTCCTCCTTCTTTTGTTAAAAACATGTTTATGCATGTATACACTTGCACTAAGAAAATATCTTCATTTTATTTCCTTTCTCCTTTATCACGGGACATAAGATTTATTGACTTCACATCAGTATTTAAGTATTGTTAACTTTATGGAATAGTATTTGGGTTGGGGATTGGTGCATTTCTGGTTGTACAAAGAATAGTTGTATTATGTTAGGAGTAATTATGACCTTACTATTATCTTTACTTAAAGATTATGTATGATCTCAGGAGAAGTGTATGGGTTCAAGTTGACAAGGGGTGGACTGGTGATGGTAAATACGAGTGTCAACTTGATTGGATTGAAGGATGTAAAGTATTGATCCTGGGTGTGTCTGTGAGGATGTTGCCAAAGCCCACCCTTAATCTGGTCCATACCATCTAATCAGCTGCCAAAGCAACTAGAATATAAAGCAGGCAGAAAAACATGAAACGACTAGACTGGCTTAGCCTCCTAGCCTACATCTTTCATCTTTCTCCCATACTGGGTGCTTCCTGCCCTGGAACATCAGACTCCCAAGTTCTTAAGTTTTGGAACTTGGACTGGCTTTCCTTGCTCTTCAGCTTGTAGATGGCCTGTTGTTGAACCTTGTGATCATGTGAGTTAATACTTGATAAGCTCCCCTTTATAGATAGATGTATATATAGATATATACGTGTGTATATATATAATATATATAGCTATCCTGTTAGTTCTGTCGCTCTAGAGAACCCTGACTAATACAAAGCCCATTACGTATTTGTTGATAAGAGAATTAATTAATTAATCCTCCAAGGTATGGGAGGGAGAAATAGGTTCCACAATGCATATGAATAGTCCACAATATAGCTTTTGATCTATACATCTATAAAAAAAGTTTTTATTTTATTATAACTTTGATTGCATCACAATGCAAGTATAAGCCATAAATCAATTTAGTCTGCTCAGTGAGTAAAATATCTATTTTACTAGTCTCAAGTGATAAGATAGCTTTTCTACTCATTTACTGACCATGATTGCCAAATACAAGACACTCTACTAATGACATAGACTTTTGTGTATTCTGAGAAATGAACTCTTTCTAACATGGTCATGAACTCATCTAGCCATTAATTTTTTTGTTGTTGGTTTGGTTTTTTTGTTTTTGTTTGTTTGTTTTTGGAGACAGAGTTTCTCTCTTGTTGCCCAGGCTGGAGTGCAATGGTGTGATCTTGGCTCACTGCAACCTCCGCCTCCCAGGTTCAAGCGATTTTCCTGCCTCAGCCTCCTGAGTAGCTGGGATTACAGGCACCTGCCACCATACCCAAATTTTTTAAAATATTTTTAGTAGAGATGGGGTTTCACCACGTTGGTCAGGCTGGTTTTGAACTCCTGACCTGAGGTGATCCACCTGCCTTGGCCTCCCATAGTCCTGGGATTACAGGCGTGAGCCACCACACCCAGCACCATTAAGTTTTAATATATATATATGATTTAATATTTACAAGCCATTTTATTTATAAGTCTGCACTCTAGTTAATGACTTTCTTTAAGGCATTTGAAAAATACTTTGGAAATTGTTCTTTCGAGCTAAAAATAAGGCTGGAAGTTTAAGTTGTTCAAGTCAATTTCCAGTTCCTCTGCTCTTTATTTTCTCTAGTTATCTGAACAACTTGACAACACCACTTTAGAGTTAAAATAAAAAGACCTAGCTTTATAGAAGCATGGCATCCATTTGAGCCTTGTAATGATTTTTTAATATGCCCCAAGGAGATGAATGTTTAATGGCAACCATTTCTATTTTTTTTTTTTTTTTTTTTTTTTTTTTACAAAATAAGAATGATCATTCCTTGAGCAGAAAAGGAATCAATGAGTTTAGATACTGACTGTATTTTCTGTTGCTATACAATTATTCTGCATTAAAGAATTAAAAGGAAGATTTAAAACTCACAATAGACACATTCAATTACTTCATGTATCATTTCCAATTAAATAAGTTCTAACTAAACCAAATTAGTTATTAGGCTTTTACCAAAAGTAATTTATGATCCAGGTTGTTTAAAAAGCACTAGAGACTTGATTAAATTTAGCATTCTTATGTATATGCTCACTTTTGTTGTTTTGCTAATGATTCTCTTGGCAAAAGCAGTTGCAAAGCTCAAAGTAACTTTTAAGTTGTATGGGGCTCTGTATGCATCCAGTGAAAAGGTCTTTAATATAGCAGTAAAATAGAATTCCTCAAGAAGCAAATCCCCTTTTGCAGGTTCATTCAATCATATAAATGCATTTCAAAGCATTCTGAAATCTGAGCCAGCCCATTATGTTTACCAGCCAAAACCTTACAGCTTAACCCTTAAGTTACAACGGAAATATTTCCTTATATGTGAAGATGTTTTTATTTTCTCTTCAAGATGACATTCAATAATCTGAGAGTCCTGTTCACTGCAGCACCTTAAACACAAAAATCAAAAATAAGTCTGAATTGGCTGAAGATCAGGAAAAAAAAAAAAAAACTTAAACAAATGTTTTGGCAAGAACTTTTATAGTTTGTGGAATTTGTATTGCTATTCTGTCACTGTGGAGGGGATAACAAAGTTGCTTAGGATATAGATCTAGACATTTGTGATATTACAAATCAGTTGGGAAAGAACCTGGAAAAATGCCACTCAAATCCACCATGCTACATAATATATATCTATAGATGTAGATCTAAATCCCAGCACTTTCAGAGGCCGAGGTGGGTGGATCACCTGAGGTCAGGAATTCAAGACCAGTCTGGCCAACATGGTGAAACCCCATCTCTACTAAAAATACAAAAATTAGCTGGGCATGGTGGCAGGCGCCTGTAATCCCAGCTACTCAGGAGGCTGAAGCAAGAGAATTGCTTGAACCCAGGAGGCAAATGTTGCAGTGAGCCTAGATCGTGCCACTGCACTCTAGCCTGTGTGACAGAGCAAGACTCCATCTCAAAAACAAACAAACAAACAAAAAAAAAACAAAGAAGGTCTTTGATATAGAATATGTAAATAACAACAACAACAAAGGGGGGCTAGAAAACGCTTGTGAAATAAACTCTCCATAAATTATCTTTAGTAATTAATTAATTAATTACTTTTGAGACAGGGTCTCACTCTGTCACCCAGGCTGGAGTAGTGGAGGTGCAGTCTCAGCTCACTAAAACTTCCGCCTCCTGGGCTCAAGCAATTCTCCTGCCTCAGCCTCCTGAATAATGGGCTACAGGGGCACATCACCGTGCCCAGCTAATTTTTGTAATTTTTTGTAGAGACGGGGTTTCATCATGTTGCCCAGGCTAGTCTTGAACTCCTAGGCTCAAGCAATCTGCTTCTCTAGGCCTCCCAAAGTGCTGGGATTACAGGCATGAGCCACTACGCCTGGCCTAGATTCTCTGTAAATTCCACACTTGAAATGCAGTAATGCAAGTTTAGAAGGAAGAGACAATCAAAGGAAACTAGCTAGAGATATTTTCAGAAAAAAATCAAATTACATTTAGTTTCATTTTTGTCTTATTTAGAGAAATATAGATTGCCTAGTTTACGTCAAATTTGAGGCTACATTTTTAAAAATAGACACACTGCCAAGAATGACAGAAACAGTTACATTGCTCCATAAAATGAATTGACATAAGATTTAAAAAGACCAGTAAAGGAGGCATAGCGTTATTCATATTACTATGTAGTGTTAAGAATGTCTATACTGTGTTTAAAGTGTAGTGAAAGTGACTTTTCATGTCTAGTAGATTAGTATAGTTCCCAGAACAATCGTAAACAGCAAATTTGTGTTATTTTGAGGGAGTTGGCAGCAAACATTCCATGGCATTAAGATAGAAATAGAATGGCAGCTTCTCTCTAAGTCTCAAGTGACACTTAATTTGCTGTCAGTTCCATTGTGAAAATTGTGACTAGCTGAAATATTTACAAACACTTTTAGGAATAATGTATCTGTGAAGATATAGAATAAATTTAGATAGAGCTTAAGCTTCATAGAATAAAATCGTAATTAAGAGATAAGTCATTCAAGATGAAGATAATTGTCTAGAAAAATATCTGTTTAGAAAAATATCAAAGTCTGGATTTAAAAATTCAATTTAGGATTTAGATAATTCCAACATAAGGAAAATTTAGGACTGGCTGATAAATCACCTTTTGTACTGTTGGGTTGTTACATTTTTGAGTTTCATTGATTTATTTGTTAATCATTCTATATATAGTAATTGAAAATAGGAGTCTTAGAGTCAATATTTTGTGACTTTCTGAGTGGGACTTCAAATTGAAAATGTGATATGTGTATTTTTAACCATCTTAAATTTATTTTCTCTCATTTAAGTCTTATCTTTTCTAAATTTCCTATCTCCTTTGACATTCTAATTTCTATGGTTTCTCCTCTATTTGCTGTTAAAATGGGTAGAGTTGAGAGCCACAGTAGGGCAAAAGAGCCAGCGCAGAGTTAGCAACAGGTTTTGAGATTGAGCAATTGAAAGTTCCCATTAGGTTAATGATCTACAATATTTATTAAATAGTAAATAGATCTAAGCACTTATTAAATAGTACTTATTAAATAGCATTTATTAAATAGTAAATAGACCTAAGCATGATGCAGTTCACTTTATCAACCATCCATCAATCAGATAAGGCCACAAGAGATAGCATATTATTATTATCATGTTTTTCTGTAAAAAATTGAGAGCTTGCTAGATGCCAAAAACAAGTTTTGGCCTCCACCTCTTAGGAACTTGCAGAGCAGTCAAAGAGACTGATACATAAAGAGGCAATTACAGCAAAGTGTGATTTAGTTATAATAATGAATAGAATGTGTTCAGAGGCATAAACAACCAATTGGTGTGTATACCTGGAACAGGTGATATTTGAACTGGTTCTTCATTGATACATAGGACCCTTACTCACACCACTGCCCCTGAAAAGTTCTGGTTTCAGTTTTGCTCCAGATTAACAACAACAACAACAACAACAAAAAAAAAAAAAATAGGAAGAGGAAGCATAAGGGGACGAGGAGGAAGAAGAGAAGGAGAAGGAGGAATTTGGGGGATCATTTTATCTAAGTTTGGAAGCAATTCTTCCCGTATGAAGAATTATTGTTTAAAACCAGGGTGCTCCATTCTCTATTATTAACAGTGTTGTCTCCTCACTCAGTATTTTGCTGTTGCTAAGGAATGAACAGTTTACCTTTGCATGACTTGAGCTGATGTTGTTGTCTATTTTTTATTAAAAAGCTTTGTTTACAGTACTCTTCAGAAATACATTTCTGTGGTGATACCTAGTAATGTGCTTCTAACTACTCACTAAATTATATTAAAAATGCAAACCAGATGTTTCAGTCTCGCTTGCATTGGTAATAAAATAAATCCCAGCTGGATCCCAGCTCTATGCCCCTCCCATGTTAAGGAACATTGTTTTCCCTTTGTGTTTTATCATTTTCCAAATTAAGGAAACTATCCAGGCACACTGGAAGTTGATATGCTGAAGGGTGTTTCAAGTTTTAACAAGGCAAAACAAATGCTTCTTGAACATATTATTTAATGTTCCAAAAAGGAATAGACATTTCTTATTTAATGACATTCTGGGAATTGTTTGAACAATTTGTATAGTGTCCTTTATCTGTTCCTCTTTACTCCCTCAAAAATTCTTTCTCATCTTTTAATACCACACTGATGAACGGATTAACTTATTTTTCACTGTGGTTCAGGTACATTCTAGTCTCATGCCAGTGAATTCATTTTCACTTAGACTAACCAAGGTTGCAACCTCAATGAAATTAACCTCATTTCACATTTATAATATTCTAGGTCATTGTGCATATTTAAACACCACACATCTTTATTAATGGAAAACATGAACCATGCCCTGAATAAAACTGAAGATTAGGTTCTCTCTGAAATTAGCTCCTGCTCCATTGCTTCTCATTTTGAATTATATTTCTGTTACCAAAAGCAAGAATTGAACTTACATATTATTTTCCAGTGATCCAAAAGAATACTTACTTAATCCCTAAATTTATTTTCTGGTATTCTATATAGTAATTGGAACATTTAAAGTTATTTTCCATGAAACTACGAGGCAGTACTCCTCTAAGATTTGTAAGAATTCTGTGTACAGTTTATCAAGCCTGCTTTTAGATATGGGACAATTTTTCTTTTAGTCCTAGTTCTATTCCTGATTAATTAAAATCACATAGTTGAGCTGTTGTTTGTGTATTAAAATCTGCCTAGAATAGTCTACTTTGCATTTCTATCTTTCAGGGTTTTTAGATAAGAAAATATGTAAAGGGCTTTTGTTTCTCTAAAGAATGGCACAAGGTTAGATGTAAGATATTATTGCCCTGAGCAGTGGTGTTTTAATTTTGAGGGGTAATTTATCCCTTTCTTAATCTTAATAGAAATTGTGAAAAATGCTTATGCACATGAAATTTTACATTAAATTTCAGAGGATCCAATGTCCTCCTAAAGGCCTCCCATGGTCCAGTCCCCAACCCTGGAGGGAATGCTACTGCACCTTTTCTAGGTACTGGTTATAACATGCCAGGAGAGATTTAAAGTAGCATTATTTACACTACAATTTAAGTTAATAATTTAACGGGACCTGCCTGAATAATGGGACAATAATATACTCATGGAGCTACAAATTGGTTAATTTATATGCTGACTGTCTCAATGTGGAGCCAGAATTAGACCAAGCAAAATAGCTCTGGAAATACGGCTTAGTAGGTGCTATTGATCACCTGAAAAACATTTATGGAGTTCTGACTTTGTACTAGGAATTGTGCTAGACAATGAAGCTAAAAAGCTCATAAAAAGCTTATACTTTGGGTATAAAAAAACAAGTAAAGAAGCAATAATGACACTGTATGATAGAAATTATAATAGGATTAAGTAAAAGGAGCTAACTAAATATGAAGTTTATCTGGAAGGGCAAATTAAGGCTTTCTAGATAAAATAACGAATATGTCAGTCCTTGTATTAGTCTGTTCTCATGCTGCTAATACAGACATAATCCAAGACTGGGTAATTTATGAAGGAAAGAGGTTTAATTGACTCACAGTTCCACATGGCTGGGGAGGCCTCACAATCATGACTGAAGGTAAATGAGGCTCAAAGTCATGTCTTACATGGCAGCAGGCAAGAAAGCTTGTGAAGGGGAACTCCTTTTTATAAAGCCATCAGATCTCGTGAAACTTGTTCACTATCATGAGAACAGCACAGGAAAGACCTGCCCCCATGATTCAATTACCTCCCACTGGTCCCTCTAGGGACACATGGGAATTATGGGAGCTACAATTCAAGATGAGATTTGAGTGGGGACACAGCCAAATCATATCAGTCCTGAAGGATGAATAAGAGTGAGCCCATCGCTCTTACACATATGCTTCAAAACCCAGTGTTCTACAAGCGTTGTTACAAACAAAACAAAACAAAAGCCTGCAGTCCTAGTTCATTTTCTGCTCTCGAGTCAACCCCTTCTAATGATACTGCAGATTCTTTGTGTATTTACCTATATTTCTCAAAATAATGTGTGTGTGTATACATATATATATACATATATCTTTTTTTTTGAGTCTCGCTCTGTCACCAGGCTGGAGTGCTATGGCACGATCTCAGCTCACTGCAACTTCTGCCTCCCAGGTTCAAGTGATTCTCCTGCCTCAGCCTCCTGAGTAGCAGGGACTACAGGCGCACACCACCATGCCCAGCTAATTTTTGTATTTTTAGAAGAAACGGGGTTTCACCCTTGGCCAGGATGGTCTCGATCTCTTGACCTCATGCTCTGCCTTCCTCGGCCTCCCAAAGTGCTGGGATTACAGGCGTGAGCCACCGCACCTGACCTATATTTTTAAAGTTTTGGATTTAGGCACTATCTTTTGACACTCCACTATGGTAGATGAGGATTTGCTCTGTTTAATTACCTTGTTATTCTACTCCTTGCTTCTGACCCAACCACAAACATGAGCATACACACACACACACACACACACCCCTTCTATGTTACCTTCTATCTTCCCAATATACATTGTGTAAGTGGTTTTATTGTATTTACGTTATTTTGACCATGTAAATGCAGTTATGTATGAAGAAATGACAGTTAGATCTTCCATGCACTTTTCATGTCAATATTACTCTGGATTCTTTGCACAGTTTTCTCTGTGTTTTATCATTAATTTAACCCTAAATTCTAGCCCCAGATAAGTGAGTTTCCTCTCCAGATATTCAACACATTAGTTAATCTAACAATTTTCATCTTTTGAAGAACTTCATGTTTCTTTTAAAGAACTCAATGTTTCTGAGCCTCCAGACCTATTGTCATCATTTGGACTGGTGGCTCTCTAGGCATGTTGTATTGGGGCCTTCCTTCACCACCAGCTTGGAATTCCTTTTGCTTCTTTCTTGATTTTCTTTTATGGCCTTATTTCCCTAGAATACATTTTCCAACAGCTTCCTTAGAAAGGGTCCAGAGGAAGCAATTTTTTGAGACGTTGGATATACAGAATTAATTCTACCTGGAAATGTTTTTCCTTCAGAATTTTCAGATTATTAATCTTTTTACTTTTTGCTTCCAGTGTAGCTATTAAGAAGTTTGAAGCTACTCTATTGTTGACCCTTTGTGTCTTTTTTTTCTTCTTGCTGAAGGTCTGTAAAATCTTTGTTTTATATTTATAGTTCTGACTTTAAAAAATAATGTGCCTTGTTTAAGTACTTGTTTTTGCCCATTGTTCTCAGGACATAATCGGTCATTCCATCTGGAAAACATGTTCAGGTCCAGAAAAATCACTTGCATTACTTCTGTTACTATTTTCTTTGTTCCATTATTTTTTTTCCTATTACAATTCTCTAAAATGCCCATTATGTGGATATCGAGTCTCCTGGATGTATTCGATTTCTAGGACCGATGTAACAAAATAGGACAGCCTGTGTGGCTTAAACAACAGAAAAAGTATTTTCACAGTTCTGAGATCAAAGTATCAGTAGATATGGTTTCTCCTAAGGCCTCTCTCCCTATATTACAGATGGCTACTTTCTCACTGTGTCCTCACATGGTCTTTCTAGGATGCCCTTGCATCCCTCGTGTCTCTTTGTATGTCCAAATTTTCTCTTCTAATAAGGACCTACGTTGGATAGCAATAAGGCTCACCCTAATGGCCTCATTTTAACCTAATCTCTTTAAAGGCCCTGTCTCCAAATACAATCACATCCTAAGGTACTGGGCTTTATGGCTTCAACACATGAATTTTCAGGGGACACAATTCTTATTTGGGTCTCTTCCTTTCTATCTCTTGGCTTTTTTGTTCTACTTTTTGGGAGATTCCTTCAACTTTAATCTTCTAACTCTCCTATTAACTTTTCATTTATAATGTTTTTTAAATTACTAGAGCTCTTTATGGTTTTATAATACTCCTTTTCTAAAAGGTATCATGTTTTTGTTTTCAGAAATGCAATATAGCCTTTGCTCAGAAAGAACATTAACTATAATTTCTTTGTTTTCTTATGACTACATATCTGTTTTCGCTAAGTGGCTGCTTTTTACTTATTTATTTGGGTCATGCCATGATCTGAATGTGTTTCCTAAAATTCATGTGTTGGAAACTTCATCCCCAGTGCAATAGTGTTGGGAGGTGGGGCCTTTTGAAGGTGTTTAGGTCGTGAGAGCTCTGCCATCATGAATGAATTAATGTCACCATATAAGGGGTTTGCAAGGATGTGTTCCCTCTCTTTCACTCTTCTGCCATATGAGGACACAGTGTTCATCCTCTCTCGCTCTTCTTCCATATAAGGATGCAGCAAGAAGGCCCTCATCAAATACTGGCGCCTTAATTTTGGACTTCTCAGCCTTCGGAGAAATGTTTTTCTTTGTAAATTGCCCAGCGTCAGGTATTCTGTTATACCAGTAGAAAATAGACTAAGACCGCCACGTCTTTATTATTAACTGCCCTTCTCAATTGTCTGTTGACTATCAGTGGACAGAACATTTAAAAGCTGGTGAAAAACTCTGTACCCATGGATGAGTCTTGCCCTAAGTTTCACTGTACAGCAATGGTTCTCAACGTTTGCTGTTCATTAGATCACCTGGGAAACATTAAAAAATATAGCTGCTTAGGCTTTAAACCAGACCAACTGAATGAGATTCTCTGATTGTAGAGCCCAGGCCAGGAAAAGTTTCTAAAACTTCCCAGGTGATTTTAATGCACAGTGAGTATTAAGAATCACTGTTGCAGAGTGACTTAGCGGGACCCAGTTGGAGCCCCCTACCCGACATCAAATTCTCCAGAGAAAACACCTTCAGTCTTTTGCCTGGGGAGTATACACTTGGTTGCTAGAGTTCTGGGAACTGAGTATGTGATAGAGGCTGGGTGGGATGGGGGTTGGAGCTCACCATTCGGTATATACACTTTCACTTAATCGCTGTTTTCAGTATAACGCCCCTGCCCAGCTAGAGACCCTCTGTTTTAACCTTTTTAGAGAATAAACTTCCAATCTTTTGCCAGGTAAGGAGCGAAACAGCTACCAAACTGTGTGGGGTGACTACTGCTTCTTAATGAACTTTAACCAATCCTCTTTTTTTAAACATGCGTTAAGCACCCCACACTCCCCAATTCCAGAGGTATCTGTTGATTTCAATTACTAAGCCTTTTGGGTTCTGTAATAATAATCGGGTTTACTTGTTGGCTTTTCTTCTTGTTGACTCAGGAATCTCAGGACCACAAAGACAGCTACTACTCATACATCTACTTTCCAGCTTCCAAAATGTTGTTGTGTTTGCTTCCTCTTTCACCTTGCCCTCGTGGGTTCTACCTTTTAAAAATATCTCTTAGGCTGGGCGTGGTGGCTCACGCCTGTAATCTTAACACTTTGGGAGACCGAGGGGGGGGATGGATCACCTGAGGTCAGGAGTTCGAGACCAACCTGGCCAACATGGTGAAACCCTGTCTCTACTAAAAATACAAAAATTAGCTGGGCGTTGTGGTGCACACCTGTAATCCCACCTACTCAGGAGGCTGAGGCAGGAGAATTGCTTGAACTCGGGAGGCAGAGGTTGCAGTGAGCCGAGGTCATGCCACTGCACTCCAGCCTGGGCGACAGAGCGAGACTCTGTCTCAGGAAAAAAAAAAAAATCTCTTTACAGTTGTTATTGTGGCATATAAGGTGGGAGAAGAGCTAAATATGTATGTTGTATTTGCTATCTCAAATGGCAAATTACATAAACTCTTTATACATAAAATAATACTTTATTATATTCTAGCTTGTACATAGATTTCTGTATTTCAGAAGAGTTAGAGAAGAATGAAAAACTGGCAGTGGCATAAAAAATAGAACTAGTAGAAATAAATGAAGAGGCATTCCCATCAGGAATGGAGTCACTACTTTTCTAAGGCTCTGTTTTTTAAAATGTGGTCCAAGAATCACACACAATAGCATTACCTGACACTTACTAAAATGCAGCAACATTTCTTCCTAGGTCTACTAAATTACAGTGTCTTCAGTTGAGGCCCTCGATGCTGCTCTCTTAAATTTTTTTTTTTTTATAGATGGGGTCTCACTATGTTGCCCAGGCTAGTCTCAAACTCCTGGCCTCAAGTGATCCTCTTGCCTTGGCCTCCCAAAGTGCTGGCATTACAGTCACTGAGCCAGTGTACTTGGTTGATGCTGCTCTTAATAGCTGTGTCCTACAGCTCTGTCTCTGGTTCTTAACTTAACTGAAGGCCCTCCATAAACCAGCATAACCATAATTGCACTTCTAGTGCTTTCAACTGTATTTTGCCTAATTCTGTCCAGGAACCTTTATTTGTACTTACTCTTTGGAACTCCACTTCTCCTTCCATGGATTTGAAAATTTTGAACCTTTGTTTCCTGTGATTGAATTGTGACTGAATTGTAAGAACTTCAGTTTCCTTTTGCCCATACCAAAAACATAGGTCTCAGTTACTGAAAACTCAGTCAAGAATAAAATCCAGGGGGTGCTGCTCTCAGACATAGGGCAA
The DNA here is from genome assembly GCF_043159975.1 of Macaca nemestrina. Taxonomy (NCBI): domain Eukaryota; kingdom Metazoa; phylum Chordata; class Mammalia; order Primates; family Cercopithecidae; genus Macaca; species Macaca nemestrina. The sequence goes on along the minus strand of NC_092128.1, from coordinate 50,711,387 downwards.
TTTGACAGAGGTAAACTGCTACTCGTAATAGTGGCAGAGAACCTTGCAGAGGATTGCCAGAAGCTTCTGCCCTGAAAACAAGAGGGCATATTTCCCAGTGGCAGCTCCATTCTCTTCCTAGCCCTGCAGAATTCCAGTTGTCCATCTACCTCTAACTGCCCTCTCTCTAGTTGCCACCAAGTGAACATGAAATAGAAATATTCATGTGATTGATGGCAAAGAGACTTAGAATTTGCACTTTTCAACCATGACATATACTATATTTTGAATGTGTCCTTCAAAGAGCATGTATTGGAAACAATCCTCAATAAGGGCAGAATGAATGGATTAGTGGTGTTATTTCAAGAGTGGGTTCATTATAAAAGGGTGAGTTTGGCCCCCTAACTCTCCCTCCCATTCTGCCATGGAATGAGGCAGCAAGAAAGTTCTATCAGATGCCAGTGCCTTCATGTTGGACTTTCTAGCCTCTAGAACTGTGGGAGGGGGGGAAAAAAAAACAAAAAAAAAACCTTTCTATTCTTCATAAATTACCCAGTCTCAGGTATTTTGTTACAGCAGCAAAACTTGGATGAAGACAACATGTGATGTGTATTTACAGTGATCTTTATATGCTTTTCTCTTAATAAAATATTGGGAATTAATGCATGCAAATAGGGTAGAAAGTCTTCATTGATTAGAGTAGATTTTTCAAGATGGGCTGGGTTGAGAGTGATGTGGGTAAGATAGAAGACACCAAGATAAAGGATGGGAGCCCTGACATAACTGACAGATTAGAGAGCTTAAACTTAGTGCAGACTCATTTTAGGCAATTCTAGGTTAATCTCTATCTAGAGAAATTAGATTAGAAATACTGTCAAAAATATCATGGGAAATTAGTAACACTTTAATATGTTAAGTTTGTTATATTACTAGTATCCAGAGAGGAAAGAAATGACTAGTATCCAGAGAGGAAAGAAGTGCCATATTATATACAGATCTTTAAGTAGCCTCATTTATCTGCATCATCCATCCATCCATCTAGTCTATTTCTCTGAAGTGTACTGTCACTTTTTCATTTGTGACTCATAGAACTCATCTTTTCCTCTTTATTTTCATACCTAACTTCCTTATTCTTCGCTACTATAGTCTGTTTCTGGTGTATGTCCCCCTTCTCAACACCTTCCTTTTACTTTTTGGCTATATCTGTCAAGACAAAGATAAATAGATTTTAAAAACAATAAATTGTACTGAATATTCCAGATTTGAAACACAACGAAAATCCATTTTGTGTTTAGCCATAAATGTTCCAGGCCTTATTTACACCTCTAATCCACAGATAGTCATTAATCACTTAAAAATTTTCATTATAGAGTCTATTTGATTGTTGTTATATATAATACTGGCTTTTACACTGTTAAAATATGCCTACCTAGGCTAGAGAGCCAGTATGCTAATTAGTGACCATTAAAAATGGTCAAACCCATTGATTACTTACAAACAACTTTTTTTTTTTTTTTTTGAGACGGTTTCACTTTTGTTGCCCGGGGGGAGTGCAATGGTGCAATCTTGGCTCACTGAAACCTCTGCCTCCCAGGTTCAAGTGATTCTCCCGCCTCAGCCTCCCAAGTACCTGGGATTACAGGTGCCCGCTACCATGCCTAGCTAATTTTTTGTATTTTTAGTAGAGAAGGGGTTTCGCTGTGTTGGCCAGGCTGGTCTCAAACTCCTGACCTCAGGCGATGCACCCACCTCAACCTCCCAAAGTGCTGGGATTACAGGCGTGAGCCACTGTGCCCGGCCCCAAACAACAGATTTTTAACACTTTCTTTCAAAGGAAAAAGACAGCATAAACTTTAATGTTGTATTAGTCTCTTCTCATACTGTTATAAATAACTATCTGAGACTGGGTAATTTCTGAATAAAAGAGGTTTAATTGACTCACAGTTCCACAGTCTGTATAGGAAGCATGGTTGGGGAGGCCTCAGGAAGCCTACAATGATGGTGGAAGGGTGGAAGGGTGAAAGGGAAGCAAGCGCCGTCTTCTTTTTTTCTTTTCCTTTTTTTTTTTTTTGGAGACATAATTTCACTCTGTCACCCATGCTGGAGTGCAGTGGCACGACCTTGGCTCACTGCAACCTCCACCTCCCAGGTTCAAGCAATTCTCCTGCCTCAGGCTCCTGAGTAGTTGGATTACAGGCGAGTTCCAACTTGCCTGGCTCATTTTTGTATTTTTAGAAGAGATGGGGTTTCAGCATGTTGGCCAGGCTGGTCTTGAATGCCTGACCTCAGGTCATGTACCTGCCTCAGCCTCCCAAAGTGCTGCGATTACAGGCATGGGCCACTGTGCTCAGCCCAAGCACCTTCTTCAGATGGCAGGGCAAGAGAGAAAGGAGGAAGTGCTACACACTTTTAAACAATCAGATCTTGTGAAAACTCATTCACTATCATGAGAACAGCAAGAGGAAAGTCCACCCCCATGATTCAATCACTTCCCACCAGGCCCCTCCTCTCACACATGGGGATTACAATTTGAGATGAGACTTGGGTGGGGACAAAGAGCCAAACTGTATCATTCTGCCTCTTGCCCCTCCCAAATCTCATGGTCTTCTCACATTTCAAGACACAATCATGCCTTCCCAACAGTCCCCCTAAGTCATAACTTATTCCAGCATTAACTCAAAAGACAAAGTTCAAAGTCTCATCTAAGATAAGTCCCTTCTGCCTGTGAGTTCGTAAAATCAAAAACAAGTCATTTACTTCCAAGCTACAACGGGGGTACAGGCATTGGGTAAATTCTCCCATTCCAAAAGGGATAAATTGGCCCAAAAAAAGGGGCTACAGGCTCCGTACAAGTCCGAAACCAAGCAGGGCAGTCATTAAATGTCAAAGTTCTGAAACGATCTCTTTTGACTCCATGTCTCATATACAAGGCATGCTGATGCAGGGATGGGCTCCCAAGGCCTTGGGCAGCTCTTCCCCTCTGACTCTATAGGGTACAGCACCCACAGCTGCTTTCATGGGCTGGAGTTGAGTGCTTGGAGCTTTTCTAGGTGCATGGGGGAAGCTGTCAGTGTATTTACCATTCTGGGGTCTAGAGGACGGAGGCCCTCTTCTCATGGCTCCACTGGGCAATTACCCAGTAGGGGCTCTCTGTGGGGGCTCCAACCCCACATTTTCACTCTGTGCTGCCTTAGTAGAGGTTCTCCATGAGGGCTCTGCCCCTGCAGCAGACTTCTGCCTGGACATCCAGGCATTTCCATACATGCTCTGAAATCTAGGTGGAGGTTTCCAAACCTCAACTCTTGCCTTCTGCACACCCACAATCCCAACACCACATGGAAGCTGCCAAGGTTTGGGGCTTGCACCCTCTGAAGCAACAGCCTGAGCTGTTTGCCACGGCTGAAGTTGGAGCAGCTGGGATGCAGGGTGCCATGTCCCGAGGCTGCACAGAGAAGCAGGGCCCTTGGCCTGTCCCATGAAACCATGTTTCTGTCCTGGGCCTCCAGGCCTGTGATGGGAAGGGCTGCCACGAAGGTGTCTGAAATGCCCTGGAAGCCTTTTCCCCATTGTCTTGGCTATTAACATTTGATTCTTCTTCACTTATGCAAATTTCTGCAGCCTTTAATTCCTCCCCAGAAAATGGGTTTTTCTTTTGTACCACATGTCCAGGCTGCAATTTTCCCAATGTTTATGCTCTGCTTCCTTTTTAAATATAAGTTCTAGTTTCAGGCAATCTCTTTGTTCATGCCTGAGTATATGCTGTTAGAAGAAGCCAGGTCACATTTTGAATGCTTTGCTACTTAGAAATTTCTTCTGCCAGATACCCTAACCCATCTCTCTCAACTTCAAATTTCGACAGATCCCTAGAGCAGGGGCACAACGCCACCAGTCTCTCTGCTAAAGCATAACAAGAGTGACCTTTACTCCCGTTCCCAATAAATTCCCCATCTCCATCAGACCTCCTCAGCCTGGACTTCACTGTCCATATCATATTAGCATTTTGGTCACAACCATTCAACAAGTCTCTAGGAAGTTCTAAACTTTCCCTCATTTTCCTATCTTCATCTGAGCCCTGCAAACTGTTCCAATCTTTGCCCCTTACCCAGTTCCAAAGCTGCTTCCACATTTTCACATATCTTTATAGCAATACCCCACTCCTGGTACCAATTTTCTGAATTAGTCCGTTCTCACACTGCTATAAAGAACTACCTAAGACTGGTTAATTTCTGAAGAAAAGAGGTTTATTTGACTAACAATTCCATGGGCTGTACAGGAATCATGGTTGGGAAGTACTCTGGAAACTTATACAGTAATGGTGGAAAGGCGAAAGGGAAGCAAGTACCTTCTTCACTTAGTGGAGTGGGAGAGAGTGAGTGAAGCAGCAAGTGCTACACATTTGTAAACAACCACATCTCGTGGAAACTCATTCACTACTACAAGAATAGAAAGGGGAAAGTCTTCCCCATGATTCAGTCATGTCCCACCAGACCACCCTTCCTCCAACACATGGGGATTACAATTTGGCATGAGATTTGGGTGGGGTCAGAGTCAAACCACATCAAATGCCTAAAATGAAAATCATATTTAAGTTCTTTTAAGGGCAAAACCCATGTCACTTTCAACCTAGCAAATCTTGAAAAATCCACTTTATTAATCAATAAAACTTTCCTGCCTTTTTAAGGGCCACTTGTAGATAGTTTTATGTACATATTTTTCTTTTTTTGAGACAGAGTCTTGCTCTGTTGCCCAGGCTGGAGTGCAGTAGTGCGATCTGGGCTCACTGTGACCTCCGCCTCCCAGGTTCAAGCAATTCTGCTTCCTCAGCCTCCTGAGTATCTATGATTACAGGCACGTGCCACCATACTTGGCTAATATTTGTATTTTTAGTAGAGACGAGGTTTCACCATGTTGGTCAGGCTGGTCTTGAACTCCTGACCTCATGATCTGCCAGCCTCGGCCTCCCAAAGTTTTGTGATTACAGGCATGAGCCACCACGCCTGGCCTCTAATTTTTTAATCTTGTATTTTCTTTTAAATATTATTGTAATCTCTATTTCAAATATACAGAAATATCTAAATGTGTATTCATTGATATAGCATAGCTGTGTGGTTATCATGAAATAAAAAGTAGTTTTAATATTTTTATCCTCTTAGGTAATATGTTATTAAAAAGTAAAGGGAATAACATGTTAAGAATTTACCCAACATATTTTGCTTGCTTATGTTAAAATATAGTTTAAAAGACATCTACAATAACATTTAAAATACATTTAAGATCTGTCAGTTCCATTTGCTATAGTGAAATACTCATCGTTTCTATTACCTGAATGTATGCTATCTAGTCCTTCTGAAATGTTTGTAACACTGACAAAAATACAGTGCTGTATCACAATGCTTAAAGGGGGAACAAAACACAGATAAATACAGTCATAGATAGAAAAGCTAACACTTTGGTAAAAGTTACAGCATAGATACATAAGATTGAGTCAATATCACAGCCAAAAGCTCTGGGATGCAGGGCAGGCTGGAGGCCCTTAACATAGGGTGTGGGAGCTAGAGGGAGTCAAAGACAGAGAATGAAAGTCTGAATAAGAATGTTTGCTTTAGAGAATGACTTCTTTCTAGCATGAAAATATGAGAGTGTTTCTCTTATTATACAGAAGGTGTAGTCTCTATGGAGAGAGGAAATAAATGAATACATTTGCTAGTGATGCAGGAGAACAAAGGGTCACCGAATTTAATTAGACATTGCATACTATTCGTATATATACCAGAAACACTAGTAAAAACCTGAACCTTGGAACCAATTAACTGATGTGCTAACAGATTAATGATGTATTGTTCTTTCTCCTTAAGGTTTCTACGAAAGATATTGTGAATGAAGTGAGATTACTATTTGTATTAGTCCATTCTCGCACTGCTTTAAAGAAGTATCTGAGACTAAGGAAAAGAGGTATAATTGGCTCACAGTTCCGCATGGCTACAGAGGTCTCAGGAAACTTACAATCATGGCATAAGGGGAAGCTGGCACATTTTACATGGTGGCAGGAGAGAGAGTGAGTGAGAGTAGGTGGAAGAGCCCCTTATAAAAATCATCAGATCTCATGAGAACTCATGATCACGAGAACAGCATGGGGAAAACTGCCCCCATGATCCAATCAGCTCCCACCAGGTCCCTCCCTCAACACCTGGGGATTACAATTTGAGATGAAATTTAGGTGGGGACGCAAAGCCAAACCATATCACTATTTTAGAGCTTCTTTTATTGAAACATTAAATATGTATAGTTTCATATTAATGTCTTCAGGTTATTTCAAAATTGGGGATGTGAATAGCTCTAAATTTATTACGTTAAAACTATTAGTTCAAGTTAGCTTTAAACCTACTCTCTTTATAAGATTACATGTTATCTTGTATAGTACTGCCTGGTTCTTACTTTCTCTGGAAACAGGGAAATGGCTTAGCAGGCCACTTCTTGAGTTCCAAGCTCAAGGAAAGGCATGAAGGACCTTGTTTGCAAAGGAGAGAATGATATACAAATGATGTCATTCTCATATTGTTCATATTTTACAGCAGCACAGCACTAAAGCAGTTACCTGCTTGCTCACCCACAACCTCTTTTTCAAAGGGAAATTGCTTCTTTTCAAGGCTTTACTGAGGTAGATGAGTCGGTTCCATACCATGTTCTATACTCTTCCCCATCCTATTCACTGGATGCAACTGCAGCCTGTAAGACAGGACCCAAAGGATGCCAACTCACCGGTTTACTAGAGACCCACTGGCTTAAAAAAATATGCAAGGTCAGTTGGATCCCTCTTTTGGAAATCTGGAATTAGAAAATTGAATGACTGAGCTAATTAACAGAGAAAGCTGAAGATTCATAATGTTGAGAAACTTAGGGGCCTATTTGTAAACTGAGATTATAAGGTTTGGCTGGGAGAGAGAATATGAAACAGATGCCATTCAGGAGGCAGTTGACATGAGGGAGCCTCTTTTCCAGATGTCTTCCAGAACCAATTACTATAGGGCACAACTGTACTGCAACTTTTTTTGACAGGGTCTCACTCTGTTGCCCAGGCTGGCGTGCAGTGGCGCAGTCATGGCTCACTGCAGCCTTGACCTCCTAGGCTCAAGAGATCCTCCCACTTCAGCCTCCCGAGTAACTGGGACTAAAAGCACAAACCACCATGCCCAGCTAATTTTTAAATTTTTTGTAGATATCGGGTCTCACTATGTTGCCCAGGCTGGTCTCAAACTCTTGGCCTCAGGTGATCCTCCTGCGTTGGCCCCTGAGAGTGTTGGGATTACAGGTGTGAGCCACTGTGCCTGCCTGTACTGCAACTTCTGTGTTTGAATTCCTGAGACCATAGTTTGGGCCTTTCAGTTCTGTTCTTCCCTGTTTCCTTTCTTGAGCTGGATTGAATTTCTGTTCCTTGTAACCAAAAGAACCCTAACTCAAATCCTCTCTTGCATTATTAAAGTGTTGCTTTGGTCACTGACTGCAACCTTAGGCATGTGCCATGGTAGTGATGAGAATGAAACACATTCTAAATTAGAAAACAACATACCATTTGTCTTTTTTTTTTTTAAGACAGGGTCTCACTTTCGTGCCCAGGTTGGAATGCAGTGGCACGACCTCAGCCCATTGTAGCCTCTACCTCCTGAGCTCAAGCAATCCTTCCATCTCAGACTTCTACGTAGCTGGGAATACAGGCACACACCACCATGCCTGGCTATTTTTTTTTTTTTTTTTTTTTTTGCAGAGACAGGCTTTCGCCATGTTGCCCAGGCTAGTCTTTAACTCCAAAGTTCAAGCAATCTGTCTACCTGGGCCTCCCAAAGTGCTGGGAAAATCTGAACCAGGTTAGATCTAACAGTTATGAGCCACTGCAACTGGCCAGTATTATTTTTATCATTCAAAAATCTGGATTTAGTGATAAGCAGATCCAAACACTGACTTGGTTCTTGACATCTGGGAAAGGAAAATCTCAGGACCCCCAAATCACTAAGCCAAGGGAAAGTCAATCTGGGAACTATGTCAGGCAAACCTGCCTCCCATTTTATTCCTAAATAAGACAGTCACAATGATAAAGAGCTATATGCCTCCCTCACAATTTGCCAACAAGAAAATTCCTTGTAGCAAAGGACAGACAGAACTCAGTCATCCCTCTGAGGTTCACCTGAGACCTGCATATTTGATTGTTTCCCCTGCCCTGCTGTTTATGTAAAAATGCAGATTCACTGAGCCAGGTTAAATTATGTATTCAGCAGGAGGCTGATCAAGTACTCAAAAGAATGCAGGCTTTTTTCTCTTACCTACTTTTGACCTGGAAGCCCCGCTTTGACTTGCTCAGCTTTTCCAGACCAAATCAATGTACATCTTACACATATTGATGTCTCATGTCTCCCTAAAATGTATAAAAGCAAGCTGTACCCCAATCACCTTCGGCATATGCCATCAGCGCCTCCTGAGGCTGTGTCAAGGGCACATCCTTAACCTTGGCAAAATAAACTTTCTTAATTGAGACTTGTCTCAGATACACATCTGTACCAGATGAGGGTCTTTTAGTAATTAGGGTATCTTATTTACTGAGATGGGGTGAGGAATCCAGATTCAGTTCACAAGATTTCCCATTCTGCTCCTTTAGGTTGAGGGGATTGTAGAATCCTCACTGGATTTTGTTCAGACTTGAACTCTAGCTACTAGGAAAGAACAGTTGTTAAACAAGAAGGTGGAGCCTAAACACACCCATCTATCCATCAATCCTTTCATCCATATTTCTTCCCTTTCATCCATCTCATTTACCCTTACTTTCTTCCATTCAGATTTTGAGGAATATTCACTGTAGTTTTTAGGAGGTTCACAAATTTCTGAAGACTTTCTTACTCCAAATCCTAAGAAATCTTTCAATTTTAGAATGTATGTTTTAGGAACAAATTTGTTGCCTCAGGTGACAAGTATTGAATTTCATCAGCCCATTCCTTTACATGGATGATTGTGGGTTTCCACAGAAACAAATTACTGTGAAATGACAATTTTTTTTCATTCTGATGTGGGCAGCAATAAATACTGTACCCTGTATCCATTAGGCCTCAACGAATAAATACAGGAGTAAAAATAATTTTTGGTTTTTAGTTTTAAGACCATTAATGACCTTATAAGAGACAGGATGAGCTAATGATTGTTTTTTCTAAATGAAGCATGTGATGAGATCCTCATCTTGGGCAAGTGGGAAGGAGAGTCAGGAAAGGAAGGAAGGAGAGAGGGAATTTGAGAGTGGGGTTATGAACTTACTAGAAAAATACAGTAACACTGCTGGGCTCCTCTGATTTGTGGTCATGAATCTATAATCAAGTCTGTCCAATCATGTGATTTTTTTTTCTATTTCTACCAGCTCTTCTGATGTAGGATGAGAAAAGGCAAAGAGATATTTGAACTCAACCAGGAATGTAGTTTAGGCAAGTGAGAACAATAGGCAAAAGAGCAATGTTGTTGAAAGTTTTACCGGAGAATGATTACTATGGTCCAGATAATCAGAGTAAGGATGGACATGAATACAGAAAGGGTACTATTTTTCAGATTTTGAAATATCTGCAGTACACTTAACAGCTGAGCATCCCCAATTCAAAAATCTGAAGACTGAAATGCCCTAGTGAGCATTTCCTTTGCATGTTATGTTTGTGCTCAAAAAGTTTCAGATTTTGGAGCATTTTGGATTTTCAGAGAAGAGATAGTCAACCTTTACTTATAATTTATTAAAGAAATACAGCTAGTTTAAGTTTTTTTCCTGAGGAACCTGTAACTTTAAACAGAAAATTACTACAATGTACATGTTGAAACTTAAGTTAATATATCATTTCTTTATTATGACTCAAGATTATTTTCATCTGTATTATTTTAAATTAAGTATTCGCAAAACACAACATGGGAATACTTAATAACACTGTATTAACTCTATCAATTATCTACCCACAATTTAGGCAAAGATTTTAAGTTTTCTCCCCCATCGTCACGTAAGACACTTCTAATTTTTTATAATTAGCTGACACACTTTCATACAGTACCAATTAATATTAGCCTAATGAAACTAAGTCAAATATGGCCAAAAATAATCATCATGCATTTCCAAAACAATTAGAATATTATTTGCCATTCAGCATCAACTTTTATTGAGCGCCTCCTATATTCCAGAACCAAAAACATGTTTGTTCCTTACAAAATTCTTAAAGCCACCCTTTAAGGTAAGTAATAGTATCTTCTACTTAACAGATGAGAAAACTTAAGAATCAGACTGATAGAACTTCCTCAATATCATAGGCAGAAACATAATTATATTGACTGCCAATTTTAAGAAAACATCTGTTTGTCATATTTGTGTCATTACTACAGTCTTTGCTTTTACAGTTTTCTTAAAATCATGTGAATATAAACAGTATTTTTATTTACATTACCATCACTTCTCTTTCCTAAGAGAAATTCTTTGTTTCCCTAATATCACCACTTATGTATAATTTCTTGCTTATAAATTTTAATAAAATATACATAAGTGGGAATGTACAGTATTAAGTATTACTCTATTATTCTGGAATTTAACAATGAACAAGCACATATTTTAAAAGCCACACCTACTAAGAAACAGATACAAACTGTGATTTCTAAAATATACTTATATTTAAAATTAACCTCATTGAAATTTTTGGTTTATAAATATAACTGTATAAATACAGAACATTTAGAAGCTTAGATGACTATTTGATGGTTAGTCACATATAAGTTACTGAAATACATACTCTTTCAAGTTTGAAGTACCTCTCCTAAGAACTGGGCTAATGGGTGGTTCCTTTAGTTCAACTGGCATAAAATTATAAAAGTTCTATCTTGGCCAGGCGCAGTAGCTCATGCCTATAATCCCAGCACTTTGGGAGGCTGAGGCAGGTGGATCACCTGGGGTCAGGAGTTCAAGACCAGCCAGGCCAACATGGTGAAACCCCGTATCGACTAAAAATACAGAAATAAGCCGGATGTGGTTGTGTGCACCTGTAATCCCAGCTACTTGGGAGGCTGAGGCAGGAGAATCACTTCAACCCGGGAGGCAGAGGCTGCAGTGAGCTGAGATCGGGCCACTGCACTCTAGCTTGGGTTACAGAGTGAGACTCCATCTCTCCATCTAAAAACAAAAAAAAAGTTTTATCTTCCTTTCTACTATAGATATATAACTGTAATATATAACTACAGCCAAAAGGTCAAACACTACAGAATTCAATAAATATTGAAAATAATACATAGTTAATATCATCAAATTCTAGCCAACTTCTAGTATTAAGTATGCATTATCTTATAGAAAATGTGTTCTAATAGAAGTATCTTAATAAAAAGGGAAGGCTCTATAAAGAACCAATCAGAAATCTGTAAGTGCTTATTTTACAAATTAGGGACTGAGGCACAATCGTAAGTAACTTGCCCAAGTCATATGCCAGTGGTAGACCCAGGACTGATTCCTGAACCTGACTTCTAATCTGTGCTCTTTGACCATTTCTTTGTTTTCTCATGTTATAACTGAATCCTTTTAGGTGCTAAGTTTTAATTTGGAAAAGTATCAAGTAATAAAACTGCTTTTCTTTCCAGCCCAACTCTGTTTTTCTTAAATGAGCATTACAAGAATAGGATACAGTTCATAACTTTACAACACTGTCATAGGTTCATTAAGATGAGAACTTTATACAGGAAAAAGTTTACATGTAGTTTGCTTTGGCTGGAAAAAGCTTATTTAACAGTCATAGTTTTAAAACCTAGTTATTCTATATCATAGTGACTTCATATGTTGTAAAATGGTTTTCTATAATCTTGACATTTTCTTCAGATAGCCAGTTTTCCTGCTTTAACTGCCTTACAAGAGCTTCCAAAGACTTCAGTCTACCTAGAGTTTGTTGCTCTTTTAACTCTAGAAGAGTTATCTTTGAATGTAGCTTAGAGACTTTCTGCCAAAGATGTTCCTTATTTATATCTTGTCTGCAGTAAGAATGTTCGGTTTGTAAAACTTCTGTCCCATAGTCTACATCCTTATACAAGGAGTCTTCGATGTCTATGTCTTCCATTTCCATAGTTTCTTTTTGGGTTGATATAAAAGAATTAACTGAAGGTTTAGAATTTTCTGCAGGTACAAAAATGGCAATAACAGATTCTTTACTTGTATTTAATTCTTCAACTGTTTGATTAATCGTGCTGAATAAGAACGGATTTTCCTGTGCTGACTTTATTTCCATGGAATTACTTGTGAAGTTTGGATTAGCAAGATGATTGGTAGTTACTTCAAGAACGTCTTGGGTTTCCAAAGATTGATGAATACTTTCTGAATTTGAAGTTGTCAAAGTAATGGTTGTAGAATTCAGATCCTCAAAACATGTGTGAAAATCACCTATACCTGTATCTTGGTAAACTGATGTTTCCAAGGTAGATTCTGGTTTCCCAGTATGTTGTTTAACTAGATTAACAGTTAACATGTTATTTTGTATACTTCCTGTTTTGGGAGCTGGTGGCTTTACCAAGGAAGATGAATGAAGTAATTCTGGATGTTGAGGGGGCACATTTGTGTTAACTATATTTTTCTTTGTCTCATTTAATACAAATGATTCTTCTGACTTGGCTTTTGGGCATACTTCTTTCTCATCTTCCAAGTTTTTCTTCTGGGATTTTTTTTTAGAAGGGTCTTTTCCCTAGAAAATAATATTTTCATGTTCTGAAAAAGACCTTTACTGGCTTATTATGCTAGTGCTATTTAATTATAATTTTGAGCACTACAAGGCCAAGCAATTTAGTTAACAAAAAAAAAGTTCTAAGTACATACACCTTAAAGTGTTTTCGAAAAAACATTAATCCCATTCAATATACGACAGAAACATTTGAGATCATTCAAAAGACTAGTATATTGGGAGGCCAAGGCGGGCAGATCACCTGAGGTCAGGAGTTCAAGACCAGCCTGGCTAACATGGTGAAACCCCCATCCCTACTAAAAATACAAGAATTAGCCGGGCGTGGTGGCAGGCGCCTGTAATCCCAGCTACTCAGGAGGCTGAGGCAAGAGAATGGCTTGAACCTGGGAGGCAGAGGTTGCAGTGAGCTGAGATCGTGCCACTGCACTCCATCCAGGGTGAGAGAATGAGACCTTGTCTCACACACACAAAAAAGAAAGTATAAAAAATAAAACTCATGAACTTGTGTTAATAACTTAATAATGTATATCTCTTGCTTCTCTTAAGCTGTGCTTCATGACTTCAATTTTTTAAAAATTATCACTTTTAGTAAAAGTACAAGTTAGTGCTCCCTTTTTTCCAAGTTTCTGCTTACCCAAGTTATAGTTCCCTCCTACTCTCCCACCTGATCACCTGCCACCCTGCAATCTGCCACTCTGCTCAGCATTACCCCTCTCCCATACTGCAATACCTGATTGTCTTCAGGCAAAGAAAATATTGTTGGAACTGCAGTTTGTTTTAAATATCGAATACCCCATCTGATGTCAAGAGAGTCAGGAGTAAAATGGTCACTACATAGAAACTGGTATTTACTGGGAACCCATGAATCTCGCTTCATATTCTTTAACCACTTTTCCAGTCTTTCTTTGTCATGTAGAGGAAATCTGGAATTAAAAAAAAAAAAAAAGAAGAAAAAAAGGAAAACTTTGCTATATTTTTACAACTTTGCCAAATTCCAACCCCATATATCTGGGTAACCTATGCATCAAGTAAGTGCTACAAGAGGAAGGCAACCATCCCTACCAAATAAGAGTATCTTCATCACAACTAGTACCATTATCATCTCTGCAGTAAGAGGCCTAAGGTGTAAGACATGTAGCCAAGGCTCTTATCTGGTAAGAGGTGAACATAATTCAGAGTCCCTTCAAGTAAAATATATGTGTTCCTATAAAGGACAAAATCTATTTGTATTTTCTATGGATTATGTTCCATTTTTATATTGCTGTACAGTTTGCCTAGAACTAGAAAAGAGCTTTGTATAAATTATAAATTCCTGTTCAAATGTATTTCATAATACCACCTCAAGTCAAATGGCTTGTTGTCTACAATTCAAGGCAGCATTAAGCTTTACAATTTATGTTAATATTTAAAAAATAAGTAGATTGTTCAAACAAATGATTTCAAACAAATGATTCAGCTGAAAGAGTACTGAAAATATTCTCTTTACTAGCATCAGCTTTAATTCTATCTATATGTAATCCAGTCTAATAGTACTACACTTCTATAACTAATGAACTGGGAACTCCAAAATTCAAGTTCTGAAGGAGAAACTCTGATACAAGAATGAAACATGTTAAAAGGGACAGTCTGAGATATTTTACATAAAACAAATCAAATACAAATGGCAAGACAGCGCTGTATACATTTTGTTCCTGTACCTGACAATAACCTGGATTTAGAGTTGGTGCTAACATTACAATGTATGGCAGAATTTGATAGAAAATTTTTCCTATCAATCTAAAAAGGTTTGGGTCAAAGTATACAAAACAATATTTGAAAATGGTTTATATTTCATTTGATAATTTTCCAAGAACACAGTCCAAGACACCACATAATTTCCTGTTTATAAGAATAGTAATAATATAAGGTTTCTCATATAAAATGTAGCTGTTATACATTCCCTTCCCCCAATCCCAAACATTTAGCTTATGTTTTGTAGTAGCAGCATTTTTTTCCCCCCTTAAATTCTGTTAACTTTTTAAGATGCCACGGAAAATCTGGGTACTCTTTTTTTTTAATCCTGATATCCTCATATGGAAAAAATCAGATAAACTACCTTTGGAAATTCTAACCACAGAAACAATATTAATCATGTTTTAAAAATACTTTAACTTTACAAATATTAGGTTGTAAGTATGACAAGTATAACCAGAAAAGGAATTTTAAAGGCAAACAAATTTTCTTTTAGAGGACCTGACTACTTCTGGCCATTGGTAAATTCATTTCTCTTGTCACAACTGAAATGATATAGGCCTTTTACAATAATGCTTTTTACTGTAAATTCATGTACATGGATGCTGTTTGCACATTATTTCCATTGTACCTATATGCTAAGTTATCAACTCATTAAAAAAATACTGTGTGAATATCCTTATTGGTAACTGGATTGTATTGCTTCCTGAACAGGTAAATCTTTAAGAAATCTTGATCATGTTTCCTGAATAAATTATATCTTTATATTGGTTCAATTCATTTGATAATTTTGTTTCATTGTCTTATGTAATTCCCCAAAAAGCATAAGATAATCACAGTACAGACTGGACACTATATTAACCGAATTCCCAAATTCATATATATTTAAACTACAGTTTGCTGTAGTGTTAACATGAGTAAATTCAATTCAAGTTTGGCGCTACTGGAGAATAAAACTAAATTTTTATTTTGTGGATTACACACAAAAATTTTTTTTTAAACCCTAGAAATAATACCACTTTTACCAAATTCGCATTTTCAGTGAAAAAAAATCTTTACAATTCACTTGCATTATTTTTTCCTTCCTAAAAAGTTACTGTAAGGTCCACAAAGGTTAGTTAAAAATTTTAGTGTGGAGTTACACCCCATCTCCAGTATCAAAGGCCAAATAAATCTGGGAAATACGAGGTTAAATCAAGTTCAACATGATCTTTTGCTACAAACATTCTCAGAGGTAGAGCCATTAGTACAGTAATATTTTCCTATAAACTGAAAGTGGATTAGATTGTTTTCCTCCCCCAAACATCTCTTTGCATCTTGAGGCAGGGCTTCAAGGCAGACAATCCTGGAAATATTGCCATGGATTGTGAATTACTCGGGGTTATCAGTTTTGTTTTCGAGTCGGAGTTTCGCTCTTGTCGCCCAGGCTGTGGTGCAATGGTGCGATCTCGGCTCACCTCAACCTCCACCTCCCGGTTCAAGTGATTCTCCCGCCTCAGCCTCCCGAGTAGCTTGAGATCACAGACATGCACCACCACGCCCGGCTAATTTTGTATTTTTAGTAGAGAAGGGGTTTCTCCATGTTGGTCAGGCTGGTCTCGAACTCCCGACCTCAGGTGATCTGCCCGCCTCGGCCTCCCAAAGTACTGGGATTATAGGCGTGAGCCACGGCGCCTGGTGGGGTTATCAGTTTTTTCCCCCCCATTAATTAAAATACTGGAAAGCAGTTGAATCATTAGTGAATAAGTCCTTCAGGTCTAAAGTAAAATGGGCACAAAACAACGGCTGAAAATCTGAACCAGGTTAGATCTAAACGAATTGTCTTCAAATACAAGAAAAAATGGAAATGCAGTATTTTAAATATGTTGCTTTTCATGTGTTATTAACCATGTAAGCACTTTTAACATCTCCGCGTTATAGATGAGATATGTGAGACACCAAAGCTTAATTTCCAAGAGGTCATTAAGTTACAAAGTAGTGGAACCAGGATCTAGCATTGAAGCCTGGACCCCTACTTATTATACGACACTGCTTTTCTGTACTTCTGAATACAAATCAGTGCTTCAATAGTTTCATGGAAATATATTGTGGCTCTAGTAATTCTGAATAACAGAATAAAACCTTGCTCTCTGCAGAGTATCTACAATGGCTCTGACACTAAACTTTCAAGGTCGGTTACCTAATCATTCTGGGCCTCGGTTTTCTCAGGAGAAAAGTGGGATGAAATTATACCTATGGGACCTAACTCGCAGGGGTTGTAAGTTAACTTTGCGTGCACCTTTCCACCACGCAGGTTTCACGTATCTTAAAATGGTGGTTAATGTTGTTCAATGAAATGAGATCACCAGAGGTGGGGAAAAGACTCTGAAAACCACAGAAGCCCGCGCAAACTTTGCTGTTTTAACTGTTAACACCCAAACAGGCTCCTGGGCCTCGCCACCAGCCCGCAGTCCTCGCGCAGGAAGGGCATTGCTAGGTAAACTGAACTAGCGCCTTCCCCGCGTCTTCCCGCGGGCGACGGGCCACGTACGGAGTAGCTGAGGACTCATTGGCAGAGCGGACAGGAGACACCCAAGTCCAAAGGCCACAGGTCCAACGCCTCACGGCGAGGCTGACGCTTCTGCTCCACAGACAACTTACGGATAAAAACTCAGCTTCCGGTCTTTATTGTTTCGTCCCCGGCGGTTCTTACAACAAATCGCTGCGCAATAGCGGGGCATCATTCGGGTGAGGCCCCGGAAAACCCGGGTCGGCGACGGGCGCAGGGCAGCCCTCCTCACTGAGGGTGCGCCACAGATCCAGGCCTCTGGAGCCACTGCGCCTGCGCTGGCATCCGCCGGGAACGCCGCCTCGTCTATCGACTCACTTCCGCCTCCGCCGATTTAAGCACCGCCTTTTCGGGGGTTGGGGCCGGAAGTGGCGCACAGCCCCAGCGGCAACAACAGTTTTCCACGTGCGCGTAGGGCGCCGGGGTCACGTGGGGAGGCAGAAGCCAATGGGGAAGCGTTTCGTGTAGGTCTTCTGAGGTGGTGGCGCCAGCGGCTGCCTGCTGCCCGTGAGAAGCTGGCTGAGAGGGGACTGGGCTCCGGCGACGAGGGAGGAGCGCTAGGTCGGTGTTGGACCGAGATTAGGGCGCGCGCCAGCTCCGGGAGGCCGCGGTGAGGGGCCGGGCCCGAGCAGCCGACCCGAGCCAATCGTCAGGGTTGCCAGCGCCTCTGTGGAGGAGCAGCAGTAGTCGGAGGGTGCAGGTGAGGGACGAGGCCGGGGTCGTGGGGACGGGAGTTCGGAGGGTAGCCCAGACCTGTCTTTGTGAGCTGAATTGGCCTCCGTGTCCGCCACGGTCGCCGCAGGGACAAGGGACTGCATGTTTTTGGCCGAGAGAATAGAAAAACGGAGAGAGCCGCCTCACAGAATCGTGTTTTGGGTTGTGCCGCTGGCTTTCACGGGCGCCGGATTAGAGTCCGGTTCTCAGGCAGCCTCTACGGCGGGGCCTGGGCGGGCAGGGAAGGTGCCTCGCCTTTAGGTGAAGGTTGGACGGTCCAGCCCAGCCGGCCACCGAGGCTGGGGAATAAGGCACGGGCTGCTGGCTGGCGGGGCCGTCTTGGGGATGAGAAGTCTGTACAATACAAAACTAGTCAGCTCAAAAAAAAAAAAAAAAAATCATTAGATGTCCACCTTGAGACCGTGGAATAACGTCTACTGAACCAGTGAGGCGCTTCCCTGTCAGTTTTAGATCCGCCCTTTGACTAGGGAGCAACCTGCAGTTGACGCAGCGTCCATGGGACACATTCTTGTTTATGTTCCTTAAACCGAGAGGTGGTACTTGATCCTTGGTACCCGTGACTACGAGTAACTCTCTGGAAATAAGTAATCTACCTGCCTGCTAATTACTCTTAGGAAAGGCCACTGGAGAGGAAACCAGGCAATTTCCACAAGCCGTAGTGTTTTTCGTCAGCCTTGTTATGGCATCATAGGTTACTAAGGACCCTGGTGGTACCGTATTCAAAAAAACAGGATCCATCCCTTCGTTTTGAATCTCAAGTCATTGAGTACGTATTGTCAAGAATTCTAAGCTAACATTTCTTTAATGGTTTAAAGGTAAGAGAAATATTTTAACTGCTGAGAAGTGTGAATGTAAGAATCTGCCTTAACCACAGTAGAAACTATCAAAGTTCATTTTTCTGGCAGCTGTAGGAGAAATCTTAAATTCTGTTCATCTTGAGTTTTAAACAATATTTAGCCACGTTTCCTGGTTAAACATTTGGGATCTTAACATTTGGGAAAAACACAACATTCTAGTATTGTCAGTATTAATATTGTGATACTAAGATTCTCTACTTGCAGTCCTTGGCTCACCTGTTGAAATGAAAGCTGAATTTTTAGAGAGAGATTAATACTAATTTACATATGCTGGGCTATTTACCTTGGTGCTCCACCGTTTTTTTTTTTTTTTTTAATTTTTTTTTCTGTGAAGTTAAATACATTATTACGTTCAGGGTATGAATTCTTGAAAGGAAGGTTGGGATCTTATTTGATTTTCTTTTTTTTTTTCTTCAATGCTTGCATTTGATGAGTCTTCAATATAAACTGGTTAAAAATCAGTTATTGAAAATTTTCTATCTCCTTTGTGTATGGCCAGAGTATTAGTGGACAAAGCCAAGGATTATTTTTGTTCTCAATAAGGTTAAGCCAGTTTGGGAGTTATAAAACTGTAAGTGAAATTACATGTGAACAGGTACAAGATATTGTATGCTTAACATTTTGATTCTGCATTAGGTTTACCTTGTGTTGGATTTCTTTTAAAAGAAAAAAGTTTTAAGATTAGCTCCATCCATAACATTTTTTTCTTCTTTTCTGTTTTAGGATATTAGAAATGGCTACTCCCCAGTCACTTTTCATCTTTGCAATCTGCATTTTAATGATAACAGAATTAATTCTGGCCTCAAAAAGCTACTATGATATCTTAGGTGTGCCAAAATCGGCATCAGAGCGCCAAATCAAGAAGGCCTTTCACAAGTTGGCCATGAAGTACCACCCTGACAAAAATAAGAGCCCGGATGCTGAAGCAAAATTCAGAGAGATTGCAGAAGGTAAATAAATGCCAATCTCTGAAGTGTCATGACTATTAACTACTAAGGAGAATGATAGGTGGAGTGGGATTTATGTATAGATATTGCGTGATTCCCTGAGATGATTTTCTTATTACAGATGCTTTGATTCCTGAATAAATACATGAAAGGATAATAGATAATTTTATTGGTATACATATCTAAACATATTGAAAATTTATTATTCTATGTTATTTATAAGATCACTGTTGTTTCTATGACAAAAAGAATTTTAGGTACCCCAAATTCTTATCAACTAACTTATGAAACAGAGTATTTTGCCATTTTAAACATTAAATACTTAAAAATTAAACTAGACTCTAAAGTGCTTTATTCACTTGATCTGCGTTTCAAAGCCATATTTGTCTTTAAAAAAAAATTGAAACAAATTTTGATTTCGGACTAGCTGTAAAACAAATTGCACCTGCTGAGCATTCAGTAATTGTTGGGTGAAGGTAACCGAGCAGGGAGTTAGAATTAAACATTTACTTAAGCAAGGAGGTGCAAAATCTTAATTCCTATTAATTGGTTATAGTTGATGGTTTAATTTTTTAATACAATTAATGATTTCACACAAATATGAAGCTTAAAGAACTCTGTAATTGTTGCCCACGTGTTTATTTGTAGTAATGGTAGCATTTAATAACTATTTATTGAGTATTATAGATGACATTGTGCCAACTGCTGATAATACAGCAGTTAATAAGACAGTTTCTACCTTGTTTTATAAGTTTGATTAACTTGATGCTTTTATTTGTAGTGTTTTGCTTTTATTTCTGATGTGAAATTCTTCCCTAAAATAATAATATTCAGTTCACTTACTTGAAGAGATTTGAATGTATGTAGTTTTGAAGATTTTATCTTCAGTTACTAAAAATATTTTTATCTCTTTCAGCATATGAAACACTCTCAGATGCTAATAGACGAAAAGAGTATGATACACTTGGACACACTGCTTTTACTAATGGTAAAGGACAAAGAGGTAGTGGAAGTTCTTTTGAGCAGTCATTTAACTTCAATTTTGATGACTTGTTTAAAGACTTTGGCTTTTTTGGTCAAAACCAAAACACTCGATCCAAGAAGCATTTTGAAAATCATTTCCAGACACGCCAGGATGGTTCCAGTAGACAAAGGCATCATTTCCAAGAGTTTTCTTTTGGAGCTGGGTTATTTGATGACATGTTTGAAGATATGGAGAAAATGTTTTCTTTTAGTGGTTTTGACCCTACCAATCGGCATACAGTACAGACTGAAAATAGATTTCATGGATCTAGCAAGCACTGCAGGACTGTCACTCAACGAAGAGGAAATATGGTTACCACATACACTGACTGTTCAGGACAGTAGTTCTTTTTCTGTTCTCACTAAATCCAACTAGTTGACTCTTCCTCATTATCTTTGATGCTAAACAATTTTCTGTGAACTATTTTGACAAGTGCATGATTTCACTTTAAACAATTTGATATAGCTATTAAATATATTTAAGGTTTTTTTTTTTTTTGACAAATTCAGCAACATTCAACTAGTAGACAAAATGCTAATTATTTCCCTGATTAGGAAAGTTTCTTTAAAAAACACATTATTTTGCCTAGTTCTTTTTCTCTACCTGCCCTTGGGCTCACTAATGTCACCAGTTTCATTACCAAGAAAAGATTGAGTTTACCTGATTAAACTTTAAAAGTTATTGTAGATTTAAGTTGTGTGAACCTAATGATTTTTGCAGTTAAACCTTTACTAATTGAAAGTTGCATGTTCTGTAACGTCTGTGACTTGGGTTGCAGAATGTACATGAAACTGTATAATTGAGTCATTCAGCAAAGGAGAACAGTATCTTGGTTAATTGCTACTGAAAGGTTGAGAAAGGGATGGTTTCATATTTACCACAGCACTCGGCCTTTCTACAGTAGAACTGGGGTAAAGGAAATGGTTTTATTGCCCATAGTCATTTAGGCTGGAAAAGAGTTGAAAACTTATGAAATATTGCCAAGAGATTGTCATGTGTTTGGTCCCAGGCTAAAAGTGATTTTGTAGTGTTAAAATCATAGCTACTTATATATCTTTTCACATTTCTTTCTTAGTTGTAGGCACTCTTAGGTCTTAATACGGATTTATGTGTTTGTGTGTGTAGTTTCTCCTCTTGCTACTCATCTTTATCTAGAGATTGACTAATACCTCATTCTGTTTGTAAAACCAGCCAGTAATTTCTGTGCAACCTTATTATGTGCAATATTTTTAAATCGTGAGAAATGTGTGCTTTTGTTTTCAGATAGACTTATTTCTTTAGTTCTGCACTTTTCCATATTATACTCCATATGAGTATTAATCCTATGGATACATATTAAAACAAATGTCTCATACAACATTGTTTGTGAGAGAAATATAAATATTTACAACCTGATATTCATTGTTGTTTTATTGTTAAACGTTTATTATGCAACTCTGGAGGTATAGAGGGCATATAAGCTATGGGACATATGCTGATTGCAGTCTATATTCATGAAGTTACTTTTGACTAACCTGAAAACTCTGATAGGATTTTGTTTGTCATTTGGTAATTTCTACTGCATTCTTCTGTCACAAGTTTTGATAGCTTGAAGATATTTTTAATTATAATTTTGTTGTGTTTGTTTGCTAGGAGCAGGCGTTCCTGCTCCCAGTTCTTTCTTCTTTAGGCCTGGTTGAGAGAAAGCAGAAACTTTACATAAAGCCGTATTTCTTAATCATCTTTAATTTGAAACTTAAGAAAATGAAGTTATTCTGTTATATTTATGTAACTTATTTCCTGGAAGTTATATCTACTAGTTTTGTTTGATAATAAAATTAGCGATACCTTGAATTTTGGGCTGAGGATTATCTGTAGCCTATTAAAAAAAAATCAAGTTTTGAGACATTACAGTAATATATAAAGCAGAAGAGTGTGGATTGGGAAATAAATGAGAAAAACCACAATCAGGATGTCCTGGAGAAGCTTTAAGGATTAGATTTGGGTGAGGTTGTAGAATTCATTCATACTAAATTTATTGGAGAACTGCATTGGAAAGCTCTGCTGTTTGCTGCTTCCTCCAGGTAAACAGTTGTTAACAAAAGTAACTTTTTCCTCAGGCAAGGGACTAAACAAGTCTTGAAAGAAAGGGGTTATTTGGGGGAAGACTTCCCAGTTGAGAGTATTAGGGTGTGAGGTGAAGGCAGAGTAGAGGTGAAGTGAATTTTCTCTTGAAGGTCAAGAGGGTGCTGGTGAGAAATGGCAGCACTCCCAGAGTAAAGCCTCCTTATGTTGGCTTGGTGGGAAACAACTCTGTATGCAGACCACATACTCACCTGTGGGTACCTGCTGGTTAAAAAACCCTGACAATTTAGCTGGGTGTGATGGCATGCACCTGTAGTCTCAGCTACTCTGGAAGCTGAGGTGGGAGGATCACTTGAGCTCAGGAGTTTAAGGCTGCAGTGAGCTATGATTGGCCACTGCCTGGCAATTTACTGAGAACCATCGCTCCTATTCAAAAGAGGTTTAATACAGACACATAACTGTTGAAGAAACTGCTTTTCTCAGCTATCTGTGCAATTTGATCTAATCCTTCATAAATATACTGATGTCCAAAGAATGTCAGACATTTAAGGAAAACTGACAGCTAGGAAAAGAAGCCCTAATGAGTAGCACTGACAATATAATTCAGAGATTGAAAGAATTTAAGATTCTAGTATCAGATTTTTTAAATAGAATATTGCATCAACAAATACAGTTCTTGTCTTAACCTGTTTACTTCAGGATTTCTTTAATGATGGTGTCAGAACAGATGAAGTAATGTGAACTCACATTTGGTTTACAATTACATCTAATAGCCAAAGCCAATGGGTGGTAGATGTGTGGTACAGGTGTTCCCTACTATGCAGGCCTACTTTGTCCTGTGAAATTCATATTCTTCCTCATATCTCAACTTTGTTACTCAACTTCCTCACAAACTTCTCTCCAGAGGTTGCCCTAATGTGGAGCTACCTAAATAATTTATTGTGCAGTTCTGTTTACTGTTATTCATTATGATACACCATAAGTGGTGAGCAGGACGGTGGGGGTGATTGCATTCTTGTGGAAAAAGACAAGCAATAACCATATGAATAAATTATAAACTGATAAAGTATGGAGAAAGAAAATGTAGCACAGGAGAGGAGAATTGGGAGAGCAGGCAGGTTGAGGATGTGTTGCCATTTTTGACAGGATTGTCAGTGTTGGCCTCATTGAGAAGGTAAATTTGAGCAGAGACTTGAAGGGAATTGTTTGTACAGAAGGTGGAAGCGTATGTGGGAAGTTGTAGGAATGGCAAAGAAGTGAGCATAACTGGAGGCCAGTGAGCAAACCAGAGTAGTAGAAGATGAATTCATAAAGATAAGAGGGGTTGAAAGCAGATCACCTAGGGCCTTGCCAACCTTTGTAAAGGATTTGACTTTGGAATAATGGCTGAGCTTGGAGCAGATAAATGACTTGATCTTTAAATCATTTTAAAAGGGTCACTCCACCTGCTTTATTCAGAATAGACATAGAGGGGCAATGGTGAAATAGGGAGACAGTTGGGAGGCTATTTCAGTATTCTAGGATGAAAAATTGTTGCAGCTTGTGCATTGCATGAGGGTGGCAGCAGTGGAAGTGGTTGGATTCCAGATGTATTCTGCAAGTAGAGCTACCAGGATTTGCTTATGGATTAGATAAGCAAAAGTAGGTGTAAAAGACAGAGGAGAAAACTATGATTCTAAGCTTCATGTTCTGAGTAACTGGAAATACAGAGTTGCCTTTAAGATGGGAGAGGCTGCAGAAAGAAGACATTTAGGAGGAAAAATCAGAAGTTCAGCTTAGATATACCAAATTTGAGATGATGAGTAAATGGGTGGAGATGTGTCTGAAGTTTGGGAGAGAGAGTGAAGCTGGAAATACACATTTTGGGACTGTCAAAATATGTGATATTTAAAACTTTGAGAGTAGGTGAAATTACTGAGGGAAAGTGTAGACATATAAAAAGCAATTGAATAACTGAGTCCCCCGGTACTCTAAAAATCCAAAAAAAATGAGGAGCCTACAAAGGCATCTGAGAAGCAGCAGCCAGTGAGTAATGAGTTTTGTGTCTTGGAAGGAATTGAAATAAATATATCAAGAAGTACAAAGCGGCCAGGCATGGTGGCTCACACCTGTAAACCTAGCACTTTGGGAGGCCAAGGCAGGTGGATTGCTTGAGGTCAGGAGTTTGAGACCAGCCTGACCAACATGATGAAACCCTGTCTCTACTAAAAATACAAAAATTAGCCAAGTGTGATGGCAGGTTCCTGTATTCCCAGCTACTTGAGAGGCTGAGGCAGGAGAATCACCTGCATCCAGGTGGTGGAGGTTGCGGTGAGCTGAGATCATGCCACTGCACTCCAGCCTGGATGACAAAGCGAGACTCTGTGTCAAGGAAAAAAAAAAGAAAGAAAAAAAGAAGTAGAAAGTGATCAGCCTTGTAAAATGCTGCCACTAAGTCCAGTAAGATGGTGACTGAGAACTAACCATTGTTGTTTTTAGCAATACTGATATCAAAAATGACCTGAATGCCAATTTCTGTCAAGTTGTAGGAGTTATCCTGATTGGAGCAGGTTTAAAACAGAATAGCACAAGATTAAGTGCTCTTAAATTATTTGAAAAAGAAAACATTTCTGGACCGAATTTTTATCATGGACTTTTTAGTAGAGTATCGGCTATGATTCAATCCATGTAGCAACAGCTTATTCTTCAGAATGATGTTCTATAGGAGTAAGAAGTATGCTATGAAAAAAAAATCATGTTTAAATAGATTTGTGAAATCTGGGTTGGGATTCAAACCTTGTTAAATATGTTTCTTTTTAGGTGAGTGCTAGGGTCTGAATGGTTATGTCCTCCCCATATTCATATAGTATTAGGAGATAGGGCGATTATAGTATTAGGAGATAGGGCAATAGAGTGATGGTCAGGGGGCAGAATTCTCATGAATGGGATTAGTGCCCTTGTAAAAAGGGCCCAAGGGAGATCACTCATTTTTTCTACCATGTGAGGTTAGAGAAGATCTATGAGGAAGAGGGCTGTCACCAAACAGTCAATCTGCTAGTGCCTTCATCTTAGACTTCTCAGCCCCTAGAACTGTGAGAAATAAATTTCTGTTTTTTATAAGCCACACAGTCTATGGCATCTTGTCATGAGTCTGAACAGACTGAGACAGTGAGCTGCTCAGAATTCTCAACATACTAATCTATGTTGTGAATCTTTGGTAGAGATATCAAATATTGTTTGCTCAATTTATTGGACCATGGAAACATTTTTACTAAGTACCCTTAACCATATCCAAGTGTGCCACAGTAAAAGCTTGGTAAATACTGGCCTAAATAAAAGTGAAAAAAAAATCATATCATAATAAACCTTTGGAACATGTGCATGAACACATACCAAAGCAAGGATGATAGCATATGTTATGTTGGTACTTGTGTTGCATTATAAAAAAAAAAAGTATTTGAATTTACTATGATTGAAAAAGATTATCCTATCACAGCCCATTATGATGGGCTTTAGCCTACATTTCATCAACAAGCTTTTCTTCTTTTGATCACTGTTGTAGCTACTTGAATAATATTGTTTCCTCAGGACTATTTTACACCTACAATAGCCATCATCAAGCAAATTATAAGAGGATAATTTATGTAAATGAAAACCCCTTTATTATTCTCCCAAGAAAATAAAAGTAATTTTTGTTGTTATATTTTTACAAGAAGACAGTATTTGCAGACAGAAAAACCAAACTGTGACTATAAAGAAAAATGGGAAATCATCTTACAGTCTACTAGGGTTTGGATGTTTGTCCACTCTAAAACTCATGCTGAAATTTGATCCCCAGTGTTAGAAGTGGGGCCTAATGAGAAATGTTAGGGTCATAGGGGTAGATCCCTCATAAATAGTTTAATGCCTTTTTTCAGGAGTGAGTTCTGACTTTATTAGTTCCCACAAGAGATATTTGTTAAAAAGAGCCTGACACCACCCCTGTTTCTCTCCCTTGATTCCTCTCTCATCATGTGATCTCCATATACACTGGTTCCCCTTTGCCTTCTGCCATGAGTAGAAGCAGTCTGAGGCCCTCACCAGAAGCAGATGCTGGAGCCATGATGCACAGCCTGCAGAAGTGTAAGTCAAATAAACCTCTTTTCTTTAGGAATTACCCAGCTGCAAGTATTTCTTTATAGCTACACAAAACAAACCAAGACAGTCTAATCCTTTTTGTGGCGGTGGTGGCCCATCTGGAACAGCCGCTGCAGGGACGCCAGTTGCAGTGGGGGAGGTGCAGCTGGGCTGTGTGCTCCATGGAGGCTGCAGGGGCTGGGAACAGGTGGGAGCCCTCTGCTCCCAGGCACACCTGCAGCCACCCTGTGCTCTTAGGGTGCCTGGGAAGACCCCTCCCCCTGCAGGCTTGGAAGTGCTTGCTCCCACTCCCTGGACTCCCTGCTCCCAGTGCCTGCTCCAATTTTGGACCAAAGTTGAGGCCCAGCCCATGTGCTGTCGCAACTTGGCCAGGTGTGCATGTGCTTGGGGTGGCACTGACACACCAGCTCCCTGCTGCCTCGGTCCTCACTGGACTTTGGGTGCCAATGAGCATGGGAGGGAAGCTGAGGTGGGGCTGAGGGTGGCTCAGCATGGGCCTGCAGGTGCTCCTCAGTGCGGACAGCCAGGGTGCCATGGCCAACATGTTGATGATGGCAAGAGGCAGACAAGTTCCGGGCAGGAAGGGGCTGGTCCTCAGTGAAACCTCTTCTTCAAGCCAGGAACAGCCTGAAGCCTGGGGGATGGACTGCCAGTTCCAGGTTTAGTCTGCCGCCTGGAATGAAAACTTATGGTGCTTTTTCCAGACCCACCCACGGCTAACCATGGACTAATCAGCACATGTTTCCTCCTTCAAGCCCATAAAAACCCCAGATTCAGCCAGACTTACACAGATGTGGGGACTACCAGTTGCAGGAAGGAGTCACCTACTTCGGGTCTTCTTAACTTGTAGGGACTACCCGCCTGTGGAAAGGAGCTACCCACTTTGGGTTCCTTGAGAGCTCTTATGTTGCTCAATGAATGTCCTCTCTGCCTTACTCACCCTCCAGTTGTCTGCGTACCCCGTTCTTCCTGGACGTGGGACAAGAACTCCAGATGCACCAAATGGCGGGACTGAAAGAGCTGTAACACAAACAGGGCTGATACACTCACCCCCTCCTCCACTTGCCATGTTGTGGGAAATGAAGAGAGAAGAGATGCACCCTTTGGGGAGCTCAGACCTAGGGGCTCCCTAAGTCACAGCTGTGCCACCCTCTTTGGGGCTCTGTAGTTCCTGGTGTCTCCAAGCTTCTGGGTGCCACTGTGTTCCCCTTGTCCAGATGTGAGTGCCTGCAGCAGAAGCTGCATGTGGTATATCTGGTCCAGCTGCACCCTTGCACAGAGCTGGCACCTGTGCTGGCACCTGGAGCTGTCTGACCCACCACAGCAGCTGGCGTGCCTGGCTGTGTACAGTGGCTGCTACGCTCACTCACACACCCCTCGCCATGCTGCATCTGGCTTCCCCTTGGCTGGTTTGGGATCTGGGCCATTAGCACAAGCTGAGCACAGTCTGCATGGCCAAGTGGGCAGAATGAGCCCAGCAGATGTGAGCAATACTCAGGCAGAAGGGGCTGCCGGCCACAGAGGTTTCCAGCTGGTGAAGTAACACCCCAAGGATCCTGTGACACTTTTACTATAGCTCTATACATATTTTGGTGAAATATCCTTTGGTTTTGCAAAACAATGTGATGAACAGAAACAGATTAAAATACTAATATAAATGAATAGTTAATTACAGAGTCTTGCTGGAATTAACACATTTTTTTACTTTGCATATATGAATAAATGAAAATTATGCATCTTGTACTCCATGTACCCTTTTATAATAAAGTTTCCAGTAAGTGCCTACAAAATGGTCTTATGTTGTGGGAGAACCCAAAGGATTCACCAAAAAATAAATCATTAAAAAAGTGAAAGAAATGAAAAACAACAAATCTAGAAAAGCAATGTGTAGAGTTTTGTTGGGAAGAGTTGCAAAGAAATGAGCAGTATTTGGTGGGGTAGTGGGGTCAAAAGAAGTTTCCTTACTAAGCAGTAATAATTAGTTTAACATATTTGTGAAAAATAATATCAGGTGCTGAAATGATGGAGCAATGTCTTCAAAGATCTGAAGGGGAAAGTGCTTTTGAACTGAGGCCTAAACAGACACATTATTAATAGAGGATGAGACCAAATTAATGCATTTTGAAAATGTAAGGACTGAAAGATTACCACCCACATACCCTTTATGAAAAAACCTGGCTTTTATTCTACATGACAATGTACAAAGAAAAGGAACAATATTGAGTTCAAGAGACAATGGCAGCTGAATTATACACCCTCAGGAGAAAATAAAGCTAGAAAGAAATTGAGAGTATACATTAGAATTTGACACTTGGAAGTTTCTTTTGGGAAACAAGAAATATTTTGTGTCATGGATCTATTTACTCAATTTACAATGAAGTTGTTTGCATTATTATATTATAAATGTTTTCCAATCAGTGTATAAACAAAGAAGGGAGGATTTAATTATATTTATAGGATAATCATGTGAAATGCACCTAACATATCGGGAAATGGAAGGAGAAAGGAACATGGAAGGTGAAGTGTAAGAAAAGATTAGTGTATTAATTATATTATCTTTCATAGTAGGTAATCAATTGACTCTGTCTAAAGTTATAAATCAAAGACTGGTGATTTAAGCACATTATTTTAAATTTTAATGACAATCAGAAAATCTGACAACAGACACAGGTAACATGATAGCTTTTAAGAAATGTGACTGGGAGTCAGGGGAAGATTTACTTTGCATTTTACTTCAATTTGTAATGTTTGAATTTTTGTTTGTGAATGCATGTTTCCCACATTAGTATATTTTTAAGGAAAACAACAACAACAAACCCTGGTGTTTCAGTCAGGATGGCTGCAGCAGCAGGTAACAGAAAACCCTAAATTAAATTTAATACATAAAATGAGCTGAGCAATAAAAGGCTTATTTTCTTCTCTAACAAGAGGTACAAAGGTCAGGCAGCTGCAGGAATGGTATTGCAGGAATCTGGTTTTGCTTCTTAGTAGCTGTCTTGGCTCTGACCTCTCTGTGTGTTGGCTGCATCCTCAGGCTGGTAATAAAATGGTTGTTATGAGAAATGAAACCTTTTCTAGAATGTCCTCAAAACACTTTCCCTCCCATCTTTATTGGCCAGAAATGCTACCTGTTGCTACAAGTCCATGCCCAAACTAATCACTAGTAATGGGAATATGATGACCACAATTGATGTAGGTCAACAGTTAAGACCCAACATGGTGGTCTGTTCTAGTCTTCCCTGAAACTCATCATCACATGGAAAAGGGTGGTGCTTTAGTCTGTTTAGTGCTACTATAACAGCATATCACAGACTGTGTAGCTTATAATCAAGATAAATTTATTTCTCACAGCCCAGATGCTGGGAAGTCCAAGATCAAGGTGCTGATATCTGGTAAAGGCTTTCTTGCAGTGTCATAACATGGCAGAAGGTATCATATGGGAGAAAGAGAGAGAGAGAGAAAGAGAGAGAGATAACTCATCTTTTTGTAAGGGACCCACTCCCATGATAATGGCATTAATTCATTCATGAGGACAGAGCTCTCATGACCTAGTCACCTCTTAAAGGCCACACCTCTTATCATTGTAACATTGGGGATTAAGTTTCTAACATATGAACTTTGGGAGACACATTCAAATGATAGCAGGTGGATATCTAGAAAAAAATATATTAGAGGGGAATGAGAGAAGTATTTGTATCCTACAACCACTTGAATATTAAAATTTAAAAACAGACCTCAGTGATTTTTACCATCTTTATTTTCTTTATGATTTCTTCCTTACTATTAGATTATTTAGATGTTTTAAAAGAGGATTGGGCTCTTTTTGTACCCATGAATGATGACTGCTTTTTTTTTTTTTCTGGTTAGGAACAAATCTCACCTTAAATACTATGGAATCTTGGTGTTGGTAGATGACATTTTTGGTTCCAACTATTTGAGACAGATTCCAAAGTTCCATGATGTAATAATTTATGATTTTTTTGAAGTATAAAATTGAGTTGCAATTGCATGCCTTAATAGTCTACTCTTCACTCAGGTAGTAAGTGAGCATAGCTACCAATTCAAAATCTATGTATAAAGATGTCTTTGGGTGGTTTATAAAGAAAATTATCTTTATCTTTGGGTAAAGACTACTTTATGTAGGCATTGATAAATGGTGTTCATTATATTAGAGATCCGAGTCTCTTTAATCAAGGTCAATACTTTTTTTTTTTTTTTTTTTTTTTTTCCTGCCTGGAGTTGGTTGTGATCATGACTCCTTTACTCAGTAATCAAATCTTTTGTGGACTACCTTTCTCCACTATGTCTCATCCTGCCATGGTCACACCTAAATTTCCCTCATCAATTTGAATACTGGCTTTGAATTTGAAACTACTGGCCTTTAGGGAGTCAAATCTACACCTGGATTATTTCCCTTAGCCTTGGCCCTGGAAACTCCTTGTTTTCACTCTCTCCCAAACAACTGATGCTGTTGAGGTCCCAAGGATGCCTCATGGTCGAGTCTTTTTGAGTTGTGATACATTATGCAATTATCACTCACTAAATTTGCAGTTTCAATCAGTATTGCAGACACTTTCAACTATTCAATATTAGGTTTAATTTCATATTATTTAAATATAATTGTACATAACAGTTACTTGAAGAAGCATTACATGATTCATTACATATATTAGGGAAAAGTCATTACAATTCTCCACTGACATTTCACAATTTACTTTTAGTTACAACTAAGTGTATTAATAGGTAGGTAATAATTTAAAAGTGTTACAACATTTTCTTGTTTTAAGTAAATTTTACCTTAGCATTTTCTAAATGGTTATTCTAGAATAGGTCTTATATTACATATTTTATAAATAGAAATGGAAGGGATGGTGTTTGCTAATGAATATTATTTGGTTCTTTCTTTTCATTTTTGTCTTTTAGGTAATACTGGTTCTTATTCTTTGATGCATAGATCAGTAATATAGGCATATAGATCTGGGACATAAGATATGAAGAACAACATTTTTCTTTGCTTCACAGGGAGGCTTATGATCCATTCATCTCTGTTCCCTTCTCTGTGTAGGTAAAAGAGTTTATTAGTCAGCATCAGTTAATTGATGCTGTGATAACCACCCCCAAAATCTTAGTGACTTAGCACTATAAACATTTTTTTTCTCATTCATACGAAATCTGCTGTGGGTCCAGTTTTTTTTCCATGGCAGCTCTCTACTACCTGATGAGACATTAGTGCTGACTCATAAATTATGGCTCTACTAGTTTAATACAAGACTTTTCTGGCTATCAGATAAAGAAATAAGAGTCTCCCATTGTCAAATGCTTTGGTCTGGAAGTGACACATATACTTCACCCCACTGGCCAGGTATGGTCTTATGATGCCATCTAAGAGAAGGGATCTAGAAGTATAATCTTTTGTGTGACTGGGAGGTAGAGTAGAGTTGGAAAATGGTAAATGTTAGCAGTATCTACCTCAGAGAGGTACTTTGTAGGTTATAGAAAATTTTTCAGGAGACAGATGATCTCCAATTTTGCAACACTCAATATACACATCATAGTAATTGTGTAAAAGTAAATAGGGTTACACCAATGGAATGTATGTGTTTTCTATACAAGAATAGAATAGGTAAGGGCAATAGAACATGCTAGAGTAAAATATATTTCAAATACATTTCCTTAAATGACGGAATAGTACTATCAAAATAAAATATTTCTAATAATTTTATTATAAATAAATTCTATATTTTGTATTTTTGCATAAGGAGTAGCTGTAAACCAGCATTTTCCAAAGTGTGTTATATTTATGTTAAATGAAAATAAGAATTTTATAGTGAAGTATGGGAAACTCCTGGTTTCAAAAATTTCCTTATTACATGAAGATTTCTCAGAGTGTTTAATATGTTAATTTTCATTGGATGTCCTAAAGCAGATATAGTTTGAGGCATTTCTAAAATCTATAATCAGGAAATCTTTTTTCAAGGAGCATCTCTCTGGATCAATTAAGTAAAAGAATAATTCTGTGTAATGCTGTTTGGAAACTCTAGACTAGACATACCTTTAAAAACCTAATTAAAGAATAAACTTTTGTAGTAAGGGTAAGGGCAAACCCCTAAAAACTTTACTCTAAAAGCTTGCCATGAACAAGTGTTAGGATGAATGTTTCTTACGGAGCTACTATGGACACTAAATAAAATTTACTAAAACAGTGATTTGACGAGAAAGTCATGACCTTAAAATGCAAAGTATGTGTGTATAGTGTTACCTTGCTTTTGTTTGTTATGAACACTAGGAAACTCCAGATTAAAGTTAGATATTGGTCCTAAAGACAGAATACTCATGATTTAAGAGACACAATATGCATGCATCTTAGTGAACAAGAGCATAAAAGTCCTTCTTTTCTTATTCCTGGGGTGCTTATTAACTTCTGTGTTTGTCTGCCACCTGGAAAATGATATAAAATTATGAACATAAAAGGCTAGTACTGGGGAAATTAGAAACTTCACCTAGATGGATTAAAAAAAGGCAAAGATAATTGCGCCTACTCATTCATAGCTGGTGCTCTTCTTTCTTCATAAAGAAATTGAAGTAATCTAAAAAGAACTCCCCAAGTTTCCCCATCATCCTTCGATAGCAGTGGCTTCACTTTCTCTGCCTTTCTGTAAGTCCCACTACCAGTAACAAACTATTAATATTCCCACTTACAGCTGACCCCTCCACTGTACACTGGATCACATCACTCAGGGCTTTCAAGGGCACTGCCTGAGAGATTATTCCCTTCTTCCTTCTTTTCCTATGTTACTTTTTTTTCCTTCCATTTAATAATGCCCCAGCAAACAAACCAGTTGCTATTTCTGTCAACAAATTTTTCTTTGTACCCCACTTATTCAACCAATTGTGGTCTCATTTCTTTGCTCTCCTTTGTAGCAAAGCTTTTCCTAAGAGTTTGCAATCCCACCATGCCACCGAAACTTCCCTTAGGGTTATCAGTGAGCTGCACATTGTGCAAGCAATGTCAGATAATGAATGAATCGGTCATTTCTCAGACCTAATTTTACAGTTCAACACTTTCCTCCTTGATAGTCTTTCTTTACTTATGTCCCAGAACACTGATCTCTGGGTTTTTCTTTCCTCCACTGGTTGCTCTTTCTCAGTGTCTTTTGTTGATTCCTCTTCCTCTCCTTTGCATCTTCTCAGTTCTGGTTCTTCTGTCCTCTCTCCCCTCTAGTTCTTTCTTATCTCCTCCTTTTCCCTCTTCTCCTTTTTGAATCTCTTCCCCTCCCACTTCCCCATTCCCTTTCCCTTCCCTTCCTTCCTCTTCTCCTTTCATCACTTCCATTCTCTTCTACTCCTGGTTATATTCGTTCCTTTGGTGAACTCTTTTCATCCCATAGTTTTAACCATCAATATGCCTGCCACTTCCAAATTTTTATCTCCAGCCAAGATTCATATATTAAAAACTCCAGATTCATATATCCAACTGTCCACTTAACTCAATGTGTCTAATGTGGTATTATGGATATTCCAACTCCGACCTGCTCCAGCTCAGCTGATTGTAAAGCCATCCTTCCAGTTGCTTTGGTTAAAACCCCAGAGTGATTCTTGATTTCTTTCATGCTCTTAGCACTCACACTCCATAGGTAATCCCACTGACTTTACCTTCAATATATTTTCAGTATCTGACAGCTTCCTATCAACTCTAATGTTAGTACCAGCATCATCTTTCATATGGATTATTAGGTAAAAGTAAGTTTTCATTCTTTGCCCCTTATTAGTCTGTTATCAAGCCAGCAATGAGAGTTATTCTTTTTAAAGATACATGAGAACTTCTTATTTTTCTGCCTAAAGCCTTCCATTTACTCCCTCCCCATTCCCAGTAAAAGCTAAATCATTTACAATAGTCTACAAAGTCCTACACAATCAGCTTACCTTCCCTTTACCTCACTGATTTTATCTTTGACTGCTTTTCCTCTTTGTATTAGTCAGGGTTCTCTAGAGGGTCAGAACTAACAGGGTATTTATTATAAATAAGGGACTTTATTAAGAAGAATTGACTCACATGATCACAAGGTGAAGTCCCATGATAGTCTGTCTGCAAGTTGAGGAGCAAGGCAGCCAGTGGTGGATCAATCTGTGGCCAAAGGCTTGAAAGCCCCTGGCAAACCACTAGTATAAGTCCAAGACTCTAAAAGCTGAAGAACTTGGAGTCGTATGTTCCAGGGCAGGAAGCATCCAGCACAGGAGAAAGATGAAGGCCAGAAGACTCAGCAAGTCTATTCTTCCACCTTCTCCTACCTGCTTTATTCTAGCTGCACTGGCAGCTAATTAGATGGTGCCCACCCAGATTGAGGATGGGTCTGCCTCTCCCAGTCCACTGACTCAAATGTTAATCCCCTTTGGCAATACTCTCACAGAACATCCAGGAACAATACTTTGCATCTTTTAATCCAGTCAAGTTGACACTCAGTATTAACCATCACACCCTTCTTCATTCTGTACTAGCCAGATAGGAATCCTCACTCGTCCAGGAACATGCCAGGCAAGCTTTCTCTTTAGGGCCTTTGCACTAGCAGGTCCCTCTGTTTGGAGCATTCTTCCATTATACAGCCAATCCCTTCAGCTTCTTCCAGCCTCGGCTCACCTGTCACCTCTTCAATGGGGCCTTTCTGGCCACCCTATTTAATATCACACTGTGTCCCTCCTCCCTCACACTCTCCATCCCTTTATCTTACTCTGTTTTTATTTTCACACAGCACTTATCACCTTATTTAATTACTTCTTATTATTATCTGATAGAATATAAGCTACTTGGAGGTAGGGATCTCTCACTGTTGTGTCTCAAGTGCCTGTATCTGTGACAGGTGTAGAGTAAATTTTCCATAACTATTTAGTGAATAAGTAAATTAGATGTCATATGTGTCTATCTCATATTTTGATTTTCTGAAACATTACAAAATCCTTTACTTACATGATAAAATAGATTCATCTGCATTGGGACATCTTCCTTATACCAAATAAATGATATCTGTTCATAAAGATATTGTGATATAGATTTAGTCATCCACAAAATTAAAAATTTTTTTTTTTTTTTGAGATGGAGTCTCGCACGATAGCCCAGGCTGGAATGCAATGGTGTGATCTCAGCTCACTGTGACCTCCGCCTCCTGGGTTCAAGCGATTCTCCCACCTCAGCCTCCTGAGTAGCTAGGATTACAGGTGTGCACCACCACACCTGGATAATTTTTGTGTTTTTAGTACAGACAGGGTTTCGCCATGTTGGCCAGGCTGGTCTCAAACTCCTGGCCTCAGGTGATCCACCGGCCTTGGCCTCCCAAAGTGCTGGAATTACAGGCATGAGACACCGTGCCCGGCTCAAAAAATGTTTTTTTAATTCCAAATGATAGCATCGTTTTTTCTACAACTTTTCTATCATTATTTTTCTTCCAGACATTTTAGTGTGAGAAAATAATTTTCTGTTCAAATGCCATTGTCCAAACTGTCAGAGATACTATCTTATAAGGAATTATGATTGGAAGGAAACAAAATCAGTTTATATATCAACACTGGTGGATCTTGAGATACTTAGAAAACTAGGACACATCCCTTCGGTTATGAGATCAGAGGGGAACTTAAAAAAAAAAAAGACTTTTACCTTGTTAGAAAGTTAAAATCAAGTGTGAACTCTTTTTATGTAGACGCCCTTTGTGCGAGTTTATTTTTTAAGGACTTTTATTTATCTTTTTTTTTTTTTTTTTTTTTTTTTTTTTTTTTTGAGACAGGGTCAGCTGGGCAGTGGCAGGATCCTGATCATAGCTCACTGCAATCTTGAACTCCTGGGCTCAAGCCATCCTTCAGCCTCAGCCTGGACTGCAAGGCATATGCCCCAATATCTGGCTAATTTTAAAATTTTTATCTTCTTTTTTTTATGTAGAGACAGAGTCTCACTATGTTGCCCAAGCTAGTCTTGAATTCCTGGCTTCTGGTCTTGAATTCCTGGCCTCAAGTAACGCTTGCATCTCCACCTCCCAAAGTGCTGGGATTACAGGCATGAGCCACCATGCCCAGCTGAGGACCTTTAAAAGAGCAACTCCTCCCTGCCTCAATTCCTCTGAGCTGCTTGTTTTGGCACAGTGACATGCAACTGAAATTTCATCTTCAAGCCATAATAAATGGTATACTGAAAATTTCCCCTATTTGTTAGTTACAAACAAAACAATTTTGTCTTTTCCTCCACTTCCAGAATATTTTCAAATTGGTCATATAGGAGGTCAAAAGAAATCTCTATGAATTCATGTTTAGACAATCTATAAAGTATGATTCAGCTGGGACTGTTAATGGAAAAGACTGATGTGAACCTGGTATTACCAATGGCCACTTTATGGGACCTAAAAAAGAGCTTCATAGAGGATTTCAGAGTCATTTAGCCCTAGATCCAGCTATGCCTGAAGCCATCTTTCCTTGAACACTTCAGTTATGTGAGACAAAAAAGTCTCCTTTTCACTTCAGCTAATTTGAATTGAATTCTAGCACTTGCCACTCACATGGACCCTTTATCAAGTGTCAAGAGCAACAAGGAGTTACACTGAGTTTCCCCAGAGAAAGAAGGAGAAAGATAGAAGCACAAGGGAAGCTAATGTTTAGATCGCAAGATAGAAACGTGCTGCCCAAGTGGAGGGAGAAATCCTCTGAGGTTGGGAGGACGCAGGGTGTCTGATTAATGAATGGTAGGGCTTTCCTCCCACTCAGTTGCCCTGGAGGATTTCATAGAGATGGCACATTCATGCCTGTGATTTGTTCCTTAAGTGCCTCAGCCTTTTTTTTTTTTTTTTTTTTTTTTTTAGACGGAGTCTTGCTCTGTCGCCCAGGCTGGAGTGCAGTGGCGTGATCTCTGCTCACTGTAAGCTCCGCCTCCCGGGTTCAGGCCATTCTCCTGCCTCAGCCTCCCGAGTAGCTGGGACTACAGGCGCCCGCCACCACGCCTGGCTAATTTTTTGTATTTTTAGTAGAGATGACGTTTCACTGTGTTAGCCAGGATGGTCTCGGTCTCCTGACTTTGTGATCCACCCGCCTCAGCCTCCCAAAGTGCTGGGATTACAGGCGTGAGCCACTGCGCCCCGCCAAGTGCCTCAGCCTGAAGAACAGTAGTAACCCCTGTGACCAATCCTGTGATCAGTGTAGGGTATAGGGCTCCCCAAATATTGTGCTATGGCCTAACAGGCTTATCCAGTTGCCTCAGTGTGTTATAAAATGTTTTTCATTTTTACTGTATTCCCAGATGTAAAAAAAGAGATTGGAAAGCACTAGAAGAGGATTGCCATGTGAGGTTTCTATCATAGGGCTTGTAGCAGGCAAATCATCACCCCCCAAAGATGTCCAGGCCCTAATCCCCAGAATCTGCGAATATGTTGGGTTACCTGGCAAGGGGCAATTAAGGTTGCAGATGGAATTAAGTTGTTAACCAGATGGCTTCAAAATAAGGAGATTATTCTGGATTATCCGTGTGGACCCAGTGTAATCACAAGGGTTTTTAAATGGGAAAGAGGGAAGCAGAAGAGTTAGAATCTCTGGGAGATGGCATCATCCTGAGAAAGACTGGAGCTGCCATTGCTGGCTTTGAATATGGAAGAAGGGGCCACTAACTGGGGAATGCAGGCAGCCTCTCAAAGCTGGAAAAGGTAAGAAAATGAATTCTCTCCCATGGTCTCTAGAAAGGAACACGGGCCTTCTTGACACCTTGACTTTAGACCAGTGAGGCCCACTGTGGACTTCTGACCTTCGGAACTATAATGCAATAAATTTGTGTTGTTTTTGTCCACTAAGTATGCGGCACATTGTTACAGCTGCAGTAGGAAACTCATAAAGTGTCCTATGGATGGAAGTTCTGTGCTTGATGGCAGTGCAGGCAACAGCAAGAGGATCAGTAACAATGATGACAGATGTGGACTAAGGGCCAGGCCCGCCCAATTTTGCTATTATTGTGTTAGTCCCAGGATTCTTGTACATTTCTCAAGGGGATAGCAGGTGCATCTGTAATGATGCTATTGACCTCCCATCAGCAGGTAGGTGGGAGATCCAAACCGGATTTAAGTTGATTTGGAAAGTTA
Source organism: Macaca nemestrina (assembly GCF_043159975.1). Classification (NCBI taxonomy): domain Eukaryota; kingdom Metazoa; phylum Chordata; class Mammalia; order Primates; family Cercopithecidae; genus Macaca; species Macaca nemestrina. The sequence goes on along the minus strand of NC_092128.1, from coordinate 50,672,578 downwards.
GGTTCTTGGACCAGAATGTCATGGAACAAATTTATACCCAATAATATGCCTTATCAATTATGTAACATCAATTTTGAATCTTATTCACTTATACTCTCTTGAAGTCACTTTTTGAACCAATTACCAATATCATGTCTTTTTTTTTTTTTTTTTTTTTGAGACAGGATCTCACGCTGTTGCCCAGGCTGGCGTGCAGTGGTGTGATCTCAGCTCACTGCAACCTCTGCCTCCCTGGTTCAAGCAATTCTCATACCTCAGCCTCCTGAGTAGCAGGGATTACAGGCGTGTACCACCATACCTAGCTAATTTTTGTGTTTTTAGTAGAGACAGGGTTTTGCCATCTTGGCCAGGCTGGTCTCAAACTCCTGGCCTCAAGTGATCCGTCCACCTTGGCCTCCTAAATTGCTGGAATTACAGGTGTGAGCCACCACTCCCAGCCTGAATATCATGTCTTTGCAACTGTGTCTGTCTTTTTTATTTTTTTGGAGAATTTCTACTACTTGAAGTTTATGCACTTCTCCCATTTGATGTTATCCTCAGCAGCAATAACACTACTTCATCTGTATTGTTAATTGTCACTACACTTTGGTGATCTCTTTTTCAACTTGCTTCCACTTTGAGCAGAACTCAATTAACTACAAAACTCGTCTCTTCTCCTATTGTTGACTACCCCTCCTACTTTCATGAATGTCTTTAGGCTCAAAATCTCTTCATCCCTCCTTCCATTTTCATTTCTGAGGACATTCTGTTGTCTTGCTATCTTAAAGGCACAGAACATCATAAAAGATTATGAATTTATTCTCTATTATGGTTATAACTGAACTTATTACTCTCTAAACTCTGTTGTTGCAGTTTGTTTAAAGCTTTCTTTTTATTACACTCTCTGACTTTACTTTCTTCCTACTACTTTTCCACTGAATTATAAGCACCATATTATTAAAAATGATTATCATTTTGTTATTGACGGCCTAAAGCTTTTAATTAGAAGTTGATTTGTAACAGTTTATGTAGTTTCTGCTGCATAATGAAAATGCAGAAACATTACATTCAATTTCATTTCAGAAAGAAGCATACTACTAATTGGCTAGAAAGCTCTTGTATTGGTGGTATGTAGTCACATATTTGCCAAAGTCTCTTTTATTTTTCCATTTACTTTGAGTAGTGATGGGAAACTGTAGACTAAACTCTCAGATACTTAATTTTATTTGTTGACTGCGACTGGGTGGTCAGTTGCTGTTTTTCACTTACCTTGAAGTATTTTCTATAATAAACTACCATGTAAAGAGTAATGTTGCAGTCTTAGTGCTATTATTTCTTATAAAAATGTCTTGGTATATATTGCCCTAATTGCAGTTTAAGATGAATCATTTGTTTTAATCAGCTGGATTAAAAAATATGTTGCCCAAGGGTGAAACCTTTTTTTTCAAAATTGTCAGATTCTTTATTTTTTTTCACTATTACTAGGAAAGAAGATAAAATCACCCTTATTCTATTTAACTTACTGCCTGAGGGACAGGTTTTTATTTTTTTCCATTTAATTTCGCTGATGTATTAGCATTTGTGACACAGCAGAAGCTGGAATATTACAAATGTCTGTAATTGTTTGCATTGCTGTAGGGAATATAATGTTGTTAATATCTATTACTGGGCTAAATGAATGAATTAAGTAGCCAGAAACATATATGATTGTCAAGCATGATTTAGTTGGTGTATAGCTTTGGAACAGCTGCCAAATTTATGGAGGGTGGAGGAGGGTTTCACATTTGCAAATATCAATGTTAGACACCTCTGCTTCCCCACTAGATGGGGGCCGTGCTTTGCTGTAAAGCTGTGTACAGCCTGGATGCTGCAGTGTGGTGTAAAATGATCTACAGATTTTTTCTTTTCCTTGTATATTCCATTGCTGTCTTTCTATTGTTAGCTATTATTTGTGCCTCATGCATGCTTTTGCCCTTTGGAGTGGGCTATAAAAGAGAGGATTAAATCAGAAGGAGGGACCAGAGGGTAGAACCAGTGCTAGCCTAAGTTCCACTGTGGAAAGACTGAGATTTTCTTTCTATTTTCCTCACTGGTTTCCCCTGCCTTGTTTTTGGGTGTATGGTTGTGCCTGGTTGCCTAGGGCTTGTCTTCCTTGGGCGCACTTGGTATATTTTGAAATATACCTTTGCAGTGTCCTGTTTCCTCATATAGATTTGGATTCCTATTTGGGTTCATCCAATACTGAACTCATTGAGCAGCTTTTATATATTAGGTACAGTGCCAGGCATTTTCACATCAGCCGTCTCATTCTCACATTTCTGTGGAGCAGAGGTTATGATCCATTTTTCAGCCAGGTGGCAGTTAGCTATTCTGGAAGTGTAATATGCTAAACATGTCTTCTAAATTGGCATGCTTGTGGATATTTCCACAATATTTCAATATTGTGGCCCAATAAATTTAGAGTATGTGGGGACAGACATTATTAAAAAGCCCTATTTACTGTAGGACTTCCTTGAATCTTTAACAGTGACTTCTGGCCATTGAAAGTCCTCACCCTGTCACTCATCCCATTAATGATATTTCTGCTACCTTCAGATGCAAAACTCTTCCTTATGTGTCTGTGCTGTCTACAGACTTCCTAATATAGAACAAACTTTCTTCCGGAAGATCAAGTGTTCCCATTAAAAATGCTACTCAGAAAACCACTAGTTCTAGCTAGCATCTTCACAGCACTTATGGGGAAGAAACAGACCAGCAGGGAGCCAAATCCCCAGAACAGCAGGTGAATTGTCAATCTTCTTGGCAGGAAGTAGGATGGAAGCAACCAACGATGGATCTCTATTGTGTCACTTTTCTTTTCTTTTTCCCTTTTTTTTTTTTTGAGACGGAGTCTCTCTCTGTCACCCAGGCTGGAGTGCAATGGCGTGATCTTGGCTCACTGCAACCTCTGCCTCCTGGGTTCAACCAGTTTTCCTGCTCCAGCCTCGTGAGTAGCTGGTACTACAGGCACACATCACCATGCCCGGCTAATATTTTTTTTGTATTTTTGTAGAGACGGGGTTTTGTCATATTGGCCAGGCTGGTGTTGAACTCCTGATGTCTGGTGATCCACCCGCCTGGGCCTCCCAAAGTGTTGGGATTATAGGCATGAGCCACCGTGCCTGGCCTTATGTCACTTTTCATAGTATATATATTAGGAGGTCAGTATCTTCTGGTACTTCATCAGGTTTAATGACTGGCATTACCTGGAAAGTTCTTCTCCTCTAATATCAATTCCTAGATTATGGATTATGGCTTTCAGTTGTCCCAGGTTGTCCTGAATCTAATAGCTATATTTATTAGAGATCATGGATATTAACATATACTTTCTCATCTAAGGGCTGAATTGTGTGAGCTATTAAACAATTATGTTTCAGTAAATCAAATACTGCATTTCACAGCCAGGCTTATGGATATGAGGAAAATAAAGCTGTGAGCTTCCCATTTCTCCAAGGACAAGGATCTTTGGACCTCTGTACCTAGAAATGCTGGAGTCATCTTCAGATGAGACCTAACATCAGTACCCTCACTTGATGCTGGGCTTAGCTCACAGGCTCTTTTCCTCTCTCTTGGTCCTTTCCTCTCTCTTGGATCTCCCCTCCCCTCCCCTCCCTTCGCCTCCCCTCCCCTCCCCTCCCCTTCCTTTCCTTCCTTTCCTTTCCTTTCCTTTCCTTTCCTTTCCTTTCCTTTCCTTTCCTTTCCTTTCCTTTCCTTCTCTTTCTCTCTTTCTTTCCATTCTTTCTCTTTCTTTCTCTTTCTCTCTTTCTCTCCTTCCTTCCTTCCTTCCTTCCTTCCTTCCTTCCTTCCTTCCTTCCTTCCTTCCTTCCTTTCTTTCTTTCTTTCCTTCTTTCTTTCTTTCTTTCTTTCTTTCTTTTCTTTCTTTCTTTCTTTCTTTCTTTCTTTCTTTCTTTCTTTCTTTCTTTCTTTCTTTCTTTCTTTCTTTCCTCTTCTTTTTTCAAGGGGCCTTTTGGCCTTCTTTGCCCCTTAAGTTTGGTTGGTACCAATGCAGTTCACAGATTTCGGAGTGAATCTTGAGATAAAGTATTGGAGTTGTGATCCCTTCTTTCTTAGAAGGCCTCTGAGCTACTTGTGCAAATTTGTTCACATCCTCCAGGACACTTCAGAAGTCTCTCTTTGCCACAACCCCCATCATATACATGTATATTGTTTATTATATTTCTGCATCATTGGATATCTCATTATCAAAAGCCCCAAACAAGCAAAAACAACTTCTTGTAACAGGATACTACATGCAACACTTCTTGTTGTGTCAGAGGAAGGCCGAGGTCACAACAGCTGGGAGCAATACAGTAGTGTCGAGTACTTCCACAGTCTAAAGCAAAGGACCAGACATGCAAAGATAGGCGACCTCTGGTTCTGCTGCCATTGTTCCAACGCCCACTTCTGGACTACAGAAAAGAAGCAAGGAAGATGCAGAGTGAGGATGACTTTGTAGACACTTAACCTGTCTCTGCTGTCCCCACCCAACATGCACTTCAGGAAAACTGAAATCTGACTGCTGTTGAAAGATCTCATGGGAGAGAGTATGGCTAGAGCTGTCCTGGGACTTTGGGGAAGGAGACAGGACTGTGCTGAGGATGGCCTCTTCTTCCAGGGTTTAGGAAGCAGGGGTGCATCGGTATCTGACTAGATATGGATACTGTGGAAGGCAACTGGACTCGGTTGCCTTGAGAGGGTCTTCATCCCAGAGGAATGCTTCGTTGGTCAAAGTGACCCCAATGTAAGAGCAGAACACTGGGAACGAGGGGGCTGAGCAGGAAGTCGAACAGCACCTGCTGGAGGAGTCCCCCAGCATCAAGGGAACTACAGAGAAGAGATCCTTTGAGTCATGGGAAGTGGTCTCTAAAGATACTACTGAGTCCTCCACAACAGTTCTCTTGTGCCATTTTCTCAGCCCAGTGGGTCCCAAAGCAAGATTACAACTGTACCCAAGTGTAAAGGCTTTTGGGACCGTCTTGCTCCTCCTTCTCTCACTGTGGCTCCATCCAGAGGTCCCAGAGTGTCATACCAAGGATAGCAAGGATGAGAAAGAAGTGGGCCACGTTCTGCACTTCTCCACTGCAGGATTTTTGGCCTGAGAAAGGAAGAGAGTAAAACTGAATAAAAGACTAAAGTGTTAATAGTAAATTTGGTCAAATATTTTATTGCCTAAAATGCTCAGAGGGCTTTAAATTACCTGAGACTGACCTGAATATATACAGGACCTGCTTAGGGTTTCCTTCAAGGACACAGAAGAGCAAGCCGTGAGAGCCAGTGTCAATCACTGAGGGGAGCAGGAATGGCTGCCTTCTGCTTGAGTTCTTTGAACTTGTCAATTTGTCACAAGGAAACCACATTAATGGGATGTTTTTCTGCTACAAATAGCTTTTGTTTTCACATTTTAATACAGGGCTAGATTTTTCTTGATTTCTAAATTCTTCGAAGACCTGGGCAAAAAGGAAAATAAAAAATAATGTTGTTTCAAAAAATGTCCTTGAAATTCCAAGCAGCCTGTTAGTTGGGAGAGGTGGGGTAGAAAGGAGAGACCAGGTATATTTGTCCCTATACTTCCTGCGACATGACCAAACTGGACCCATGGGTCCAGTTCGTCCAACAACGAATTCTGAACTCTGTAGATGCTTTGTTCTACTGGGAGGCACTACTCAGGAGGCATTGACTGTTAGAAAGTGGCTGAGACTGGTCTGATTTCCTCTGGCAACAATGTCCTAAGGAAAATCTCCGGGAAGTGCTGGGTCTGTTTACTGCCTTTATTGCAGTCCTGGTATCACGGATGAGTGCAGATGTCCAAACTCATCAAAGTGCACTCATTCAGCATGTGCAGTTCTTTGTGCATCTATATCTCAATTGAACACTTGCTGGTGGGCAAAGTGAGTAAATCCAGGGCCTGGGAGTGAATTTAAAAAATTTTGCATAGATTTATTCTTTCCATGCTTTTTAGAAATCAGAATTATAAGATTTAGAAAGAGTTACAGAGATAGACTTTCAAAACTCAGTTTACCAACTGTCTTTTTTTTAATCAGAGCGGTTCCTCCTCGCCTTTTATCATATAGCTAGTTTTGAAGTCAGAAGGAAGAGCACTAAGATTTGCAACTTAAAAGAAATGTTCATCGTTTCTTTCTATCTTGTTGTCCAACTCTTTCTTCCTTGGAGCTTCCCATGGAAAACACAGCAGTACGTATTTGCCACCTCCTATTTCCCCAGCTTTCTCAGTAGTAGAAATTAATTCTAATTTAGCGCTTTTAATGAACTTACTAATTTGTTCAGAAAATGTGTTCATAAACTTCTACAACCAGGGACTACCCTTAAGCAATTAAAGATGTAAAAAATGAACATTTTCTGGCCTATAATGACTGAATAAAGTAGCTCAGGGCCTAAGGGGAAAGGGAGGCTCCCCTATCCAGCACTAACCAGCAATATTAATTGATAATCCTTAGCAGTTATCCTTAATTAAACCTCATAACACTCTTGTGGGGAAGTTTTTTGTTGTTGTTGTTGTTCAGATGAGGAAACTATCCAAAAAAAGCAAAATGGTAAAGTACCTGCTTAAGCCTTTGGCTTTTTCGTCATGTCGCGGGAAGTATGGGGACAAATAGACAAGGTGTCTCCTTTCTACCCCTCCCTCTTCCAACTAAAAGGCTGCTTGGAATTTCAAAGTCATTTTTTGAAACAACATTACTTTTTATTTTCCTTTATGCCTGGGTCTTTGAAGAATTTAGAAATCAAGAAAAATCTAGCCCTGTAATTAAAATGTGAAAACAAAAGTTATTTGTAGCAGAAAAACATCCCATTAATGTGATTTCCTTGTGACAGATTGACAAGTTCAAAGCAGTAATGCATGTTGCCATGGGCACCAGATTCTATTTGCTCGGCTGGTTCATTTTACTCAGCTGCTGAAGGAGTAGAGTCGCATTCAGCCAGGGATCACTGAGCATTGTAAGAATAGATTTGTAATTTTTATGTATACCTTCTCTTTATAAATCTATACACAGAACAACTGTGAACAGCTTACAGTCACTTTAGGGGCAGAGTTTTCAGAATCTCTTAGGAATATAGACTGGAAAACCGGGGGGCAGGGAGTGCTTCTTCTCCCTTCTCATGCATCTCATCCATAAGAGTCTGTAAATCAATATTTGTAAAAAAGATGGGGGATGGATGAATGGTGACTCATTGTCATGTGCTAGCTACCTGAATTAAACTTTGGATTTGTGGTGGCAGGGGGTGGGGGGTGTTGAGGCAGAAATTGTGATGAAGCAAAGTAAAGGCAGGGGAAAGAGAGGAATATCAGAGAAGCAAGCAAACATTCTGGAGTGGCTTATAATCATTCAGACACAGGGACATAGAATTAAATCTGTCTTTGTGCAGAGGAAGAGGGAGAGAGGGCAAGAGTGAGTGAAACAGATAGAAACCCGAAGACCACTGGAGTCAAATACACAAAAGCAGTTATGCTGATGATGTTCTGATGTCAACTCTCATCTCTCTTCCTTCATTAGGTGCTTAGAGCACCTAACAGGGAGTAAGAAATGGGGGAAAAACTTGCCCTATCTGGAGGTGCAGGAGTGGTTCCTTGGCGCTGAACCAAAGAATGAAGTTTTGCTTCATTTGTTTCAGGTTATCAGGGCCAGGTGACTTTCGCTTTGAATTATGCATTTTTCCTTCCCTGACAAATGAAGCCTCCTGCCAATGCCTTCAAATCAGGAAAGGCTCCTGCTTCTGGCATGCAGCAGCAGGCATTTCACAATTTAAAATGATGGGTCCAGAATTGCAGTGAAAGTGGCAATATTTCATAGTGATTTTCTCCCTTCCTTCTCACTCCTACCCCCATGTTCAGTGTTGTCTAAGCAAATTCTGGCAGTGTCTTTTGTATCTGCATGATGCTTAAGTAAGCAAAAGACAGGGGAAAGCAAATGTCTTCCAAATCTTCATTTATCATGAACACAAATTGTAGCTTCAGCTCTTTTGCTTGATGCAAATAAGCTGACAGATGTGTATCACTGGCAGCAAATCTTATAACTGATGTGGCCCCAACTGCCACTAAACATGTATCTATATTTTTCCTGGGAAGGGATAAGATTGGGAAGGAAAATTAATTGGTGTTAATGCTCCCTGACCTCTCAGCTCCACTTCCTCCTCTGCTTCATTCCTTCCATGCACCTTTTCAGAGCTCCAGTCCCCAGAGGGCTAATGGCTTGGCTGTCCCCAGGGTTCAGGGTAACCCTTCTCAGTTAACCTGAATTTCAGGCTATTCTTCCTCTCCTTCATGCATTTTCTCTTCAACTCCCCCAACCACCAACTGCCGCCAGTTACTCATCTTTTTCAGTTATGCTCTGGCCCTTGTAGGTAAATGATTCATAATGATTTCTGAGTGTCTGCTAATTCACAAGTATTAATAGACAATAATAAAATCGAGTATTGTTCTTTAAACATTCCCACTAAAATCCTCTAATGATAGAAAAAAGTGAATGAGTATCTCTAAAGGGACTCAGAGAGATAGGATGGAAGGTGAATTAGTCCGTTCTCATGCTGCTATAAAGAAATACCCAAGACTGGGTGATTTATAAAGAAAAGAGATTTAATTGACTCAGTTCTGCATGGCTTGGGAGGTCTCAGGAAACTTACAATCATGGCGGAAGGCACTTCTTCACAGGGTGGCAGGAGAGAGAATGGGTGCAAGCAGGGGAAATGCCAGACGCTTCAGATCTCGTGAGACTCACTCACTATCACAAGAACAGCAAGGGGGAAACTACCTCCATGATCCAATTACCTCCACCTGGTCCCATCCTAGACATGTGAGGATTATGGGTATTATAATTCAAGATGAGATTTTGGGTGGGGACACAGCCATATCAGGAGGTAAGGGAGTAAGTCTGGGGGAAAGAAGACTTGGGGGAAAGAAGTCTTGAGGGAAAGTTCTTAAAATCTGTTTTAAATTGCCTATCCTTTAAATTACTTGGCCTCCCCCTTCTAAAATTTCCAGCAAAATTCACTTTGTAGAAAGACAGGCCTTATTTATCCTGTGCTTTTGCAACACACCTGGCACACTGGTGTGTACTTCTGAAGGTGTGCAGAGGTAAACCTTTAATTCAAACAAATAAATCTCCATTTATTATTGATCCTAGCCTTTAACAACTTTTATTAGTATAAGTTTATATCACAAAGGTAATATTTGCTTTTTTTCTTCAAATAACGCCAGAGAGTGCCAAGAAAAATGTTCTCTCTTCTTAACTCCATTCTTTTAGAGATAACCACTAATAATAATTGGCTATTCTTTCAGACTTTAAAATATGCATATCATTATATGGTCTATAATTTATTCTAAAATACTTAAGTATCTGTATTTTAGCTTTAATCAATACCTTATGGCTGATTAGTTAACCTTTGACATACCCTAGTCAAGATGAATACTCCAGAGATGGTTAGTTACCAATAAAAAACTAATTAGAAGGCCACCCTCTAGAATAACCTAGAACACACTGCAAGCTTTCCAGTTATTTTTTAATTTATTTAGTATAATGGATATTAGAGATTTTTTTCCTTAGTAAAATTACTAGAGATTAAGTTGTGTGAATTGGCTAGAAATATTACATAGGCACTCCTGTCCTTGGTGAATAGGGAACAAGAGTCTAGTTAAGTCAAATTCTATACACTTTGCATGGCATGTTAGATATAAGAGTCCATTCTGTCCTCTGTGCATTTAGAAAGGGAGAATTTTATCATTTACTTCCAACTAGGTTTACTGAGTACTGTAGGTAGACTATTGTCACATCTGCCTCTGATGAACCTTTAATACAAGGTCAGTTGGAGTGTCTAAAGGAACAGAGAACTGGCACTTGGTCTTACAAGGGGAGATGGTGACTATGTTTGTGCCTGCCTGCTAATAAAGTTTTTGTTCCCTCAGCAAAAGTCCATCTGAGACCTGCTTTCATTGCGCTGCCTCGTGAGGAGTTGTAGGAGAAGACATCATAACTATTCCCCACTTCTGACTGTTAGAGGCAACAGCTGTCTGTCAAGAGCAATCTGAGGATTGTGCACAAATTGATTTGGGTCATTTTCAAACACATGTATAGTAATATGAATAAATAATAAACATACATGAAAATATATACTCCTCTAAAAAACAACAAAAAAACACGACTATACAATATATACCGTCTGCTCAAAATCTGTTGTGGAGTAAATCTCTAACTGTGGGAATTTTGGGTACCTGCAGGATACTGGTGAAAGTGATTTTTGGGTAAGATGGACTTCCATAAAATCTCAAATTTCTATCATCCAAGTGAATGTTTGTTCTGCTGATGAGTTGAATCATCTCTTCACAGTAGGCCAGGCATTTAATTATTATTATTATTATTATTATTATTTTTGAGATGGAGTCTCACCTGGTTGCCCAGGCTGGAGTGCAGTGGCACAAACTCGGCTCACTGCAACCTCCACCTCCTGGGTTCAGGTGATTCCCCTGCCTCAGCCTCCCGACTAGCCGGGATTACAGGCACAATAACCACAGCCAGATAATTTTTGTATTTTTAGTAGAGATGGGGTTTCACCATGTTGGCCAGGCTAGTCTCGAACTCCTGACCTCAGATGATCCACCTGCCTTGCCATCCCAAAGTGCTGGGATTACAGGCGTGAGCCACCGTACCTGGCCGGAAATAAGCATTTAATACTTATGTGTGATGCCCAGCAGATGCTAATAGTATTCATGGAGAGTCCCAGTCCCAGGCTCTACAGAGTAGGGGTGAGGTAGAGTTAACCATCCTGTTTCACAGAGAAGCAAGAGGGATTCACAGCTGTTCTCTGACAGCCCTCATGTCTCACGAGTCTGTGAAGTGACAGTTTCCATGGGCTCAGAGTAGATGTTGTGAAGCTTTCTAGAGTCCTCTGACCCTGGAAGCTGCTAATTAAAGTGCCACCAAGATGCTTCCAGCGACTCTGAGCTAGTTACATGTACATTTTAAAGAGCTGACCTTCCCCCTTCTTGTCTGTCGTACCCCACTGTGAGTGCTGTGGGTGGTCAGCAAATAATAACAGTTAATAACTCTCTCCTATTCTTTCAAAGCTCTACAGAAATGCAAATTGCTGCCTTCAGAAGGAAGCACACGGGCCTATGAATTTTATATCAGCAGGGATTACCAATGAGTCATGCTTGATGTTGTAAAAAGTATTCAGGTAGGCAGGCAGGCACTGCAATAAGAGAATAGGATGTGGAGTGCCTCCCTTTCCTGAATGTTCAGTTATTGAAGTGCACGCGTGCGTGGGTATACACACACAACCACACATGCCCAACTCACGAAAATAGACAATTACATAAAATATATGCCAAAATCTCCACAGGAAGGAAAGCTAAACTCTTTAAAACCAAATGCTTATCACACTGCCAAAGAGAAGTAAATCTGTAAGGTGGTAAGCAGTGGTAATACGTGGGGGAGTGCCAGAACACATGCAGATGTGTGTTATTTATGCCGTTAATTGTTATTTCCAGTAGGTGTCTGGCTGTCAGTGCGCATGAGTTAAGTACCGTAAAATAACAGCTGTCACACATCTCACAAGAACAACAGGGAGTCAATATACGCGGCAGTGTAAATCTGATTACCTTAGATAGTAAGGAAAAGAGAAAGAACGCAAAACCAGATGAGCCTATGGCTGTAATTTAAAAAACAAATTATCCCATTTGAATATGTTCTATAGTAATTATGCATTTACACTGAGTACAGTAAGAGAAAAGCCATCTTGGAAGTACAGAGCCGATTTGGGTAATTGCAGTGAATTCTTATAATTTTATGTTGTCTTGGCATCCATTTTGAATACAAATTTAAGTTTGTTATACCAGAAGCAGAGCTCAATCACCCTTGGCACAGCTTCTGGTTCTACACCGCACCCAAATGGCTCAAGACATGGCCAGAGATAAGAACCTAGAGGCATCTCTTCGGCATACCAGGGCTCCCTGCTTTCTCACTGATTCCTTTAAATGAACCAGTCGGGCATTTGCCTATGAACTGAAAGTGCCCCACACCCTATTCCTTTGTATATACTGCTGGCTGCCCTCTCTCTCTCTCTGCCTGACTCTTCGTTCTTGCCTGATGTGACCCAGGGGTGAGAACGGTTCTTGACTCATTGTGCCTTCCCTATTTAGTATATAAATAAATCAGTATGTAAATAAAAATCTTGGAACTTGTTTCCTGTGGTGGTGGTATACTGGATTTGCACCTTCCATCTGAAGAACTAGGGACTGCCCCAGGCTGGGTTTTCCCCAGGAAGCCAGGGAGAGCTCAAAGTTGGGCTTCCAGTGCCAGGGCAATGGTTGGGCAGGCATAACCTGGATGGAGGTCAGACAAGAGCCACAGGGCATCTGCTGGCTTAAACAAGTTTCCCGTGTAACGGACCATCTCTCTCCCCAGTTTTGGTCACTGGTCAGACTACTAGGCACTAGGCCATCAGCCAAGCAAAAGAAGCATCCCCTGAAAGGCCCACTGCAAACACCCACATAGAGCTTCCCTACATTTCCCATTAGGGCAGGATTGCTGGTTGCCCTAGTGCTGGAACCCCAGTTTAGCTTGGGGCTCTCAGTAACGAAGTTTCTCTTAATTCTTAAAGGAACAAATAAAAGGGGGAGAATAAGTGAGAGAATGAATGAGAATGAAAAAAAAGGTATAGAACCAGTCGGCCAGTGACATTTTCTAGTGAAACATATATGGGCTGCAAGAAAAAGACTCAGAAAAGCCTTGGGTGTAAATGTTGAAAGGATCTTGAATGATCTGGCAGGAGAAGATGTGCCAGCAGGGCTTCCCGTATAGTTCCGAAGGATGGTGATGAGGACACGACAGACCGAGATAGTTTACAAAGGCTTAATGGAGCTCAGATATTTGAGGAAAAAAATAATAAAAAAAAGATTAACAAGATTCAACTGAGACAAGTGAACACAAACACATATGGGTAAAGTAATCTTAAATAAAGATACTCAGATGGAGGAAAAAATGTGTCAAGCCTGGACCTGGAGTAAAAGCAGATAGAAAAATTTTGAGTTGCAAGGGATTACAACAGCTCAGAAAGGTGAGAATTCCCTTCTGTGGTTTTCAACGCAGAGGTGTCTCATTATGAAATCTTGATAAAGGATTTCATGTCTCTTTACAAACACAATGAGATCCTCATTACATATCTGAATAAATGAACCATGCCTACAATATAGAATGCATTTTGAGGTTTGTGAATATGCAAAATGTGGCTGAAACTGTTCTAACTCCAACTCTCATTTCTAGTCAAATAATTTTATACAAACTTGTTTATCCGAAACCGTAATTTTCAGATTGTAAAGAACTATTTAATAACAATCACATTTACTATGTGCTGGGCACTTTTGTAAACACTACATATTTAAGTAAATAAATCCGCATAACAAGCCCCCTCAATAGGTGCAACTGTCCCCCCACTTTCAGCAGATGAAGAATCCAAGTCACAGAGAGCTTAACGACCTTCCCAAGGTCACACATTGAATAAATGGTGATTCAGGGATTCAAACCCAGGCAGAGGATCTCCAGAGTTCATGCTCCTTTAGCAGTACACTAGACTCCCTGTGTGTGGCAGAAAAGAAGTTGACTAGATAATTCCCTTTAGTCTGGAGGATAGACTTGATCTGTGAATGAGACTAGAAGGGCCAATGAGATATTCCCAGCCTCTACCATTCATCTGGGACTATATCTTCCTGTCTACTCACTTCCAAATATCCAGTTCCCCCTTAAAGGTAATCTCTGTGGCCTGCAGGACATGGGGTCTCATGTTATATTTTGTGCTCCAGCACCTGGACATGCATCATCTTTGGCCCATTGAGCAGGAGCGGTCGTGGAGAGACACAGACATGCTGAAGACTATGAAGAGCCTATACAGAGCTAAGAATTCCTTATGACTTTTGTGATATGATTGAGAAATTAGAACTGTAGCTAATTTTAGGAGAGTGTTTAAAGTGACCACTGTAGATAATTTTTGAAAATTCTCTGTGTAAACATATATAACTATACTACATGTTACTTATAAAACATTCATTTCTTTGGGGACACTATTTGTCTCCCTGGAAGCTTGAAACATAGACGGTTGCCCCCATTACTGTGCTTTTAAGGGACACATAAGATTATGATTACATCATAATACATTTTTTACTGGGCTGCCATTGTGCTCTTCTTTTTTCCTCTCTGGCTGAACTCTCTTACAAGTAGAGTCACTACTTTTTTTAGACAATAAAAGCATACTGCCTCTGGAAGATCATTGTTTAAATCCAAACTCAAAGTAGGATGAGTCTTGTAACTGATCAAATTCCCCTCTGTGCATTGGCAGCTATGAGCCTCCGAGCCAGAGTTGTGATCCAGTCCTAGTAAGTATATCATCATCCTTTATTGTCTGAACATCTCTCCTATCCTTATCATTTGCCCAGTTCCTTCCTTCCTTCCTTCCTTCCTTCCTTCCTTCCTTCCTTCCTTCCTTCCTTCCTTCCTTCCTTCCTTCCTTCCTTCCTTCCTTCCTTCCTTCCTTCTTTCTTTCTTTCTTTCTTTCTTTCTTTCTTTCTTTCTTTCTTTCTTTCTTTCTTTCTTTCTTTCTTTCTTTCTTTCTTTCTTTCTTTCTTTCTTTTGAGATGGAGTCTTACTCTGTCCAGGTTGGAGTGCCGCAGCGTGATCTCCGCTCACTGCAGCCTCTGCCTCCCAGGTTCCAGTGATTCTCCTGCCTCAGCCTCCTGGATAGCTGGGATTACAGGCACCCGCCACCATGCCCGGCTAATTTTTGTATTTTTAACATAGACGGGGTTTCACCATGTTAGCCATGCTGGTCTTGAACTCCTGATCTCAGGTGATCTGCCTGCCTCAGCCTCCCAAAGTGTTGGGATTATAGGCGTGAGCCACCGCGCCCGATCCATTTGCCCAATTTCTTGACTTACTGTTTTACTGGTATGTGCTGAATTGTATCCCTTTAAGATTCATATGTCAAAGTCATAACCCCTGGTATTTCAGAATGTGACTGTATTTGGAAATAGGATCTTTAAAGAGGTAATGAAATTAAAGTGAGATCGTTAGGGTGGGCTCTAATCCAATATGACCAGTGGTGTCTTATAAGAAGAAGAGATTAGGAAACAGATACACAGAAAAAAGACCATGTCAGGACACAGGTAGAAGGCAGTCATCTATAAGGCAGAAAGAGAGGCCTCACTGGAAATCAACCCCAATTTCACCTTGGTCTTGGACTTACAGCCTCCGAAATTGTGAGAAAATAAATTTCTCTTGTTTGAGCCTCTCAGTCTGTGGTATGTTATTATGGCAGCCTGTTATGGACTAAATTATGTTTCCTCAAAATTCATACATTGAAACCCTAACCTCCAGTGTAGACTGTATTTGGGGATAGGGACTTTAGGGTGGTAATTAAGAAGGGTGGCTCCCTAATCTGATAGGACTGGTGACATAGTAAGAGGAGGAAGAAACACCAAGAGAGCTCTCTCTTTCCATGTAGAGAAGAAGCCAAGTGATGATACAGTAGGAAGGCAGCCATCTATAAGCTAGGAAGAGATTCCTCACTAGAAACCAGTCCCAATGGCACTTTGATCTTGGACTTTCAGTCTCCAGAACTGTGTGAAGGTAAATTTCTGTTATGTAATTCACCTAGACTGTGGTATTTTGTGTTGGCCCTAGCAGACTAACATATAGCCCTAGCAAACAAATACATTTACCTTGTTCTATTGTTTGGACATTTTTAGAGGTGCCTTAAATCTTCGTTGGAGCAAACCATGTTTGTGTTGATCTCATTTGTAAATATGAAGAGAAAGGGGTAAGTGTTAGCCTGTTTTAAATTGCAAATACAGTGATCATAAAAAAGGTATCAAAATGTGCAAGCCAGCAAAGTGTGGCTAAAAGAATGTTTCTATAAATTAATACACTTCATTCTCTTAAGCAAAATTAAGTATTAACCTCACAATTGTTAAACTCAAATTTTTCGGAGTGAAGCTTATGGTTAAATAAGCCAATAATAATGAACCCTGCTTTTTTGGGGCAGAGGCTAACTTGGAGAAGATGGACCAGAAAACTGAGCTTGAGTCTCAACCTGGCACTGCTGTGTTTCTGCCATTCGGAGAAGCTGACTGGCCTCTTCAGCTCTTGCATGGGAGCGTTAGTGGTGACTCAGCCCAGGGACAGTCCAAAAAAAAAAAAAAATCCCTTTAATGTGAACCTGCTGCCAGCAACATGTACCCTGAGGGTAGAACATCCCAACCACAAGAATTACCTTCTTTGGGAGTGGGAGAGTTGGAGATGAGATGGACTAAAGGTTTGGTGTCTGTTGATTCCTTTCCTCGATCTAAAATTTAACCTCTTTCTCCCTTTCGAGACATTGGAATAGAATTCTCAGTTCAAGAGGCCCACGTGATGAGGTCAAGAGAGTTGTGTTCAACATTTTATCTTTGCTTTACCTCTCCTGGCTCACTCAGGCCCTCACTCAGGGTACATTCACAATGAGAAGCTGGAAGTAAGCTGATAAAATTAAAATATAGCACATGGCATATCCAGACAGAAATAACTTGTGCTGAGAATTGTGTCTGACTTTCCTGGTTTTGCCTACCATGGGCATTTTCAATTAACCAGCTAAGATAGCTAGTATAGGTATTCAAATATAGTAATGTCTAGACTTGTTATTTAATTATATATATGTATGCGTATGCATGTGTTTGTATGTGTGTCTCTCTATTTATCATCTGTTGATCTGCCATAATCTCTAAAGGCTATAAAGTATATCAACCAGGATTCTTTAGTTATAAGTAACCTAAGCTCATTTTTGTTAATGCTAGCAAAAAGAAAATTTATAGGAGATATTCACCATAGAATGCATTAGCTTATAGATATGTTGGCTTCCATGCTGTCACAGAACAAGAACGGAAACCAGAATAGTTTGGCAGACCTCTAGGCAGTGGAAATTGACCATCTTTTATAGGCTCTGTTCCTGCAATGATTGTGCCCTAAACTTAATTTTTAAAAAACTATCTTTGTATCACTTCTCTTTGTGTTCAAAGTCCAGGGAGAGAGAATCTCATTCCATGACTTGGTGCCAAATCTCTGATTAGGGTAAGGTACAGTTTGACTAAGGCTGCATGGAGAGGTGCAGAAGTAATTCTCCCAAAAAGGACTTGATATAATGCTAGGAAGAAGGAAGCAATCTTGGTTGGCCAAACAGTGACAATAATGATTACAATAATAACAGCAAGAAATGTCCACTGAATTTTAATTCCTTGTTTCTGATTTGGTGATCTGATGAGGGTGGCTCCTCTCCAGTGTGTCTTAGGATGTTTTAAATTAAATTAAACTTGTTTCCTTTTAGAGACAGGGTCTCACTCTGTCACCCAGACAGGAGTACAGTGGCACAATCACACTCACTGCAGCCTCAAATTCCTAGGCTCAAGCAATCCCACCACCTCAGCCCCCGAGTAGCTGGGATTACAGGCATGTCACCCTGCCTGGCTACTTTTCTATTTTTTGTGGAGACGGGGGGCTTACTATTTTGCCCAGGCTGTTGTCAAACTCTTGGCCTTAAGCAATCTTCCCTAGTCAGCCTTTCAAAGTGCTGGGATTACAGGCATGAGCCACTGTGCCTGGCCCTCGTAGGCTGTTTTTGGCGCCCCCTATCTGAAAGAGGATGTCTACCTTCTGCTTTAGGATTCATGCCATTTATCACAGATAGTGGTTAGCCTTTATTTATGCTCTGCTCAGAGCGAGTTTAACGTACAGAATTACCATCTGCTAATTTGCAGGGTATAGTGTCCTTCTAGTGTCCTTTGGAAGCTGCTGGATGCCTGCTGCGCGAGTTTTGGAGGAAGCATGACTGTGGGAGTCCCTCCCTCTTCATCTTGCCCTGGGTCTGTGTGCTCTCGGCTGGCTGTCTCTGGTGGGACAATGAGGCTACTCTTCTTCAAGGCTAGATGATAAGGGCTTCTAGTTCTTCTCGGTGGAAATGGCCACTTTTGCATGGAGGCTAAGCTCAGGCTATTTTGGTTTAACCAGAGCATGTCCACACCATGTAGGCTATCACACGCTACTTGAAAGGGAAAGAAAATCCTGAGGGTTCATGTAGTACGAAGAATGTCTTTTCTCAAATTAACTCTGAATCCGCTCTGAAGGGGGGGCATAGCAGTGAGAAACTGTGGGTGCCCAGGAGAAAGTGCAGAATGTACAGGAAGGCCACCTGGATGGGTCCCTGAGCAGCCCCAGGAGTGCAGGGCTTTAGGATGGCAGGGCTTCCTTGCCTCACTGTCAGAGCATTTCTGCTCATTCTCATCTCACATCACATCGCTTCCCTTATTAAGTGCCCAGAATCCTTGTGCTTTCTCTCCCAGTTCTTATTAGAGCCGATGGGAGGTAGTCTCATAAACATATATCAAGGTGTTAGGAACTGCTTGGGCTGCCCCCTCAGAAGGAAATTTCCTTTGAAAGGGGTTAGGATGATTTATAATGCAACAAAATTAATCCTTCTGGTGGGATTTTTAGTTACCATAATTGTGGGGAAAATATTATTGGACAACGGGGGACTTCATATCCTTACAAAACAAAGGATATTGACCACTTCCTAATTCTGCCCATGTACTACCTTACTTATCTTACCGCGGGGCATTTCCAAGCTACTGTGGAGAGAGGAAAATAATGTGAAGCACGAAAAGTGTGCCAAACTGCACAACAAGTTCTGTGCCTTCAGGGAGGAGCTTGTGGAAGGAGCCACAGAAAAGTTGATTCAGAGGGCATTTAGCCAACAGAGCATTTAAACCCTCTCTTAGATCCATTTAAACTCAGAGGATGTCTTCTATGTTCTTGAGCTTTCTACAATTCTACAAAAAGCTAAACCAATATACACTAGGGTATAAGAAGAAGCAACAGAAATTGACTCAGGACCATTTACAGATAAACTGTAAACTAACTGATGGCAGTGGTTATGCTTTCAATGCCTTTGTATCACACCATTCAGCCTAATTCATTCAATGCATTGAGCAAACATTCTCTGAGCATCTTCTATGTGCCAGATGCCATGCTGGATGTTGGAGATTCTAAATCATTAAGATGTGTTTCCTGTCTTGAAAGAACACAGAACCTAGTGGAGAAGATGGAACTTATGGGGGCACACAATAGTTACAAAATAATGTGAAGTCCATTCCTAGTTGTAGCAATAAAATGCCATTGTATTATTGAGTGTAAAAAAAATTAATCCTGTCTGGCTGTAGAGACACGCTGGCATTTGAGCTCAGCCTTGGAGGATGAGACAGTTTCTCAGTATCTCATTAGCTTGGCATCCTGAATATAGCAAAGACTTAATAAATGTCATTGCCTAATAATCTCAAAGATGGAGGAAACTAGAATTCTTTGAAATTTAAGTTCATTGTTGTTTTTCCATTTTCTGCCTGGACTGAGGTAGACCCATTTCTCATTCAGACCCCTGCCTGGTGTGGCATAATTGGTCTCCTGTAAATCATCAATGTTCCTGAGATTATCACATGGACCCTACATAGGACATAGGAGTGGAAGCTTGACATATGACGAATGCCAAATTAGCTGTTGAAATTATCATCTCTCCTACTTTTTTTTTTCTGTTGGAGGGTTTTATATTTTTAAGTTTTTGACCTTGACATCTGTCTTAGTCTGTTTTGTGCTGTTATAGCAGAATACTTGAGAAGAGAGATTTATTTTTTACAGTTCTAGAGGCTTGGAAGTCCAAGATCAAGGGGCTCACATCTGGCAAGGGCCTTTGTTCTGTGTCATCCCACAGTGGAAGGCAGAAGGGCAAGAGAGCATGAGAAAGAGCAAAAGTGAGGCAAACTTACTGTTTAACAAACCCACTCCTGCTATAATGACATTAGTCCACTCATGAGGGCAGAGTCCTCATGACCTACTCACCTCTTAAAGGCCTCACTTCTAAACATGATTGCACTGGAGATGACACGTCCAACACATGAACTCTGGGGATGCATTATTCAAATCCGAGCAGCATTACATTCATAGCCCCAGTAATTCAACTCCAAGTACATTCTGATGACAGACTAAAATTTATTGCTGTGGTGACACTTAATCTTGCACCAGTGATAAGTCAATTGTAGGGCTGTAAGTTTTAGATTTATAATGAAATTTTGATTAAATTGGGCTTTTTAAAAATAGTGATACTTATTCTGTGAACTAGCGCAGTATGTAGAAAATGAATGGTGAAAAACCCAGTACAAATCCTTCTGTGTAGTCATTAGTGACTCTATATTTATCAGTAATAATTGCATTATCTTGATGTATTTAATTTCTGTTTTCAGGCACCCTAAAAAAGTAAACAATTGAATGTTGTTGGAGAAAAATATGCAGGTCACTTCCACAGGTTGTTTTTGTCTGCCTCTAGATAGTACTATACACCTGAATGAAAGAGAATAAGCTCTACCAACCATCAGATATTTCAAAATATCTGAATTAGGATGATACAGAAACATCAATGAAATGATCGGTGGAATTTGTCAATCTTTATTTAAACTTGACACTGGATATTAAAGCCTTTGCTGTTCATTGTCAGCCTTTAGAGTTCAGAAAGAGTGAAATTCTAATTTTCTCCACAAGGTGGGAGTAGAACACTAAAAGTGTTTTGAAATGGCACTCATGAAGAGGTGTCACGTATTTGTGGTAAGAAAAACCATACTCCAGCAAGAAACAAGAAAAAATAATTTTTAAAAGTCTACTAAAAATTAGTAATCTTCGTGTCCTCATGTTCACATTAATTTCAGCCTCTTTATAGTTTGTAGATTTTCTACAAATTTCACCTTCAAACTAAATACAGGGTTTACAAAATGGACAAAGAAAATAAAGAGCAATAGCCAGTGAAGGGAAATACCACACATTTCATCTTGAGTGGTAGTATGTGAAGTCTCCAGTGTTTTGGGAGTGATTATGAATTTTCTCAAGATGGTTGACTGTCTGGGTGTCTGACTGGGGAACGTATATTTTTGAGGCTTGAAGATCAGTAGAAAATAGGTTGGGCAAAGTAGTTGCGTGATATGGTTTACCATTTAGACAGAGTCTAAACTTACATGAAAAGGTAAATATTTCATCTGTCTTTCTGGTCTTGTTTATAGAGCCTTTTATCAAGAGAGAAAATCAGGTCAGTCTTCTATTTCAAGTCTAACTCAAGATTCTTTTCTTTCAGGAAAACATTCATGATCTCACTCCACCTGAAGCTGGTGCCTCTGTAATGTGTAGCAGAATCCCATGGAGAAGCTGCAAAAACACAAAATGTTGGGCCCCACCCCCAGAGTTTCTGATTTTGCAGGTCTGGAGTGGGGCTGGGATACATACTTCTAACAGGCTTCCAAGAGATGCTAATGTTGCTGGTCTAGAGACACTTTGAGAGCCACTGTTTTAGTATGTATTTACCCAGCTTATGCAATCAACTACTATCACAGCAAGGCCCAAAGAATGCTCCTTATTTGTTTGTTATGCTGGAGTTTGGCTTGGCTAAATGTTATTTGAAACTGAATGGCTATTGATTGTGGCTCAGAAACTGTTTTCTCCATAGCACTGCAGTTGGATTTATTTATTAGAATTTGAGCTGAATATTGTCTCACATTTTGGTTACATTGGTTTCTCAGGATATTTTGTGGGTACATGTTGTCTCTTTCTAAGTGCACTGTCACTTGAGGTGGGCCTGAGCCTTTTGTTCCTGTTTGTTCTTACTTTTCCACAGAGCTAGCAGTCTCCAGCACAGGGGCGATCAGTCCTTAATCACTGAAGACTAATCAATCTTTCAGTATACATGCTATTTTAGTGAGTACTTTTTACCAGAAATACTAGTACTGATGTAAAATAAGGATTAGGATTAGGGAAGGATTTGGTCTGAAGAATTCATTTCATATGTATAAGTCAGGGTTCTCTAGAGAAATAGAATCAATAGGGTGTGTGTGTGTGTGTGTGTGTGTGTGTGTGTGTGTGTGTGTGCAGTGATGGTGGTGGCAGTGCAGGGACAGAGAGAGAGAGAGACAGACAGGGAGGGGGAGAGAGAGAGAGAGAGAGATATTTATGAGAAGGAATTGGCTCACACAATCACGGAGGCTGAGAAGTCCCTAGGATCTGCAGTCAGCTAGCTGGAGACCAAGGAGAGCTGATGGTATTGTTCCAGTCCAAGTCCAAAGCCCTGAGAACTAGGAGAGATGCTAGTGTAAGTTTCAGTCCAAAAGATGCTAAATTCAAGATCCAAGAAGAACTGATGTTTCAGTTTGCGTCTAAAGGCAGGAAAAGACCAATGTCTCAGCTCAAGTATCAGGCAGGAGGAGTGCCCTCTTACAAACAATCAGTCTTTTTGTTCTGTTCAGGCCTTCAACTCATTGGATGAGGGCCACATGCATTAGGAAAGGCAATCTGCTTTCCTCAGTCTGCGCATTCACATGTTGATGTCATCCAAAAACACCCTTACAGACACACCCAGTATTATGCTTGACCTAATGCCTGGGTACTCCACAGCCCAGTCAGTTGTCACAAAATTAAGCATCACATTATATATGTGAAATCATTAGTTAAATGGAAATTGGATCATTGTCCAAATTCCTCTACCTTTTGTCTCAATAAAAGAAAAAATGGACCGACACTGTTCTGGGTGGCCTCATATGACTTCTAACTGTTTTGGTCATCAGTTTAGTGGGTGAATTGTAGCAATATGATCGCCTTTAATCTTCAGGGGTAAGATAAAAATAGCCATGCTCACCTAAAATGATCCATTGACAAATTCAACTAGCTTCCACAACAACAAAAATTCTTGTAAACATGAAGTGCTATAGATATATTTAATAAAGACAATCATTTCCATATCATGTTTTTTACTGATGAGATATATTTCTTTATAAACCACACTTCTAGAAATAAAAGAAGTGTAAGCAGAAATGCATGGATCCACTGAGGATGGCAACCATTTAAAGATACTAAAGATTAAAGCTGGCTATTTACCAGCATGGCACAGTGAGTGAAAGACTTTATATGATACACGTTCTAATTATTTAACAAATCAACTCAGGCATAACAATGTGGTATGCCCTATAGGCTCTGCCACCGATTCCCTTATTCCTAAGTATGTGTAACTTCTATAAAACAATCAGAGAAATTCCAATTTTTGAATCATCATAGTCTTCTCTCTACCTAAGGTGAAAGTGCAGAATAACCCACAGGGCCATGGAAAGACACTGCATTCTTTTCTAGTACTTTAACCATAGCTTTGAGGCACTGAATAATAAGCACTATTATTTATTTAATTTCATAATGGCTGTGGGGAGAGTGTTCATGAAATGTTTTGAGTTCCTCAAATAAAATACATGATACACTCTTTTCAGGTGAGATTTTCAGATAGATTACAAAATAATAATTTTTTTCTAAAAGTGAGGAGAGAAAAAAGTTAAAAAAAAAACATAAAGTGAGGAGAAATGAAAGAATTCTATTTGACTTGCAGAATTTGCATTTGAATTATCTATACTTACCAAGATGGCTATGTCAGTTGTCCCTGTCTGATGGTAGCTTATAATTGCAAATGCTTAAAGATAAACAGATCATAGGTTCTGGATGAGGCTGAGCACAGGCTCTAAAAGTGGCATCACACAGCCACCTGCTCATCCTGGCTTTGGGCTCTGCCCCTTGAATGTTTGCCCATCTGACTCCATTTGTACCTCCCTCACTGCTTCCCTGATTCATTTCAGTTTCATTCTCATTTTGGCTATTTCCTCACTTCTGGTTGGTGCTCTCTAGAGTTTCTGGCAAAAGCATGGACTCTGAAGTAAGGTTGCCTGGGTTTAATTCTTGTTCTATTGCTTGCTCTCTGAGTCTCAGTTTCCTTCTTCCTAAAATAGGGATAGAACCCATCTCAGAAGGTTGTTGTCAATATTCACTGAGATAAGCACAATTTCTGATAAATATTCATGCTTAATACATGCCAGTTGTTGTTATTATTATTATTATTTTTAGGTTGTTTTTGCTTTTAGCTCAACCTTATGTTACTGTGGCTCTGTGACCTGGTGTTGCTCTCTTCTGCTTAATTCTGTGGCACAATGTACTGTCCTAGCTTTCTTCAATCTGTGTGTACCCTCTGCTTCTCTCCCTCAGTTCCGCCCCTGGTAGCAGAGGGTTCCTGGGGGTTAGGAGAGCTGCTTCAGTATCATTCCTCTTCAATCTCAGACAATAGCAAACATGCTTCAGATCTTACCAGGTAAGAGATCAGGTTACAAGTGGAACTAACCTGTTGGTTTTGTCATCTGAATAAACACTATAGATCACCTCCTGAATGATTCTGTTTTAGAAATCCATATTCATCATTGGTGGAACTCGCTTGGCTACTACTGCTCTATTCATCACTCATTGATTAATTGAAGGTATGCCTGCAGAATTCATTCCATGGACAATGATTCTAATGCCAGCAATGTGAATATTCAAGTTCTTTTGTTTCCAGCCACATTTTAGGTTGACCATGCCTTGCTTTAATTGTGTATGCTGTCTTTTAGGGAACTCTCATTCAGTCATTAGCTTGAAATATTTACTGTCACCCAAAAGCCAAGTATTTTTGTTGTCCTGTAGGTTAGAGGTTAGCCTTTTGGGGCCTGAAAGAGGAAAGCAACAAAAACTCAGAGAATTTATTTCCTGCTCATACACAGCAGCTGGATGGAGAATTTTCTCCCTTGTAAGACCTTGTAGGACACCTTTTGGTTCTCTGAAGAATTGGTAAATAAAAAAGTAGAGTTAAATAATCAAGAAAATAGCACACTATGAACACAAAAGCTTTAAAGGGGTTTTTACCTATGGAATTAGCCATAGAAAAGCAGCTCTGTTTTTAGATGAATCAATCTTAGCCTAGCCTTTAATAACAAATAAATGAGGCATCTAAACCTCCATTTATTTTGAATACCTGTGCTCATCACTGTAACCAATGGTATGTTCTTTTGTCCCACAAATGAGCTGAAGACAGGGCCTTACTTTAATATGAAATATACTGATTTTGTTGGATTCTATTACCTTCTCATGCTGCTAAAAAGTCTTTTCATGTTTTCAAATTCCACTGCGTTTTCAATGTCAGGTTTTTTTCTTTCAAAAGGAAAAGGGTCCCCTGTGGAAGTTTATGAAAGCTGACACATTTTCTTGTAAAATATCCTTCTGAGACCATATGGTTTATCAGTAAGCACATATTTTTAGACCTTTTAAAATGAGTATTATGAAATTAACGTGAGATGTTTTTAGAAAAGTGAATGCTATTGACTCAGTAGGGCAGGATGCCTGTCTGCTTTGTGGTTGTTACTCTTTATAATTCCCTGTGAAAGACGTTTTCAGATAATTAAAAAAGGTATTTGGTCTATGGAGCAAAAAAACTTATCAAAAGAGGTTATATAACACATGCATGGCAGCTACTTGTCAAAGTTAAATATACCCATTTCTTTCCCCCCAAAGCCATTAGATCTATTACCACCTAATTGCTTGGAAAATTCATTTTCTTTTTCTCAAATCACAGCCTTAATTGAGGTCTGAAAGCTCACCAAGGGCCTTTTAAATCAGCAAACCTAACTTAAAAAAAAATTCTCCTATAATTTAACTTTGTGGCTGGGGACATATTTTTTTTTTCTTTGAGACAGTTATGGCAGTCAGTACTAGTAGAACAGCCTCTTGCTTTGAGAAATCAGAGAACTGGGGAGCATGTCTTACTGTTTCTGATAATGCACACTGGGGCGAAGAATTCACAGCAAAGTGAATAGATATTAATTGCAAACATATTGTTTAATCATGCTGAAACCAAAATATTTTAAACCAACATATGTGGGTGTTTTATTGTAAATGTTAGGATAGAAAACACAATCTATTCTACATTCTGGCTCTGGAAATCTGCCCTCCACGTGGCCATCTGCAGGAGTACCATATGTGTAACACACACAACTTTATTCCTTCTTATACCAACCCTAAAGTTTGCATAACAAGAAAAAATTTTCAACTTTGGTTTCTGACATATCAGGGTGCTTTCAAGCATAAACAGTGATTAGAATATCTAAATTGATGTTCGAAATCAGGATTAATTTTAATTATATAAGACAAATGAAAATAAATGTGATCTAAAGAAATAAACATAGAAGCAACCATTCAGGTCAGGGTTGCTATTTCAAGGAGTCACCCTGAGAAGCTATGAACTAATTTGAAATATTCTACCATTTCTCAAAATGTTTTTGAAACTCCTCTTTTGGAATTGCCTCAGAGTTAGTTTTTCATCTGCATCTCCTTATCACTTTAGAATTACATTTTTGTTACAGATGGCGTTACCTTGCTGGGGCACTTTATTCACCAAGCTTCACTTGGAGTGAATTTTTGTGTTTAGAAACTTACAAGGATATGGTGCAAGCAAGTCCAAATATTTTGTGCAACATCACCCTCTCTGGATCGGCTATGTGCCTCTTCTCCTACCCCAGGATAACTTAGATTTAAAATTGGGAAGGAGTAAGCTGGGTGACTGATATGCATTAGTTTCATTTAATCTTTACAAAGTCCTATAAAAGAGGTATTATTCATGTTATTCAGATGAGGAAACAGACTCAAAATGTTTAAGTAATTTAAGATCTCTTTGAACTAATGTAGATTTGGGAGTTGTCTGGGACTAAATTTCAATGTTTTCTTCTACACCTGTCATCTCCACTCAAGGTGACAGCATCATTTTGGAATTACAAGTCCTGTTGTGCTTGTGAAAATTTACGTTAGTTTTTAATTATGTTCACCATGTACATACCTGTGTAAGTTTGGGCCAGGGCATCAGAGATATATTTAACATTCTGTTAATGATTATGTAGTTGTGAGAGCTGAGGATAGGTGAACAAATGTCATCTGTTTATGCACAGCAATCACTGTGATAGGAAAGCCAAATAATACTGGGCACTGTTGACAGTAATAATCTTTTACCTCCTAGTGTTATAAAAATTTGCGTCATTAAGCAGGACCAAACAAATGAGCCAATAAGAAGAAAGCCCCATTTCTGCTTCTCCTAAGCAGACCTTAGGAGTAAATAATGATGAATGAGATGTGAGCCTGTGATTCTAATGTAAAAACCTTGGGAGAGATGGAACCAGAGATGATTTGGGCCTCTGCTTAGGATGATATGTTTGAAGACAAAAGAGCCCATAAGCTAGGTGCCTAGTTTAGGAACCCATAAGCTGGGTGCTTAGATTAGGAGGCATGTATGCATGCCGCTTGCTCAGATGACATAATTCGGAAACGAAAGAGGAATTGGAGATATGTAATAATCTAGTTATGGTTCAAAAGAGGGTACCATCTTTCCATGTGTCACCAACCACATCTTCAACAAAAGCTTACATAGAAACATTGCTTACTATGTGACAGGTGGAGTTACCTGCTTTGCCTGGGACTTTTCTAGTTTCAGCACTGAAAGTCCTGCATCCTGGAAGCTCCTAAGTCCCAGGCAAACCAGAATGTTGGTGTTTGATGCCAGGTTCTATTTTAGAACTTTATATTTAGTAACACATTTAATCTTCACAACAACCCCGTGAGGTAGGTACTATTATTATGCCTATTTTGCAGATGAGGAAATGCTTGCTTAAAGAGGTTAGGAAACTTGTCCAGGGTTCCATAGCTAGTAGGTAACAGAGTCAGGATTTGAAGTCAGGTAGTTTGGTTCAGTGTCAGGGTGCTTCTTAGAAGATTGCCTCTTGGAGGGCTGCCCCTACGAGTGTCCTGCTTTGTACTAAAGGGAGAAAGAAGGATTGTTGGGAATAGAATGATGGCTTAAAACATAGTCTTACTCTCATGCTGCATACATGAGAGGTACAGGCAAGAAAAGTGGCAATCATTAGGTCTGGGAAGGAAGAGAAACTCTTGTCATAAAGTAGAGTGAGCTATTTGGGTATGTCAGAAGGTTAATAACCCAACCTGATTGGTCAGGGATGACATGAAACAATATGTAATGGCACCAGCCTCTGGCTTGATATGTAGGGACTGGTCAATAAACAGAATTATGTCATTTGGCTTCAATTCTTGTAGCTGTAGGAGAATTGACAACTATGACAGTGGCTGCTTAAAAATGGAAATGATTGTTAAGGAAGGATGTGAGCCACTTGGAACTTCCAGGGAAGCAGAGGACTGGATGGGGAAATTTGGGATAGAATCAGTCACATTGTGATAATCCCCAAGGCCACAGTAATGTTAGTCTGAAAGTCTATGTGGTCCATGGAAGCCTGGGATAAATGAACACATAACACTGAGGATATCTTGGTGTGAGATTCTTAGGCATATTTATGACAGGATGCTGATATGTTAATACTATCAACACCACTACAACAACCCAACAAACAGACAAAAATCAAAATAAAAACATAAGACTTGGAACGATTTTTCTGGAGGGCATGAATTATGCTGTGTTGTTATTATGCATAGGGATTAGCAGATTTCAGAGCTCTTCCCCGATGTGGAAAACAGTAAGCACTGTCATTCACTATAAACCTGATCAATAAGCCAGTAATGTGATTAATACCTGTAATGCTCAGGATGGTCTTGGATTTTGCATTGAAAATCCTTCAGGAAACCTCTTAGTCTTGAGCAAACTGGACAGCTGACTGCTCTACCAGTAGGCTAGCTCTGGAGCTACTCAACCCCAACTCAACAGCTTGCTCCAAGCTCTGTGAACTTAGAAAAATTATTTCACTTCTTTTTAGTCTTAGTTTACTCATCTGTAAAGTGGTCATGATAAGGGTATCTACTGCAGATTTGTTATTAATCTTAAGTAGTACTTATCTGCCCTTATTGCAATCCATTGCACATAATAAGTGCTCAATACATTTCAGCTATCATTAGGAAATACAAAAATTACACAATGGAGATGAGTTTGTCTATGTTGCTTTGCTTTGCCCATACCTATCTAGTGCATTAAGTAGTCAGTTTTTCTGTTCACCAAGCCTTTCTGGCTTTTTGTTTTCGTACATAGTAGGATTCATGTTAGGTGTGACCACCTGACTTGCTTTGGTTAATGAAATAGGAGAAATGAGGTGTGGTACATCTCAGCAGAAGCTTTAAAAATGTTCACATGGCACATCATACTCTCTTTCCCAGGAATGTCCCAGATAATGGCTGCTCTGTTATCTGGGACATTCCTGGGAAATGGATCCTGAACTAAGGATGAAGAAGCAAAGCTCTCAGTTGAACTGTAACAGATGTGAGGCATTAGTGAGAAGTAATTTGTTGCTTTAAGCTGCTGAGGAATTTTGGGTTTGTTTGTTACTACAGCATAAGCTAGCCTCTATGCCAAGGAGTGGACTGACAGTCGCTGAGCAATGCCGTTCATGGAGAACTGTAGTCGGGCCGAAGTCAACTGACTTAACCCAGTTACTTTCCAATTGACTGGAAACTTGTTTATTTTTGGCTTTTCAGGTTTGCCATTTTATCAAACAAAGAACAAAATGACTCTGTGCATGCTTTATCGTGGCTGACTTGCGACGGCAGTGATGTCGATCTGTGGTACACTGTGCTGTGCTCTCTGTGGCTTTACATTGTTTTGCTGCTTATGTGTAATGCCTTCAGTTGGATAGTCATTTACAACCCTGGAAGGATATTAGACTCTTCTGGGGAGTTTATAAAATATACCCATATCCAGGGTATACCCTACATGCTGTACCCTACACGCTGTTTTGTAGGAGGTCCCCAGGTGATTCCAATGTACAATACATGCTGACTGTTTTGCAGGAGGTCCCCTGGTGATTCCAATGTACAGTAGGGGTTTCAGCCTCAACCAGTTCATTAACTCTTTGGTGAGGAACTATGACCTGAAATTGCTGGATATCTTCTTTAAATCTATTGTAAACAGGAGGCCAGGACGCAGAGGGCCATGGGGCATCATGAAGAAGAAAGCATGACATGACTTAGTGGAGGGTAGCAGACCATTGTCCCACACTTCTAAGTGCTATTTGCCAATTCAGAACAAGCATTCAGTGTGGGCTGACATGATCTTTCCAGAAGGGGAATTCAGGGCTGCAGGTGTCAATTAAATCGTTGTGGAATGTAGTGTTTCAAATGTCCACATCATTAATAAGATGTGGTCTCCTTAAGAAAGAAGGAATCATGTCCTTGTGGGCATACTAAGGGAAGTTCTTCACTTTGGTAAAAGGGTGCTGCTGATCTACAAGCACTGTGGACACGGATCATTTTTGGAGGTGACATCTTGTCTGCTGTTTCTTTGGCTTCACTTGTTGCTGACCTTGACTCTCTTACTATGGGATCAACTGTTCATTGCCTTTTTGATACTGCCTTCCTCCAACGAATGTGCATACCCTTATACTGACTCTAGGATTTTATTTCTGTCTCTGTCCTCATTTGTGCAAATGAGTGCCCCTCTGTGGTTTGGATCTTCTGATCCTGAATCCCGGTGGCCATATGCAGCCAGTGTTTGCTGAGTCTGGGGAGCACTGTCCAGGCTCTTCTCTGTGTTGCTTTGCTAACCTGGACTGTTTCTATTATCAGTTCAACCTGCCAACTCATGCCCCCCCAGGTGCAGTGGAGGGTGAAGAAAGGCAAGATCCTCCTCGTTTTTGCAGCTTTTAGTTGGCCTCCTTGTCCTTTGATCCCGCTTATTTTTCTAAGCCAATTAATCGGAGCTCTTGTGTATAAACATATAACACATATAAATACACAGACAGAGAGACAGAAGATGCAGCACTTGTAAAATTTTTCATTTGCCAGATTTTTTATTGGATTACTGGCTTCAGGGTGGAGCCCTTGGGGGAACAGGGCCATGAAAGCATGCATTTCTAGGGTCAAATAGGCAGCAAACAAGCAGTTGAAGGCAAAGACAGATCCCCAAAATTGAGGGCGTCATTTTATACTGGATCCTGGCTCCCCAAAAGGAGGGAAATACTATGGGAGAGGACAGTGCAGTGCTTCTACTCTGCATTTCATTGCAAGGCAGCCCAAAGCCAATCAGCTCATTTTGTCATCAGCCCATCTCTCACGGGAGTCTCATCTTGCTGGGCAAGTGGGGATGTTTCCTTCCAGGTGACCAACAGTGTGCATCTCTGATCCAAGTGTGCAAAGAGTCAAGTATCCCTCCATAATAACTATTAGCCATCCCTTAAAGTATATTTCCTACCTGGTTATTACACACCAAAGCTCCCTCATAATGTGAAGTAATTTCTGATACTTCCAAAACTCAAAACCATCAGATAACACAATACAAAACAGAACAGGGCCTTTGATTTTGAGAGGGATCTATCCACTTTTAATTCCTGGGATTTCATGAGGAAAATAAAGGATTTTTTCCCAAAACCGGTTTTTTGGCACTTCCTCAGTTTTTCCCAATGAGTTTCAGGCTACCAGAAATTATCTTAGGGCCTCTCGTGTGCATTAAGAGTGGCAAGACAGAAAAAAAAAAAAAAAAAAAAAGGAGAAAAATAATTCAGCCGACTGAGAAGAAAAAACCTTTTCCCAGAAAAACAAGTTCCAAGAAGAGAAAAACATAAAGGCTTTAAAAATATATCTATAGCTTGTTTATCCACTTTTAATTAAGCTGACTTTTAACCATAGTGCTCTTTAAAAAAGAAATCCTTTCAGATCTCTTATTACCCAACTTTAGCCATGCCAAGCAGCCAATAGTTCTAGTTTCTGAACTTTACCAAAGGTAACCTCCTACATGCTTCAAAGACATGGTAAACTGTTTCTTTTTTACAAGATTTGGAATCTCTACAAGGTGGTTCAGAGAAAGGAAAATTCAAGAGAGGAAATCAGAAGCTAACGATGGGGGAAAAAACTCAATAAATGGCCAAGTTACACAAATAACAAACCAGAAAGGAATCAATCCAGAAGCCAACAATTGAACTCAGGCCACCACTGTCAAAAGATAAAGCCTTAGCTACTAAGTATACAGCATTGAGCAGTTTCTATTACTTTTCCCAGAAGGAGCCTAGAGAAGCCAATTTCAAGCTTGAAAGGCTTTTAACTGCTCAAGAAATTTTTTTAGGACTAACTATGACATGAACCCCCAAATTCCTGTCCTCTGGATGGTGGAAACCAAAAGAAAGTATCCCCACGTGGTCACAAGGTTAAGCTCTTAAGGACACAAAACAAGACAGAGGCATTTCATACAGTATTGGTTTCAGGGAGCCATAGCAAAGTTTGTAAATGACCAGCCTGCCAAGCTGGCTTGAAAAGCAGGCTTATAGGGGTCCTAAACCCACGTTCTATCCTGTGATACCCCTTTCCCCATTACAGAACACAGAAAGACAAATTCTTAGCACAAGGTATACCAGATTTGTTGCAGCCTAAGACTAGTCTCACAAATCCTTTTTTCTATTCATCAAACTCTTGCAGAGGAGACCAATAGTTTACTGTTTTACTCAGACAGAGAAACAGAAAGAGAGAGAGAGACCAGAAACTTGGCTGGTAAGAATTTCTTACCCTTTTTGCTGGCATACCAGGTTTCTGGATTCCCTTTCTCTGCAGCTTCCAGAAGAACGGAGTGGCTTCTGACGTCCCTGCTCGCTTGTGCTATAGCTGTGGGGTTCAATCCACTTTACAAGAGAAAATCACCCATTACTATTTCATAGAGACATAGACAAGATTCTTAATTTGCAAGATGCTGCCCAATGGGTTACATACGGAACCAAATTAACATTTTCCAACCAGCAAAATACACATAACAAAACAAACATTAGTCAGTTGTTTAGCAGCCAGTATCAGCCTGGCAAAGCTCAAATTGTTTCCCGTTGGTCCCTGTTGTCTTTGATCCACTCCAGGTGGGGACAGATGATCTCTGAACGGTAATTCACAATGGAGTCTCTGGGCAAAGGGAAGAGCAGACAGGCCTGAGAGACAGGCCTGGTTAGCCTTCTTTAGAGCTCATTGAATGTAACCAGACAAATGAGGACTTCCATCAGCAACCCCTCTGAGATCTCTTCCATATGTACAAACACACACAAAGACGAGTTGGACAGAAGGCCTTACAAATTAGATCCCTAACCAAGAACTCCAAGAGTATCCCTTCCAAACTATCCTCCTATTCTCCATCTGAGAAACCTCCTCAAAATCTTCCTGATTGAGGAGAAGTCTCCTAAACCAGGACTCTTCCTACTAGTTAGAAAGAGCCAATTGAGACCTCCCAGGAGCCGAACAAACACCCTGCAATGAAGCTACAGACACAAATATCCCATGGTGGAACTATAGACACCCTACAATGGGGCTACAGATTCCCCACCACAGGGCTACAGAACCAGTCAGGAGAAGGAAGGAGGTATTGGCAGTGCCTAGGATACTCACCAATTCAGACATCCTAAAATGGGGTTACAGGCAGGCACCCTACCATAGGGCTACAGAGAGATACTCTGTGATAGGGCTACAGTTAAGGGACATCTCCCCAGGACTATTTCTCCATTGCAATTAAATCTATGCACATTGGGTCGGGAGCACCCCACCAGCAGAGAGAGTACCAGAGTCAGCCCCCAGTCCAAGATAACTAGGCAGCCACTTGGGCTGGCTTCTGGATCCATCGCTGGTGTGGGGGGCCACTGAACCATGGATAGGTAGCCACAAGGGCAATCCAGGATGAGCCCCCAAATTTATAACCACCCAAGGGGTTTACCTTGGCAACTGCTTAGACAGAACCGATTCATCAAGATGGGGAAATGCAATAGAGAAAGAGTAATTCATGCAGAGCTGACTGTGTGGGAGACCCTAGTTTTATTATTACTCAAATCAGTTTCCCTGAGCATTCAGGGAGCAGAGTTTTTAAGGATAACTTGGTGGGTGGGGGAAAGCCAGTGAGCCAGGAGTGATAATTGGTCAGGGATGAAATCATAGGTAGTCAACGCTGTCTTCTTGTGCTGAGTCAGTTCCTGGGTTGAGGCCACAGGATCAAATGAGCCAGTTTATTGATCTGGGTGGTGCCAGCTGATCTATCAAGTGCAGGGTCTGCAAAATATCTCAAGTACTGATCTTAGAAGCAGTTTAGGGAGGGTCAGAATCTTGTAGCCTCTAGCTGCGTGATTCCTAAACCATAATTTCTAATCTTGTGGCTAATGTTAGATCTATAAAGGCAGTCTAGTCCCCAGCCAAGAAGGAGGCCTGCTTTGGGAAAGGGCTGTTACTGTCTTTGTTTAGACTATAAATTATAAACTAAGTTTCTCCCAAAGTTAGTTCAGCCCACACCCAGAAATGAATAAGGACGGCTTGGAGGTTGGAAGCAAGATGGAGTCGGTTAAGTTAGATCTTTTTCACTGTCTCAGTCATAGTTTCCCAAAGGCAGTTTCACCCTTTGCCTCTGTCTGACTCTCTACCTCTCCCTGCTTCTCTGAGGTTTAAATAGATCAGAGGCAGAAGTTAATTGGAGATAAAAGTTTACCGTTAAGCAGGCAGGTTGTAGCACAATATCCATATAGTCTAAAGTAACCGAGGCTCTCTCAGGGTCATTGAAATGTGCAAAGGTATTCTTCCAATGCATTTTTAAAACCTAGATAAATTGTGTGTCATATAAAATGCATTATAAAAGGTTCCAATTGAGTCATTGGATTAAATGAACCTTTCAGCACCTTCCAGAGGAAAAGAGATGATATTTGGTGTGATAGAGTAGTCAATGCTTGGCTTCACACTTCCATGCTGCAGCAATCTTCCGGGAAGGCTTTGCTTAAAAAGAGAAATAAAAAGAAATAAACCAGTGAACTAATGACTCTGTATTTGATATAAAGTATCTTTTTTTTTTTTAAATAAAAACTTCCAGAATATTCCCAGGAAAGAAAATGATATCTAAAGCTTCTACTTTCCTTTGACCCACTACTAAAAGGATACCTAATTCACCCCTCCTCGCATCCAACCTTTAGTACTGCCCACTAAATGGCTGATTACTCATATGCTAAAAGCTGTCTGGATTTCTCTCTCTCCTTAAATAGCAAGTGTGGCATTTTGCTAATGTCACAATTAACAGGAAGCTGTAAGCCAATCTCTGACCAGTGAGCTAATACAGAAGAAAAAGAACAGATGCAATCAACCTATTAATCAGGGTTCAATGTTCTTTATTCTTCAACTATTTTTATTCTGAACCTATGTTTTAGAAGACTATTTAAAAGATTCTATTAATTTGGAATCCATTTATTACAGACAGTCATCCTTAGAGATACTATTTTCACCTGAATAATATTGTGCTGTTACCTTTATGGAGCATAATTAATGAGAGAAATGTTCTGATTACTCATTTCACAAATTCCAAAGTCCACCTCTCTCACGCCCTTTCTTCCAATATCTCATTTTTAGACTTTCTGTCTCTCAGCCTGCCCACTGATTTGTCTGTGAGGTCCTCAGTTTGTTTTCCAATTTAAAGGTAACATTTTGGCCAGGCATAGTGGCTCACATCTGCAAACCCGGCACTTTGGGAGGCCAAGGTGGGGGGGTACACTGGAGGTCAGGAGTTCAAGACCAGCCTGGCCAACATGGCGAAACCCCGTCTCTACTAAAAATGCAAAAATTAGCTGGGCATGGTGGTAGGTGCCTGTAATCCCAGCTACTCAGGAGGCTGAGGCGAGAGAATTGCTTGAACTCGGGAGGCAGAGGTTGCAGTGAACTGAGATCATACCACTCCACTCCAGCCTGGGTGACAGAGCAAGGCTCTGTCACCAAAAAAAAAAAAAAAAAAAAAAAAAGGTAATATTTTGTTCAAGAATTCTTGTCTGCTTATTCTCCATTTATATATCTTGTATTATGATTATTTTTCTTAAAATTTAAAACATCTAGAATAGGGTCCTTGCTCCTACTAAAATGATGCTTTTGCTTGTTCCTCATTTGTGTATCTATACCATGATTATTTTTCTTCGAATTTAAAGTACGTGAGGGTAGGGGATTTCCTTCTGTTGAAACGATGTTATTGGATGGTGATGATAAGCTAAAAGAAGGAAGAAATCAATTTTTTAATGTGTTAAAATGGTTATAAGAAACATTAAAATTTTTGGATAAAGGGCATATGATCATTTATAGCATAACTTCTTGAAAACAAGATAATAGGCACTGATAAAATTAAAATTTATAAAAATTATCTTTTCCTCTTGGAGCCCTCCATTCAAATTTTTATTGAGCAACTAACTGTCTTGTGCCTTATATACTGGCTTTAGCTCTCCTAGACTGTCTTTCATTCCAGTCCCACTTGGACAGAGTCCCATATTTTCTTGCAGGCCCTGGAGGGGAAAGGGGAAGAGAAAATGAGCTGGGATTCTGGCATGGGGAGGGCTGCTGTGGCAGAGTGGGATGGCCCTGTAGCTGAGAGTGGCAGTATAATCCCCCTGAGCCAAGACCAGCTGCCTCAGTGAGACATAAGATAGGCTTAAATCAGACTGCAAGGTCTTAATGAAACTGAAAAAGGACAGGCCATGAATCCTACCAGCTGCCAAGCTTAACAGCAGTTGCCAGTACAATGCCCAGAAACAGGCTCAGTGGCACTTCCATGATGGCCTGTCCAGAGAGAAGCATAAGGATGGAAAATGTTAATCCCAGCCCTCCACTCCCTACTGTCAGGATGATACAGAAAACATGCTTCATACACCCAGATGTCCCCTTGGGGAAGAAAAGAGAGAGAGAGAGAGAATATCTAACCAAAAAAGACTGAGTTATCTAGAGAGAAATAGATTACAAGAGAGAAATGAGCTCAGTTTTTATCACCACTCAGTAGGTGGGTGCTAATGAGAAAGATTAGATTGCTTACAGACAAAATAAAGAAGCTGAATTTTTTCTGCACATTTGTGTGAAGTGAGAGAAATTTTGGAAACCTCTGCTGTGTGTGGTATGTTTGTGTAGTGGAGATAAGTGGGAGGAGGGTTCGTCTCAAAATCACAAAGAGGAAGTAGGAACATAGAAGGAAAAAATTAGATTTGATGCCTGGAGGTTCTGGCGAGTAGTGACCAGCGTTTCCACCTGCAACTTGCTCCCATTACACATGAACACTGCCATCTATTAGACAAAATGGAATGAAATAGGGCTAACTAGGAATATAAGGAATGAACAAAGAGTGTGTAGAGAAGTTACCATTGACGTTGTGTTGGGACTCATGGAAAACTCTACTGAAGACAGAGGGGTCTTTGAGAGGTAGCCTGAAAGGCAAGTAGAATTTCAAAAGGAGACTGTGCAAGAGCTCAGAAGCAAGGGAATACACATATGCAAAACCAAAATGTTGAGTTTGTCTCGGGTTTAAAACCATGGAGGGAAGGAGCCAGGAGTTGTGGATGAAAAGGCAGGATGAGGCCAAGCTGGGAGGGCAGGACAAAGAGTTTGCACTTCATTCTATAGGATATTGAGGTCAAGTGGATTTTTTTCACCTCACTCTTCTGCTGAAACTCCTCAATGACTCCTCTTAGACAAAAACTTAATATATCCTAGAATGTCATAGCATGTCCTGCCTGATGTCCCATGAGAAAAAAAAAGAAGTCCCAGGTCATATAGGTTTGGAAAATGTCCTACATCAAATTCTCCTTCATCACATTCTTGGAGATTCACAATATGCATTTGCCTATTAAAAGCTTTAAGAAATCCTATGGCAAAGAAACCTGTTACCATTGTTTTCTTCATTTAACCCAGCATTTCCTGGACCAATGGATTATGAACTAGTTTTTTTTCTTTTTTTTTAACATTCACCATAATTAGTATCCCCTAAAATTAGTTTTTCTCTTTGTCTCAGAATACTTGGATTCTTTTCATGGGAACTGAAGTTCTTCATGATCTGGTCCTCTTTGTGAAATGAACTTCTCCTTGAGCATTTTCTGAGCTGCTGTATTCCTCCAGACTCACTTTCTCCTTTCTCTTTAGAAACGTCTTCATTTTCTAACCAGGGAAGTATTTGTCTCTTTTTTTCCTCTAATGAACCTTTTATTGTATATATTTATGATGATTGGTTTTCTATACTGTCCTTTGAGCCCCTCGAAGATAGAATACATACCTTGTAAATTTCTTTATTCCTATTATCTAAGACAGTGTCTAGCACATAGCAAGGATGTAATTTATCTTAAATATATTAAACAAATGAATAATTCTACCTGGGTTCTACAGATAACTATGGTAGAGTTGTGGGAGATGAATTTGAGGAGAGAAGACCATGGAGGCAAGGAGACTTGTGGGAACCTATTGCAGTTTTAAGAGAAGACTTAGGCCTGTACTGGCATAGTGGCAATGGCGATCAAAAGAGAGGGGCTAAGATTTACTGAACATCTGTTATAGGCCAGACACTAGACAAGTTGCTATAAATCTTATCCTATTTTCACAAACACCTGTACTGGGCAGGTCATGTAAGCTTGTGTTCAGCTACACTAGCCCTTTCTGATAAACCTCAGGGCACCTGCCTGTTACCAGCTCTCTTTTAGTAGGTTCTATGTGCAGATGTAACCATGCTTTGTCCTGTGTGGCCTCGGCACTTTAGCCACACTTGAGTGTATCAAGGATGAGCATCATCAATCTCCAAGGCAGCCATCCACAGGCTGGCCAGTGTCTACAAGAGACAGCAGCAAGCTCTGTCCCAAAGATAGAATTCTATTTGGAGTAGTAATCAGATCTGACCTTGTCTTTCAGACAGCTTAAAAATGAAACACAAAAAGGGTGCAGTGGGAAGTAGAAGCAGAAGAGAAATACATGTAGAAAAGGCGATAGAAGGAAGGCAATAGGAAAAGGAAGTTAGCAGGAGTCATAACATTAAGCGTAGAGGGAAGTTAGTTGGTGTAGAATAGAAGGGAGCAGGTATAAGAAAAGCAGAGAGAGAGAAAGGGACTGTCACCATTTAGGCAGAGCTGCTAGTGTAGGGAGTAACAAACTCTCATCTTTAAATGGATGAGTTTTTGTCCTATAGGGTCATCGGAGTCACATCTGCCCTGTTTTGAATCATGATCAATGACGTCCTGGTCATCTGGGTGGTGACTATTTCCTTTTCTTCCTGTTTATTTATATTTTTAAAATTGTAAATTTATAGTTGTTAAATTTATGGGGTCTGAGTGATATTATAATTTTTTAGTGCAATGTGTACAATAATTAAATCAAGCTAGTTAACATATCCATCACCACAAATACTTAACAGTTTTTGTGATGAGAAGTTTAGAAATCTCTCTTAGCAATCTTGAAATGCACAATAGTCTATTAATAATTATATTCACCACAC
Organism: Macaca nemestrina; assembly: GCF_043159975.1. Taxonomy (NCBI): domain Eukaryota; kingdom Metazoa; phylum Chordata; class Mammalia; order Primates; family Cercopithecidae; genus Macaca; species Macaca nemestrina. The sequence goes on along the minus strand of NC_092128.1, from coordinate 50,633,407 downwards.
TGTGCAATAGAACTAAAATAAATCATTTCTCCCATCTGAGATTTTGTACCCTTTGACCACCGTCTCCCTATTCCTCCCACGGCCTTGCTGCTCTAACCATCATTCTACTCTCTGTTTCTATGAGTTAGATTGTTTTTATTCCACATAGAAATGAGAATATGAGGTGTTTGTCTTTCTGTGTTTGGCTTATTTCATTTAGCACAATGCTCTCCAATTCCATCTATTTTGTTGGAAATGACAGAATTTCTTTCTTTTTTAAGGCCAAATATATTATTCCATTGTGCAAGTATACCATATTTTCTTTATTCATTCACCCATTGGTTGATGGTCATCTAGGTTGACTCCATAATTTCGTTATTGTGAATACTGCTGCAATGAACATGAGAGTGCAAACATCTCTTCTACAAACTAATTTCAAATCTTTTGGTTAAATACCCAGAAGTGGCATTACTGACTCATATGGTGATTCTATTTTTGGTTTTTTGAGAAACCTGCATACTGTTTTCCGTAATGACTGGACTAATTTACATTCCCACCAACAGTGTACAAGGATTCACTTTTCTGTACATCCTCACCAATGCTTGTTATCTTTTGTCTTTTTGATAACAGTCATTCTTACAGGTGTGAGACATATCTCATTGCAGTTTTAATTTGCATTTCCTTATTGATTGGCAATATTGAACATTTTTTTTCATATGCCTGTTGGCCATTTCTATGTCTTCCTTTGAGAAAGTCTATTTTGGTCCCTTGCCCGTTTTTTAACTGTTTTTTTTTTTTAAATCCTATTGAGTTCATTGGGCCACTTATATACTTTGGATATTAACCCTCTATCAAATGTATGGCTTGCAAATATTTTTCTTCAATCCATAGGTTGTCTCTGCACACTGTTCTTTCCTTTGCTGTGCAGAACATTTTTCTATCATATGTAATATCTTGATGATATCCTGAGATAACTAGAAATGTGTGTCTCTTCCTTGAGAGAGCCTAGCATAGCACTATTATTTTTATTATAATTTTTAAGGTAAGGAAACCAAGGCTCCTCAAGACTAGGTGTTTTGCTCAAGCTCATAGAACTAGTAACCATGAGACTAGAGACAGAAGCTGAAGCTAGATTCCTTTTACTCACAGTCAATATTATATCTGATTCTATATAAACTTTCACCAGTTGGGAAGCAGAGGATGGATTCAGAAAGCACTGCAGAATTAGAATCCATGGTGCTTGGTGACCTAGTAGCTGTTTCATTTGCATGTCATTAAACAGATCTTATAATGTTTTTTCTTTTCTCTCATTTTTTTTTTTAAATACCATTTGCACTGCAGGAAGATGATGCAGAATCATGGACTCAAAGGGCTGTGATGCTGTTGAGTCCAGTTTTTTTGTTCTTAAAAAAAAATTCTGAATCACTTGTGAATTTGCTTCAGCTTAACAGCAGAGACTCCTTAGATATAGTACCTGTTGATTTTTGGGACTCATGAAAAGAGAAAGCTTTCTGCTCTTCACTGGTCTAAATAGGATAAAGAGGCAAAGCACCTGCCTGCACAGAATTCACAAAAACATTCCTTGTCTTTCATCATGGCAACACAGCATTCATGTAGACAAGCCTTGGCCTAACGCTTCTTCTGTCTTCAGGGGGGACCCCACTTCCTCTTCCTCTTTCCTTTGATTTCCAAGAAAATTGTATTAAGTCAGTCTCCACAAATTTAAAGACAGATGAATAAGATAAAAGGTGGTCGGAAGTTTATCCTTTAAAGGTACACAAAAAGATTTTTTTTTGGGGAAAAATCATAGTATGAAGAAGACTGGGGTGAACATTATGTCTTCCATAGATAGTGCTGTGTGTGAGAAAATGTGGATGCATTCAGTGTCTGTTCTGCATTGTAAACACCATGAAATCAGGGACTAGGTCTTTCTTGTTTGTCACTACATTTCCTGCTCTAGTTTACTGTCTGCATTGTAATAGCTACATATTACAGACTGAATTGTATCCTCATAAAATTCATATGTTGAAGCCCTAATCCAGTGTGACCCTATTTGGAGATAGGGCCTTTAGAGAGTTAACTAAGGTTGAGTGAGATCAGAAGTGTGGGGCCTTAATCTGATAGGACTAGTTTCCTTATAAGAAGCAGAAGAGAGATCAGATCTCTCTCTCTCTCTCGTTCTGTCCACACCTTGCACAAAGGAACAGTCATGTGTCTATAAGCCAGGAAGAGAAGCCTCAACAGAAACCAACCCCAAGGCATCTTTATCTTGGACTTCTCCCAGCCTTCACAACTGTGAGAAAATAAATTTCTGTTGTTTAAGCCACCCAGTCCGTGGTATTTTGTTATAGCAGCACTAACACACTAATACACTACCTCTAAATCTTTGTAAAGAAATAAAGGAAAGAAGAATGGCGGGAAGGAGAAGAGATTTATCTTTTCTACTTACTGTATTGTGTGGCCTTGGGCAAATCACTGAAGATGCCTCTATTTCTTTTTTTTTTTTTTTTTTTTTGAGATGGAGTCTTGTTCTGTTGCCAGGCTGTAGTGCAGTGGCACAATCTTGGCTCACTGCAACCTCCAACTCCTGGATTCAAGCGATTTTCCTGCTTCAGCCTCCTGAGTAGCTGGGACTACAGGTGCGCACCACCACACCTGGCTAATTTTTGTACTTTTAGTAGACAAGGGGTTTCACCATGTTGGCCAGGATGGTCTTGATCTCTTGACCTCATGATCCACCCTCCTTAGTCTCCCAAAGCTCTGGGATTACAGGCGTGAGCCACCCTGCCCTGCCCAGATGCCTCTATTTCTTAATGGACACAATACAGATGAAAATAAGACCACCTTCTCAGGTTTTTAGGGAGGGGTAAATAGGAGAGTATATGTAGACTACAAAATACTATTAAAATGTTAGTTGTTCACCTCATCAAAAGCACTCATTCAACGACTGCTTATTGAGAATTAGTGAAAACTTCCTGTTAGACTACAAGGTCCAGAAATAATAGTTCTTATTATTGACTGCAGAAGTCATGAACAAATACTGAAATCTGTATTTTAGGGAATAAAAAATGTGATTGTTATTTTTCTTCAACTTCTGTAGCTGTTTCTTTCCAGGCTTTTCAAAAACGAGTGACATAAGATCATCTCATATTTATATTTCACTTGCTTCACATGAAAATTTGTGGAACTCGCCCAGGTTTTCTGTGTTAAACGTCATCAACAATAAAGATAATGCATGCCATTCTTTGCAATCTGGTATTGATGTCTTCCTTCTGTCCTGAATCCTTGTGAGAAATAAACAAACAAAAAAAGATTAAAAAAATTGCCAAGAGGCACCAAGCTATCCGTTAACTTTTAGGGAAGCTTTATGAAACAAGGTGTGGTGAGTTTCAGTTATACAGGATGATTAAGTTGTAGAGATCTACTGTACAACATGAAACCTACAATGAGCGTATTGTGCACTTCAAAATATGCTAAGACAATTGATCTCATGTTAAATTTTACCAACACACACACACACAAGCACACAAAATAACACAATATAATTTTGGAGGTGACATACATGTTTAGTACCTTGATTGTGTGATGATATCACAGGCATATGTGTATGTCTAAACTAATTAAATTGTATGCAGTAAATATGTGCAATTTTTGTGTATCAGTTACATCTCAACAAAGCTTAAACAACAACAAACCAAAATGTGTTCTGTTGGAACCAGTTTGCACTGACTTGTGAGAGCCAATTGTTATATTTTTATGAATTTTATGAGCCTAATATTAAGCACAACTATTATTAAAAACTAAATGATATAAACTTACAATTAAAAAATTAAATTTAAAACACAGGTTATTACTCAGAACACATCATTTTCTAATTACTGCACTCCATTTCATGATTATCAATAATCTTGGAGTTGTTTACATTTGCTGTGTCTGCCCAAAGGGAATAAACCTAATGGTGAGAGGCTGCATAGCTTCTTCCAAATGTGTGTGCTGTGATGTTACCTTAGTAGCTTGAAATAGGATGGAAAATGGCAAACACTACAAACCTGAGCTTTCCTGTTCTCTCCACTGGAGACCTGTGGTTAAACATTTACCCACAGATGACTGGGGGCAACAAGCAGAAGTGACTGCGAGTGGACCTTCACGGTGCTGTCAGGGTTGGTTTCTCATTCAGGATGGCCTGGAAAACAAACCAGCTAAGTCCTGGAAGAACCCTTTTCCGGATGGGGGGTGGGAGTGAGGCTGTACCAAATACAGCTTTCCATGGGACTAGGTACTAGGTACTTCTCTCCAGCAGGTGGATGGCAACATCTCATGTGCTCCAAAGTCTCCAGAAGCTGGGCAGTTGGTGTTTCCAAACACTATAAGGGCTGGCTCCCCAGAACAGACTGCCTGGAGAAAGCTGCCTGTGTACTCCCCAGTGACAAGGCTATTTTCTCAGTTGGCTCAATATAGAAGGCAGAATAACATATTGCAAGGCCCACGGGAATGCAAATCCTGACTCTGGGCCCACCAGGGCAGAAATGGCAGAAACGGTGGGATCTAGGACTTTACTTTCCTTCTTGCTTCTCCTGCTTTCTTTGTTGCTTAACGAATACAAGAGCCATACCATGTAAGACTATGCTATGTGCCCTGAATTGCGGTATAGGTGAGATAAGACACAAGACCAGCAACAGAAACAAAAACAAAAACAAAAACAAAAACTTACAAGACTGAAAGCTATGTTAACGAGACAGTCATCCACATAGCATCTATTTCATTTTTTGGATCACATCCTGAAAGTTTCTTATTACATTCAAAAATTTGTTTTTACCTCATACTATTATTGAAAGATGGTTTGCAAAAATACATACATTACATCATGTTGGAATAAATTAAAAATAATTGGGGAATTTGGACAAAGGGAATATGTATAATATGTAAAATAGAAGTAAAGGAATTCCAGAATATACAAATGCTAATTATGATATCATAGATCCTTGCAAGGGGTAGTCAACAAGTTTTCTCTAGCAGCCATCATGAAGAAGAAAACACAACCATTATATTCACAGGGCCCTTCAGGCACCCACAAACAGACTGTTTAGGAAAAGTACCACTATTTCTGATTCTGTGACAATAGGACCATTTTTGATGTAGTGATTGATGTCCTCAGTGACACCCTACAGTTAATATAGTATTTAATTTCATTGTGCTGTTTAGTATAATGGCTCAATGTAAGCTGATGTTAATTTCCATTGTTCTGCATTAATGAATTAACAAACACCTTAGCTAGATTTGGTTATAACTGTTATCTCTGCCAAGTTTTCCTTTCCTTATCCAAATTCTGCTTGACCTTCTTTTTTGTGTTCCATTATTGTTTTGTGTCCTCATTTGGTATTTGCTGCAATAATAACTTTCTTATATTATGACATTTATTATTAATTGCAGAAAATTCATGGTCTACCCAATGATTTATGTTTAGATTCAAATTAATGAAATTTGTATCTATTGTATTAACAAGAAAGCTTGATACAGCCAATATGTTTTATGAAATTTTTGACCCTAACAACTTATTGCTTGGGAATGCCTTTTTAAAATCCAAGGGCCTGGTCTTGTAGTCTGCCATCTCTTGCTCTTAGTTCTGCGTACCTTAGACCCTCTGAGGAGTCAGAAAAGATATATTCTTTTTGGCATGAAGAATAGCATCTAAATCAAGTCCAACAGGATTCACTTTGGGCAGAGTATGGCAATTACTGTGTTAAGTCTTACTATGTGTCAGGCACCTTGCCATATGCTTTCTGTATGTTTTTTGATTTAACTCTCACAGCACTGAAGGTACATATTTATTACCTCCTTTTACATATAAAGAAGCTGAGGCTCAGAGAGGATAAATGAACTATCTGATGTCACCCAAGGAGGAGCACGTCAGGGTTTTCACTAGGTTCTCCTTCATGCCAAAGTGTGTGCTTTGAACTCCAGGTTGCCATGGTGTCAAAGGAGGGAACATTTGGGCTTTCCTATCAGCTTGCCCAGATGGGGCAGTGGAAGAAGAAGAAGTGATGGTATTTGAAAGCTGTCAACAGTCAAACATCAAAAATGGAGTCAAACTCTTTATCACAAACTTGCAGACCAGAGACGTCTCTTCATCAGTGCCCAACCCAGCTACCCTCTAGGCTGGTCTTTCTGAGGTGGCTGAAATTCATTAATAAAGTGGTACTGAACCTCTACAGGAAATTGATTTCATATTTCTAGAAGAGTTTTAGGTCCACTGCGTAATTGAATGAAAAGTACTGCACAAAGAGCTGCCATATACTCCAACATGCACAGCTCTCTGACTGTCAGCATCCCCCACTGCAGTGGTACATTGGTTAAACCTGGTGAACCTACATTGACACATCATTATCATCCAGGGTTCCTAGTTTACATTAGGGCTCACTTTCAGTGCTGTACATTCCAGGGATTTGCAAAAAGGCATAATGGTGTATCCTCTGTGTTACATTTTACCGTTTCACATAATTGCTCAGGCAGAGTTCTTTTGCAGACTGATGAAATCTCTGTAGGTTCAGAATCCAGTTTCAAGACACTTATTGCTATCAGTTCCCTTAGGAATGATGAGCTTCTGGGGATTGACTTCAGGCTGACAAGGCGCATAGACTGATGTATAAACAAGTGCCAACATTAATATTCAGTGGGCATTTGCTTTTCTTGTCACTAGAAAACCTTATCTCATGTATCTCTTCCCATTATCAAGCTTTCCTGGAATCCAGGGTGCTAACCAAGAAATTGTGAGGCAAACATGAATATATGAAATCATGGTGAAATAAACTGAGTAGGCTTGATGGATATTTCTTTTGAGTTATGGCAAAAATTAAAGAATTATACATGCTTTACCACAGAGTATGTATCTCTAGTGGCTTTTATCATCTAGATTCCAGGTCTCTGGATAAACTCTAATAAATGGTTATTTTTCAACACTGTTTTCTAAACTTCATGCAGATTGCCAGGTCATTTCGTTAGCATTTATGAGTAAAATGTGGTCTTCCAGGTTATTCAAAGTCAAAGCTCAGGTTATAGTGACTTAGTCCCCTGAAGAGAGTTAGAGACACACCAGTCTCCTGCAATATTCACTTCAAAAAGCCTGTCGTGGGTCACTTTTGGAGAAGGCTAATCGTATCCTATGTTAATTAACTTCAGTTTCAGAGGATGACATTTCTGATTTTGTTTCCAACTTTCGGGAGTGACTCTTAGTCTTTGGAGCTTATTCTACACTGATTATTTAGGATCTGAAATGAAGGTGTCTAATATATTAAATACAAAAAAATCACTTGACAAAATGGAAGTCTTATATAAATACAGCTAATTATAAAAACATAAATTCCATGGTTTCCCTCAAAATCCCTCTTGTACCAACCCCACCCCTGTTCTCAACTTAGGTTGTTTATGACACTTTGACATAGTGAACTTCACCCTGGCTCAACCTCCATTGTATACCTATGTTACCAGAACAGTTTTATTCTCTTGGGTTCCTAAAACCAGGATCTGCCAAATTAAGTGTCACTTTCTATTGAGTATGGAATGTGAGCTGCTACCTTGAAAAAGACACTGTAAGAAGAAATTTTCCCAGCTTTCCAAGTGACAAGGTTTTGGCTTATCAGTATTACATTAATAAATGCAATGTCTGAACAAAAGAATATAACTAAAACAAAACAATTTGTGATGCTAATTTACAATCAACATTTGTTTAGTTACAAAAAAATGAAACTAAAACAAAACAATGTAACCTGTGACTGTGGATTTGGCTCCAAACTTCAGTGGGTTTCTCTCAATTTATTCTTTAATAACGATAAATAGCAATTGAAAAATTAAAAAAAAAAGAGACCTTAAAACTCACCTTCATCTCCTAAACTTCAGTTTGATACTTTAAAGCTCATGCTTGATTCATGTCTCAGGATTATAAATCTTGAGATGTGTTATTATTATTTTTGTACATAGCTGTTTAATGCAACAAAAAAATCCATCCTGCTGCAAGTCTCTTTTCTTTTTTTCTTTTATGTTCTTTTCTCTCTTCTTTCTCTCTTACTTTTTTCTTTTCTTTCTTTCTTTTCTTTCTTTATCTCTCTCTTTCTTTCTCTTTCCTTTTTTTCTTTCCTTTCTTTCTTTCCTTTCTTTCTTTCTCTCCCTCTCCTTCATTCCTTTCTTCCTTTCCCTTCTTTCTTCTTCCTTTCTCTCTCCTTCCTTCCTTCCTTCCTTCCTTCCTTCCTTCCTTCCTTCCTTCCTTCCTTCCTTCCTTCCTTCCTTCCTTCCTTCCTCCCTCCCTCTCTTCCTCCCTTCCTTCCTCTCTTCTCTCTTTCTTTCTTTCTTTCTTTCTTTCTTTCTTTCTTTCTTTCTTTCTTTCTTTCTTTCTTTCTTTCTTTCTTTTCTTTCCTTCCTTCCTTCCTTATCTCTCTCTCTCCTTTCCTTCCTTCCTTGCTTGCTTCCTTCCTTCCTTCTTTCCTTCCTTCCTTCCCTCCTTCCTTTTTCCCTTCCCTTCTCTCCTCTCCTCTCCCCTCTCCTTCTTTCCTTCCCTCTTTCCTCTCGCTTCTTTTTAAAAAAAGGCATCCTATTTCCTTCTAAATGGAAGTCTGTTTTTTAATAAAAATGATTTTGATTTCAAGCAACAAGACAGGACAGTTGGAAAAGCAGTCTAGTGCATTTTCCAAGCGCAATGGTACAGGCTTCCTTAAATATGTCCCTTTGGAAATTAATGGCAAAATTGATGTCTCCTTTTCCTAATCACTAAGCCAGACTGGTAGAGAAAAAAGGGCTCTGTGTTTGTATGCCTCTCTTCTCCTTAAATGCAGGGTCAAATTGGAACTGTAAAAATGACAGTCAAGAAAGTAATTACACTCTGTTCCTTGTTCTTGCCTGAGGAGGGGTTGTAAGTAAACTAGTGTAAGCCCAGTACTTCCAAGCTATGAAAGGATTTCTCTGGTGCATTTTTCCCTCTTTGTGCAGACATTAGTTAAGGTAAATCCCATTTCATTTAATAACTGCCTGGATTAAGGAGGCTTTTTGAAGGGACTAATTTACATAAAGTAAGCTGATTTGAATAACGTGTTGGTTTGAATATTAAAAACAAAATGTGCACCTGCAATTTTGTAAAATAATTTGACTTGATTGGCACTGCCTCAGGTATTTCTTCTAATATTAGTGAGGTTAAAGTTTCCTTACTACTTTTGTGCGTCAGTGAAAAGAGCTAAAGAGAGACTTCCATACAAATAAATTATTTGGCAACTAATTACTGGGCACTTTGCTTAAAAGTTTGTTGCCTAAAAGTTTGTGCTGCCTTAAATTACAGAAACATGAAATCAAAGATGGTAGAAAAAAATTAATTCTTCTGAAACTAAAGACTTAGTGTTTACCTCTATAAAATCCTACACTATGGCTGCCATTATTTAGTTCCATAAAGATAAAAACCAAGAATTTCTTTATATTTAGAGGCTAAATACTTTTTGTAATACCCAAATAAATGTATGTATTTTTTCTTTGATAAGGAGTCTCGCTCTATCGCCCAAGCTGGAGTGCAGCGGCACAATCCCGGCTCACTGCAAGCTCCGCCTCCCGGGTTCACACCATTCTCCTGCCTCAGCCTCCCAAGTAGCTAGGACTACAGGCGCGTGCCACCATGCCCAGCTAATTTTTGTAATTTTAGTAGAGACGGGGTTTCACCATGTTGGCCAGGATGGTCTCGATCTTTTGACCTCATGAGACACCCACCTCGGCCTCACAAAGTGCTGGGATTACAGGCGTGAGCCACCGTGTCTGGCCATAAATCTTTATAGAAAGTTTTTCATTTGAATTTTGCAAAAGGGCCAATATATAATAACAATGTATAGTTTATGTCTCATTTCATAGCATTTAGGCAGAGGTTCTTGAACTTTCTCTAGCCTCTGTACCCTTAATGTCTAGTAATTTTTTTTACAGAGTCTCTAGGCAAAAGAAATACCCAATGGATCTGTTTGTTAAGCAGTTAGGTTCAAACAACTTTATTTATATCCTAAAACATGAATGCTATTTTGAAAAATAATATGTAAAGGCAGAGAAATCTCACAGGTCATTCTGAAATAACTGCAACTATTTACCAAAGGTATGTATGTATACATCTATTGGTCACTGCGGAAATTCTCAAACCTTAGAAACAGATGAACATTATTGCTCTTATTTCTTGTTCCACATTGATTTTCATTTGGTTCTTTTTATCACCGTTGCAAATGTTTCAGAATGATATGATGTCATCAGGACTGTAAATTCATCCAGTGCTGACACTGAACGATCTTGGAGCTAGTAGTTTGCATGGTGTCTGACAGATGTCACTGTGTTCCTCCTGAAAACTAAACTTCCTATGGCACCTTTGTAAATTTGCTGTGGCTCCCCTGGGGGGCTTCATGCAGTTTTAGAAGGTTTTATGCATCCCTTTTACAGTTTTTAACTCTCTAAAGGTAAATTTCTTGTCAGTGTTTTCAGTTCTTGGTTTTGTTGTTAGTCATTAACTGCAGAGGAAATATTAGCTGTGTGAATATATTCAATAAACATACTTTTACAATGAATTCCATCTACTTCAGGGATAATGGTAACTCTTTTCAAGTGAAATATGTCTTGGAAACATTGATTTAGTTTAACTTTCCAGAAAAGCAGTACATAAGCATTCCTCAAATATATCAAAGGCCAGGATGAACCCAATTGTAGAGAGAAATAAATGGCCAAACAGAAGCAAAATGCCAGGAAACTTCATTTTCTAGAGTGTTTGTCTGACTCACTGATGCAGCATTCCTGTTTTCTGCTTTGGTTGGAATTCCCATCCTCTGTGAACCCAAGAAATGTAGGACATGGGTTCAGAAGATTAGTGCTAAAATAAACATCTCATCATGGAGAAGAGTTGAGAACATATAATGGGTTTGGCCTTCCCTGTATTGTTATATGCACTTAAGTTTCAGATTTACAGTCTATTGTCTAGAGAAGACCAGAATTGTGAAGACTAGATAAAGAAAGGGCAGGTAACATTTAGAGTGCAGAATGAATAGTCTTGGAAAGGGCAGGACTGAACCAAACATGAAATATACATTTCATGTAGCATGACAATAAGATTAAGACAGTAAGACAATAAGATCTCTTCCATCCTCCCTCAACCCTGATCTTAATCAAGTAGCATGACAATAAGATTAAGATCAGGGTTGAGGGAGGATGGAAGAGATAAGGAAAAAGTGGAATCTGCAGATTAAATATACCCATTCAACTGGAGAAAACCGGACTAGTAAGGGGTCAGCTTATTTCCAGTTGCTTGCTGACCAATTCTATTGGTTACCCTTTAGATTTTTTACTCTTATGACTAATAGTGTACTAGACATCACCTTACATAAATCTTCATGAACCTCTCTGATAATTTCCACAGGACAAATTCTTAAAAGAATTGCTGAGTCATAGAATATAAGTATGTTAAGACTTTTGGGACACATTTTTCGAAGTATTGCACAGAAAGGTAATAGCAACTGAAAGTCCTCCATCAGTGTATGAGAATGAACATCGAAAATCACACTGTAATCATCTGGCAAGGTCCACCTAAGACAGTTATATCTGGACATGGCAATAACAAGAAGGATTCTGTCACCTCTTCAAAGGCCAGAAATTAAGAAATATTAGATCTACACTAAAAAGTAAAAACTATATAAAGTTCACTAATGATGTCTATTTTTAAATACTTCTAAGCATCTGTGAATACCCCACAGTGAGATGTTGGCAGCAAGTTGTAGTTACTCCTCAAGGGTGGGATACCAATCCAGAGTAGCTGAAGGAATGCTCTCTCTCTGATTTGGTCTGGATACTTTTGGCTGGCTTAAACGAGTCTTTGAAAATGACTTCATTATCTGTACTCAAAAATCTGCTCTTCTTTGTGAATTTTCCTATCTTGGTGAATAGAACTACCATGCACACATTTGCCAAGCCAGACCTGGGAATGATCCCAAAATACCACAATTTGCCCTTACCCAGATCCAGCTGCCAACTGCTTATCAATTTCTATCAATTGTATTTCTTTAATATCTTTCAAACATACCCCAATTCCAGTGCCCTAATTTACACTTTTGTCATTTCTTGTTTCCGTATGTTCTTGCTACCTTTCACCTTATTCTTTTCTAATCTATCACACTGACACTGGAATGAGATTTCTAAAACGTGTATCAGGTCATGTCATGTTCCTGTTCATAATTTTAAATAGATTCCTTTTGTCTACAGAATAGAACCTAGGCCTATGTTCAGTCTTATGTTGTCCTCTGAGCCATGGAGCCCTCTGCCATGTCACACAGCTTCTATCACAGAACACACCCTTATACTGCTCATGATTTTCATCCTTAAAACCACGGTTTTACCTTTGCCCATCTGAGGCACCATATTCAGTCTCAGTCTTATCCCTCACACTTTGATTTATGATTGATCATCCTAGCCACAGCCTCTCTTTAACCTTCCCACGTTATGCTCAGCACTGCCTCTTTGACTTTGATTTCTGTTGCCCTGCTCTAACTATTATTGAGAATCTCCCTTTGTCCTTGTTGCCGTAAGCTACCATGGAAAAAGATATCAAGAATTCTACTAGAATCAGGGCATCTGCTCAGGGTGAACCTAGAAGTAATGTTGATTTGATACCTGTCTGGTGCTTTAAAATTCACCTTCACTACAGGCAGAGCTGGCCCAAAGCACGGGGACAGGCTAAACTTGTCCGAAGGGGCTCAGTTTCCTGAGTGTCAGGATTGAGGTTCTGTAGAACTAGAGCCAAGGCCAACCATGGTTCTTAGAGGCAAAACTCTATATAAATATTTTGTCTCATTTGCAGATTTTCCTTAGAAAGCTATCATAGGAGTGCTGTAGAGACAATTAAGCTTTTAATAACAGAATGGTTTAGAAAGAGTATTTTTAATTTGTTAAATTATTTCCAGTTGAAAAATTGAGAATTTGAAAAAGCAGGAAAGCATTATTTCCTGCCTGATAGCTTAGTCTATTAATAAATAAATAATGTTTGAGGTAAGCTGGCTATCCTAATTTTAATGTTTTCATGTAAAAATGCAATTGATTAATGAAAGGAAGCAAAAACATTGTTCATATAAATAACATTTATCTTATTAAAGTACTTCTTAATGTTTCTAGTTACAGAAAATATCCAGAATAAATGAATTTTAAGCATTTAAGCAATAGTAATTGACATTACTGTTATTTACCTTAATATAATATGACTAAAATATTTATAATTTACCTGTTGAATAAGAAGGGCTTTATTGCCAGTTATTTTGAAATAACTTAGTTTTGATTAGCTTTTGGATGAAAATAATAAGCCGGTTCAATTTTTTTTATGTACACAGAATATGAATTTAATATTGAAACAAAGTGGTGCTGTAAAATGCATAAAATAGGCCTTGAAAAATCAAACTTGTGGCTGGGTGAGGTGGCTGATGCCTGTAAACCCAGCAGTTTGGGAGGCTGAGGTGGGCAGATCACCTGAGGTCAGGAGTTCAAGACCAGCCTGGTCAACATGATGAAACCCCATCTCTACTAAAAAAATACAAAAGTTAGCCAGGCGTGGTGGCGGGCTCCTGTAATCCTAGCTACTTGGGAGACTGAAGCAGGAGAATCTGTTGAACCCAGGAGGTGAGGTTGCAGTGAGCTGAGATAACTCCATTGCACTCCAGCCTGGGTGACAGAGCAAGGCTCTGTGTCAAAAAAAAAAAAAAAAAAAAAAAAAAAAGAAAATCAAACTTGTGTTTATATCTTTGTTATAATTTTAAAACTTGTAATATATAATACTTTAGGGTTGGATGGGCTTTTATTGGCATTCAGTCACGTAGCTTATAATGTGTGGATGAGGATAACTTAATTGAGAAAGTATTTGGAGCCCCAAATAGGATCATAGGTCCATTTTGTGAGGGAGGCATGATAAGCCAGAAAGGGGTTACTGAATGGAGACAGAAAGTCACATAGATGCAAATCCCAAACAAGCCACACTAAAGAGATGCTTTCTCAAGTTTATGTGAATGTACCATCTCCATTGTCACTGAGTATCAGATAAATATTCACCAGATTAACAATTAATAAAACACTGAAGAATAAGAGATTCGATGGTACAAGAGTCAATGCTAAATGGAAAAAAAAGAGAAAATACTTATGTTTACATGAACGTTGATTATCAAACATGCTGTGAACTTTTTCCAGATCAAAATAATTGCCTTTCAGTAAGAAAAGCTTTCACTGACACCCCATCTTGAGTAATAACAGATATATTATACAACTCATCTAACTGATTAGCAGTTTTTGGCTTTTAGGGGTTTTTTCAATAAGATAAAAAGACTGAAGTGGAGTAGAAGGGAGACCATCTGTTTCAGTGTTGAATTTTAATTTTCTATTATTAATATAACAATTAGCGATTGATAGTTATTACAGATAAAACCTGTGTTCATAAATATTTAAAACAAGACAAATGGGTGGTTGGATTGGGTGACTTGGAGAAGATTTGGATCGATGTAACCAGAATTTAGTGGTTATATGGTTTGTGTTCCTTGTTAAATTCTAGAATGGCACAGGGATATAGAATAGCATTAAATTAATTTCCTTTTTCACTCTCGTTTTGTGCAATTTCCCACATTATACCCTTTGCTATAATATGTGCCATGTTCAATTAAGATGTGCTAGTATGTTGAAGTATTTTTCAACAATTCTGTTGAAATCTCATGAATGAGGTCAGCTCACAGGGTCAAACTAATACATGCTAAATGCTTGTATGTAATTTTTTAGCTTGAGACAGGCTGTGAGGCATTTATTTGACGAACTCCTAAGAATAATTGGTTCTCCAACAACCTTGACAGAATAGGCTTTTTGAGAATAAAATAGGTCCTCTTTCATTTCTTTCCTGTAGCTCATTTTAAGTGGTATCTTATAACAATCTCAATTTTAAAGTTACTTCTATTCATTCAATGAAAGTAACTTGTTTCTTTTGATCCTTTTGGTTGCTGGGTCTTTAAATTGCTTAAAGCTATTCTCTCAAACTGTCACTGTTAATCATGCATATTTGTTTTGCCTTATGCTATTAGTAGGATGGAATTTTCTAACTTCTTTGCATGATCCTGTTACATTGATATACTTAACATCTGCCATAAATGATTTATGAAGATTTAGTGAAAATTATATTTAAACACATTTAAGATGCAAACTTTGTTGAAAACATAAATGGTTTACTCACATTTCAGAACTTGCCGAACCTTTCTAATTATAATTAAGATATAATATCATTTCATTATTATTTTGGAGCCCCAAGCTGTCACAATGTATTTTTCCCTTTATGCAGCATTTTCCTTTTAAACACATTCATAAAACTTTCATTTTATCTAGGTGAGTACAGGCCTTTGGTTGCAATTTCTTTTTTAGATCTGATGCATGTTTCAAGGTATGGAAGAGTTTGTGATTTTCAGAGTAATCTAAAAGCCCAGTGTAGAAATTTGACTTAACAGATGGAACACACACACACACACACACACACACACACAAACACACACACACACACGATGGAATTTGATGCTTTTTTTTCTAACAAAAAAATATTGCTCACACCAAAGGTTATTTTATTTAAATAGGTCGAATCACTTGGGTCACCAAAGCTAATGTAATAAGCCTGGACGGTTATGTTAAAGCATTAGCTTAATGGATTAATATGCCTCCTCTGAATAAACAACCCTCTTGAGATTGTTTCAGCCTGTGAGTTCAATAAATTTACCACTCCTAAAACATTAGGCTTAAATAGCGTTCTACTCTCCTGGGACTTTAGCCTCGCCAACTCAAAATCAAACTTTACAAGGGCTTCCAGTTACATTTCCTTTCCTATGCCACCTTTCCTTCCTTGCCTATGCTCTTACTCATTTTAGGAGACCTCGGGACTAAGGACACTGTCTTGTATCTGTGTATAGACTTATAACAATTTAAACTCTATAATTAGTGACAGGAGTGTGTGGCAGTATCCCAAGGTAAAGAGCATCATTTAACTTTGGGTGATTCACTTCGTCTCTTAGAGTTGAGTTACTTCATTCTCACGATAAGGATAGGCCCTATATTTTTGTGGGTAAAATGGTTAAAAGAAACATCTCCAGAGCTGCTAGGGGGAGATGGGTAATGAGGAAAGTCCTTTTCAGCTTAGATGAAGCCAGTTGACCTGCCTCCAGTAAGTACTTAATAAATACTAATATTATTACTAAAAGAAAAACAAACCTGATAATGATTTTTCATTTGCCAGGGTATTCAGAGTCCCAGTTGCTACGCAAGGCAGAACACAGACAAAAAGGAAGGATGTGCACATTAGGAAGAAATCTCCATTTCTATTTTAAAAAATAAGTGTCACAGATTTGGTCTGAATACTTCTTTTTAAGGAGCACATTGGAACAAACATCCATAGACATCCTTCAACGAATGTTTGTTGCCCAAAACCTATTTGAACAATCATTAATCAGAGACAGAATAATCTACAAGGAGTACTACAAACAAACAAACCGGGATTGCAATCTGGAGGTCCATGAGTGACATTTGCCCTGCAATGTGTTTTGCTTGACTGCCAGGATGGTTTTAAAAAATGAATGTGAATTATTTTAGGCAAGACAGTTATCCTTCAGTTTGTTATAGGCTCCACTAACTCCCTAATGCTTTGAAACTGTGAAGGTTTATACCTTTATATAGCTTTCTGGGCTTTGCAGCTGATTGAATTTATGTTCTCTGATAATCAGCTATTTGTATTAAGAGTCCTTTTATACCATGAGAGATGTACAAGCAAAGAGTGAGGCTGAGCCCTAACAGGAGGCTCTGTTAAGCCCGGTGGAAGTATCCTGACGAAATCTAAGAGAGACCCCTCCTTTAACTCTCTCTCGGTATTCCCATTCTTGAGGAGAAACTGGAACTTGCCAGAATCTCACTGTGGAATATTCACAGATGCTTAGAAGTATATATAAATTAACATTATTAGTAAACCCTACTTCTTGTTTTTTAGTGCACATCTAATATTTCTCAGTGAATTAATTTTTGGCCCTTGAGGAGGTGGCAGAATCCCTCTTAGTCATTGCTATGTACAGATAGAACTGTCCCGGGTGGACCCTGTCAGGCAATTATAGCACCATTTTTGCTGTCCATTCTCACACATCAATGGCAGACTTTCAGTTGTTATGAATTTTCTGTGCAATGCTTTGACAAACTCTATAGACACTCATAACATACTTGTGTTCTATGACTCAGCAATTCTTCTAGGAATGTGTCCTGTAGAAATTATCAGAGGTGCATAAAGATTTATGTATGAGGATGTCTAGCACCCTATTAGCTCTAAGAGTAAAAAATCAGAAACAATCTAAGTGTCCCAAATAAGTATTTGTTAAATAAATTTCAGTATGGTAATCTGGAATTCACTGCAGTCATTAAAAATCTTTATTGGAATATGTGGTAACATAGAGAAGATGTTTACAATAAAGTGTTCTGTGAAAAAAGTACCTTATGAAATAGTACATAGGCTATGACCTTGCTTGGGTCTCTAAAAAGTAAATGTAAAATCACAGAATAAGTTTAGAACTATGCCCTTAAATGTTAACAGTGGCTCTCTGGGTGATAGGGGTATGGTTGATTTTAATTTTTCTGTGTGCTTTTCTTTGTTTTCTAAATTTTATTGTTGTATAATGAGAAAAATACTAAAAATAACTATTTTTAAGAGGCATTCTCATGCTCCAATGGCTAACACTAGGCAAGCAGCACCCCTTAAAGACTACTCAACAAGTCTAGTTTTTGGCTGTTTTCCCTGCCTAAGCCAGAGGACTTGAACGTCAGTTCTCTGGAGGGCCCTTTCAACCTCATGGCCTAATTCTCTGATTTTAAGATAATCATGATTTGTAGATCTCTTGTCATCCCAAGCAACTTTTCAATTGTAGAGGAATTGGAAGCTTTTCACTGTCAGAGCTAATGGTCCATACCAGTACTGCCACCCTGTAGAATAATTATGCTTTTAAGAGGAAAAAATCTCTGCTACCCTGTGATCGTTAACTACGGGATTGTTCTTTTCATTTCAAGAGGAGTGGCTCTAATTTAATGCTTCTGAATGATAGAGAAGGGAATGGTTATTTGTTCTCAAAAGGGTCTTTTTAATAGGATCATTGCCTTGAAGCAAAGTTCCCTTGGAAACTGCTTGATGTCTGTCTGTACATTTAAACATTTAAAAGTTGGGTGCATGTGCATGTCTGTGAAATTCATATTGAAACGGATGAAGATTAGTATAGAAAAGGGAAATGCATTTGTGTCCTAAAACCTTAAATTAAATTAAAAGTATCTGACCATTTTTTTTTTTTTTTCAGAATAAGGGTATAATGAAGAAAAGAAAAACATCCAATTTTTGAAATTCTTTCAAATGTTTATGTGGTGGGAAAAATTTATTGCTAACATATATAAATCCTAAACTCATACAAGTTTTCAAGTTTTTTCTTAGCCTCTATGCTATGGGTTATATGAAGAAATTAATTTATGCTACTGCAAAGTTGCTGGCTTGGCATGAGAGGCCTTGCATATTTGGTATTTTGGAGGCTTGGGAAGGTAAATTAACATAAAAGTATTTATTAACACTTAGGGCTTTGATGGAGATTACAAAAGGAAAAAAAAGATTATATTCACTAGATGACATAATTTGCTTTAGAAATACAAACCATTATTTCATTTAGTGAGTTCAGACCACATTTTATAGGCAATAAAGACACCTACCAAGTATTCAAGGCAACGTTGGAGAACGTCTAGCTCAGTGGTCCTGAATGGCCAGTGTGCATATGTGGTGGGAGATGTGCAAGGGGGCTTGAAAAGATAAGCAATTAATTGCTGAGCATTTTTAGACTGCTAAACCTCGCCCTGCCCAGAACTGGATGGAGTACGCAGTCTTTGGTTACATGAAGTTTGAAAATGTCTTGGGCGTTTCTTCTTGAAAAGTAGTAACTTTATAAATTGATAAATGAAAATACCAGGCTCCAGAGAAGTTCAGTGACAATACATAACATTACCAAACTAGTTTAGAAAACAGATTAGTTTCTCGTTTATAATATGAATTATTTTAATATAAAATTGAAAGGGAAGGGTAGGAAACAAACTTCAATATACAGAGCAAAAGCGCTTCTCAGCTTGCTTTATGCTTTCCACCCTGACACAACCACCTCTTACTTGTCACTATTGAAGGACTCAGTTGTCATGACTGCTACTGGCCCAGCTTTGTGTCTTATCTGCCCTTGTTTACCCTTTGGTACAGAAACAAGTGACATTTGAAAAAATGGCTCTATATCAAGGTGTAAACATGTTACTGCTGGAGGGTATCTAGGTTCTTGGCATCTTGAACAAAGAATTGGACAAAATGCACAAAGCAAAAAAAGTATGAAGCGACAATAGCAGAGATTTATTGAAAACACAAGTAAGCTCCATAGGACGGGAGTGGGTCTCAGCAAGGGGTTCAAAAGCCCGGTTACAGAGTTTTCTGGGGTTTAAATACCCTCTAGAGGTTTCCCGTTGGTTACTTGGTGCACACCCTACGTAAATGAAGTAGCAGCCCACGAGCAGTTTGATTGGTTGTGGGAGGGGACCAATCAGAATCAGAAGTACTTCCAATTTTTCATCTGCCAGACAGAAAATGGGGGTGGGGGGAGGGGCGGGAGGAGGGGCGGGGCGTCGGGGGTGGCAGAAAGGGGAAGGGGGATGGGGGAGGGGAAGGGGGATGGGGGAGGGGAAGGGGGATGGGGGAGGGGAAGGGAGAAGCGGGGAGGGGTGGTGGGGGCGGGACGGGGTTGTCAAGGGAGTAGACTCTGGTACTTTTGGTACTTTTGGTACTTGGATATGGAAAGTTGCGGCTTTCCTTTTGATTTCATTCTAGGAAGTCAGCATGAATCGGCCTTCGGTTCCCTGCCTCCAGATCCTATTCTCCAGCCTCAAACATGTTGGAGGGGTTAAAGTGGGTGAATAAATGACGAAGAGGAGATGAATGTGTATAGACTGTATAGACTATTGCTTCAAGAAGTTATCACTGAAGAAGAAAGAGTGAGGGTGGTAGCTGGGTAAGAGAGAAAAGATGAAAGCCTATATGGGATATGGTAAAAAAAAAAAATTAATGGAGAAATGGTTGCAGAAATCTTTCTAGATGTTATTGATGCTATATATAAAAATACTTTTAGGATTTTGCTGTGATAATGCTGCATAGCAAACGCCCTCGAAGTCTAGTGGCTTTCAGCAGCAAGCATTTTTTTTTTCTAATGGGGTTGTAGGTTAGATCTTACTTGCTGGGCTCTGTTGGGCTTGCCTGGGCTTGGGTGCTATGGGTTGGTTCAGCTTTGATCTACATGATTCTCATTTAGGGACCAGAGACAATCCCAGGTATGCTCTTTTCAAGGAAAATGATAAAAGCACAAGTGTTTAAACCAAACCACTACAGCACATATAAAGCCTCTGCTTGCATAATGTCCCCTTACACAACCCACTGGCCAAAGAAAATCACATGGCTTAGTTCAACATCAATGGGTCAGAGTATACATCTCCTCCAGAATCAGGATAGCAACCACGTATCTCTTGGCAATGCATTTCAGAGTTACACAAGGCATAATGATCCCCTGCTCTTCATTGGCACCTCCCTATTAATCAGGGACTTACTATATTGACTCATAGTCAAGACTGGGTGCCCTTTAGGGTTCCCACTTAGTTCATGCTTACTTTGCTTACTTCATCATAGCACTTATCATTGCACTATGCAATTAGGGTGTTCAGAGAGGCTTCACTGAGAGGGTGACATTTGAATAAATGTCCCAAAAGAGGCAAAGGAGAGAGCCATATAGATATCTGGGGAAGGATATTCTAGGCAGAGATAAAAGCAGATGCAAAGGCACTAGGAAAAAATGTACCTATCTGCTGTGTTCAAGGATTAGCAGTAGACAAGTATGGTGGGAATAGAATGAGGGGGAGAATAGTAGGAGATGAGGTCAGAGTGGTGAAGGGAATCAGTGGTAGATTGAGCAAAGGAGAGACATGTTCTAATCTAACTTTTAAAGGATTATTCTAGTTGTCATATTGAGAATAGACCATAGGGGGTTGAGGGTGTAAACATGGAGGTTGGTTAGGACACTGTGATTATACTCCCGACAATAAATGATGATGACTTGAATCATGGTGGTAACTACAGAGGTGATAAAAAAGGGGTTAGATTCTAGATTTATTTTGAAGGCAGAGCCAATAGGATTGGATGGGTGCATGAGAGAAAGAAAGTCAATGATGACTTAAAGGCTTTTGGAACAGCTGGAATGATGGAGCTGCACATTGCAGATATGAGGAAGATTGCAGGATAAGCAGGTTTGGGGGTAAAACCAGTTTTGTTCAGGACGTTTTGAGATTTTCATTGACCATGTCAGTGAAGACATTGAATAGGGGAGCTAGTGTTGTAGACTATAGTATTTGTTCACAGCTCTTTCTTTCCCCATCCCCATCCTTGTCATGGCTTCCATTGGGTGCAGTATGTTTCTCTACCTCATTGGTTCTGGGCTTGGCCACATTACTTGCATTGGCCAATTAAATGTGAATGGAAGTGATAGTGTGGACACTTAGCTGGGATATAGATACTATGGCAAAAATGTGGCAGTCCCTTTGAAGATTTTACTCTCTGCCATGAGAAAAGCATGCCCTTGAAGAGCTATTGGAACCAGAATGAGACAGAGGTGAAGCAAACCTGAACTAAACCTGTAGCCTGAGTTACAGAGGCCTGGGCAAACCTGAAGACAAATGAGAAAAAAAATAAGTATTTTTAAAAATTATAAGCCATTGAACTTGTGAGTTGTTCGTTATAGTGTTATTAAAGCGGAAACATGATGAATGCTGTTAGATATTTGAGACTGGAATTTATGGGAGAAGTCAATGCTAAAATATAAATCTAGGAGTTGTCAGCTTGTAGATTGATAGATCACCAAAGAAATGAGTGAAGATAGAGGAGATCCCAAGAATGAGCCCTGGGACTCTCCACTGTGAAGTTGTCATAAAGGGGAGGAGGGTTCACAAAAAATGAAATGAAACAACAAAACAAAACAAAACACTGCCCCCAAAACCTGAAGAGTGACCCATGGATAGAAGAAAAACTAGAAGAATGTGAGGTCCTGGAAAACAAGTGAAAAAAGTCTTTCGAGGAGGAGGGTGTGATCAACTAAGTCAAATATTGCAGCTTTGTCATGTAGGTGAAAAACTGAGACCTAATTTAGCAACCTGGAGGTGATCTCAACAACAGTTTTGGCGAATTGATGGTTGTGTGCTTAACAGAATGATTTAGTAGAGATTTTTTAAAAATTAGGAAAGAGTAAGGATAATTTTTGGAGCAATATAATTTATTTGATGAGAGATTATGGGATCCAGTGCTCAAATCGAGGAGTTGGGTCGAGATGAAGCCATGGAAAAATCACTTGTAGTAACAAAGAGGAAGGTGCAATACTTGCAGCTGGGTAGATAGAGGTGGTGGCAGTAGTTTCTAGAACTACTTTTTTCTAAGAGATGTAGGCAGGAAAGTAATTAACTGAGAGTGAAGATGAGATGATGGAATTTTGAGGTGGAAGAAGAGATATAAAAGAATTTTCTAGGAGAAAAAGAATAAGTAGAGAAATACAGTTCATTCTCTGGGCAGCACTAAAAGTCTCTTTGAGATTAATTATTATGATTTAAACATACAGCAAAACCTTTTTCTCTAGCTACTAGCTACCTTCAGCTTCATGGGTGCTAGGACAGAACAGGTGGGGAGTTGGATTTAACCATGATTACAGTTTTGCCAAGTTAGAACCACAAAGTAAGAAGTTAAGAGAATTGAGGTTTTATACAAAAGAGAGAGGATGAGCTATGGATTTAAAAATAGGTAAAAATGGAAGTAAATACATAAGTAGGATGTGGGAAAAACTGATAGGTCCTAGTTTGGATTGGGATAGTAGAGGGAAAGTGCTGGAAGGACAAGGAGTGGTGGTGGGAGAGTGGAATGCTTGATATTGAGTCTATAGAGGAATTGCTGTTGTAGGTGGCTAGGTGGAAGACAAGAACATTAGAGGAAGTAAATTCAGGTGTATTGGAAGGATCATCCAGCTAGATATTTAAGTCACCAAAAATGATGGTAAGTAGAGTGCTGGAAGTGCAGGGAATGAGGGACTCAATTCTTCAGGGAGTGAGGGAAAGGACCCAGGTGTATAGATAATTGCAACAAGGGAGGGTAGTGGGTTGATGGTCTGATGAGATAAATGGAAACTATATCTTGTCAGGAGATTCAGGTCAAGTTGAGGACATTAAGGATACAGGGCATTTTGCTGATGATCGAGTGTGGATTTCACAGAGCACATTGAAATTGTTTCAGGTGTTGGGATGGGTGGGGGATGAGTTCATAAACCAGAAAGTAGGCAGCTATCTAATAAGAGTGAGGATTAAGGCATATGGGGTGGGAGAGGAATCGAAGAGGGTGAGAAGCTGAGCTTCTTGAGGTGGTCAATAAATCAGGAATTAAGAGATAAATCTGTTCCAGTTTTATAGTAGATAGAAAGGTAGTGAGAGTTGATGTAGTGAACAAGAAAAGTGGGGTTTTATCTGTAGCACATGAAGTTTGGAAACCTTCCTCTTCTTGTCAAGGATAGTGTGGAAAAGGCAGAAGAGTGGTATTAGCTGATGCTTGAAGAGCCCGGGGCACGGAATTAGGACGCCGTGGTGTGAGTGGTTGAGGTAATATGTAATGTTAGAGTCACCTGGCATAAGCAATTAATCAGGGTTCTTTGTTTCTAGGTACTTCAGGTTCAGAACACAGTACTATTCTTCCCTAATCATAGTGACTTTTTCCTGATTATGTTGTAAAAGCCACGGTTCAGTAGCTAATTATTTGACAATTAAGTTAAAAGTAAAAAACAAACAAAAATCATGTATTGAGAGCATTTATATAAGACATAGAGTTACAGGAGTACTTTATCTTATCTAATTATCAATCAGTTTCTTTATTGTGTGGAGGTGTGGGGGAGGCACTGTCTCTTACCTCAAATAAATTTCATAGAGGATTTAAAAAGTGCCCAAACTATTTAATGTGAGAGGAAGAAATCAGGCCATCTACCATTTTCCTTCTGCTCTGACCATGATGCAGCCCTGGGTCAACTTCATGAGTTAGCAGAGGAGGAAGATGTCATCTGGTGAGTTATCCATTCTTACTTTTAAGGGATTCTGTGTGAAGTTTTTCACAAGAATCAACAGAATCATACCCTTGAAGAAGATTAATTTCGCATACCTCTTGGTGCAAAGATCCTCTTTTCCCCAAATGGAAGGCTAGAAGATTGATGAGGTCATTTTGGCTGATTCATAATAAAATTTTCCTTTATTTGCATAGCAATTGAGGCATTACTATACTTTATTTTTATAAGGTACATTTTCAAAGCTACTTCACTTACAATGGTTAATTTTATGATAGAATTTAAACTTTTCGCCCACTTTAATTTATGGTGTTAAAGTGTTACATCTGAGTACTTTGCTTAATTGGCTTCCAGAGAGTGACTGACGGGCATGGCTTACATTAATCAGCTCTGAATCTCCATAGCAAAATTTCTTTTACCCTCTATAATAATTTTATGCTTAGGGGCTGTCAGGAAATAGTATGTATCCCTTTGGGAATCCCACATTCTAGAGAAGTGAATGTGTGGAAAGATAATAAACCATGTAGCTCCCTGGCACTTGTGTTTCTCTAGGATAGAATTCTTGAACAATTAGATCATGATAGATTGAGAAGCACCACTCTACTGTATTTAAAAATGAAATGCGTTTTAGTTCATCAACAGTATCCTTTATTTTGGAGTCTTGAGATAGAAGTTGTAAATACCTCACTCATTTATTCCTTTGCCTTTCCTGAGGGAGACCACATCAGATTTTTATTTGTTCTAAACATCAAATGGAGACACAATGACGGCTAGACAGAGAATAGAACAACAAGCCATGTATTTGAATGGGTATAAGTTGCTTTGTGTCATTTCATTTTTCAGGTAGGTTCTGTTAGGTAGTAAATTATGTCATAGCTTTATTTGAAATAAATTAGGTTCATTTACTTCTCATGGTTCAAAGTATCAGAGTATGGGATAAAAGAGGCCTGAGCAATATCAGAGGTGGAGGGAAAGGAGCCAAAAGAGGAGAATGAACCCGAGAAAGTAAATTTGTCTATCTTGGGAAGGAATGACACCTTCTTTTCTGAAATGAGGGAAAGGTAGGCCTACACATTGTCACATTTTAAGGTCGAAGTATAAGAAGTCAGTAGTGTTTCTGTCTGATGGTGTTATCTCTACAAACACTCATGAAATTTAATTCCTATGTTGAATTTTGGTGCATAGAAAGTACTCAGATGTAAAATGTTACTTTCCTAGTCACAGGACATCAGCATACTTTACCCACTTCAGTGGTCTTCTAGAATCCAGGTGTTTGGCACTATTGGTCACAGGTGGGGGAGTCCACCTGTGCAGCTGTCCTCCTCTAAGTCCAAGTTTCCCACCAGAACAACTGATTCACAGTGTTCAGCAGCTTATTTGGTCTCTTTTAGGTTGTAAATTTTTGTAGAAACCGGCTCTGCCTTTTCAAGTGCTCTGTGTTCATGTCTTCATAATAGCCCAATAAATATTTGATGCATGGTCACAGTTTGTTAACAGTGATTTCATTCCCAGAAGAATGTATATGAATTGCCAGGGTATGTACTCTAGTACTTCAGTTAGTAGAAGGTTATGGTGGAGTAACCTATCTTTTATTAATGCTTACAGTTATGAAATGTAACCTAACGATTAAGCGGGGGTGGGTCGGGGGTGGGGGTATAAATTGGAGAGGACTCTCTGGTGGAAATATCCTAACAATCCACAAGAGGGGGATATATTGCCATTGAAGCAGAGAAGGGAGCTAATGAGATCTCAGTTCCTAGCTTTTCAGAGCAGAATATTTGAGTGTATTTCTCCAGTTGGAAATGAGAAAAGGATAGGCTTTACAATTTTCTTTTGGGATGGGAGATTAGATTTAGAGATGCTCACTTATTTGCAGACTGCTGGAATACGCATGACATATCAAGGTTTAGGATGCATCAACAGCCTCAATGAGCCTATCTAAAAGCTTAAAGGATTTTTGTTTGTTTGGTTTTGATCTGATTATGGTTCCTTCAAGGATGGGTTGCAAAGCTACCTTTGCTGTATCTCCCCTTTTCATTTCATTGGCAGTGGCAGTAGAGAGTTAGTGCTGCCCAAATTGAGTTTATAGTCCTTGCTGGGAAGAGGCCTCACTAGTTTCACTGCCTCCTTTGGGCAAGATGTGGCAGCAGAATACATCATTTTGGTTTTCAGGAGCCTTTACGTACCAAAAGGCAAGGCGGAACTGCAGGTAACTGTATATAAGAGGAACAGAGGGAAACTTGATTCTAAATAGTGTTTATTTGTACCTTGAGATCCATATTAATTGCCTGACCTCCTCATGTTTATGTGGTTAATGGGGACAGAAACCCTTTATCATTCAATGAAAATGTTTGCAACATTATTACTGGATCACTTGTAAATATTATTTACATAATATTTACATAAAAGTCTTTTCAGAACAGTTTTCTTTCTCCTCCTGTGTGTTAACAAATGATATCAGCCAATGATATTTTCAGTCTTTGACATTTCTGACTCCTCCCTGATTTGTAAAGCTATTTCTTTCCTTAGTTTTCTTGTTACCTTTTTGAGCTTCCCATTCTCAGTGTTCTTCATGCAATCCTTGCTTCCTCCCATGTCATTGCTGTCCACGGCCACCTCTATGGCCCTGTTGTCTTAGGAAGGATGTATTGTATAGAGACTGAAAGCATGGACTGGAGACATTTTGTCTGGTTTACATCTCAGCTCCAGTAGCTACTGTGTGATCTTGGGTAAGTTGCTTAAACTCTCTGTGCCTTAGTTTCATGATCTGCAGAATGGGAAGAGTGATAATGCACACCCCCATTGGATTTCTGTGAGGAAAAGAAGAGTTAATATATGTAAAGGGCTTAGAATAGAGTTTGACACATGGGAAATACTCTTTCAATCTTGGCTATTAGCATCATTCTTGTTGTTATTAACCTCTTCCACCATAGACTTCCTTTGCAGTAACTCATCTGCATCCAAAGTCTCCACTATCCCCTGAACATCTTTTCTGAGCCTTAGGTACATTTCCTGGGGCTTTCCAGACATAGCCACCTGGACTGCTCCCATGTACCTCCGACTTAATGTGTTCAAAATTGAACTCATCGTCTCATCATCTCTCACCTTCTTCTCCTTGCAAACCTGCTTTTTTTTTTTTTTTTTCCTATTCCTTCTTTCACCCAATGGTACCATCTCTATGTGTAGAAGCCAAAGCCAGGAAATAATGAGTTATCCTTGCCTTCAATCCTTCACCTCCAATTCATTTGGTTATCAAATTATATTAATGTACATATTAAAACTTCTTCCACATGCAAGCCCTTAATTACCCCAGGGGCCCCGAACCTATCTCCTTGCCCCTGATTGTACCTTGTTCTTTTTACTTTGGCCAGAATGATTTTTTTTTTTTTTACTAATGCAAATCTGATTCCATACTTCCTCAGATTAAAACTATTCCATATTTTTTATAGCTTTCAAAGTTATGTGGGGTTTGATGACCTGGACCCTGCTTGCCTCACTGTGCTGCCTATTGATTCTCTCTGCTGCCCAAAAACTATTGTCCTAATGCAAACGTGGGAGCACAAAGGGGAAACCTATTGTTCATGCAGCAGAGAGAGAGAGAGAGAGTAATATCTAAATTGCTGTGTCTAATACAGACACTAGCACATAGTAGGCACTAAATGTATACTCACGTCTGTATGAATAAAGGCCTGGACTCTGTATGAACGGTGGTTCTTTCTTGCTGATAGACTTTAAAACTGTCCTCAATGTGTTGATTGGAATCATCATGTTTCACAACATAATTAAAATGTAAGAAATGTTTCTAGCACATCAGTAAAATAGACACTTTCAAATAATGTCAGAGGAAATGCAAGCTCAAACTCACAAATAGCCTTTTACATAAACAACACTCAGAGGTGCATTTTCTCCTTAATGCATGTACATAACTTCCATTAACGTTCTTTGCCTCAGTGTTTAGCTTTTATTTTTATGTCTGTTGTGTAAATCTGAGTGTTGACACTTTAATGGAAATATCCTGGTTTGTGATGACATCATACCAAATGTAAAGTAGAGATAGTCGGATTGTTTGGAAAACTTTCCTCTGAGAATGTCTGTCTGTAATTCTGAAGAAAATTTGTTTTAATCCGTGACATTCTGCTTCCTAAGGGAGCCTCACTAGTTCACAGGTCCTGTATGCTGCCTTCGCTGCTTTAAATTATGGATGATTTCACATGGATAGTCATAGGGAAATGACTTCATGTAGCCTAATCCCAGTTAAAAGGCAAAAGGCTTAGGCTGGAGAGAAATCCTAGGAGTCATTATGCCTTCTGCAGAAAGGGGCTGAGGTGCCACAGGGATGGTGATGGGGAGGAACGGGTAATGGAAAAAGAACAACAGTGGCTCTTTTTTGTTGTTAGTACGGTGTTTGGCACATAGTTGGTGTTTTAGAAACCATTCTGGTGAGGCTTTGTCCCATATCCTATAATTTTTATCTTTTTTACACTAAATTTAGGGGAAAATGAAAGGTTTGAGTATACCAGGGTCTCCTGGGTTTCTTTATGTTGTTCTGGAATCCTGAAAAGATGGAAGTAGGCATAGATCTTTGATTTTTCTCACACGTCTCTGTTGGGCCACCCTGATGGGATGGAATCCTGCTTGTTATCAGTGGAAGAGGAAGCCCAGCAGTCTCCCTACGTTATCTTCACACACGTCCCACTCTACCTGTCATTAGCACAACTGACTGCCCTCAGGAATGATATGTGGCTTTGACCTTCATGCTGAATTGTCACCCTGACTTTTTATTCTTCCGTGTTGTTCACTGGATCAGACAGATGCCGAGGGTTTTAATTCCAGGGCAATACTTCTTCTCTGAACATGACCCTCAGTGGATATTTCAAGGTTCATAGAATGTTGAGCTGCAATGGAGACCATTGTGCTCTTATTAGGGAAGAGGAAATTGAGACTCACTGGAGTTATACGAGAGGAAATTGAGAACTGGAGTTACTTGCTCAAGACAGATTTAGTAACAGAGCGAGGATGGGAGCTCAGTTCCCAGAATACAGTATGGGCCCTCCGTCCTTTGCTTCATTCAAAATTTCTCTCATTCTCTCTCTCCAATTCTTTCTTTCCATTCTTCCCCCCCAATCTCTCTTCTTCCATTTTGTTTCTGCTATATGAGAACACTTTGACAATGTAGAAGACAGAGCAATCTTTATAACATGAAAGTCCTAACAATTTTCTCTTCAAAGACCACACAATATATTATTAAAAGGCATGAAAAAATAGACTTTAGTTTTTGAAGATTTCATTCACTATTAACTTTCCCTAGATCAGAGAGATGAGTCTTGACAGTTTTGCTTTGAGACTGCTCGGTTAGTGATATTAGCTCATTCTCTTTCTTGGTCCATTTTTGATAGCTGGACACTTGTAAGGGCAACTCGTTGTCTTGCTCTCAGCTCAGCCTGGTCGTTAGTGTCATTTAATGTCACTTCACTCTGCAGAAAATCATACTCTAGTTGCAGTAATTATTTTTCTTTTTAATTTAAAAATATTTCAAGCATACGACTAAGAACAGGAGAAAGAGAAAAGATACCCACATTATCCACCATCCAGATTTAATGCACATTAACATTTTGCCATAACTTCTTCAGACATTTTATCTGAAACATTGCAAAATACATTAGAAGTTTCCTCAATCCTTCAGTCTCCTCAAGGATTAGCATTGTTTTAAAGTTAATGTGTGCCCATTTCTTTATATTATATCTCCACAAAAATTGTGTTTTTAACAACTTACATAAATAAAACCATTGTGTATGTATTCTTTTGCAGATTTCCTTTTAAACTCAAAATTAGTTTCTATAGATATATCTATACTTACATAGTAATTCATTTTTATTGATCTGTATGTTATTCGTTTGGACTGCCATGCATGATACCATTTAGTAAAAAATGCCATCATTTATCATTCACTATTGATAGACATTGAAGTTGGATTCAATTTTTTCTAATATTATAAACTACACTGCAGTGAACATCCTCGTATGCATTTTTTTAGTGCACTTATATGGGAGCTACTCTAGGGCACTCACCTAAGAGTAGAAATTTTGGTTTGTACAGTATGTTTAATTTTGCTACTACTTCTAGCTCTCTACCTTCTAGGCACATGATAGAATTGTACTCTTCCAATCCCTTTGAAATTAGGTGTAGCTGTTTGATTTGTTTTGGGCAATGAAATGTGAGCACAGCCTGCAGAGGCAGTGAGGAATTTACCACATTCCTTCTTTGCTTCTGCCTCAGTGAACTTTAATGATCCATATGATGACTTCATCGAATGGGGTCTCAGTGAGGATGACATGGAGTAAAGTCACCAGTTGACTTGCAATAAATATTAGGCATGAGCTATAAATAAATTATTGAGGTTTTATATCAGGGGTTGGCAAACTATAGCCTATTGGCCAAATCTGGCTCATTACCTGTTTGTTTATATATCATCTAGGCAGAATTGAGTAGTTGAGACAGAAACCATGTAGTCTATAAAGTTGAAAATACCTACTATTTAGCCCTTTGATGAAAAACTTTGCTGACCCTTGTTTCAAACCACTGAGATCCTGGAGTCATTATGCGGTATAACATAACAAATCCTGACTAATATGCTCACTGCCATATGGTATTGTCTGACTGTAAGCTTTTGGCCAATCTGATAGATGTCTTAAAGTATTTTTTATCAGGAAAGCAAATCATTCTGTTTTTAAAGCCATAGATATATCTTGTTGACCCTTAGGGACCTAATGTCTCTTTCTTTACGAAGTTTTTTTGAACAGCTTTTTTGTGAGGTACAATCACATACAGTACAATTCTTTCTTTATAGGTATATAATTTCATATTCTTTAGTAAATTTAAAGAGCTATGCAACCATCACCATAATTCACTTTTAGAGCAATCCCATCAATTTTAGAGCAATCCCCCAAAGTTCTCTCATCTTCACTTGCAGATAATCCTCATTTCCACCCTCGGCCCCAGGCAACCACTAATCTGTTTTCTGTTTCTATATTTTCACTGTTTCTATACATTTTATATAAGTGGAACCATACAATCTGTAGTTTTTCAAATCTGACTTCATGGTTTTGAGCATGATGGTTTTGAGATTCATCAATATTTTAGCACCAATCAGTTCCTTTTTATTGATGAATAGTATTTGATTATATAATTCCACATTTTGTTTATCCATTCACAAGTTGTTGAAAATTTGAATTGTTTCTACTTTTTGGCTATTATGAATAATGCAGGTATAAATATTTGTGTACATGCTTTTACAGAGGCATATGTTTTTATTTCTCTTGGGTAAATTTCTAGAAGTGAAATTAATGAATTACATTTCACTTTTTAAAGAAACTGCTACACTGTTTTCCCAAATAGCTGTTTCATTTAACATTCCCATTAGCAGTATATGTAGGTTTCATTTCTCCAGATCCCCACCAACACTTAGTGTTGTCAGTCTTTTGGATTATAGCCATTCTAGTGGATCGACAGTGGCATCTCATTGTGGTTTTAACAATGACTTCTCTAATGACTAACAATATTGAGCAACTTTTCATTCATATATCTCATTTGTAAAATATATATTCAAATCTGCTCATTTTAAGATTGGATTCTATTTTTATATTGAGTTGAAAGGATTCTTTATATACTATGTACAAATCCTCTATGACATATAATTTGCAAATATTTTCTAGTCTTTGTTTTGGCTTTCCATTTTCTTATTTAAGTATGTTGATGCAAAATACTTTAATTTTTATTAAGTCCAGTTTATAAATGTTCTCTTTTGTAGATCATGATTTTGTTGTTGTTTTCTAAGAACGTTTTGTTTCTCATGAACCTAAGGCCGTGACAATTTTCTTCTAAAAATCATACAGTTTTTGCTTTTACATTTAGGTCTTCTACATTTGGTAAGTCTTCTTTTTCTTCCCTTCTTCCCTCTCTTCTTCTTCTCTCTCATCACCTTTCTTCTTCCTTCTCGCTTTTATCACCTCATGGCAGATAACATCAGTGCTGCATATGTTTCAAGGAATACCTCTGTGTTCTGAGCCTGAATCATTTTCGTTGTCACAAATATAAAAGCTAAATCAGTTTTTGAGTTGATTTTGGTGTATGGTAGGCCTAGTGGTTCTTGTCTTATTCCTTTTGGGGTGACTAAAGGTGGGAAGAAGTATTAGAGATGAAAAACTGGTAGCTTGTTGAGTTTGGTGAAGAAGAGAAAACAGAAGCCAGAGAACATACTTTTCATTAAGAACAACTTTTTAAATAGGAAAATGTGAAACTTTCAAAGTGTGAAAATATCTTCCTTCTGTGAAAAATCCATTTTGAAACATTATCAATGTTTGCATTGTAAGCAAGTAATAATGAGAGCTACTCTTGCTCTTATGTGCATAAAATTGTGGATGTTTGAAAAGAAAAGAATTGGAGCTTATGAAACCTTATCTTTCCTTCTAGTTTTACAGACTTCAAGTGAGTTATGCAAGTCCAGAGAGACTTAAGTTTTCTTCAAAGATTTCAGGACGTAACTCAACTCAGCAAGGAACACTTTCATAATTCTTTCATAAAACGAGGGGAATGCGGATGTCTTTGAGTAGGACCAACACGGCTTTCTGTAGAGATTTAATTGTGCACACAGAGATAAGCTTTTTCTTCTTTCTAGCTGCAGCAACTTGGGAGCCGGGTGGGAAGTTACACTGCACTTATTTAGCTGCAGAATTATGCAGTTTTGTAGTAGTATTGCTAACCCAAGGACACAGGCATCAGGGTCACAATAAAAGTAGCAACATCAAAGAATATCCTCGTAGTCTCTACCTATCAGTCAAATGTTGCATCTCCCATGGTCTGTGTGTTGTGTCCCTCCTGAGAAGAGTCTCAGATGCTGTCCCTGTTGTTCATGCTGTGACTCTTGACTGTGTCCACTGCTGTTCGGCAAGCCAGGCCTGGCAGATTTCATTGTCAGATGCTATCTCCCAGGTTCCTCCACTCTCTGCCCACAGCATCTATAGGCCTTGGAGTTAAATAGCCTTGGTTTGAATCTTGGCTTTGCTAGTGGCACTGTGTCCATGAGCAAATCCTTTGTTCTCTTTGATCCTCAGTTTCCTCACCTGTGTAAGTAAGAAAACAACATTGAACTTTTAGGATGCTGTGTGGATTAAAGACAATATAAAGTACCTAACACAGTGCCTAGCTCATCATAACACTTCACGACATCTAAAAATACCTTGCTGAGTACACACTATAAATGGTAGCCACACAAAACTAGTTGTGGTAGTAGTACTGGTAGGTCTTCTTGTTCTCCACTTCTTCCCTCTCCTCTTCTTCTGTCTCCTCTCTTTTCTTCTTCTTTCTCCTTTCTATCACCTCATGGCAGATAACATTAGTGCTACAGTTGTTTCAATGAACACTTCTGTGTTCTGGGCCAGAATCACTTTCATTGTCACAAAACTCCTCTCCTCTCTTGCTATCCATCGTTGTCATCCATCCCTACCATCTCCCCTGTCAAACCAAATAGACTTGGTTTGAATCCCAAAGATGGGCTATATGTGTCAAATCTAGCAATACGTTTCATTTCAGGGTAGCATGGGCTGAAATGTTGCTAGTCTTGTAAGGGGTAAGCCTTTTAGAGCAAAATGTGGGGGCAGGGGACCTTTTCTGCAGCCCAAGTTACTGAGCTGAAATACAAAGCTCTGAAGGGCTGCTTTATCTGGGGAAACTCAGATACCTTTTCAAAATGGTCATCTGGCTGCAGTTTTCCCCTCTGCCTCATTCACCCCCTGAAGCTGGAGGGACATTTTTACATTCCTTCTTGACGTGGGGTTGCAGTTCCTTCCCTACTTCTCCTCACACCAGTAAATGACACTTCATTCTGCAACTTACATTCAATGCATCGGTTAGTCTCGTGCTCCATTAAAAATGTATGTACTCTGATTCTTTTGACTTGTATTCTTTGCTATTACCTACAAACCCTAACTCAAGCCACCATCCTCTCTTTTCTGGACAAGTCTTCTTACACTGTTCCTACTTCCATTTTTGAACCCCTGTAGTGGATGCTACATTATGAAGCCAGAGAGATCCTAAAATACAAATCACATCATGCATTATCCTACATAAAACCCTCTAATTGCTTCTCATAACTCTTAGCACAAAATCCAAACACTTTACCATGCTTTTACAAAGTCCTGTATATCCTGGCCCCACCAACGTTTCTGTCATTACCCACTACTTTTGTTTGCTGTGCTCCAGCCACAATGAATGTCTTTATGTTTGTTAACCTGGGCAAATTAATATACTCAGCAGACTCTACATATCCTTTGCCATCTCCTTTGCCTAGAATCCTTTTATCCTATATTCCCCCGTGACTATCTTTTTTAAAAAAATAAAAAATTTTGTGGATACTGTGATGGTTAATACTGAGTGTTAACCTGATTGGATTGAGGGATACAAAGTATTAATCCTGGGTGTGTCTGTGAGGGTGTTACCAAAAGAGATTAACATTTGAGTCAGTGGGCTGGGGAAGGCAGATCCACCCTTGATCTGGTGGGCACAATCTAATCAGCTTCCAGTGAATTAAAAGCAGGCAGAAAATTGTGAAAAAGGAGAGACAGGCCTAGCCTCCCAGCCTACATCCTTCTCCCATGCTAGATGCTTCCTTCCCTCAAACATTGGACTCCAAGTTCTTCAGTTTTGAGACTCGGACCAGCTCTCCTTACTCCTCAAGCTTGCAGACAGCCTATTGTGGGACTTTGTGATCATGTAAGTTAATATTTAATAAACTATATATATTATATATATATATTTATGGGCCACGTGAGATGTTTTGATATAGGCATGCAATGTGCAATAATCACATCATGGAAAATTGGGTAACCATCTCCATAAGCATTTGTCCTTTGTGTTACAAACCATCCAATTATACTCTTTTTGTTATGTTAAAATGTACAATAAAATTATTATTGACTATATTCACCCCGGTTGTGCTATCAAATACTATATGTTATTCATTCTTTTTATTTTTTGTGTCCATTAACAATCCCCCCTCCACACTCCACCCTTCCTAACCTCTGGTAACCATCCTTCTACTCCCTCTCCATGAGTTCAATTGTTTTGATTTTTAGATCCCACAAGTGGGAACATGTGATGTTTGTCTTTCTGTGCCTGGTTTATTTCACTTAACACAATGACCTCCAGTCCATCCATTTGGTTGCAAATGACAGGATCTCATTCTTTTCTATGGCTGAGTAGTACTCCATTGAGTATATGTACCACATTTTCTTTATTCATCATCGAGTATATGTACCATGTTTTCTTTATCCATTCATCTGTTGTTGGACACTTAGGCTGTTTCCAAATCTTTGCTATTGTGAACAGTGCTGCAACAAACATGGGAATACAGATATCTCTTCAATATACTGATTTTCTTTCTGTTGGGTATATACCTAGCAGTGAAATTGCTAGATTGTATAGTATCTCAAGTTTTAGTTTTTTAAGGAACTTCCAAACTGTCCTCCATAGTGGTTATACTAATTTATATTTCGACCACAGTGTACAAGGAATCTCTTTTCTCCACATCCTTGCCAGCATTTGTTATTGCCTATCTTTTGTATATAAGCCATTTTAACTGGGGTGAGATGCTATCTCATTGTAGTTTTGATTTGTATGTCTCTGATCGGTGATATTGAGCACCTTTTCATATGCCTGTTTGCCATGTGTATGTCTTCTTTTGAGAAATATCTATTCATGTCTTTTGTCCATTTCTAAATTTGATTATTCAATTTTTTTCTATAGAATTGTTGGAGCTTTATATATATTCTGGTTATTAATCCTTTGTCAGATGAGTAGTTCACAAATATTTTCTCCCATTCTGTGGGTTGTATCTTCACTTTGCTGATGACTATCTTTTTCTTCACGTTTAGATTAAGTCCAGGTGTTATATCACCAGAGGCCTTTCCTGACTCTCCAATATAATGAGGTGCCTTCACTCCCCTGGTGGTTTGCTTTGCACTATCATGCTTTTAATTGTGCATTTATGTATGTAGTAATTTTGTTTGTTTGTTTGGTATCTGCCTCCCCCAAGTAGTATACTAGCTCCAGGAGAAAAGAAACATTCTCTGACTTGGTCACTCCTTTATCCTTAGTGTATAGAATAGTGCCTGGCACACAAAAGACTCAATAAATACTTGTGCAACAACTGAATAAATAGTTCAACATCCAGGGATAACTCCCACTTCCAAAAGCACTGCTGAGCACTTTCTACTGCTCAGAGGTTCCACTCCAGGATTTCTGTTTCCTCTTCTGAGGAATGTTCCATCAGACTTCTTGCGGGGGAGCTCCTGGTGAGGAGTGGGTCTGGACAGTTGTTCCTTCAGGATCCTAGGGTAAGATTCCAGCCTGGGGACCTCCTGTCCCTAATCTGGGTTCCTTTAAATGGTGACTGGCTTTAGGAAAGTATTGATATCAAAAAGATAAGACTGCAGATCAAAATGAGCTGTCAATCACTTGTATTTGTCAGGGAAGTGTAACTGAGGCATGGAGCAAAATTGGGACTTAAAATTGCAGGTGGTGGGAAGCTGTGTTGAAGAGATCAATGATACAGGGTAGCCCAGTGAGAATGGTATGGGTGAATTTTAGAGTTGAAGTATGGATTTTTGAGGCCATTTATTGTGGAAGCAGAGCATGTATTTAATGTGGTTGATCTAGGTTTGTTTAAATAATTGTAATGCCAAAAGCTTGCCAAAAGCATGAGGATTGGGACCTGCCTCAGTCAGGTTTTTATGTTCCTTCTGCATCACACACACACACACACACACACGAATCAATGGGCAAAAAAATTATGTTGTGTGTGTATACATATGTATATTATGTATGTAATTATGTATACACACATACCATAATTTCTTTGTCCATTCATCAATTTTCAAACTCTTAGGTTATTTTCATATTTGGCTATTGTAAATAATCCTGCAAAGAACATGGTAGTGCAGATATCTCTTTAGGATACAATTTCATTGTCTTTGATATATGTTCAGAAGTGGGATTACACATTTTCTCTAAAGTATCCTCCCATTTTTTTGTCCTTAGAACAATGAAGAAATGTACTGTTTTGTAATCAGATTTTCAAGAGTGAGCCTTGGACACATTTTCAGGCATGTTTAATCTTTTAGACCAAACACTGCTTGTTTCTGAGAAGATATCTGTGCCTGTCGTATATACGATGTAATTGTTGAGATGATATACAGAGAAAATTGCCTTAAGAAAGTCTGTACACACACATCTGAGCTTGCTGAACTCTAACATACACTAGAGCTTATTATTTTATGAAACAATACATAGTAGACATTCTTAATGATTCAAAATAATATTTTACTTGAAGAATAAGATTGCCATATACATTATAACATAAAGTGAAGAAAATGTATGCAAAAAGCCACCACCTCTCCTAAAGTATTGGAATATTTGTGAGCTTTTCTCAACTCTGTCATATATAGAGAGTATAAATTCTGGCTGAATACTTGGCAAAGTGATTGTTTGCTCAAGGCAGCACTAGAGACAAAAGTTTCCCTCAGTTTCACATCTAAAAGCATCATGCAGAAGTAACAACTGCAAAAGCTGCCTTCTCTGCACCAGGCTTTTCATTTGTGCTTCACAACAACCATAGTAGGTACTGTTACCCTTGTTTTACAGATGGAGAAATGGACAGAACAACTGATTGCTTGCAAATGTGGTTGAAGCCTCACAAATGAAGTCTTACTTTTTGAATTATGGTGGTACCTCTTACTTCAAATTAGAATCCCAGCAGGTTTTTAACTTCACCAATTTTCTCAGCAAGAAGGGAGCTAAAAAATGATGTGTCTGTGAAAGTATGAACGAGACCTGTTACCCTAGAGTTTCGCAGAAATGGAAAGATGCAAAAAAGTGATTCTTTTTGTTCTTGACATGTTGGGAAGGTCTATAGACAATTTGGGGCGTGAAAGAAGTTAACTAAGAAGTGTGAATTTACTGTGCTGTTCTGGCCTTAGAAACATGTTTGTACTTCATTTTAACCTCTCTCTCTCTCTCTTTATCTCTATCTCTCTGTCTCGTATTTTATGACTTTGTTTTTTTGACTGTGTACTCTTTGGCTGAAATTCTCAAGCATGACTGTATCAGAATTATATTAGTTATAAAAAAGAAAACAAAAAAAACACTCAGAAAAAAGACTAAAATAGAATATCCTTAATTACTGTTAATTATTTAATAGTGATTTGTGTTAATTCCGATGAAAATTCTTATAGGATTTGAAAATGTCCACTGAAAAGAAAGATTATTTTTAGAATGCAGAATGTATTCACTTAAGCCTCCTGAATTTCTTAAATGTTTGATGGAAATTGCAACATCTATTTTCCTTGAAGTGATAGCTGAAAAAAGTGTTTTAATAAATCTATCTAATCATATCCTGCATAAATGACTTCTGTAAAACATGTTGAATAAATTTGAAAACTTTCTGAAATCATCAATATTTCTTATATTTACACGTGTAGAGGAGAAATGGATGTTGGTTTCTTCCTTGGAATCAACGTAGGACATTAAGGACATTCAATTCATATATTCTGAGGAGACAGGATTAGCAAGTGTTGGAAATTGGAAATAAGGAGGTCAAGTTTAAGATTACATATCTTTGGTTTGAGGATCAAGCAGAGAAAAGATTGAAAGGGTGTTGCCATTAGTTTATGATGTGTTTGGTAGGTGCCAAGTATTGGAGCAGGGAAGAGAAGAAGCAGAGCTTCTTGTGTATGAATACTGATTGTGTCTGTTAAAGTGAGGTCCTCAATGGAATAAATGCAAACCAAAGTGATCAAGGTCAGTGGAAACTCTTGAGTGGGCATCAGAGTTAACAAGGGAAAAGAGCATCCAACCAGAGAGTTGATCAGTCAGAATGATCTGAGGGCAAACTCAGCCTCTCAGCACGATTTTAACCTAGGCAGTAGACTAAGGATAGAACTTGGAACCTAGAGTATGAACTTAAAAGTGTAGCTCCTCTGAATAAATTTCTTAGTTGAGGTTTGGATGAATCCTGCTGTATTAGTTCGTTTTCCTACCACTATAAAGAACTACTTGAGACTGGATAATTTATAATGAAAAGAGGTTTAATTGATTCACAGTTCCACATGGCTGGGGAAGCCTCAGGAAACTTACAATCATGGTGGAAGGTGAAGAGGAAGCAAGGCACGTCTTATGTGGAGGCAGGAGAGTGAGAATAAGAGAGAGAGGAACCACACCACACACAAACAAACAGATCTTGTAAGAACTCACTCACTATCATGAGAAGAGCATGGGAGAAACCACCCTCATGATCCAATCACTTCCCACCAGGTCCCTCCCTTGACATGTGGGGATTACAGTTTGAGATAAGATTTGGATAGAGACACAGAGCCAAATCATATTACATGCTAACCTTCCAGAGATGCTGTGATTTGTAACTATGCTTAAATATAAAATGACAAAAAGTCAAGTGTCACCTACAAGTGAACTAATTCTAATAAAATATGAAGTGTATATGATGTCTAAATCTGTGTTTTCACTTAAAAAATAAACCAAGTCTTCAATTCCACACAGTAGATGAGCTAAAATAACTAATTTACTTTTAAAGTTCAGTGATTAGAAATTATATTTCCATCCTTTTTATATTTCAGGAGCAATACTCATAGATGCTATCTAGGTAAGTTGTGATATTTTCTTATTTGAGTTTTTCAAAATCAAAGTATTGACTTTATCTTTTAGACAGTAACTTTTTTTTGGAATGAAAAAGAGATTAATCATGAAATAGCATAAATACTGTGATTCAGAAGCCATTCTCATCTGGAGTGCTGGGATAGCACTACAGTGAGAAGAGTTCCTTTACAAATAATAGTTGCAAGAAGGAAAAAGGGAACCCTACTCACTATGCAACTGACTTTCTAAGAGGAAGAAAAGGCAAATAAATAAGCTCTTGTTGAGTTAAATTATATATACATATAATTAAAATACATGTATATATATATTCACACATAACATTCAAACGTCCAAATAATAATTGATAGTTCTTGTTTTATGCTCAACATTTTGATAGAGAAAGAAGAAGGTATAAACAAGTGAATACAGGTTGAATATCTCTAATCTGAAAATTCAAAATTCAAAATGCTCCAAAATCCGAACTTTCTGAGTGCTGACATGACATTCAAAGGAAATGGTCATTGGAGCATTTTGAAACTGTATATTTTCAGATTTGGACTGCTCAACCAGTAAATATAGTAAAAAATTCCAAAGTCCAAAAGATTTCTGGCCCCAGGCATTTTGGATAAAGGATACTTAACCTGTGCATAGTACATCATGTTTGTTGTCCTTACCAGATCTGTAAAAACTGACTTCTCATTACTGCTGAATATGTCCCCTCAGCTTCAATTCTCTGCCTTCTCATTCCCAATTCTCTCTTAGGGTAGCAAAATTAAGTTTTCTTCAGATATCCGAGACTTAGAAAAATAAAATCAAAATATAATGATTAGAGAGATTATATTTCCAGGTTCAAATCTGGAAGACTAAATCAAGCTTAATTGTAATATAATCTATGGCATTAACATTGATAAAGGAAGGAGATACCAATGGAAGCAGGCAGTAACACGAAAGCAAAGACAAACGAGGAGTAAGGGCACCATCTTAGAGAAAAAATTGCTCTGAAATTGCATGAGTATCTGGTCCATGAATCAGGAATGTGTATGTAGTGGAGGTGGAAGCATCCTGCTCTCCATACTTGCTGTATTGAGTACTAAAATAATACAGTTAGTTGC
The DNA here is from genome assembly GCF_043159975.1 of Macaca nemestrina. Classification (NCBI taxonomy): domain Eukaryota; kingdom Metazoa; phylum Chordata; class Mammalia; order Primates; family Cercopithecidae; genus Macaca; species Macaca nemestrina. Next base: position 50,592,402 of record NC_092128.1, on the reverse strand, counting down.
CATTGTTCTGATTCTTTACACTACCTTCTGATAATAATTTGGCTTCCCATATAGCTTTGCCCCAGTATCAATATGACATACAATCCACTGGACTGTTAGGTCTCTTATTATAAAGGCATGCTTTGGCATTCTGACTCATACGTTAATATTTTGTGAGTCCAATTATTGAGAAAAGTTTCCAAGAGACTGATCATCTGATAATTGATATTCTCAATGTGTATACTGAAGTCTGTGCTCAGAGCTGTTGGGCCCTCACTAAGTAAATGCCATTATAGAATGCTCTGGCTGGGATACAGGGTGGCTCGAGCTTTTGCCAACAGTATTTCCTTCTCAGCTCATCTCTCCTTTGAATGACAGTGCCTGATTTTACATTACCCATTCCCTTTTCTTGATGCACTTTCTTCTACTCATTCCAGTCCTGTCTGAGAGACAGTTTCACAGCTTGTATCAGTTGGAGCAGTGGTTCTCAACTTTGGCTGCATATTACAATTATCTGGGCAGTTAAAATAGTTCCAATGCCAAGCCCACAACTAAGACCAAATAAATCAGAACCTAAATAAATAGAACCCAAGTTAATTCTGATGTGTAGCCAAGGTTGAGAACCATTGCTTTTAAAATTCTCTGTTAATTTATCCAGCTCACCTGAATTGTCTCTTTGCCAAATTCCTTTTGCATTCCATCTATTTTCACATCTTTGTATTTTTTGTCTTTCTAAATTGAAAGTATACTCCATGTGCTTATGGAGGTATTTCTTCAATGAGTTTTTAAATATAATTTATGAAATTACCTCTGATAGACATAAATATTTTGGATAAATAGTAGTTTACCAGTTTACCATACCTGTAGTGAACCATTCTTCTCCTAGATTGCTTAAACATATTTCAACATTGGTAGGATATAATCCACATTGTTTACGATTTGATAATCCTAATCTGTTATTTTTGGTACAGGGTGTATTGAAGAATGTGGACCTATGTGTGTGTACGTTCATGAGTATGTGTGTGTGTGTGCACAAATAAATATAGACATAACTTGAATTTGTTGAAATTCCAAAGCAGCGTATTAAATAGAAGAGGGAAAGTTGATTTAATTATCTCGTGTTATTGGTAGCCATTTTTCATGAATTTGTTTTTTCACTCAGGATGATTGGAGGCTTATGTTTTTGTTAAAATTTATTAATATGTATCATCAATGTGTGTTTTTTGTTTTTTATTATTTTTCAGACAGTTTCGCTTTTGTCTCCCAGGCTGGAGTGCAATGGCACGATCTCGGCTCAATGCAACCTCTACCTCCTAGGTTCAAGTGATTCTCCTGCCTCAGCCTCTGGAGTAGCTGGGAATACAGGTGTGTGCCACCATGCATGGCTAATTTTTGTATTTTTAGTAGAGACAGGGTTTCACCATATTGGCTGGGCTAGTCTCGAACTCCTGACCTCAGATGATCTGCTTGCCTCTGCCTCCCAAAGTACTGGGATTACAGGTGTGAGCCATCGCGCCCAGCCAGTGTGTATCTTTTAATTGCTAGAGTGATATCCTAGACTAGCTAGGCTGGTGATTTTAATATATGATAATAAGTTCTTATATCCCAAAATTGAGAGCCAAGATTATGACACTCTGAGTTCATAAGTGGAGAAAATAAGACTGTAGCCTTTTAGTGAAAATAATTGTCTGCAGATTTCAGCTGAGCTTAAATGACTTCAGATGATGACTTGGACTACATGATTCCTGGTAAGTGTAAGATAAAAAGTTTAACAAACCTTTGTTGAACCGTTTCTCACTTTAAATTTTTACTCTGCATACAGAATTAAGTTTTTAGGGATATGACTACAGAGATATTAAAAAAGCCTAATGAATAACTAAAGTGTTGGATGAGAAAATACAGCTCAACATAGTGTTTTCTTTCCCTCCTTTTTTCCTTTATTTCCCCCTCCTTCACCATGATTCATGGTGTGTCATAGTTGTTTGAAAAACTACAGGATTAACTATTTATAGTTTGTATTATAGAGGCTGGATATATTTATCACTTTTCTGGGATGGAAGCTCTAATAAAATAATCAGTTAAGGCTGGGCACAATGGCTCATGCCTGTAATCCCAGCACTTTGGGGGGCCAAGGCAGGTGAATCACGAGGTCAGGAGATTGAGGCCATCCAGGCCAACATGGCAAAACCCTGTCTCTACTAAACATACAAAAAATTTGCTGGGCATAGTGGTGGGTGCCTGTAGCCCCAGCTACTTGGGAGGCTGAGGCAGGAGAATTGCTTGAACCCAGGAGGCGGAGGTTGCAGTTAGCTAACATCGTGCCACTGCACTTCAGCCTGGACGACAGAGCGAGACTCCATCTCAAAAAAAAAAAAAAAAAAAAAAAAGAAAACAATTAAGATTTCTGAAAGTTAGTTAGGCTGGAAGATTATATTTATTGCTTCTAAAATTTTGTCAGGGGAGCTGGTACTGGCTCTATTTCAAATGTCTACTATGAGCTACTTAGTTGCTGTAAAATAATATCAGAGCCTGTTTTTAAGGAAAACATCCTTTCAGAATGAAAGAGTTAAAAACTTTCAATTATTACATATTACTTTGACAAATCGCTTTCACTTTTAGATATTTTGTAGTGCTTCTGACTCACTAAAAAGTAGCTAAGCCCAGCCTTATCTCAGAAAGGACTCCGTTTTACTCCCGAAAGAAGTGGTTACGTGTGAAACGCTTTTCAACTTAACAATTATGAACATTCTCATTAGATGTCAGGCAGTACCTAGACCATCCGGATTCCTTTTATGATGGAATCTGTCATTTCATGCTAGAACTCAGAGTGCACCTTTTCTTAAAATCAGCTCGACTTAGGAGTCACTTCTGTGGCTCATTCCAAGAGAAGGCACCTTGAGGAACATTTGGTTCTTTCCCATTTGTGTACCTCATGCAACAGCACTTTTGTTGATTAAAGATAATTTGATAACTGGGAGTTAAAGAAGGATTATTAAAACAGCTAGCAAAAGTGCAGCCTCAGAAATTCTGGAAACCTACAGAAATGACTTTTTAAATGCATTCTTTAATAATTTATATTTGACATTTTGGATTCTGAGCTGCTGAATGAGAAGAGAATTGGAATAGAAATAGTGTGTTGCCTAAGATTTTACTTAGCTAGATAAATATAGATAGATAATTAGAGTCAATTTGGGGGTTTTTATAGCAATGGGGGCCTGTAGGCGGGAGAGACATTGTATACTAATAGAAATTGCACTGCTGTCCTGTTTAGGTGTTGAGGTTCTTTGATTTAAAGATACTAGTGTTTTTAAATTTGTATTATTAGTCAAGATTATTTTTGTTGCAAGAAACAGACCCTTCTCAATTGTGTGGAGCATAGGATAACTCTCTTCTAAGATTAGGAGTCAAAAGAGGTCTGGGTTTCACAGGTGTGGTGGTTCTGGATTCAAAGCCACCCTTGAATCTTAGTGTCAGGAGCTCATGCATCTTTCCTCTTGTGTTGAACCATTCCTGAGACTCAGCTGCACCCCAAATGCCTGCATCTTTCTGTCTCCTGCTCCAACCAACTGTGGGGCAGAGAGAACCAATGGCCTACCATCCACACAGCAAGGGCTATGAATAAAAATGACTCCTTGGTATTCTGGCTCAGACATTATCCCCAAAGACATTGCTACCACAAATGTTACTGGGAACCAAGAAGAATCTGGAGAGCTTCTATTGTCTTAGGAGGAGAAGATGTTATATTCAGGTTTGCTTGTATTAAACAGAGATAACTAGATGGTCAGGTGAATATATCCAGAAGACATTTGGTTAATTGCATCTGAAGGTCAGGGCAGAGGGCAGGGCTGTGGAACTCGCTTTGTTTGCTAGTAGCACATAGATGAGAATTCATATCATTAGCTCAAATGATACCACCTGAGAAAAATATATACAGAGAAGAGCAATGTGCAGAAAAAGTGAGGAGAAAATAAAACACTGTAGAACACTAGCATTCAAGAGACAGGAGGAGGAGAAACAAAAATAGTCATGCAGGAGATAGCAGTAGAACAGTTAGAGTAGAGGTAAACCCAGGAGAGAATAATCCCATGGAAACCAATGATATACAATTTTAGAAAGACATGAGCCCCTAGCATTCTCAAGTGGAACAGAGGGGACCAACACTGCAAGAACAGACAGTGAGCAGATTTGACATTATGAAGATAGGTGGTGGCCACTTGCAGAGCAATTTTTAGAGTTGAGGCAAGTGTGTGGTGGGTAGGTACGAGGTGAAAACCAGTTTTTCATGGTTGGTGGAGAATGGGAAATGGGAAGTGAGGATGTAGAATTAACTAGAGTAGAATATTCTTCCAAAGCAGCTGAACAAAGAAGGAAATTAAGCAGAGTTAAAGATAGGGCCTGGGCCAATGAAAGGGATATCCTTTTAGGATAGAAGAAATTTGAGTATATTTATTAGCTCAGGGTAAAAGACTGGAGGGTGCAAGAAGACCAAAGGATTAAAAGTTATGGTATAAACAAAGCCAAGAGAAAGGTGATGTGGAGGAAGATTCCGCATTGATAGGTAGCTGCTGGCCTATTACAGTTAAACTGTGCTGGCTGCCAGAAGTAACTATGAAGTATCTATGTATGTAAGGTATAATGTTTAATTAATTTTTAAATTAATGTATTAAACCATTGACATATGTACTCAAGTCTTTCTGTCTCTGATCTCTTATTACAGGTGATATAATGTATAGGTGATGTATTTTTTCTTGGCTATTATGGCGTTTAGAAATAGCAGAAACAAATCCTTGAAAAATTCACTATAAACTATTTTTAACCTTTTAACCATTTTGATCTATTACTGAAATACAAAACATAGTGTCATTGACTGATGTATGCTTTATTTCCCTTCCCTTCCCTTCCCTTCCCTTCCCTTCCCTTCCCACTTACTCCCATGAAAAATACTAGTGAGAAAAAAAAATAACAAACACCACTCATATCTCCTAACGCTAATCAAGTGGTGGAAGTGGCTTACTCAATGGGAAAATTAAAGTAAATTTTTGTGATTAGGAGCCTTGTGCCATTTCAACAGTTGTAACTACTTCCTTATGGTACTGGTGATTCTAGACTTGCCTTTCAGATGCTAATGGAGCTTAGTCATACCAGGTCAGCAGGGTCAGAAAGCAGAGACAGGGACTCAGAAAGACATAACATGGGACATTTTAATTTTACTTAAAATATTTTTAATTCTTCTAGGGACACAGTGTATATATATTTGTGTAGTATGTGAGATGTTTTGATACTGGCATGCAATGTGAAATAAGCACATCATGGAGAGTGGGGATTCATCCCCTCAAGCATTTATACTTTGAGTTACAAATAATTGAATTATACTCTTTAAGCTGTTTTAAAATGTACAGTTATTATTGACTATATTCACCCTGTTATGCTATTAAATACTAGATCTTATTCATTCTTTCTATTTTTTATACTCTTAACCAACCCCATCTACTCCCCAGCCCCTGACTACCTTTCCCAGCCTCTGATAACCGTCTTTCTACTCTCTATGTCCCTAAGTTCAATTGTTTTGAATTTTAGATTCTACAAATAAGTGAGAAGATGTGATGTTTGTCTTTCAGTGCCTGGCTTATTTCACTTAACATAATGATCTCCAGTCCATCCATGCTGTGCAAACGATTGGATCTTATTCTTTTTTGTTGCTGAATAGTACTCCATTGTGTATATGTACTACATTTTTGTCATCCATTTATCTGTTGGTGGACACTTAGGTTGCTTCCAAATCTTAGCCATTGTAAACAGTGCTGCAACAAATATAAGAGGGCAGATATCTCTTCAATATACTGATTTCTTTTGGGTATATACCCAGCAGTGGCATTGTTGGATCATAGAGTAGCTCAATTTTTAGATTTTTGAGGAACCTCCAGCCTGTTCTCCATAGTGATTGTACTAATTTACATTCCCACCAACAATGTGGAAAGGTTCCCTTTTCTCCACATCCTCACCAGCATTTGTTATTGCCTGTCTTTTGGATATAAGCCATTTTAACTGGGGTGAGATGATATCTCATTGTAGTTTTGATTTGCATGTCTCTGATGATCAATGATGTTTGGCACCTTTTCATGTGCATGTTTGCCATTTGTATGTCTTCTTTTGAGAAATGTTTATTCAAATCTTTTTCCCATCTTTTGATTGGATTGATTTTTTCCTATAGAATTGTTTGAATTCTTTACATATTCTGGTTAATAATCCCTGTCATGTGGATAGTTTGCAAATATTTTCTCCTATTCTGTGCATTCTCTCTTTGCTTTGTTGATTGTATCCTTTGCTGTGCAAAAGCTTTTTAACTTAATGTGATCCCATTTGTCCATTTCTGCTTTGGTTGCCTGTGCTTGTGGGGTATTGCTCAAGAAATTTTGCCCAGGCCTATGTCCTGGAGATTTTCCCCAATGTTTTCTTGTAGTAGTTTCATGGGTCTTAAATTTAAGTCTTTAATCCATTTCAGTTTAATTTTTGTATATGGTGAGAGATAGGGGTCTAGTTTCATTCTTCTGCATATGGATTTCCAGTTTTCCCAGCACCATTTGTTGAAGAAACTGTTTTTTCCCCAGTGTATGTTCTTGGCATCTTTGTAAAAAACGAGTTCACTGTAGATGTGTAGACATGTTTCTGGGTTCTCTATTCTGTTCTATTGGTCTATGTGTCTGTTCTTATGCCAGTACCATGCTGTTTTTGTTATTATAGCTCTGTAGTATAATTTGAAGTTAGTGTGATTCTTTCAGTTTTATTCTTTTTGCTTAGAATAACTTTGGCTATTCTGGGTCTTTTGTGACTACATATAAATTTTAGATTTTTTTTTATTTCTGTGAAAAATATCATTAGTATCTTGAGAGGCATTGCACTGAATCTGTGGATTTTTTGGTAGTATGGACATTTTAACAACTCTGGCTATAACTTCCTGTACTATGTTGGATAATAGCAGTGACAGTAGGCATCCTTGTCCTCTTTCAGATCTTAGCGGAAAGGTTATCAGTTTTTCCCCATTCAGTATGATGCTAGCTGTGGGTCTGTCATATATGGCTTTTATTATATTGAGGTATGTTTCTGCTGTCTCCAGCTTTTTAAGGGTTTTTTTTTTTTATAATCATGAAAGGATGTTTAATTTCATCAAATTATTTTTCAACATCAATTGAAATGGTCATATGGTTTTTGTCCTTCATCCTGTTGATATGATGTATCACACTGATTGATTTGCATATGTTGAACTATACTTGCATCCCAGGAATAAATCCCACTTGGTCATGATGAATGATCTTTCTAATGTATTGTTGAATTTGGTTTGCTAGTATTTTGTTGAGGATTTTTGCATCAATATTCATCAGAGTTATTGGCCTCTAGTTTTCTTTTTTTGATGTGTCTTTGGTTTTGGTATCAGGGTAATACTGGTCTCATAGAATTAGTTTGGGAGTCTTCCTTCCTCCTCTTTTTTTTTTTTTGGAATAGTTTGAGTGTAATTAGTATTAGTTCTTCTTTAAATGTCTGGTCGAATTCCGCAGTGAAGCCATCAGGTCCCGGGTTTTCTTTACTGGAGGATTTTTTTTTATTATGACTTTAATCTTGTTTTTTTTTATTGGACTGTTCAGGTTTTGGATTTTTTCAATCTTGGTAGGTTGTATGTAACTAGGAATTTATCCATTTCCTCTAGATTTTGCAATTTATTGGCACATGGTTGCTCATAGTAGCCATTAATAATCTTTCGAATTTCTGCATTATTAGTTGTAACATCTCATTTTTCATCTCTGATTTTATTTATTTGGATCTTCTCTTGTTTTTTCTTAGTCTGGCTAAAGGTTTGTCAATTTTGTCTAACTTTTCAAAAAGTCAATCATTTGTTTCATTCATCTTTTGTATTTTTTTTACTTCAATTTCATTTCTGCTCTGATTGGTATTTCTTCTACTAATTTCGGGTTTGGTTTGCTCTTGTTTTTCTAGGTCCTTAAAAGGCATCATTAGATTGCTTATTTGAAGTTTTTCCTCTTTTCTGATGTAGGCATTTATAGCTATAAACGTCCTTCTGAGTATTGCTTTTGTTGTATCTCATAGATTTTGGTACATTGTGTTTCCATAATCATTTGTTTAAAAAAATTCTCAATTTCCTTCTTAATTTCTTCATTGACCCAGTGGTCATTCAGGAATATATTGTTTAAGTTTCATGTATTTATATAGTTTCCAAAATTCCTCTGGTTACTAATTTCTAGTTTTATTCCATTGTGGTCAGGGAAGATGCTTGATATTATTTCAATTTTTTTCCAATATTTTAAGTCTTGTTTTGTGGCTTAACATATGGTCTATACTTGAGAATAATCCATGTGCTGAGGAAAAGGATGTGTATTCTGCAGGTCTTAGGTAAAATGTTCTGTAAATACCTATGAGATCCATTTTGTCTATAGTGTAGATTAAGTCTGATGTTTCTTTGTTGATTTTCTGTCTGGAGATCTATCCATTGCTGAAGTGGGGTGCTGAAGTCTCCATGTATTATTATATATGGGCCTGCCTTTCTCTTTATCTCTAATAATACTTGTTATATATATCTGGGTGCTCTAGTGTTAGGTGAATATATTTTTAAAATTGTTATATCCTCTTGCTGAATTGACCCCTTTATCATTATATAGTGACCTTCTTTGTCTCTTCTTATACTTTTCTTTTTGAAATCTATTTTGTCTGATGTAAATATAGTGACTCCTGCTCTTTTTATGTTTCCAATGGCATGGAATATTTTTTTTACATCCCTTTATTTTTATGCTATATATGTCCTTATAGGTGAAGTGTGTTCCTTGTATTCAACAGATCAATGGGTCTTTTTTCATGCATTTAGCCATTCTATATCTTTTTATTGGAAAGTTTAGTCCATTTACATTCAATGTTATTGTTGATAAGTAAGTCCTTACTCCTGTCACTTTGTTTTATTTGTTTTCTGGTTGTCTTATGGTATTCTTTCCTTTTTGTCTTCTTCCATTAAGGACAGTTTCCTCTGGCGATATGATTTAGTTTCTTGCTTTTCATTTTTTTGTTTACCCATTGTACAGTTTTTAGTCTGAGGTTACCTTGAGGCTTCCAAATAGTAGCTTATAACCCATTATTTTAACCTGATAACAACATAACACTGCTTGTATAAACACGCAGAACGAAAACTAATAAAAACTCTATGCCTTCATTTTGTCCCCCTGCTTTTTAACTTTTGTTGTTTCTATTTATATCTTATTGTATTATGTCTTGAAAAGCTATTGTAGTTATTACTTTTGATTGGTTCATCATTTAGTCTTTCCAGTAAAGACTAAGGTAGGTAACATACCACATATTGTTATAATATTGTGTGTTTTTCTGTGTACTATTAGCAGTGAGTTTTGTACCTCCAGGTGAATGTTTACGGTTACCAATGTCCTTTTCTTTCTGATTGAAGTACTCCCTTTAGCATTTATTGTAGGACAGGTGTGGTATTGATGAAATCCCTCAGCTTTTGTTTGTCTGGGAGTCTTTATTTCTCTTTCATGTTTGAAGGATTTTTTTTTTTTTACCAGATATACTATTTTAGGGTAAAATTTTTTCCTTCAGCTCTTTAAAAATGTCATGCCATTCTCTCCTGGCCTGTAAGATTTCCACTGAAAAGTTTGCTGCCAGATGTATTGGAGCTCCATTGTAGGTGGTTTCTTTTTTCTTGCTGCTTTTAAGATCCTTTCTTCTCATTGACCTTTGGGAGTTTGAATATTAAATGCCTTGAGGTATTCTTCTTTGGGTTAAATCTCCTTGGTGTTCTATAACCTTCTTGTACTTGAATATTGACATATTTCTCTAGGTTTGAGAAGTTCTCTATTATTATCCCTTTGAATAAATGTTCTACCCTCATCTCTTTCTCTACCTCCTCTTAAAGGTCAATAGCTCTTAGGTTTGCCCCTTTGGGCTATTATCTAGATCCTGTAGGTCTGCTTCCTTGTTTTTTATTCTCTTTTCTTTTGTCTCCTCTGTATATGTTTTAAAAGCCTATCTTCAACCTCACCAATTCTTTCTTCTGCCTGATCCATTCTGCTATCAATTGCATTTTTCAGCTCTAGAAGTTGTTTGATTCTTTTTAATTACTTCAATCTCTTTGTTAAATTTATCTGACAGAATTCTGTTTTCCTTCTTCATGTTATCTTGAATTTCTTTGAGTTTCTTCAACACATTTACTTTGAAATAAAAGGTCACTTATTTCTGTTTCTCCAGGATTGGTCCCTGGTGCCTCATTTAGTTCATTTGGTGAGGTCATGGTTTCCTGGATGGTGTTTATGCTAATAGATGTTATTGGCATCTGGGCATTGAAGTGTTAGATATTTATTGTAGTCTGTACTGTCTGGGCTTATTTGTGGCCATTCTTCTTGGGAAGGCTTTCCAGATATTTGAAAGGACTTGAGTGTTGTGATCTCAACTGTATCTGCTTTAGGGGGCACTCCAAGCCCAGGAATGCTGTGGTTCTTGCAGGCTCGTAGAGGTATACCACCTTGATGGTCTTGGACAAGATTTGGGAGAATTCTCTGGGTTACCAGCCAGAAACTCTTGTTTTCTTCCCTTGCTTTCTCCCAAACATACAGAATATCTTGCTCTCTATTCTGAGCTACCTAAAGCTGCAGGTGGAGTAACACATGTGACCTGTTGCCACCACCACTATGATGTACTGCTTCAGACCTGAAGCCAGCATGGCGCTGGGTCTCACCCAAGGCTGGCTGGAACTACCCCCTGGTGACCACTTATATTTGCTCAAGGCCCCAGGGCTCTACAATATGCAGGTTGCAAGGCCATTTAGGCCTGCATCCTTTCCTTTAGGGAATGGATGATGGGTCCCTGGGTAGGTCCAGAAGTGCTGTCTGGAATTCAGGTACTAGCGTCAAAAACCTTAGAAGTCTATCTGGTGCTGTCTTGTATTGCAGCTTAGCTGGATCTCCAACCACAAGACTCAGTCCTTTCCATTCTTCCCTCCCCTTTCCAAAGGCATAGGAGCCTCATCCTGCAGCCACTTCCACCCCAGGCCATGAGGAGTATTGTCAGACTACTGACGATGTTCCCTTAAGGCCCAAGGTCTCTTAAGTCAGCTTGTGAATGCGGCCTGTCCTGGGACTTACCCTTCAGGGCAGTGGGCTCCCTTCTGGCCCCAGGGAGGTCCAGAAATACCATCCACAAATCAAGTCCTGGAATCAGTGCCCTCCGCTTGGTGTTCTACCTACCTGTGGCTGTGCAAGACAAAGTCTCCTTTACTTTTCCCTCTGATTTTCTCAAGTGGAAGAAGTTTTGCCCTATAGTCAAAATAGCTGGTAATGTGCTGAGTCTTACCTGAAGTCTGCAAGTCTCAGAGGCTCTCCCAAGGCTCTTGATGTAGTACCTGGGTATCACTGCTGGTTGTTCAAGGCCCAAGGGCTCTTCAGTTAGCAGGTAATGAATGCTGCCAGAACTGGGTCCTTTCCTTCCAGGCAGCAGGTTCCCTTCTGGCTCAGGGCATGTCTAGAAATGTAATCTGGGAGCTAGGGCCTTGAATGGGGGTGTGGTGGCTCTGATTGGTGCCTTATCCTGCTATGACTGAGCTGGTATCCTAAATCTAAGACAAAGTCCTCCCCACTCTTCCCTATCCTTGCCTCAAGAGGAAGGAAGGAAGGGGTCTCTTTTGGAGCTGCAAGCTGTGCCACCTGGGGTTAGGGGAGGGTGATGCCAGCACTCCCTCGGCTGCTTCAGCTGGTGTCTCAGTATATCTCCTGTCACACCTCCCAAGTCCACTGTCTTGGGCCTAGCTCAGCACTAGGACTCACCTGAGTTTTAGTCTTTATGGCCTAGACTGTCTTTCAAGTTTACTTGGAGACACAGAGTGTTGTAGCCCTTGGTGGTGAGGTTTTGCAGGCACTCAAGTTTGGACCACTGAGACCAACAATTCTCCTCTGGCTAGGGTTGGTTTAAATGCTTCCTCTGTGGGTGGGCATCAGTGAGTTTGGACTGGTTTTCCTTTCTGCTCTAACAAGACAGCACTGAGTTCAAAGCCTAACAATTGCAGTCTTCTCCCTGCCCCAGCACCAGAGCTTCTGTTAGCACCATGCAGCCAATGTGGGATTGGGTGGCATTGCAGATTCAGGACTGTTTTTTCTATCTCTTCAGTTCAGTGCCTCTTTCAGTGATCTGAAGTTAAAACTAGGTGTGAGTTTGAGTGCTCACCTGATTTTTGTTTTTTATGAAGGTGTTTTCTTGTGTAGATTGTTGTTAACTTGGTGTTCTTGTGAAGGGGGAAGATCCATGGTGCTTTCTATTCTGCTATCTTGCTCTGCCCCTTCCCACTGTGGGACATTTATATGGAATGAATTAAGGAGATATAACCATGTGCCATCTGCTGCAAAATAATTTAGAGTTTCAACACAAATTCTTGATATCACATCTTGAATTCCTTGAGACATGAAGTCAGATATAACAGTTAATTATATTTTGAAGTGTTTGTCATTAACAGGCTCACTCAGCTATGCATGTTGTGATCAAAGCTCTAAGGATATCTGTGGACTTATAGCAGCCAACATTTTCCTCTTTATGTTAAAGCAGAAAAAAGGACTTTGTAGCTCTACCCGACATTCTGGTAAGACCCAGAATGTTTCACATGGACTTCATTTGGTGCTTCTGACTTAAAAAATTGATGAACAGTTATACATGCATTGTTACCACTAAGAAACTTATACAGGTTCTCCGTTTTACACATAGACTACTCAGAATTAAAATTTTAAACTAGGAAAGATAAGAACCTAAAGTAGTAGCAGAGAGAGAAAGCAAAATCTGCTGAGAGGAAGAGAAGCAAATAATAAAACCATGAAAAATTCCTGCAATTTTCTAAAGAAGAGGAGAGATTAAAAGTAGGTTCTTGAGGGCCAGATGTGATGGCTCAAGCCTGTAATCCTAGAACTTTGGAAGGCCAAAGCAAGAGGATTACTTTAGCTCAGGAGTTAGAGACCAGCCTGGGCAACATTGCAAGACCCTGTCTCTTAAAAAAAAAGTAGGTTTTTGAATAAGACAAATAGATTGGAATCAGGCAATGAGATTTGAATCTAGGTTTAGGCCCTTAGCCCTGTGATGTTGCATAAGTTATACAGGTCTATAAGCCCCTGTAAATGGGTTGCTGTGCATTTTAAATGAAATATAGAGTGAAAAGCATGATACCCAGCACATGAGAGATAGTTAATAAACATCAATCATTGTAATTAAAAAGGCACACTTAAGGGATGTATGAAATGGAAAGTGGGTCTGACAAATGTACTGAAAGTTGTTTATGTTAGAAACAATCTGGGAACGTTGAATAGACTGTAGGGAACACAGATGTGCTCTGAGTGGGGGCAGCTAATCGCCGGCAACATTAGTGAGGAGTGAGCATCCTCACCTCTCTGCAATAAATGATGCATCTGTTCAGATTAGCCTAAAGAGTAAGGACAATGGCTCCTTGAAGAGTTGTAAAAAAATATGTATTTCCAGGATGCCTAATGTCTTTCCCTCTGCCCAACTTAATTGTTAATGAATAGGGCTGGTTAGTGTCCTGAAATCTGTGCATTCAAAGTGATCTTCAGTGGGTCTGATGACACGAACCACTGGGTTAGGGAATGGTGCCTAGAAGGGCAGAGCTACTTTAAAAAAATATACTACTGCTCAACCTGGTGGCTCACACCTGTAATCCCAGCACTTTGGGAGGCCGAGGTGGGCAGATCACGAGATCAGGAGATGGAGACCATCCTGGCTAACACAGTGAAACCCCGTCTCTACTAAAAATACAACAACAACAACAACAACAACAACAACAACAAAATAGCCATGTGTGGTGGTGGGCGCCTGTAGTCCAGCTACTCAGGAGGCTGAGGCAGGAGAATTGCTTGAACCCGGGAGATGGAGGTTGTAGTGAGCCGAGATCGTGCCATTGCACTCCAGCCTGGCGACAGAGTGAGACTCTGTCTCAAAAAAAACAAGCAAACAAACAAACAAACAAAAAACCAAAAAAACCCTACTATGGCAATCATTAAAAAAAAAGTTTGGTAGGTCTTAAAGCCCTCTGAAAATCTAATGTAAAAGCTATGGATCCTTTAAGAATGCAGTGCATACTTATTCATAACAATTTGCTTACATTTCAAAGTGTTCTCTTACGTTAAAAGCTTAGCCGCACTGGGCTAAAGAAAACCCTCTGTAAGATTATTTATGCAAATAGAACTGTTTGTGGCACTGATAACAACTAGCCAAGTGAAGGGATTCTTTCTACTGGCTCCTAATGAGTTGTAACACAGAGAGCTAGCTCTTCATCAAAAACTTATGCCTTTCTTATTATAGCATAGAACTCTTGCTGGGAAATAACTATTTTCCCAGCCTCCCTTACATTTAGGCGTGGCTATACTAATAGCTTTGTCAGTAAAATGTGAGCAGTGATGATTTATGTGTCACTTGCAGGAAGAGAGGGTCAACAATGAGACACACCTTCTCCATCCCCTCTTTTTCTCACTGGCTGTCTGGATGAACATCCCCGGGGTAACCTTGGAAACCACATGTTGAAAACAGAAAAGCAGTCAATTGAATGGAGGCTGGATCTTGAATTAATGCTCACAGGAGAACTGGCAGCAGATCAGGAACACTCATTTTTCTTTATATGCAAGAGAGATACATTTATTATATGGTAAGCCACTGAGATTTCAAGATTTCTCGCGAGCAGCTGGTGTTATCTTAAATAACCACTGTACATTTTGATAACTATGGTAGAGGGTTTAGCCACAGACCACTACTTGAGAAATAAGCAGTAAGTGTATAGTTTTCTGGCATAAGTCAATAGGATAAATGTCTCCTGTAGAGGGCGGTGAATTTCATAGATGGTGTGCTGGGAAATAAAGCAACGAATGAAGCCAGTGTTGTTCTCTGAGCCAGTAGTGGAGCTAGCTCTTATTTCTACGGACTCCTCTCCCTAGAATAACCAGGACAATTTGGAACACTTAATACAAGACTCAGGCCGAAGAAAGGGGAGAGGTTTCTCCTGTCAGCACATTATGCTTTTAGTTTTCCCATTTAGAAAATGGGGATGACTCTCTCTTCCTGTGTCCTAGGTGTGTGTTTTGGGAATGGAAAGAAAGAAAGGTTCAATGCCATTGTGACAGAGCTGCTAGATAGTCCCCAAATCCCTGTCCTTTCCTTCATGAGCACATGTCTAGACTTGCTTCCCATCCTCAGTTGCAGTTTGGTAGCTATGTAACTAACTGAGTTTTAGCTCATGGAATGTGAGTAGAAGTGATATATGTCACATTTTCCTGGCCTTGAAAAATCTTCCAGATGTGGTCTTCCATGTTAATTTCCCCTTAGAGCTGGCTCAGAGGGAAATGACCATCATGGCCTTGGTCTCTACCTATTGAAGGTGGCAAAGCCTCTGTCACTTTAGGTCCCTGAATGACTGTAAGGAGGACAGCTCTACTGAACTGATCACCTTCCCAGCGAGAAATAAAATCCCATTGAGTTTGAGGCAAAATATATTTTGGGTTTATTTGTTACAGAAGCTAGTATTACTTTAACCACTCTAGCCAGCAACTGAACTTTGGACCATACATCCTAATAAAGATCCTTAAAATTTTTATAAATAAATAAACATATATGTAATATACATTATCTAGATCTTAACATACACATTTAATATATATACATGCATGTGTGTGTGTGTAAAAGGAAATCATTAATGTTTTCATTAGAATGACTGTAATATGATAGTAAGAACAATTGGAAGGTACTCTAGGACCTAAGTTGAGGAGCAAAGTATTTAATAGTCAGGAAGTTTCTTACTTAGATAGAACTCAATTAGTTAATGGGAAGTAAATAAATGGCTTTGAATCAGAAATGGCTTTTATATTTTTCTTTTGTTTTTATCTAACAATGACTTATTTATTCAAATTAAAACATTTGGGGGTTAACATCAGAATTGCTTCTCTTGAAATAAGAGTGGTGGGTGAAGGGCTGAATCCTATCAGACTAAGGAATCCTCTGTAAAAGGGTTGTAGGGACCCCAGGACCACTCACAGCACAATCTGGAATATCTTGGATTAGGTGAGCTCTAAAGTTTCTTTTGGATATAGCATACCCTCATCTTGGAAACAAGTAAGGTTTTCATATTTTGTTTCCAACTGTGTGTAGTTGACAACACCAAATTCTATTTCCACTTTCTTTTTTGATTAATAGTGACCTAACTGGACTGAACGAATGGGAATCCAATGATATTTTATCTTCTTTTCCAAGTGCACTTGAAAACCCCAGCTTCTCAGGAGTGTGACCAAACTGCAATCTAGTATTCATGTCAACACATTTGGAAACACTTTTGTAGAAGAACCTTGCTATCTACTTTGAATACTAGAAATATTGTTACTTCCCCTTTGATTTTTTAGTTAAATTTTATTCCTAACTCTGTCTGTGTATATGTGTGTGTGTGTGTGTGTGTGTGTGTGTGTGTGTGTATGTGTGCACATAATGATGAATATCTATAGCAATCATCAATAAAATATTTGATTAGGGGCCTCTTTTAGCTCTATGGAAAAATTTATTAATTTGTTAGCTTATGGTCTTAAGCCTAATTCTCAATTATCAGTAAAAGGAAATGTTGACTGTTTTTTTCAGTCAGAGTGAAACAGATGGGATACTCAAACTGAGTAATAAATAAACAGGGTAGTAACAGGGTAGTAAATAAGGACAGGGTATGTGGAGGTATACCAGCAAAGCCATAGCACAGTAAGGACCTGGGAATTAGTAATAATGGGGCACCATCATGATCTGGAGGCCCGAAGAGGCAAAAGTGGAAGAGTAGTTACCAGAAGCATGAAACAGAAAGGGCATTTGGAGAGGGCTGTGGGAAAGGAACTGTGGCTTGTGGTTGAGGGAAATTGGTAGCCCACAGCGGCCTTGGAGAGAAATAATCCAACTTCATTCCTCTCTTCCATCTTTCTGCAGGGAATTCCCAGAAACCAACCCCAAAATAGAAGCCAGAGGGCAAGGGAGTCCATTTTATTAATCTACACATGTCAGCCTAAGGGGCCTTGAGTAGCGAAGAGAAAGAGAGGGTCTTGATCTAGATGGGCAACAAAATATCCAGCCTACTGATCATGGATCTCTGTTATAAAATTTAAGAGTGATATGGTTTGGATGTTTGTTTCCTCCAAATCTCATGATGAAATGTGATTCCCAGTGTGGTGTGGCCTGGTGGGAGGTGATTTGATCATAGGGGTGGATCCCTCATGAATGGTTTAGCACTATCTCCTTAGTGATGGTGAATTCTTGCTCAGTTAGTTTACAGGAGATCTGGCTGTTTAAAAGTCTGGGAACTCCCCTTCTCTCTCTCTCTTACTCCCTCTCTTGCTACATGACATTGCCTTCTCTCTTTAGACTTTTTCCATGATTGGAAGCTGCCTGAGGCCTCACCGGAAGCAGATGCTAGAGTCATGCTTGTATAGTCTGTAGAACTGTAAGGCAGTTTTGAGGTGTTTCTTCATAGCAATGCAAGAACAGACTAATACAAAGAGTATTTGTAAAAATTAAATTAGGTCAGGCACAGTGGCTCATGCCTATAATCCCAGAATTTTGGGTGACTGAGGTGGGAGGATCACCTGAGACCAGGAGTTTGAGACCAGCTGGGCAACATAATAAGACCCCCATCTCTACCAAAAGTTAAAAAAAGTTAGCTAGGTGCAGTCATGCACACCTGTAGTACTAGCTACTTGGGAGGCTGAGGCACAAGGATCACTTGAGCCCAAGAGATTGAGGCTGCAGTGAATTGTGATTATGATTGCACCACTGCATTCCATCCTTGGTGATAGTGGGAGATGTTGTCTCAAAAAAAATTAGAGTAATTAGTATTCATGTTCGTGTTTAAAGATCTAATCCTTTATTTAAGGTGCTCTTTCATATGTAAGACTATTCTTAATCACAAAAATATAAGCATTTGAATTTGTCTCTGTCCAGTATGGTACATGTGACCATTTAAATTAAGATATATACAAATTAAATAAAATTATAAATTTAGTTCCTTGGTGCTCACTCACTTCATGAGGCTAGTAGCTGCTGTACTGGGCAGCAGAAATAGAGGACGTCGCCATCATTACAGAAAATTCTGTTGGATAGTGCTACTCTAGTTATTTAATTGTTAATTGCCTAACTTCTTTCCTTTCTTTTGACTCAAAGTGAAAGTGAAATGACTTTTGTGATGATTCATTTTTTTCTTGAAATCCTGGACCCTAAAATTGTTAGATTATTATCTGAAATTATCTTATTCTGAACGAGTAGAGTTATTTGCATTTATGCAAAAGAAAGCACTGGCTAACTCAAGCAAAAATGAAATATATTGAAGAGATCTGTTAACACCTTGGTTTTAGCCCAGTCTGATTTTGAGCTTCAGACCTCCAGAATTATAATAGAAAAAAATTATGCCTTAAGATACTAGATTGTGGTAATTTGTTCTAGCAGGAATAAGAAACGAATACAGTATTTCAAAGGTTTGTGGTCCTCCAAAGTTTAACTCTACAGGACACAAATCTTCATTAGGGAGATTTGAATTGAACTGGATTTTTCTTTCTGGGGGAGGTAATAATAAAAGGTTGAGAAGCACTGATACGGAGTTTCACAAATATTTCTACCTCTTACATTATCTACAACCAACCTAAACTATACTCACCCCTTTCCCAAATGGAAATAGACTAAAATTGTGATTGGTTCCTGCATCTTGTTCCAAGTATGGGGATATCTGGGCAATGTTTATTCCTTGTATGGTTTCCTTGAGATCAATTTTATCCTTATAATACTCACATTATGGGCTAAATGGCAAGGTTAATTACCATCACTAAACGCTATCTTCAATATTGGTGGAGGGCAATGTGAAAGAGAAAGGAAATTACTAAAAGAAAAATGACTCAGCAATGAAGGGAATATGAGCAGGGTTAGAGTTTCATTTCTCGCATTTATGATTTCTTCTGCACTACCTTTTCCAGTTCCCTTTGCCCTTGGTAGGGGTTGTTTGCCCAATGATATGCTCCAAATATTTATTCTTTAAATATCTGAAACCCTGCTGGTCCTTCGTTGGATTTTACTACATATTTGTTTTTAACCATATGTTTTAAGCATAGTTGTAAAAGAAGGTGTCCAGGGAATTACCTGAATTCCAGCCATTTCCCTGATCCTATATAATAGCTATAATAGCAGCAGCTCCTTCAGCATAGTGATCAACACTGTAACACCTCCTTTTGCCTATTTTCCCAGTGGTATAAAGATCTCTAAACAGTCAAGTGGTACTCATAGCTTTCATTTCAGCAGATAATTGCTGGATGCCCTGTTGGAGAAATTCCTTCCACTCCCTTGTGTGTTTTAAAACTCCCGAACAACTCAGATATGTGGATCTGGGAGATAAAATGCATCATAAGTAGAAAATTGTGTTATTGGAAAGAAGTTGAATTAGCTCAACTTTTGAAAGGCCATGAAATATTCTAAGCAACGGAGCTACATGATCAGTTTTGTATTCAGAAAATAGTGCTGCATTAAATTTACTTTCTGAATTATTCTTTGTTTAATTAGTTGATGATCAATATACCTCAAAGTAAGATTTGCATTTACTCTGCCAGTTCTCTGAGGCTGCTCCCAATCTGGAACCACCATAAATTAAACTTTCCTCTTAAGGTTTTTTTTTTTCTTCTTCAAATCACACAAATAGTATGACTTCAGGTTGCAAATATGCTTTAAGAATGGCTTATGGCTATAAATTACCAGAGTAAATATAATTTTTTTCCTCTTCAAGGGAACATAGATGAAATAGGTGAATTTCTTTTCTGTTCCATTCTGTGCAATGGAGCCTATGCCTCACCCATACTTACATCATGAGTATAGCAAGAATCACTTAGATTACACATCCTTGAGGAGGCCTGGGATTTATGTCCCATTCCTTACCTTCTGAGCAGGTGTCAGAGTGGAAGCTCAAGGCCTTCCAACTTTAGTGATAGTCTTCAGGTCAAAAGTCAGCCTTGGCACTCTTTTATCTCCTAGACTTTCCAGGTTACTTTACTTCTGAAGCTTGATGTCTTCATTACTTTTGTGTTAGCTCAGTGATTCATGTAAAAAAATACTTAAAAAAATTTTTATCTGACATCTTATTCAAAAGGGTTGTTCAGGGTATCTAATCTGCCATCCTGTCAAGTACAGAAATCCTTCCACTTTTATTTCAAAGGTAAGAAAACAGACTCAGAGTTAACATTACTTTCCTAGGATCACACAGTTGTTTTGAACAATGACATATGCTCAGTAGATACTAATTTTGAAACAAGATGAGAGTCAGGCTTTCTGACAACGCCTGGCACCTTGTTTTTATCTCTGTATTTAAAAGAAATCAATGTCTTGATCAAAGATGACTTGACTATAACAAATAAAGCCTATTAAAAATATACTGAGCCAAAAAGAAGATTTGGGTTATAGAACCCAAAGGCAGGAGGTGCAGTTTAACCACAGGAGGCATTGCCATCAGTTGTAAAAAAATCATCCAAATTCAAGGCAGTCACTCTCTCTGCCTCTCCTGTCCTCAAAATCCCCATCTCTGCAGTTCTCTTGCATTTGCCTTATTCTCTTAATTTTTTTGCTAACTTCCTTGTCATTTTGCATAAGGTGAATAGTGACCATTCTAGTTCCCTTTAAATTACTTCAAAGCCGAAATACTTAGTGACCGAGTTCTCTCAGTGAACTCTAATACAATCAGTGTGAGGCAATATAATTGGTTCAGCTAGAAAATTTTCTTCTAGTAAGCTTTGGCCAAGGTGTCAGTTTGGGATGTGACAGTACACTCTATGGGAATGGGTCATGGATATATTATTTTAAAAGAGAGAATATGATAAACTAGGTATTGAAGGAATATACCTCAAGATAATAAGAGCCATGTATGACAGACCCACAGGCAACATCATACTGAATAGGCAAAAGCTGGAAGCATTCCCCTTGAAAATCAGCATAAGACAAAGATGCCCTCTCTCACCATTCTTATTCAATGTAGTATTGGAAGTCCTGGCCAGAGAAATTAGGCAAGAGAAAGAAAGAAAGAACATCCAATAGGAAGGGAGGAAGTCAAACTATCCCTGTTTGCAGATGACATGATTCTATATGTAGATAACTCCATAGTCTCTGACCAAAAGCTCCTTAAGCTGATAAAAAACTTCAGCATAGTTTCAGGATACAAAATCAATATACAACAATCACTAACATTTCTATACAACTGCCAAGCCAAGAGCCAAATCAGGAATGCAATCCCATTCACAGTTGCCACAGAAAGAATAAAATACTTAGAAATACAGATAACCAGGGAGGTGAAAGATCTCTCCAATGAGAATTACAAAACATTGCTCAGAGAAAGCAGAGATGACACAAACAATGGAAAAATATCCCATGCAGATGGATGGGAAGAATCAATATCATTAAAATGGCCAACCTGCCCAAAGCAATTTACAGATTCGATCTTATTCCTATCTAACTACCAATGACATTATTCACAGAACTAGAAAAAAGTATTTTAAAAATCTCATGGAACCAAAAAAGAGCCCAAATAGCCAAGGCAATCCTAAGCAAAAAGAACAAAGCTGGAGGCATCACATACCCATCTTCAAACTATACTACAGGGTTACAGTAACCAAAACAGTATTGTACTGTTATAAGAACGGACACATAGACCAATGGAACAGAATAGAGAGACCAGAAATAAAGCTGCACACCTGCAACCACTTGATCTTTGACAAAACTGACACAAACAAGCAATGGGGAAAGGATTCCCTATTCAATAAATGGTGCTGGGATAATTAACTAGTCATATGCAGAATATTGAAACTGGACCCCTTTGTTACATCATAAACAAAAATAAACTCAAGGTGCATTAAAGACTTAAATGTAAATCCCCAAACTAAAAAAACCCTGGAAGACAACCTAGGCAATACCATTCTGGATGTAGGAAGGGGCAAAGATTTCACTACAAAAATGCCAAAAGCATTTGCAACAAAAACAAAAATTGACAAATGGAATCTATAGAGAGCTTCTGCAAAGCAAAATAAACTATTACCAGAGTGAACAGATAATCTACAGAATGGGAGAAAATGTTTGCAAGCTACGTCTCTCACAAAGGCCTAAAATCCAGCATCTATAAGGAACTTAAACAAATTTACAAGAAAAAAAAACAAACAACCTCCTTAAAAACTGGGCGAAGGACATGAACAGACACTTCTCAAAAGAAGACATACATGTGGCCAACAAGCATATGAAAAAGAGCTCAATATCACTAATCATTAGAGAAATGCAAATTGAAACCACAATGAGCTACTATCTCACCCCAGTCAGAATGGCTACTATTAAAAAGTAAAAAAAAAATAACAGATGCTGGTGAAGTTGTGGAGAAAAGGGAATACCTACACACTGTTGGCGGGAGTGTAAACTAGTTCAACCATTCTGGAAGCAGGGTGGTGATTCCTCAAAGAGATAAAAAAGAACTACCATTTGATCCAGCAATCCCATTGCTGGGAACATACGCAAACAAATATAAATTGTTCTATCGTAAAGACACACGCATGCATATGTTAATTGCAGCACTATTCACAGTAGCAAAGACATGGAATCAACCTAAATGTCCATCATTGACAGACTGGATAAAGAAAATCTGGTGCATATACACCACTGAATATTATGCAGCCGTAAAAGAATGAGATCATGTTCTTCTCAGGAACATAAAGGGAGCTGGAGACCATTATCCTTAGCAAACTAACTCAGGCACAGAAAACCAAAAACTACATGTTCTCACTAATAAGTGGGAACTAAATAATGCGAATACCTGGATACACAGAAGGGAACATCAGACACTGGCACTTACCTGAAGGTAGAAGGCACTTACCTGAAGGTAGAAGATGAGAGGAGGGAGAGGATCAGAAAACAACAACAACAACAACAACAAAAAAACAAAGAAAAAAAACCTATTGGATACTAGGCTTAGTACAGTGATGAAATAATCTATACAACAAACCCCTGTGACGTGAGTTTACCTATATAACCTGCATATGAACATAAAATGAAAGTTTAAAAAAAGTAATATAGGAAGGAAAAGACTAAAGGAGAATATATCCATCTCTAGTACTGCTAGAAATATATATATATATATATTCATATATATAAGTATATACATGCCTCTGTGTGTGTGTGTGTGTGTGTCTGTGTATTATTATTATTATTATTATTTGACTAGGCCATGAATTACTATGGAATTTTAGGCACACCAATGACTTAGGTCCTAAAACACAATAATGGCATTGTTTATTTCTCCTTTTGCAAAACAAAAGTCGACTCAAAAAAACCTTTGTTTTCATATTAACCTTTTGTTTATGTAATATGCTAGAGTGGCATTTTCTTTCTTTCTATGGTCTGTACGAAAGAGTGACTAAATGCGATTTAATGCTTTGTTCCAGCCAGTGTGTGCCAAATATAAGATTCCAAAAAAATGACCTTTTAAAGTCTGACTCCTTGTAGATGATGGTTGCCAAGAAGAAGCCAGCTTATAGGTTGATTTAATGAATGGGCCAATCCATTATGAATAGGACAAGAGCTATTTGAAATTGCATCTGGGCCTGTTTCAGATGTTTTATCCAACTAAGTGTCTGTAGTGTCTGTTTTTGTCCTTGGTTTATCTTATTTTGGCAATCTATGTGGTATCTTTAATTCAGATTCTTTTGACTACTAGGCAGAGGAAGAGAAGACAAATAAATGCAAGTGTGTGTGTGTGTGTATGTGTGTGTGTAGGAAGAGGAGGAGGAGGAGGAGGAGGAGGAGGAGGAGGAGGAGGAGGAGAATATTTTGAGGAATTAAGGGAAATAAATGTCTTCTCAGGACTAGAAAACTAGAATCTGAGGACATAATTTGAGAATACCTCCATTTCCCAGAAAAGACAGAAACAAGTCATGTATTTGGAAGCTCTTTTGAGATCCAGAACAATTTGTAGAGAATCTCTGTGGGAGTTGTTGAAAATCTAAGGGCAATAATACATCTAGACAAGGTTTGAGAAGGGAGAAGAAAACCTGCGATGACTTATTCTCTTCCTATCTATCAAGGGAATGGCAAGAGTGGTGTAGGGAATAAGAATATAAAGAAAAATTTAAAATATGTTGCATTTTTTGTTGGGAAGATGCTCTACCCCTTTAATACTGCTCAACTTCCTAATGCTTGTCACTTTTGTTTTTGTCACACAAGTTGATTGTGGATGCTCCAGTTCTTGAACCACATCGTGATAACTATCAAATTATATAATAAGATCATTTTGAATTGAACTATAGATAGGGTTCTTCTGTGTAATCTTCTTTGGGTGTTTATGTTATATCATGTGATATGACTTCATTTAAAGGAACTTCACTTAGGATGATTTACATCCTGAGAAATAGCTCTGACTTCTAGAGTTTCTTTTTCCCCTCTTAAACATCATTTGAAGAGATGCTCAACTAGTGTGTTTTTGAGAGTTCACAAACTCATAAAGAAATGTGATAGGGCTGGGTGTGTAATCTCAGCACCTTGGGAGGCTGAGGTGGAGCGTTGCTTGAGGCCAGGAGTTCAAGACCAGCCTGGGCAGCATAGTGAGACCCTGTCTTTCCCACTGCCCTCTGCACTCTCTATCTCTCTATATATAAAAGAAATGTGATAGACATATACTATGACATGGAAAAATATGTTTCTAAGAAGTCAGAGACTATACTATTTACCAACATAGATACCATTCCTAACTAATGCAGTGCCTGGAACCATGTATGTGCTCAATTATTTATTGGCTGAGTAGACAAGGTACATGTTCTGTTAGTTCCAAGGAGAATAAATGACATGATAAACTCTCTTGGACTTTTTATTTTACTTTTCAGGGTATAATCAGGTGAGCAAAATAAAAATAATTGTGACATCAAATTCATTTGTAATTCAGACTAGGAAACACAGGAGTTTCTGGGTCATTAAATGATGGTCAGGGCCGAATCTACATAATCTACATTAACTGCTAGTTTGACCCTGAAAACCTGTCCAGAATGCACTGACATTAAAGAGGCAAGGAATTATGAACTGCAGCCTTCCTGGATACATAATTTATTTCCTTTCATATGACATTTACCTTGAATAGTGATAAGTGTATTAGACTATCATAAATAATAAGTCGGATAAGCCTGTTTTATTTTGGAGTTTTAAAATTAAAAACTTAAAGAAGAAAGGGTGCAATAGTGGAATGAATTGGATTATGAAGTAACATTTTATAATAGTAAAATTAATATAAAAGTTTAATTATGATCTTCATATTTTCTCATATAATTAGAACTGGGGAAGTTGTCCCAGTTCATGATCTGGGATATTTTACTCTTGACAATTTGCTAGATTAAATTTCTAAAGGGTAGGGATAATGTGTTACCCAAACAACCTTTTATTTTTAAATTTTTTTTGAGGTAAAAATATACATAAATAATTAGCCATCTTTACCAATTTTAAGTGTAGAGTTTAAATACATTTATATTCTTCCCTCAACCCCTTCATTCCCATGATCCCCCCCTCTGGATTCTGGTAATCAGAACTCTACTTTCTATCTTCATGAGATTCACTTTTTTAGCTCCTGCACATGAGTGAGAACATGTGATATCTGTCTTTATGTGGCATTCTTCTTTGAATTCCTATGTCCCTTTTTTTTTCAATGTTTATTTTAGATTCAGGGGGTACGTGTGCAGATTTGTTACCTGGGTATATTGTTTGATGCTGAGGTTTGGGGCACAAATTTTCCTGTCACTCACATACTAAGCACAGTACCCAATAGTTAGTTTTTCAACCAATTTCCCCTCCTCTCTCCCTCCCCGCCTAGGATTCTCCAGTTTCTATTGTTGCCATCTTTATGTCCGTGAGTACTAAATATTTAGTTCTCACTTGTAAGTGAGAACATGTGGTTCTCTGTTCCTGCATTAATTCTTTTAGGATAATGGCCTCCAGATGCATCCATGTTGGTGCAAAATACATGATTTCGTTCATTTTTATGGCTGCATAGTATTCCATGGTTTATATGTACAACATTTTCTTTATCCAGTCCACAACTGACATGCACCTAGGTTGATTTTGTGTCTTTGCTAGTGTGAATAGTGCTGCAATGAATATGTGAGCACATCTGTCTTTGGTAGGACACTGTTTTCTTTCAGATATAGATCCAGTAATGGAATTGCTAGGTCAAATGGTATTTCTGTTTTAATTTCTTTGGGAAATCTCTAAACTGGTTTTCACTGTGGCTGAACTAATTTACATTCTCACCAACAGTGTATAAGCTTTTCCCTTTTCTCCGCAGCCTCACCAGCATCTGTTGTGTTTTGACTTTTTAAGAATAGCCATTTTGACTAGTATGAAATGGTATCTCTTTGTGGTTTTGATTTGCATTTCTCTGATGATTAGTAATGTGGAGCATTTTTTTCTTATGTTAGTTGGCTGCTTGTATGTCTTCTTTTGAGAAGTGTCTGTTCATGTTTTTTGCCCACTTTTTGATGAGGTTATTTGTTTTTTATTTGTTGAATTATTTAAGTTCCTTACAGATTCTGAATATTAGACCTTTGTTGGATGTACAGTTTGTAAATATTTTCTTCCATTCTGTGGACTGTCTGTTTACTCTGTTGATAGTTTCTTCTTCTGTGCAAAAGCTCTTTAGTTTAGTTAGGTCCCACTTGTCAATTTTTGTTTTTGTTGCAATTGCTTTTGAGAAATTAGTCATAAATTACTTCTCAATGCCAGTGTCTGGAATGGTGTTTCCTAGGTTTTCATCCTGGATTTTATATTTTGAGGTCTTAAGTCTTTAATTCATCTTGTGCTAATTGTTGTATACGGTGAAAGATAGGGGCTTAACACAAAGTATGGCCTCATTCTCTCTTCACAGGAAAGTATAACTAATAATAGTTAAACCTTTGTTAATCAGATAACCTAGGTTTTTTTTTTTTTGGCTAAGAACCCACCCATTAAGATCTTTGTGATTGTTTGAGTGGAAGCACTTCAGATTTCTTCAGAAATCCATTTCAGATATAATTCCCTTCCCTTAATAAGGCGTTATAGTGCAATGTTGCTTTAAAAAATGTTTGGACCATTTGAGTGGCATGAATGTCACCAAAAATATTATATAAAAATTTCATTTTCCATGGGGCCAAAAGGACAAAGTGCTAAAGACAGAGGCTTAAATTTCTATTTTGAATTAAATGTATCTTGAAACAAGAGGCAATACATCCTTGGTCGACTAAGGCAATGTGTAAGATAAAATACCTTTTACAGAATCCATCTTGAAAAGTATAGGCCAATGACAGGCAATCAGTTGTTTCTCAAGAAGAGATAAGGACATAGTTAAAAGCCTTAATGTTGATGAGAAATGGACTTGCTGGTGCTTTAGGGGATGAAATGGGTTTTCTGTAGAAAAAGAGTTTTAAGTTTTCAGGAAAATTGTAAGTGCAATAAGATGTCATTGAAATGAAGTATTAGGGAATGTTAAATCTTGGGTCAGAGCAATAGGCCCCAAAAATCATTTTCTTGGGTTCATCTTTGCTAGATTAAGTGAGCTCAGTTTTATACTTACTACTTTCTTACAGTTTTATACTTTCTATAACTTTTATTCTTTAATTTCCTATATCTGCCATTGATCTCTGTATCCAGCCTTGATTTTTCCCCCGACCTTGAGAATCATAGATACACATTGCTGT
Source organism: Macaca nemestrina (assembly GCF_043159975.1). NCBI lineage: Eukaryota > Metazoa > Chordata > Mammalia > Primates > Cercopithecidae > Macaca > Macaca nemestrina. The sequence continues at coordinate 50,564,647 of NC_092128.1, read as the reverse complement.
TGAACATCTTCACATGGATGTCCTACATGGTCTTAAATTAATATTCCACTCTTCTTCCTTTCCACACTGCTACCCAAGAACAGTCTTTTTTCCCCCAGTATTCCAGTCACTGTTAATGACATCACCATTCATTCACTTCCTCAAGATAGAAAACGGAGTTTTCCTGGACAGGGCTGCTGCTTGCTCTTGTAGTGCTTTTGTGGAAGTTAGAAAGAGTTGACCTTTTGGGCATACAGATCCTACCTGATAAGCCAAGCTCAGGTTGAATTTCAGTCCTCACTTCCCCTCCTCTGCTGGTTCTTGTTCAGCACACGACATGCATAGCTATGGAACAATCCTCATTCTAGATTTTTCTACTTTCTAACTCACATATGATCAATTTTCAGCACACAAATATCCTGTAATCTGCAACACCTTTTTCTTCTCTGATTAATTGTCCTTTAAATTAGTTAATACAGAAAAAGTATATATATTATATATGTGTGAACACCACTAAACCTAGAACCTTTCCAAGAACCAGAACATTATTAGCTTTTTGCCATCCTTTTTGGCCCTTCCTATTCCTGCCTTAGTTCATGCCCCCATTGTATCTCACTTTATTGCTATAGCCTCGTGATAGACTTCAATGCCCCAGTATGTCCATGTTAATCCACAAAGCGTATCACCACAAATTTACCTTTTCACTCCCTTGCATAAAACTCTTTGTAGATTTTCATTCCTTAGACAAGAGCTCCTCTAAGTTGCTCAGCATACCAGGAAAGGCTGTCTGAGTTCTGTCACCCACATGTGTGCCAAGCCCAATCTCGGCACTTCGTAGTTTAGGCAGAACCAAACTGTCGTTCCCCAAACAGCACACTCAGCTGCTGGCTCTGCATGAGCCCAGCTGGATGAACATTGTTCTGACCAGCCAATCCTTTCACATTTTCTGGAGCATCTCCCTCTATGTCTCTCTCTTAGTAGACTGCTAGCTCTTTGAAGACAGCAAATACATCTTTATTTTTGTTTCTAATCCAATTTCTGGAGCATATCAGGGCTTCAAATGTTTGAATTGAAATGGTGAGGAAAGAAGTTTATCTAAATATCTTCTTGAGTGATGCCAAATGTTCTTTCTAATGTTGGTTTTAGATTCAACTGGTCATCTAGACATTTATTCTGGAGGCCTTTTAGTATATATTTAATGTATATATTTTTGTGATTATGTAAACACAATCTCTGGGTTACTTTGGGGAAAGTTTCTTAATGTGAATCTGCTCAGGGAATATGACAAAACAGAAAATAGTGTTGATTCCCGCCCCCCACCCACTTTCAACATAATTAAATGAACTCAAAGGACTTGCTTGGTATCATGTAAACTCTTACATGCAGCATTGTCCTAGAGCCCTCTTGGATAAAGTTTTAGAAATTCCATAGCACCCAGTGTATCTTCTCTTTTGTTCTCCTTTCATCTCTGGCTTTTTTTTTTCTCCCTGCCACTCAGATTCCTAATACTCTACAGCTGCTGTTAGGGTCTGCCAAGGCTCCCAGCACTCTGTGCTCCAGGGCAATTTCACTTGTTACAAGGTTTCCTCTCTACACTCTCTTTCAGTCCACCCTTCTTCCAGGGCCACCGTTTATTACTGACTATCAAGAGGAAAGAAATCTCATTACATTAATTCAATTAGTATATGAATACTGTTATTTAACTTAATGTGTGAACTGTCTCAAGAGTATCTAGATTGAGAGGATACTTATTACCCTAAAGGAATGAAGCTTGAATGATGCATTGCATTTAGTGGGTAGTGCATCTTGATATTTTTCTAATCATCAAATAATGTGCATGCCCATTCCCTTTCCCACAAATCAGCCTTGCTTGAATGTCTAACTGTTCAAGTTGATCCATTTGTAAAAGAAGGAATAAGCTTTATAAATATTATTTACTGGCAAAGTCAAAAATGTACAAAGCATTTCAAAATCAAGGAGGGTGATTCTTATCTGTGGAGGTCAGGCATAAGGGCAAAATCTCAGCCTGTTTATGCATAGTTGAACTTACAAGAAGTTGGTTTACATTTTTACCTCCCTTTCTACCTTCACAACAATCTCATACTATGAGAAAGCTTGGGTAGTAATGTGGGTTATTACCTTTTCTCCAGCCCTAATGCATACCATGGTGGTAATGGATGTTTGAAAACTTTAGTACCTCTTTCAACGTGACAAATATTTGTTGAAAATATAGTATTTTCAGGGCAGTGTGCCATGAATAAGACATGATTCCTGTCCTCGCATAGCTTATTAGAAGCTCTCACTCCACCCAGAAGACAGGATGTGATAAATGTTACATAGGAGGTACAAATAGCCTCCCTAAGTTCCAAGGAGAAGATTAATTCTGTATGGCAAAGGCTGAAAATACTTTACAGAAGGGTAGCAGTGTAGCATCTGAAGAAGAGCTGTAACTTCAAAATGTGGAGTTGTTGGGCAAGGGTATTCTGGATAAAAGAGGAGTGTCAGCCAGAATACAGAGGCAGGAAAGAAGAGGATGAGCAAGGGTGTATCTGGAGTGTCTGAGTGGAAGAAAGGTCAGAGGCCTAGACTATTACTCTAGGTTTTGACCGAGAAACACTCAGCACATAGCAATTCCTTTATTCTTCGAAAAATAATTCAAGCATGTTTTATTGCCACTTAATATATTTACATTTTAATTGTTTTCATTTTCAATGAGTCTTACTTTAGACAATATAACAACCCCAGTTTGTATCAATGAAAATAAAAATTTAGGAAATTGTCCCCTATTTTACCATTTAAATATTACATCTTAAAGTCTCATATTGTCTAATGAGTTGTAAGTTTTCTATAGTTTTAGAGTGTATCAGACACAGCTAATAAGTTTTAACAAGTAATTATTGATACCAACTCTATACCAAATGCCATTTTGAGTGCTATAAATGTGAAAATGTCTCTCCCCTCATACAGCTTAAGTTCCAGTGAGGGAGATAGACATTTACCCAATAAACAAATGAGTAAATGATCCGTAGACTGATAAACGATCTGTGCTTTTGCTATTGTGTCCGGAATTGGTGGGTTCTTGGTCTCACTGGCTTCAAGAATTAAGCTGCGGACCCTTGCGGTGAGTGTTACAGTTCTTAAAGATGGTGTGTCTGGAATTTGTTCCTTCAGACGTTCAGATGTGTCTGGAGCTTCTTCCTTCTGGTGGGTTCATGGTCTCGCTGTTAGGTGTGAAGCTGCAGACCTTCATGGTGTTAGGGCTCTTAAAGGCGGCGCATCTGGAGTTGTTCCTTCTTTCCAGTGGGTTGGTGGTCTCAATGGCTTCAGGAGTGAAGCTGCAGACCCTTCCAGTGAGTGTTACAGCTCATAAATGCAGCGTGGACCCAAAGAGTGAGCAGCAGCAAGATTTATTGCAAAGAATGAAAGTACAAAGTTTCCATAGTGTGGAAGGGAACCCAAGCAGTTTGCCACTGGTGGTTCTGGCAACCTCCTTTTATTCTCTTATCTGATCCCACGCACACCCTGCTGATTGGTCTATTTTACAAAGAGCTGATTGGTCCGTTTTACAGAGAGCTGATTGGTCCAGTTTGACAGAGTGCTGATTGGTGCGTTTACAATCCTTGAGGTAGACAGAGTCACAGGGTGCTAGACAGGAAAGTTCTGCAAGTCCCCACTAAGTTAGCTAGATACAGAGTACCAATTGGTGTATTTACAAACCTTGAGCTAGACACAGAGTGCTGATTGATGTGTTTACAATCCTTGAGCTACACACAGAGTGCTAGACAGAAAAGTTCTCCAAGTCCGCACTAGGTTAGCTAGATACAGAGTACCAATTGGTGTCTTTACAAATCATGAGCTAGACACAGAGTTCTGACTGGTGTATTTACAAACCCTGAGCTAGACACAGAGTGCTGATTGGTTTATTTACAACCCCTTAGTTAGACATAAAGGTTTTGCAAGTCCCCACTAGACTCAGGAGCCCAGCTGCCTTCACCTAGTGGATACTGCACCAGGGCTGCAGGTGGAGCTGCCCTCCAGTCCTGAGCCGCGCCTGCACTCCTCAGCCCTTGGCTGGTTGATGGGACCGGGCGCTGCGGAGCAGGGGGTGGCGCCTGTCTGGGAGGCTCAGGCGAGGGGGCCCACCGCTGCCGGCGGGGGGCGGAGAGGGGCGGGGAGCTCACACATGGCAGGCTGCAGGTCCAGAGCCCTGCCCCAGCGAGGAGGCAGCTAAGGCCCAGTGAGAATTCAAGTGTGGGGCATGCGGACAGGCAGTGCTGGGGGACCTGGCGCAACCTCCGCAGCTGCTGGCCCGGGTGCTAAGCCCCTCACTACCCGCGGAGCTCGCCCGGGCGCCTGCTGGAACTCGCACTGGCCCCCTAGCGCAGCGCGCGCAGCCCTGGTTCCTGCCTGCGCCTCTCCTTCCACACCTCCTGGCAAGCAGAGGGAGGCGGTTCTGGCCTCAGCCAGCCCAGAGAGGGGGTCCCACGGTGCTGTGGCAGGCTGAAGGGCTCCTCAAGCGCCGCCAGAGTGGATGAGAAGGCGCTGAGAGTGAGGGGTGCTAGCACATTGTCACCTCTCACTATGGCAACAAAGAACAGCAAATTCTCAGTGGCTTGAAGAAACAAGATTGATTTCCTGCGTGCGTATCTGGGATCAGCTGGGGTTAATCTGTTTGATGCTTTGGATGGGTTCTGACCCATGCCATATGCTTGCGATTCCAGCAGCTCTGTTGAAGGGGCCGGTGGTTACCTCAGACAAACTCTTCTCATTGTGAGGGAAGGGTCTCAGGAGCACAAGAGGGCTGGTGAGACTTACCATGCCCATTGAGGTTCATTGTCACTTCCAGCCATATTTTGGTGGCCAAAGCAAGTCACATGACCAAGTCTCAAGGGACTGGGAAAGTACACACTTCCCAGTGTGAGTGCTATGGGAAAGACTGACTCTGCTGCACATCACCCAGTCTACCTCAAAAATAAACAAAAAGTATGTAAGAGTAGGATCTTCAAGAGTAATGTGTATTGAAAGAAAATAAAGCCAGGTAATGGGATAGAGTACCTGGGATAGAGCAAGAAACTTCTTTAGACAAAGTGATTAGGGAAGAGGTGATGTGACTTTGGACTTGAGATCTAAATGGTGAGCAAGAGCAAGTCATGATGAAGCCCGGGGAATAGGCATTGTGGACCTCAGCAGCAATATGGGTAAGCACCCTGTGGTGTGAATGAGCTTGGCTTACTTCCAGGCTGGAAAGTAGACCAAAGTGGCTGAAACCTGGCAAATAGTGGTGACTGGAGAGGAGGTCAGAGCAGCAGGCAGGAGCCAGATCACAAAGAGGAGTGTATGCCAAGCAAAGAGTTTGGATCTTTGTGCAATGGGAAAACACCGGGCTTTCAAGTCAGGGTAGTGACACAACCTAAGTTTAAAATGTATCTTGCTGCTGTGTGGCTTCTGGACCATGGGAGTAAGGGTAGGTGAGGGTGGAAGCAGGGAGATGAATTAAGGGGCTATTGGAGGAGTCCAGGAGAGAGAGGATGGCAGTTGGGAATAGGGTAATAGGAATGGAGAAGGTGAGGAATCTAATAAGGGACATGTTTTGAAGTATAATTAAAGAAGGATTTATTTTTCTGTTATAAGAGATCATGTGCTTTTGACTAAACACAGTCTAAGCAGTTGTGGTGGAAGGGAAAGAACACTGGGCTTTGAGTCTGAAGATCTTTCTTTACCCAGGCTTTGCTTTAGGCTGTGTTTGACCTAGGGCAAGCTCTTAACTATTCTGAGCCTTAGTTTCCATAATTCAAGCAAACAAGTAAACAAACAAACAAATAATAACCAGATAGGGAATGACAACTAAGTCATATAATTTTTAGGTGATGAAATATGAAAGAAATTCATATAAAATACAAGCAGTCTGCATGAGTAAGACTTAGATGTCTTTAATATGGTCATTTCTTGGCATTCTAAAAAAAAGTGTTTCAGATATAGGCAGTTCCATAAGTTGTGCATTCTAGAAGATGACACAGTGGTGGCAGTGCTGGCTTATAGGTGCCCCTAAATGATACATAAAATATCAATGTTGTGTCTCCCAATCTTCAAGTGAGTGCAGTCACTGAGAAATGCAGGAACTGTTGAAGCTGGAAGTTTCTCTAAGCATGGATTTATGATATACATTCTTGGGAGTCACCCTTTCATAGGTTGACCCATATGCTGCTGCCAGGGATAAGGGATAGTATGCCATAAGCCTTATCAGTTAGTATAGCAATATTACTTGTGATGGAGTGATTAAGCCATTGTTTTGGTTGAAAACACCTGAGCATCGAATTGAGCTGTCAGGGATTTGCAGGAAGGTAGCAATTTTTCAGACAGGGTTCTGGCATTTTCTGATAACATCGTGTTTTTATATATAATTAATACCACTGCTATTTGGCTGGTGTTTCTGAGATGTGAACTGCAATGGCTTCGTAAGTCCCAGATTAGGGAGAGAGGTGATACTTTCACATCTGAATTTATTTCTTTCTGTTTTTTTTCTCCCTCTACCTGAACAAGTCTTCATAGACCTACTGCTGGCAGTCCTTATGATGAAAAGCACAGGCAATATCTCCCAAGTAAACTTAAAGCTATTTCCAGTTGGTGTTTCTAATAAAGATTCAGCTAATTACGGTTATGTATATACCTTTGCAGCTTCACGGTTGAACATTTGAGTCACCTTCACATAAATAATCAGTTTCCATATGTATGTGTCAGGCAAGTTCCAAGGGAAAAAAAGTGAATCATTTAGTTTAAGAACCCCCCCAGAAAGGATTAATATTAAGGAAACCAACAAGGGATGTGGAGGCACCCAGAACCTAGCAGCAAGGGAAGCCATTACAGTCCCTAGGGTTGAAGGGAAAATGGCATTATTTAAACCTGGTGAGAATTGGTGCTTTGGAGAAGGAATTAGCTTAATATTAGTTGTAGTCCTGGAGGAATATAACTTGGCAGAAAGGTAGTCCAAAGCATAGAGTGCAAGGAGAAGAAATATACTGATCTCCCTCTTTTCCCCAGCTCTGGCTTCCTCCTGATGATGCCCATTAGCCATGCCCTACTTAAGCCAGCCTGCAAAGTAACTCAGATGATGTGAACCAGCTGGTCCGGTCTCCCAGGACAAAGCAGAGAGGAAAAGAGCTGAGAATACATTTAGGTGACTAAGTGAACAATAACTACACATCTATATTTCTCAGCTATTATACTGTACCTTGAAATCTTCCCAGTTATCTGAAAGAGTTTTAAAAATTTTTCTAAAAATGTGTTTAAGTCATCTTGTGGGGGTAATGCCAAAAAAGCCACCAACAGACTAAATTATCTTAGTCTTGAAATCACCGGGTCATGAGAAACATCCCATGTGAGCAGTTTTGGTTCATTCTCCTATTGAGTGTGTTGAACAGGGCGTTGGGAGTTGCGAATTCTGGCTCCATCACTCAGTAAGCATGTGACTCAGGTGAGTCACTGTGACTCTGTGGACTTCTGTTTTCTCATTTGTAATATAAAAAAGAGTATTTATTGCTATAACCTGTAAGCATTATTGTAACCACTAGTGAATCATAGATAACTTCTAGAATATTTACTTAAGAAAGGCAAATCCACAGCCAAAAATTTATGTAACAATAAAAGTCATGTATTTGTGAATGTAGTTTTATCACTGCTTAGGATTATCCATAATATCACACTTAAAGCAAACAAGGTTAGTTGCAAGTTGACATAAACACAGATGTCTTTTGTGTAAACAGTCTGTTGTAGCCTTGTGATATGAAATTAAATGTATGCATTTGGAACCAATGAAAACATGAAGCATGACGGATTGCTGGAATTCCAGTACTGCAGAATGGCAATGTTTTTATGCTACTCTTACAACATATACTTGCAAATCAGCATCTGTGGATGGTCAAATGTAACATTAGTGAAGTCACTGGCTGCTTCCCATGAGGTCTGTACCCTCAAAACAGAATTGAGTCTTTATCGCTTGCTCTTCATGGGGCAAAGATTTATTTTTCTCTTAGATTGCTCTTCTCCCCCTTTTATGTCCCTTCCCATATCCAACTTTATATTCTTCTTTTAATTTCTATATTTTTGTCTAATTCTCCTTCTTTTTTCCCAAGATCAGGTATAATTTGGCATGTAGTTGAGTTTGAAGGGTCTCAAGAGTTGGTCAAGGTGTAGTTTAAGAAAGCAAGTGGAATCAATGCGTTTGCTGATACAGGTAGCTCAAAGCTAATGGAATTGCCTGTTAAGAGAGAAGTTGGCTTTAAGGCACATCAGTAAGTAGTAGACATAGGCAGGATTAGGAGTTTGGATTTCATTTTCATTGCAGTGAGGTCATTGAATGTTGGAAAGTGACATGATTAGTCTCACATTTCAAAAAGATAGTTCTGGTTGTTTGGTAGTAAATGGCTTTGAGGGCATCATCAGTGGAGGCAGAGAAAACCAGTTCAGAGGTTATCATACATTTTCAAGGTGAGAGATTATAATGACTTGAATAATGTAAGTAGCAGTAAAGAAGGAGGAAGATAGATTTTGATGTGGTAGAAGCTGTGCTGTCCAACCCAGATTCCCCTCAGGACTGAGGCACTCGTTCCCTCAGCTCTGGGGAGAGCAGGCTGCCAACAACCCAGAGCTTAGTCCACCTCCAAGACGTGTTCTTTCCTAAGGGAAATGCCTCATCCAAGATCATGCCTCTGGGTTGGCCACCCCTATTAACTGCTCAATGAGAAGGAAGTACAAAGGCCCTTTCCTTAATTTAGGACAACCCTGAAAGACCATCCTAGCTCCATAGCTTCCTGTGGAATCAGTTGAGGCCCATGTCACCACTGCATTGCAGTTCAGCTGCTCCCGCTGTCATCCTGCTTTCCTATTCCCTTACATATGTTCTCCTGAGTACACCCCCAGTAAACCCCTTGCATACAAATCTCTCAGACTCTGTTTTCAATTCAAACCAGGAGAATGCAAAATCAGTTTTGGAGGTAGAATTAACAGGATTTGTGAACAGATCAAAGGGGGAAGGGTATGGCGGCCAAAATAAAGAGAAGAATCTTCTATGTCGCTAAGGTTTCTGACTTCCACATCTAGGAGGATGATTATGCTTTTCATGGAACTTGGGAAGATTGATGCTCATTATTAGGATTTTGGATATGCTTTGTGTCAGGAGACACTAAGACTAACCTATTCAAGCAGGAGATGTCAAATATATAGTTAAATACATGAATTATCCCTTTCTTCAGAGCCCCACTGCCACTTCTTTCATCCTGGTCATCATCTCTCCTCTGGAGTTCTGCAGTAGCCACTGACTCACCTTTCTGGTTCCAATCATGTTCCTCCTAAATTCACTCTCCATTCTTTAGTTAGGGCTACTTTATAAAATGTCATAATTTAAGTTTTATACTTAAAATGGTTTTGTTGGTTCTCTTTGTCCCGAGATAAAGTCAAGATCTTTTAATCTAGCGTGGAAGGTCTGCCACCTCCACCCTGTCCAGAGTGTTGACCTCATCTCTTTTCGGTCTTTCATGTTTATCACACTGAACTTTTTCATGCCTTGAATGTACTCTGTTTTATCTTATCTCAGGGCCTTTCCGCATGGTGTTTCCTCTGCCTGGGATATTACCACTTTGCCCTCTCCCTTCAAAAGACTAATTCCTCCTCATCTTTGGGACCTAGTTTAAACGTCATCTCTTCAGGAATATCTTTATGTCTTGGAAGGCCCCCCTGTGATATATTTGCAGAGCTCACTATACTTTTCTTATCATAATTCTTATTACATTTTTGTTTTGACAGGGTTCCTGGCAACTTATTTCTACATTCAGGGAAAGAAAAGTCTGGTCTAAATTAATATAGAATTCTTTTATTTTTCCATAGAGTCTTGTCTCGTTTCTTAGTCTTCTTTTATATTCAAATCAAAAAGTGCTCAAAACCGCAGACAGCTTCCCATCTGAGACCCAGGGGTATGAGCTTCCATTAAAATCGACCTCTAGGTCAGATAAGGTCAGATAAAACTTAATGAACTTGTCTCTTGACAACTCACCACTCCTCCGCTCACATCCCCTCCTGGCCAGAGATAGAGTAAAACCAAGAATCCTAATAGCAATAGCACATTTCTCTCCTTACTTGACTCAGGCACGCTAGGAAGATGAAGGTTTTCTAGACTCTGCCTGCTTTGTCCTCCTTTGTTGAACTTTGCTCTGAATGAACATGTCATCCCGGCTACAAGTTTTCCAAAGCCATCCCTAGTTTTTTTTTGTTTTGTTTTGTTTTTGAGACGGAGTCTCGCCCTGTCGCCCAGGCTAGAGTGCAGTGGCCGGACCTCAGCTCACTGCAAGCTCCGCCTCCCAGGTTTACGCCATTCTCCTGCCTCAGCCTCCCAAGTAACTGGGACTACAGGCGCCTGCCACCTCGCCCAGCTAGTTTTTTGTATTTTTTAGTAGAGACGGAGTTTCACCGTGTTAGCCAGGATGGTCTTGATCTCCTGACCTCGTGGATCCTCCCGTCTCGGCCTCCCAAAGTGCTGGGATTACAGGCTTGAGCCACTGCGCCCGGCCCCTAGTTTCGTTTTTAAGGCACACCACCTCTTCTGTATAGGACCTTCTGGTTTTAATGTATTATATTAATTTATTTTTTTACCACTCATTAGGAATTTCTTATCAGAGGTTACCCTGCCCAGACATCTGTCTCTGAAATGCTGAGAGGGTAAGAATGAGAGCAGAACATCAGGGATTTCAGCTATTGGAGTTGCTCTTGGGCATGGAGTTTAGCTTTAAATCCTTTATGAATTTCCCAAAGGTCTTTAGGGCTCTTTCTAGACAAAATTTATGGGTTATTAAGAGCTTAACATCTACAGATTGACTTTGGGCATTGCTAATGCTAGGGGCCACATGTTGCAATATTGAGACACATTCTTGATATTCACCTTCACCTTCTGGTTGGCTGCATTTATTAAAGACATAATCATCAGAGATAATTCTTAGCTCCTACCCCTCAAACACTAGGGACCAATCAGAAAGGGTTCTGTAGATGCCAGTCAACTTGGTAGCCTTTGCCACATGCATTCAATGATAACTTATGGCTTGTATCTAGCAAAAATTCCACTCTACAGGTGATTTTCTAGAGAGCTCTCCTTTGGAGGTCTTGAAGGTAATATTTTGAAATTCGTTTGCTGAGAAGTAGAGAGGTGAGCCACCAATCCTGGAATTTCTCACTGATTGCCTGACTATAAGCGGCCACCAGCCTAGTTGGTCATATCTATACACAAAGACTTTGTTCATGACCCCAGATCTCTTTCATGGATTCCTATAGACAGTGGCTCAGTTAGTCCCCTTCTCTCAAAGGTGATGTTGTCAGGAAACTTGCAGCAGAATTCTGTAAAACTGTCAGAGGTTCTTGACGTTAGAGGATGAAGCATAGAAGAAGATGAGTAGAGACAGATTTTATAGCCATTCTGTAGAATTCATTGGTTTCTCAGGGAACACTAGGGTCAATGGCAATCTAATTGCTTTTCTATTTGTTTCAGATTAGCTTTCACTGTTGCTGTGAAACACTTACGAGAGAGGCTGTGTTTAGTTATTCACTGCTAATCCCTAGTACCTGCAGGGTGTTGGCCCAGAGAAATCACTCAATAAATATTCATGTCACCAATAATGTATTTGATTATTTCAATAGGATGCATCTCAATTTATGCTTCATTTGAGGCTGGTTTTGAGATTGAGTAGTTTGTCTCAGCTGTTCCTTCTCCTTGCTCCCTTGAAGTCCTCTCCTTTCTAACCAGTTCTGTCCCCCACCAGGTGGATGTCCTCAGTCTGTGTCACTGCCATCATGGCATGTGCTCTCTTTGGGGTCTGTACTGAAGTCCACTCTCTGTTACTATCCATTGCTGTAGCTATTTTGAATGTCTTCCGCAGAGATTATACTCTTCATGAAGGCAAGAATACCACCTTGGTATTTGCAGTATCTTGTGGAGTCCTGGTATACAGCAAGAGCAAAGGAAAACTTGAATCTCTGAAGAAACTGCACATTTCTGGCAAGCTAACTAACCGAATGACCTCGGGGAAGGTCCTTTGCCACTTAAGACCTATATTTTTCAATAAGAAAAATGAGAAGTTGAATTTTGATCTCTAGGATTTAATCTCAACCTTAGAATTAACCATTTTCCTTGCCTTGAGGTAAATCATTTTAGACTGCTTGATAGAGCTTTTTGTACCTTTCTAAGGTCTTTATTATTAATCAACAAGAATTAATGAAATAATATGTAACATGCTATTTGGGATGCTAACTTACAAAAATGTACTTAACATCTCATTTCCTATGTCTTTTCTTCCTCATTTTTGCCTAACTGTTTGGTAAAGTGTTTGACTGTCTTTGTTTTGGGTGTTGGGATATTAACTTTCATCTATTACTGAGTAATCCAGAATGTCTAAGTTAGCTCTGCTGATGACCATGTTTGAAAAATCACTTACACTCTACAGTTGGATGTAGAGTGTCAGATATATTTCTCTCAGCAACAGTCTGTTTTTTTAATATGAATATTTGTTTTTGATGTAAAGTTCCACTGTGTCTTTTGAGTTTGACTGAAAGCATTCTTAACCATTCTAGTTACTTTATTTTATTTGGGTGGTTAATTTATATGTTGGTCTGACTTCTCCCTCATTCATGGGCTTTAAGTGGGTGAGCTCAAGAAACACATATTCAATATGACTGTCTCTTCTTCTCTGGATTTAGCATGATCCTAAGCCTGGCACTTATCAGAAGGTAAAATACTCTTCCAAATGTGATTGGCTATGTGTAGTAGACTAGAAACATGTGGTAAACACTGGGTTTCTACTGAGATTTCCCTGTTCCCCTCACCTGCCATATTATATACGAAGGCAGTGGGATGACTAGAGGGACTTCTGAAATGACTCATGAAATCTTTGCTATTCTATGAGCTCAGTATAGGTAAAAGACAGATAAGAAAAAAGAAACCCAAGTACATACAAGTGCATTATACCTTTTCTCTTCAAGGTACTATATTTATGCATTTATTATGGATTTCCATGCATATCTATTTTTTAGTGACTGCTCAGTACTTGATTTTGAAATTATTCTCCTTATTTCACAGATCTTCATTCTGTACATAAAAGATTTTTCAAAGCTATTTTTTCTATATGTTTTATTTAATACGTATATCTATAGATAAACTGTCTTAAGATCATCCCCTATCAAGAACAAATTCTGCTCTTCTTGTGAGTAGGTGCAAGAAAAGCCCAGGCAAAGAGTCTATGTTCCTTTGGATTTAGCATGCAAATTTTCTTATACAATATTACAATTCAAACACAGTCACATAGGTATGGAATATGAGAACTCCAGTGGAAATAAGCTGAGTTCCATTTAAGAAGCAGATAAGAAGGGTGTAAATAAAACAGAATCAGCAATGAGATGAGTTTGCTGTGTACACTATGAATGAGCAACAATGGAGCTCAAGAAGATTCCTATCACTCAAGTGTGTGGTGATTCTTTGGGCTGGAAAATGCATTCTGTTATATGGAGCTTATTAGTATCACAGTCTTGAGCTGCTGTTATAAAGCCCAAATGCAGCTGTGAGTGCAGCCATGGGCCTCTCAGCACCTGCTATGTGTGGATCACTGATTAGAGTCAAGCTTTCAGTGCCTTTGAATTCCAACCCTTCAGTTCAGCTTGGGAAGGGAAGCAAAGTGCACAGAGTCAAAGACAGTAAATAGTGTTTGGAGGAAGTGCTGGATCAAAAGTCCTATCATCCTTTGTCTTGACAGAGCATGAATGACAAGGGCAGGCTCAGCTGTAGGGTTCCCTGAATCTCCCCATCCATGAGTGAGTGAGCTACATGTACAACTGGGAATGAATGGTGCTTCATCTGCAGAGCCTACCCTGTCACTCTGTGCTGTCAGCAATAACGCCAATTAGTGTCAGTTTTGATGATGGCTCTCGAGACCTGAAGAAGACCAGTGTTTTGGCTACTGAAATAAGAATGTGCTTTTCTGTTCAAATCATAAGAAAAATAAAAATTCTTCTTAGGTTTCCAGATGTGGAAAGGAGGTGGTGAGTGAGTAAATCATTTGACTACCATAAACAATATTTTTGTTTAGGTACGACTGATTCTTTGGGGGAAGTGTTCTATAAACATGTCAGCCTCTGTGATCTGAATCTGAATATGAAATAAGAATGTCCCCAAGTACATTCCCTTCCTAGTTTGGCAGAAATTATGGCGCACACCTGGAATATGTTTTCCAGGAGTGGTGCTGGATTGTGCTGAGCCATTGCCCCTCCTTTCAGACAGGTGACTTGCATTTTCACACTCTCTGAGTTGAGTGTATATGCAGCTTACAGTAATGGGAAAAGAGGCTTAGGGTTTGCATTTGCGAACTGTGTCTCAGAATGTGATTCTAAATTACTTAGCTGGCTGATGTGTTCTTAATACAGTCTAATCTTGGCAAGGAGGCACTTGCTCTGGACATGTTTCATTCTTGTCTGCTTTCTTTTAATTATCCTTCTGTTTAGGGAAGGAACTGAACTGCCTAAGTGGCAAAAATGAAGAAGCATTATTTCTATCCAGCACAAATTTCACATCAATGCTGATAATCTGGTAGCACAGAGGCAGTTACAATTATGGTCTAACACAGAAGAACAGTTTTGTAAACAAATATTCAATCCTGGAGATGAGAACTAGTTCAAGCTATGAAACTGGTTTACCCTTGCAAGTCAAGTTGATGTAGAAAACTGACGAGGCATGACAAGGCCCATGAGTTTTTTTTAGCACATAAAAAAGAACTCAGGATGTATTTGCCAAATTCTGGGTGATTCATCACCACACATTCTCTCTGTTTTTAGTAATATTATATGCTATCAACAATATGGTCTACTCTTTTGTTGTAGAAACAGCATGGATGATTTTTGAAATCTGTTTAAAGACCAAGTCTATCCAGACTTAAAAAGAAGTCAGGTAACATTTCCATTTTGTCCTATGATGTGTTATTCTTCCTTTCTGAACATGTGGCAGAGTATAAAAGGGTTTGTTGGGCTGTCTTGGAATGACATGCTTCCACTATTTTACTGATTTCAGTGTGAGCTTGGCATGCTTCTCACAATTCTGCTTTGGATTGTAATTTGGACTTATGACAGACTTTTAGGACTTTAAGAAACTTAAAGAAATCCACCCTAGAATGTACTTGAAAAGTATGTTTTTTTTCCCCATGTCCTCATTCTTTATAGAAGTCTCTGAGTAAGCAGTTTTAGTTCTGTGACTCTCAAACTTTAACGTGTATATTTTCACCTAGAGGATCTTAATAAAATGCAGATTCTAATTCAGCAGCACTGAGGCAGGGCCCAAGATTTTCTGCATTTCTAATAAGCTCCCAGGTGACACTAATGCTACTGATCTGTGAACCACATTTTGAGTAGGAAGGATATTCCTGGATTTCCCTGGCTGCTGCTTTATGAGTTGTATTTTCCTGATTCTTTGCATGCTTTGTTACTTTTGATTGGATGCCAGAGTGTTACCTTGTTGGATGCTGGGTATTTTTATATTCTTATAAATATTCTTGAATTTTGTCTGGGATGCAGCTAAGCTACTTGGAAATAATTTGAGCCTTTTGAGGCTTGTGTTTAAACTTTGTTAGGTAGGTCCAGAGCAGTGTTAATTTAGGACTTATTTTACTCCATTACTAAGGCAATTCTCTTCTGAGTACTCTACCAGAGACTCTAACCATTATGAGGTTTTCAATCTGGCTGTTATCTTTGTCCTGTGTGAGCTCCAGGATAAAGAAGATAAGGACTGAGAAAACAAGGTCAATATCTCATAAAAGCAAAACCAAGAAAGAACTCTTAAAAATTAAGGATATTATTGTTGTAAAACTAACAATGAGAACATGGTAAATAGATCAGGAATTAAAGTCAAAGAGTGGAGTAGAAAATCTCCCAGAATAGAAAGAGCAAGATATACAATATGAGGAAGAGAGAGAGAGAGAGAGAGAGAGAGAGAGAGAGAGAGAGAAAGAGAGAAAGAGAGAGGCATAGACAATCACTGTAGAAAGGTGGTTCTTCTTTCTGCCTTTGGTAGTTTCTTCACATAAATACATGGATCAGTACTCATTTGATGACTTGAGACAAATCCTTTGCAGGTATCTGGAATTCTCTCTTTGTGCAGCCATCTCTTCCCCTCTACTCTGCCTTACACACTCTAATTGCCCTCCCCTCCTTCATTTCTCAACTCTATGTCCTTAACTTAGGGAGATTTTTGGGCTCCCCCTGGGTTCTTCTCCATTCAGCTTGGACACTCTTATAGGCCCTTTATTTCCCTTCTTTCGGAGAGCGCTGTGTTATACTACCTGATGTCCAATGTCTAACAACCATTGCCTTCATATATTTTTTTCCCCCAGTGTTCTAGGCATGAAGATAAATTTGGCCCATTACTTTTTCCTGGCCAGATGTTGAAGTTCCTAGATATTCTTGTCTATCCTGATTGTCTTTGCTTATTTAGCTTAGTGTCAAGAACTGTGCCCTGCTTGCAAACTAACGAGTAAGTCTGCCACAGTTACAGTATTGGCAGAAGACATGAGACACCTGGATCATAGAAAAAGGATATATTGCTCATGGCATAGCAAACAGCTTGAGCTTCATGTCCCTTTTGTTCCTCTTGTCCTCCAAGTCCTATGAGGATATGTGGAGTGGCCTAGATGAATGGTGTGCACACAGTGGGTCTGCATCACAGCTGAGGATCCCTGAACCCCAGTCTTATAAAGAAACTTCTGGCCAATTTGCCAAAACTTTGTTCTGACGGGAGACTTAAAAAATTATTCTGGTCACTAAGAAATATTCTGCTCTCTGCCCCAGAGGGAGACACTATCTTTAACTTCCAATATGTTCACCATATAATCATTCTTGGGAAAGATAGTCCAGATGAAAACTGTCACAAGACATGTTGAACCTCTCTGGAGAATAGCTCCTCAACACTAAGCTGTAATAGTGAACTGGCTGAGGGTTTTTGGACTCCGGTTACTTCAACTATTTTTTTAAATCAGGTATCGAGGGATGCAATTACTTACGCAGGATGTCTTTAAATAAGGGCCAGACTCAGTTTGACAGTGAACAGATTTAGAACACACACATTGATGATTTACCATTTATTCAATTTTAACAAATAGGATGCATTATAAGCATTGGAAAGCACTAAAGTTACTTACTTTTTCAAGGAAAATGAACACGCAAAGTAGGATTCTGCTTTTTGAAGATAATCTCAACTTCAACATAGGCAAATATTCACAGTGTAGATTCACATACGATAAGTTATTGAACTTCGATAAGGTATATTGATACTGTTGAGTACAAAAAAATGATCCTTTCCAATTTAAGTGTTATGTGTCTTATCATCCAGCTGGGCCTGTGCTAAAATTGAGAGGTAAGGCTGGAAGAGAGAAGTCTGCCCAGGTGCAGTGAGCATCTTGTCCTTTTATTGGAGAATTTCTTGGGCTTTGATAATATTTCTCATGTGCTGTCTGAAAGAAGCAATTCTAATTATGTGTAACAAAAAGTATGTATGACATAGTTAGACTTGATTAAAGAAACAAAGCTGATAATATTGACTTTATTATTTGGCAAAGTCCCGTAGGAAACTAGAACTATTAGGCAAAACTATCTGGAAATGTCATAAGCATGTCAATAGAAGTCATTCAAAGGCTTAGTCAGCTCATATAACAATTTAGACACATTGCATTCTCGGGAGTGGGTCTTTTTTTTTTTATAATTTTTGTATTTTTAAAAAATTATTATTATACTTTAAGTTCTAGGGCACATGTGCATAACGTGCAGGTTTGTTACATATGTATACTTGTGCCATGTTGCTGTGCTGCACCCATCAACTCGTCAGCACCCCTCAACTCGTCATTTACATCAGGTATAACTCCCAATGCAATCCCTCCCCCCTCCCCCCTCATGATAGGCCCCAGTGTGTGATGTTCCCCTTCCCAAGTTCAAGAAAGGCTCAGGACAGATGTGGAGATAGTTTGCCCATTGTATGGTTTTGTGCTAGAAAGAATGGGAAGGGCTAATATTTGCAAATGACTTTGAGGGTAAGTTTCTGTCTTACCTGTAAACGTCTCTAAAGCTTTTTCTGGATCTCCTGGAAAAGTTTATAAGTTCCTATCAGCCAGGGCTTCTTTCCTTGGGGAACTTAGACACAACGGGACTCTTCAGGAAGCCTGTGAATCTGTAAAATTTAGTGTGGTTGGATGTGTTGCATTTTTCGGGAGACAGTCAATAACTTTTATCAGATTCTTGAAGAGTCAATTGAGATTAAGAACAATGTTTCAAAGTTTAGATAAACTAAAGAATAACTCAGAGACATTTAGTTGGGTACTTTTGCACTCTCACAGTTAGTTTGAATGAAAATTGTTCTCTCAAATGTTAGAAAGTTAGTTGTAGACTGAGTCAAATGACAAAGGTAAAAACAGAATTGAAAGAGAGGGACTGAGGGGGATTTAAAAAAACTATAGTTAATTCGAGATTAGAAAATCTTATTAATATGCTTATTGGATGAAGTATAATAAATCTTATTAGCATATTTTTTGGTCTACCTGCTAGTAGAAAAGTCAGTCTGGAAACTTTTTCCTTGAGATGGCAAACTATGGTGCCAAAGGAAACAGTTTTAGTTATTGATAAATTCTCTAGAAAGCCTGGAGAGCTTTGCTGAGGAATGTACATGACAGGCTTTGTCTCTTTACATATCCGTCCATCAGCACCTCCAGCATAGTTAACCAAGTTCAGCCTCATTTCCCTGAGTTTCTCACAGGTCAAATTGAACAAAACTCCAAGGGAAGATCTCACTGCAGAAAAACCACACAGTGTTTTTCTTGAGTGGTACACCGTGATCTTTGTCAAGTTATTAACATAAATTAATTCTCTTTTTTATGCTTCTCTCATGATGGTTATCCTTTTATTACTTCCAAATTATGGCCAAAGTTTGAAAGACACATTTCAAACTCTATTAGCTTAGAGACAATTGAATCATCATTTTCCCAAATTATGTTTTATATGAGAAGAAGAATTCAAGAGTACAGTTTTTTATTATTGGTCAATGCACAAAGCAATTTCATTTTATTATGAAAGTGGCCAAGGATAATTACAGGGTATTTAATGATTAGTTGGCCTATCAGAATCCTTTTCTTCAACATTCAGGGCCTATATATTGGCCTAATTGTGCCCAGGAAATTGATCCAAACTACCTATTTCTTCAGTCTGTTTTAAAACGTTGCTGTCAAAACTCAATTAAAGAGAGGAAGAATATAAAACTATATGGCATTCTATTTTTAATTAGCATTAGTCTGGTTTATTCCTTGACATTTCCTTGTAATATCCTGCCTCAGGACCTTGGAGCATGCTATTATGTCTGTCTGGCACACTCTTTCCCTAGATATTTACATTCAGATTGTTCCTCCAAAGTCTTTTCCTTAATGATGCTTTCTCTAATTATTCTGGAAAATATTAATCTAAATTTTCCAAAATGTAATTATCCTGGAAAATATTAATCTAAATGTTCTAAAATGGAAAATTACCTGCATCACTCCCCTCTCCATATTGCTTTATTTTGCTTCAGCACACTTACCCTTATATTGCATAGCCCATCCTTCTGTCTATAGTCTCTACCAGAATGAAAGAAAGTGCCATACATACAGCTTTCAACTGACTCTCATGCTTCAAGAGTGGTGCTCAGAATATTGAAGTTCTCCACTGAGCATTATTGAGAGAATGAATATATGGATCTTTATCTAAATATTCTGGAATAGTGTCTTTAGATGGAATGCATAGGTGTTCTTCAGCTATAGAAAAATGATGCCAACTTCTTTGACTATGCTCAACACAGAGCCTGTTGTCTTTTTCTGGCAGCAATTTCTAAGAAGTTAATTTTAATGGTTAGAATTATTCTGGAACAGTTAAACATTAACAGCACGGTGATAGCACAACTTGAGTTGTCTACTACATATTTATACAATATAATTGTCACTTCTGAACTTATTCAGTAGTTTAAACTTCTAAGTTTTGGTATTTAAATGGTCTCTTTTCTATTATCTTGCATAGAGATGTGACAGCCTATCATATTACACTAGTGATGTGATCCCTATCAGTAGTAAAAAAGTTTCAAGATCAAAGGTCTAAACTATCCACTTCTTATTTTTATCCTTATAATTCCAAAAGCAAGATGGAAAAACAAGTAATTGAAGTAGTAAGGAAAACTTAGGATCCATACAAAATATGAGTGAAAGGATGATGTGAGTAGCTAAAAATGACAGTTATTACAATTGTCTGTTATTTTTATTCTTTGATTCCAGAAACATAATAGCTAAATTTAGGATTCAAGACATTTAATCAACTCAACTCAGGAGCTTAAAAGTCATATTTCTTCTTCATGTTTTAGATGGTCGATCTCACTTTTATTCTTAAATATCATACTTCACATTCTGTGATATCTTTAAAGATCTTCAGAATTTATTTGAAACAAACAGGACATGATGTTAATTAGAAAAACTCTGTGAGTCACATTTCAGAATTGCTGCATGTGTAATTTTGTATTGCATACTTTAATGTTCATGGTGATAAACTGTAGACTAATTTACAAACATCTCAATGTAGCAGATGAACCAATATCCTTACAATATAGAGTCATAATAATTTTATTGCTATTTTAATCTAAAAATCTCAGCTGTGAGCAAAGATTTCAAAAAATAATCAACCTTTGTTCTTTTTTTGATGAAATGGAGTAAAACTTGAAAAAAATTTGAGGAAACAGTTAAAAATGACTTAGTTGTACTGATCCAAATGTTCTTAGCATGCTATGAATGTTTGCTGCTGAAATTTTTTCCATTACCTGTCATCAAGAAGAGGTTAAATATGGTTCCTATAAATTATGTTGCAGACCAATTGCAGTAGAAAAATGGCAGTCATTATTTTATCAAATTACTTTTTATCTACAAGACTGCTGTCCTTGCTGCCATGGTATTATAAATTAGGTGCTAATGTTTGAAAAGGGGAGTTTGTTACTTAGTTTCTAATCTCTATTTCTATTGCTGACAAAATAACTTTATCTTTTAAGTAAATCCAGTAAGACCCCATTGAGTACTTTGCAGTCTGGGCTACTGCATATGTTTGATGCTAATAAATTCTCATGATAAAAATCAATAAAAGGAAGGTTTCATTTCATTAGTGTTATGAGACTATGAGTTAGCTAAGAAGTATTAGTAACTAATAATAACTGTTAATTTGGCATAGAGTATCTAAATCTCTTGATATTGCAACTTCCAACAAAATTTACTTCATTGAGCTAAAATTGTAGATTTCAGCACAGGCTTATATATGTCTCAGAGTATTTCACAAATATTATTTGGCTATGGATAGAGGTGTGGGCTTGGGAAACAACCCAGTACTTGTTCAGGGCCTATGATGTGTTAGGTGTTTTTTCTCTTCAATGCTCACAACTCCGTACCTTATAGGTGTCCAGTACCTATGAGTATTATTATACTCAGTTTTTAGATAAGCAAACTTTTGCCAATGCCAAATCATACAGCATTAAAGAAGCAGACTCAAGACCTCTCAGACTCTAAGCTATGTTCTTATACTATCAGTCTGTATCAGTTCAGACTGCTGTAATAAATTACCATAGACTGAGATGCTTAAACAACAGAAATTTCTCACAGTTACGGAGGCTTCAAGCCTGAGATCACGGTGGGAACACAGTCAGGGTCTTGTGAGGCCCCCTTATGGGGACACCGACTACTTTCTTCTCATCATGCTGTCACCCTGTGGAAAGACAGCAAGGTAGCTCTCTGAGGTCCATTTTATATGGGTGCTAATTCCATTTATGAGGCCTCAACCCTCATGATCTAATAAACTCTCAAAGTCCTCACCTCCTAATACTATAGAAGTAGTGGTTAGGGTTTCAACGTATGACTTTTGGGGGATGCAAACATTCAGTCCGTTGTACCACTTCATGTCATTCCCACACATTTTGCATATGGGGAACAATAGGAAAGGCAAGGACAATTGTGCTTATTTATTCTGAAGAGGAGAGAACTGAACATGTCTTTAAGAAGGTATAAGGTTTAGGGGGGAGGGAGATGCATGAAAATAGTTTTGAAACTGAATTGAGAAACCAAGTCCTTGTTTTAGTCACTAATTAACTCTGTATGGTAAATAAACAACTTAACTACAAAGAGTCCCATTTGTTTCTTGGTAAAATGGAGGAGTTGGTTTCAATATTTCAAGCTCTTTTCTAAGTCTGAATTACTTTAATTCTGTGATGCTGAAAGGTTATTATTGACTTAGCTATCTTGAGTTTAGATGAAAAGAGAAAATGCTTTAGAATGAATGTCTGAAAGGTACAAAGAAAATTCTTGCTTACTCAAAGGCAGGGTTATGATTGGGGGCCATGAAACTATCTAAAAATTTGAAGGACCCACTCTCTTGGAGTGCCTTGAGGGTAGAAAATCATACATCAAGAACTTGTCTTTCATTCAACAAATACAATTCGGAGTCCTTTCTGTGTACAAAGCACTATGGAAATATGTGAGATATAACCCCACTATCTTCAAGGAGACTTTGATGTAGTAGAGGAATAGATGTGTAAACACTAATAGAATATAGTATTTGTACAATAATGGATCTAATCTTTTTGAAGTGGGCAAAGGAACAATTTAGAAACCCCAAAGTAATTCAGAATAGCTCTCTTACTTATTTGCTTAACCACATGAAAGGCATAATGTAATCTAAAGTAATACTTTAAACACATCCTTTATCTCTCATTCATTTTCCTCACACACTCCCAAATCTGGTGCCTCTCTCTTTTCAAAATTCCCCACATCACACTACTGTACATTTTGTGTCTCTCTTCCTTCTTCCTCCCCACCCTCTCTTGTGTTCTAATTCTGTAAAACAAAATCTGAAAGAACTAGGAGAAAATCGATGTCTGAGCACAGAAGAGAAAAAGACACTAAGCCAGCAAAGATAAAAGTTTCCTTCAGGGACCTGTGATAGCTATAGTGTGGTTTTCCCCACTGTTTACCTTCACTTTTATCCACTATAGAGCTTCCTCTTAGGGGGAACATGTTCAGGTGGTTTTAGGAACTTATTTCACTCTCCACCAGTCACAGAGATAGAGGTGCTTCAGGACTGACCATCAGACTTCTTCATTCTCCTGGCCAAGGTGATTGGTTCAAGGACATGCTCATGTCCTAAACTGGGTCAATCCAAGGGTCTCCAGGAGATTGGATATATGGACTCCAGGAAAGAGTGAACCTCTTTCTTCCTTTGTCTATCACAAGCTGTAAGGATCACACAGTATGGAACTGCCAGAATCCATTTCCTTGGTTGGATGCAACAAGCTTCCAGCAGAATGAAGTTGCTAAAAGAGGAGAGCATAACTAGAAAATGGAGAAACCAGTAAACAGTGGACAATATGAGTCTGTAGATCCAACAGTGTCGAAAGTTGATGTCCCTCTATATTCATCCAAGTGCATGAACTAATAAATCCCATCTCTTTTTTCTTCAGCTAGTTTAGGTTGATTTTTTGCCTTTTAAAAAGAAAAGAGTCCTGTAGAATGCACATCCTTAGTTGTGGTTATGGGAATTTTCATGTGTTAATAATTGTCCATTTTCACTAATGCTGGGTCAGTCTTCATAAAGGTTGCAAAATGTTAGTCCAGAACACCTAAATCTCTTCATATCTCAAGTTCCCAGCCTACCTGCTCTATCAGTAGAGCTCTGTTTACAGTTCAGTGTCTCCACTCTTTTTTTTTCCTATTGGGCACGTATACATCTTTCAGGTTCCTCTGTAGGTGCTGCAAAGTAGACTTTATGTGAATTCATTGCAGTCCCTTCTTGAAAACCTTGAGGTTGAGGACTGATGAGCTTCTCAAAGAGCAAACCTGCATTTTAGGCATTTGGTCTCCTTTCCAGTGTTTTAACTCTTGAAAAGAGGAAGAAGCTTGGGAAAACCTCCTTGACACAATAAAACAGGAAACAAAGGCTGTCCTGACAAATATATCCCAACAATGCTGGATGTGCATACCTCCTGGGAAGGAATGGTGAAACAGCTACATTATTTCCACTTATGCTCCACTCCAATTTATAAATTAAGAGACACAATCTTCATCAAGGACTCCTGGATTGCTCTTGAGGGTTCCCTGACCATGATGGCAGAAATCAGCCTTTTTCTACCTGCTGTTGGAAATTATCTTCAAGGGAAAGAGATACATCTCCTTTGCTTCCAGCTTTCCAAGATCACTCAGAGAGTGTTATATCTGAGTCTCATTAGTCTGTCTGGCCAGAGATCAGCCAGTTATCTCCTCAGTCCTTATTAGATTCAGTATTGAGGAAAATTTGGGTAGCTTTTTGGGAAAGTAATGAAGTCTATTATTGATTATTAATGACAGACAATCTATAGACCCTACTTAGACGATTATGAACTTTCAGGTCTCAGTTTGTAGTTCCAAATGGATCACAAATTATAGTTCTTTCTCAGATAATGTGAGAAGACAAAGTAAATGCTTCCCTGTTCATTGACATTTGGTGATAAATTTGGCATATGAGCCCAGTAACTTTTCATAGTAGCATAGCTTTGTTTTAGGGCAGTGGGATCCTGCTACATGGATATGTTCATTTTTATGGCTTTGAGTCTATCAACAGCTCTTGGGACAGAGACTTGAAAACAGTCCTGTGAGGCATACCTCTCCTTCCTATCCATCCCAATGCTTTGTCTATGGTATTCTCTAACCGTAATTTAAGGGTCTCTTTTCTAGACTCTGGAATAGTATTTTCTATAACTGTCTCAAGTTTCTGGTGGGAAGTATCTGTCTCAGTGGTTCCAACACCTGTCTGATGTAGGTACAATAGCCACCATCAAGTCCCTTGGGATTGGGACTTTGTCCATGAAGACATACAGTGTTTTCAAGCAGATCAAGCTGACATCTATGTCCTCTCAGTGTCCAAAATTGACTTCATCTTTTAAGAAACAAGATGTCTAACCATGTTGAAGTTAAAACAAATTTCAAATTTGTTACTTTCTTAGTATGTAGATATCCCCTGTGCATTTGACCTATGAAGTTTGATTCTCTGGCTGGAAAAATCACTATTTTGTTTTATTTTATTTTTTAAGTTTAAGTATTTTTTAAACTTTAATTTTAGGTTCATGGGTACATGTGCAGATTTGTTATACAGGTAAACTTGTGTCATGAAGATTCGTTGTACAGATTGTTTCGTCACCCAGGTAATAAGCCTAGTACCAATTAGTCATTTTTTCTGATTCTCTCCCTCCACCCTCCGGTGGACTCCAGTGTCTGTTGTTTCCCTCTTTGTGTGCATATGTTCTCATCATTTAGCTCCCACTTAAAAGTGAGAACATGTGGTATTTGGTTTTCTGTTCCAGCGTTAGTTTGTGCAAATAATGGCCTCCAACTCCATCCACGTTCCTGCAAAATACATGATCTCATTCTCTCATTCTGTCTTAGGGCTGCATAATATTCCATTGTGTATACGTACCACATTTTCTTTTCTTTTTATTATTATGCTTTAAGTTCTAGGGTACATGTGTACAATGTGCAGGTTTGTTACATATGTATACATGTGCCATGTTGGTGTGCTGCACCCATTAACTCATCATTTACATTAGGTATATCTCCTAATGCTATCCCTCCCCACTCTCCCCATCCCATGACAGGCCCCAGTGTGTAATGCTGCCCTTCCTGTGTCCAAGTGTTCTCATTGTTCAATTCCCACCTATGAGTGAGAACATGCAGTGTTTGGCTTTTTGTCCTTGCGATAGTTTGCTGAGAATGATGGTTTCTAGCTTCATCCATGTCACTACAAAGGACATGAACTCATCATTTTTTATGGCTGCATAGTATTCCATGGTGTATATGTGCCACATTTTCTTAATCCAGTCTGTCATTGGTGGACATTTGGGTTGGTTCCAAGCCTTTGCTATTGTGAATAATGCCACAATAAACATACGTGTGCATGTGTCTTTATAGCAGCATGATTTATAATCCACTGGATATATACCCAGTAATGGGATGGCTGGGACAAATGGTATTTCTAGTCCTAGATCCTTGAGGAATTGCCACTGTCTTCCACAATGGTTGAACTATTTTACAATCCCACCAACAGTGTAAAAGTGTTCCTATTTCTCCACATCCTCTCTATCACCCGTTGCTTCCTGACTTTTTAATGATCACCATTCTAACTGGTGTAAGATGCTATCTCATTGTATATGTGTCACATTTTCTTTATCCAGTCTACAGTTGATGGGCATTTAGGTTGATTCCATGTCTTTGTTATTGTAAATAGTGCTGCAATGAACATTTGTATGCATGTGTCTTTATGGTAGAATGATTTATATTCCTTTTGGTATATTCCCAGTAATGGAATTGTTGGTTGAATGGTAGTTCCGTTTTTAGCTCTTTGAGGAATTGCCACACTGCTTTCCACAATGATTTAACTAAATTACACTCCCAAAAACAGTGTGTAAGTGTTCTATTTTCTCCAGATCCTCACCAGTTATTTTTTAACTTTTTAATAGTAGCTATTCTGATTGGTGTGAGATGGTATCTCATTGTGGTTTTTATTTGCATTTCTCTAATAATTAGTGATATTGAGCTTTTTTTTTCATATGCTTTTTGGCCGTATGTGTGTCTTCTTTATAAAAGTGTCTGTTCATGTCTTTCGCCTACCTTTTAAGGTTTTGTTTTTTTTTTAATTTTGCTTTTATCTTGTAAATTTCTTGAAGTTCCTTACAGATGGTGGATTTTAGACCTTTGTCAGAGGCGTAACTTGCAAATATTTTCTCCCATTCTGTAGTTGTCTGTTTACTCTGTTGATAGTTTCTTTTGCTGTGCCGAAGCATTTTTAGTTATTAGATTCCATTTGTCAATTTCTGCTTTTGTTGCAATTGCCTTTTGCCATCTTCATCATGAAAGTTTTGCCTGTTCCTGTGTCCTGAATGCTATTGCCCAGGTTGTCTTCAGGGTTTTTATTGTTTTGGACATTACATTTAAGTTTTTAATCCATCTTGAGTTGATTTTTGTATGTGGTATAAGGAAAGGGTCCAGTTTCAGTTTTCTGCATATGGCAGACAGTTATCCTAGCACCATTTATAGAATAGGGGATCCTTTCTCCATTGCTTCTGTGTGTCTGCTTTTCTGAAGATTGGATGATTGTAGGTGTGCGACCTTATCTGGGCTCTCTATTCTCTTCCATTGGTTGATACGTCTGTTCTTGTAACAGTACAGTGCTGTTTTGGTTACTGTAACCCTGTAGTATAGTTTGAAGATGGGTAATGTGATGCATCCAGCTTTGTTCTTTTTGCTTTTGATTGCTTTGACTATTTAGGCTCTTTTTTGGTTCCATATGAATTTTAAAATACTTTTTTTCCAATTTTGTGAAGAATGTCCTTGGTAGTTTGATAGGAATAGGACTGAATCTGTAAACTGTTTTGGGCAGTTTGACCATTTTAATGATACTGTTTTTTTCCCCATCCATGATCATGGAATGTTTTTCTGTATGTTTGTGTCATCTCTGATTTCTTTGGACAGTGTTTTGAAGAGATATTTCACCTCCCTGGTTAGCTGTATTCCTAGGGATCTTATTCTTTTTGTGGAAATTGTGAATAAGATTACCTTCCTGATTTGACTGTTGTTGGTGTATAGGAATGCTAGTGATTTTTGTACGTTAATTTTGTGTCTTGAAACTTTGCTGAAGTTGTTTATCAGCTGAAGGAGCTTTTGGGCTGAGACTATAGGGTTTTCTAGGTATAGAATCATGTTGTCTGCAAACAGGAATAGTTTGACTTTCTCTCTTCCTATTTGGATTTCCTTTATTTCTTTCTCTTGCCTGATTGCTCTGGCCACAACTTCCAATACTACATTGAATAGGAGTGGTGAGAGAGGGCACCTTTGTCTTATGCTAGTTTTCAAGGGGAATGCTTCCGGCTTTTGCCCATTCAGTATGATGTTGGCTATGGGTTTGTCATAGATGGCTTTTATTATTTTGAGGTATGTTCCTTCAATACCTAGATTATTGAGAGTTTTTAATATGAAGAGATGATGAATTTTATCAAAAGCCTTTTCTGCATCTATTGAGATAATCATGTTGTTTTTGTTTTTAGCTCTATTTATGTGGTGAATCACATTTGTTGATTTGTGTATATTAAACCAACTTTGTGTCCTGGCCCAATTGATGGTGGTGGATTAGCTTTTTGATTGCTATTGTATTTGGTTTGCAAGTATTTTGCTAAAAAATTTGGCATCAGTATTCATCAAAGATATTCGCCTGAAGTTTTCTTTTGTGTGTGTTTGTGTCCCTGACAGGTTTTAGTATCAGAATAATGCTGGCCTCATAGAATGAGTTGGAGATTTTGGAATAATTTCAGTAGGAATGGTACCAGCTTTTCTTTGTACATTTGGTAGAATTTGGCTGTGAATCCATTTGGTCCTAGCTTTTTTAGTTGGTAGGCTATTTATTATTGATTCCAATTTTGGAGCTTATTATTAGTCTGTTCAGGGAAC
Organism: Macaca nemestrina; assembly: GCF_043159975.1. Taxonomy (NCBI): domain Eukaryota; kingdom Metazoa; phylum Chordata; class Mammalia; order Primates; family Cercopithecidae; genus Macaca; species Macaca nemestrina. Next base: position 50,536,097 of record NC_092128.1, on the reverse strand, counting down.
TAATTTCTTCCAGGTTCAGTATTGGGGGAGTGTGTGTGTCAAGGAATTTATCCATCTCTTCTAGGTTTTCTTGTTTGTGTGCATAGAGGTGTTTGTAGTAGTTTCTGATGATTATTTTTATTTCTATGGGGTCAGTTGTAACATTCCTTTTGTCTTTTCTACTTGTGTTTATTTGGATCTTCTGTGCTCTTTATTAGTCTAGCTATCTTATTATATTTTTCAAAAACAAACCCCTGGATTTATGAATCTTTTGAATGTTTTTTTCATGTCTTGATCTTCAGTTCAGCTCTGATTTTGGTTATTTCTCATCTTCTGCTAGCTTTGGTGTTGGTTTGCTCTTGCTTCTCTAGTTCTTTCGGTCGTGTTGTTAGGTTGTCAATTTGAGATCTTTCTAACTTTTTGATGTGGGTGTTTATGGCTACAAATTTCCCTCTTAACACTACCTTTACTGTGTCCCAGAGATTCTGGTATGTTGCATCTTTGTTCTCTTTAGTTTCAAAGAACTTCTGAATTTCTGCCTTAATTTCATTATTTACTTAAAAGTCATTCAGCACATTGTTTAATTTCCATGTAATTGTATGGTTTCTATTTAATTGTATGGTTTTATTGCCCTGGGGTCTGAGAGTGTGTTTGGGATGATTTTGATTCTTTCGCATTTACTGAGGATTGTTTTATGTTCGATTGTGTGGTTGGTTTTAGAGTATGTGCCATGTGTGGCAATGAGGAGAATTGTATATACTGTTATGTTCTCCTTTGCTTAGGAAACTTAATTTGGCTGGAAATAAAATTCTTGGTTGAAGATTTTTTTCTTTAAGAATGTTGAGGCCGGGCGTGGTGGCTCAAACCTGTAATCCCAGCACTTTGGGAGGCTGAGACGGGCGGATCACGAGGTCAGGAGATAGAGACCATCCTGGCTAACACGGTGAAACCCCGTCTCTACTAAGAAATACAAAAAACTAGCCGGGCGAGGTGGCAGGCGCCTGTAGTCCCAGCTACTTGGGAGGCTGAGGCAGGAGAATGGCGTAAACCCGGGAGGCGGAGCTTGCAGTGAGCTGAGATCCGGCCACTGCACTCCAGCCTGGGCGACAGAGCGAGACTCCGTCTGAAAAAAAAAAAGAATGTTGAATATAGGCCCCCAATCTCTTCTGACTTGTAGGGTTACTGCTGGCAGGTCTTCTGTTAGCCTGATAGGGTTCCTTTTGTAGGTGACCTGCCCTTTCTGTCTAGCTGCCTTTAACGTTCTTTCTTTCATTTCAACCTTTGAAAATCTGATGATTATGTGTCTTGGGGATTATCTTCTTGTGTAGAATCTTTCAGGAGTCCTTTGTATTTCCTGAATTTGACTGTTGGCCTCTCTAGCAAGGTTGGGGAAGTTTTCATGGATGACACCCTGAAATATGTTTTCCAAGTTGTTTCCTTTCATCCTATCCCTTTTAGGGATGCCAATCATTTGTAGATTTGGCTTCTTACATAGTCCCATATTTCTTGGAGGTTTTGTTCATTCCATTGTATTCTTTTTAAATAATTTCGTTTGACTGTCTTATTTCAGGGAGCCAGTTTTCAAGTTCTGAGATTCTTTCCTCAGCTTGGTCTATTCTGCTGTTAATAGTTGTAATAGCATTGTGAAAATCTTGTAGTGTGTTTTCCAGCTCTATCAGATCAGTTGGGTTCTTTTTTATTCTGGCTATTTCATCTGTTCTGTTGCTCCTGTGTCATTTTATTGTGATTCTTAGTGTCCTTGGATTGGGTTTTGGCATTCTCTTGAATTTCAATGATCTTCATTCGTATCCATATTCTGAATTCTATTTCTGTCATTTCAGCAAACTTAGCCTGTAAGAACTCTTGTTGAACCAGTGCAGTTGTTTGGAGGACAGATGACACTGGTCATTTGAGTTGATGGAGTTCTTGCATTGGTTCTTTCTCATCTCTGCATGTAGATGGTCCTTTAGTTGTGATGAAGATTGAGTATAGTAAGTAGACTCCTTTTCTGGATGTCTTCACAGGGCCCAGGTTTCATGCAGGATCTTTATTTGAAGGTAACTTCTTGTTTCTGGTTTCAGAGGTGGGTATGTTAGTGAGGTATTTTGAGTGTTGAAGCTTTGGGATGTGATCCAGTGGGTGGTGCTTAGGCATAGCAGGTAGACTCTTGCTTAGTCATGTAGCTCCCCTATATTTCCTCACAGTGGCAGCTGTCCACCCCCTCAATGCTCTGGAAGTGTGGGTTCCTCTCCTGCTTGAGTTCTGGCTGTAGACTGCAGCTTGGCAGTCTCAGGCTGTCCACCACAGCTCTGGGATGATCTTGGGTTTTATGTTTCCTCTCAAACTTGGAGGCAGCAGAAGGGACCTTACTAGTGGTTGTGGCTGAGGGTCTTTTGCTTGCTTCCTGGGGGCTCCACCTTAGAAAGATGCAGGTCAGCTATCACTAAGTGCAATCAGCCTGGGATAAGGGGTCTGTGCTGTGGGTCCAAGCTGGGGGTTCCCTGGCTGGTGATGAACAGGAGGGATGAGTCGGACCCATGGGAGATGAACTGGTCTCCTCTTGGCCTGATTGTAGCTTATTGGAGGTGTGGAGAAGGTACTTAGGGTCTTTGTTCCTTTGTTAGTTCAAGGGTTGCAGGGGTAGTATCACTGCAGAGGCAGTGGTAGAGAGACTTTTGATTGCCCTGGGGCTCCACCTCCAAGAAACACAGAGCCACTATTACTAGGAGTGTTCTGTCAGTGGGATGGGGAAGCTGCACTGCTGGCATGAGATTGGGGTTCCACTTATTGAGGAGTAGAGGATTGAGCGCTCACTGAGAGGAGAGACTGGTGTCCTCTCTGTATGGTGACTGGCATGCTGTAAGCTTGGGTGTACCCCTCATGCTGTTTGTTTCTTCCCCAGACTGAGGGCAGCAGTGGGGATGGGGGTTCCCGTGGAAGAGGAGATCAACTCCTTTCTGTATGGTATGCTGGAGATGCCAGTGTAATGACTAGGTTCTTTGTTCCTTCCACAGCCCAAGGACTATTAGGATAGCACCATTACAACTGTAGTGGCAGAGGGGTTGTGGGTTGATTCTGGGATTTCCTCCTTGGAGAAATGCTGGGCTGTCTCTGATTGTGGTGACCAGGCATGGTCAGGGTGGTCGTACTGGAGTCCCAGGTTGGACGGCCCTGCCCAGTGAGGAGAATTGAGGACCAGCATCTGTGTGGATAACAGTCTGGCCACTTTTTTGTGAGATGATTGCTCTGTGTTTGGGCTCTGGACCAGCCCCTGGTCCCATAGACTCTCCAGAGCCTGGAGACAGCAAGGGCAAGGGCTGGGAGACAGCAAAGATGGCAACCCATCCCTCCCACTGGGAGCTCTGTCCAGGGAGTAGCATAGCTGCTACTGGCTCAATAACCCTGGTGGGGAGTGGCTGGAAACCCAGGCCTGGAGGACTCACCCAGTGAGAAGATATGAGATCAGGGACACATGTAAGAAACAGTCTGGCCACTTTTCTATAGGGCTGCTGCAGTATGCTGGGGGGTCTGCTCTAGTCCCTAGTCATCTTGGATTTTTCATTACCTGAAGGTATCAACAGTGAAGGCTGTGAAACAGCAAAGACGACAGCCTATCCTTCATTCTTGGAGCACTGTCCCAGGGAGGTATGGACCTGAGCTGGTCTGAATGCACCTGCAGAAGGTGGCTGGAGATCCCAGTTGGGAGATCCTGCCCAGTGAGGAGGAACAGGATCAGGAACCCATGTAGAAAAGCAGTCTAGCCACTTTTTCATAGAGCAGCTGTGCTGTGCTAGGGGTTTGCTCCAGCCCCCAGTTGCCTTGGACTCTCCAGAGCCCAGTGGAAATAATGGCTAAGGCTGCTAAACAGCAAAGATGTCAGGTCACCTCTCCCCCTGGGACCTCCATCCCAGGGAGGTTTGAAACCTCTGTTGGCTGAAGCATATTGGTAGGAGTGGCTGGAGTCCCTGGTCAGGAGATCCTGTCCAGAAGAAATGGTATTGAGGACCCACTTACAAAAGTAGTCTGGCTACTTTTTTGTAGAGCAGCTCTGCTGTGCTGGGGGTCCGCTCCAGCCCCCAGTTGCCTCAGGCTTTCCAAAGTCCGAAGGCAAGAATGGCTAAGACTGCCAAATAGCAAAGGAGATGGCCCACTACTCTCTCTGGAAGCCCCATCCCAGGGAGGTGTGAAACCTCGGTTGGTTGGAAAATACTAGTGTGGGTGACAGGAGATCCCAGGTGGAGATTTAAGAGAAATGGGATTTGGGATCTGTGTGAATAAGCAGCAGTCTTACTGCTTCTCCATAGAGCTGCTGGACTGTGCTGGCAGATTGCCCCAGTACCTAGTTGCTTCGAACTCCTACTTCCCTGGGTGGAGGAGGTTCCCCTGGCTCTGTGTTGTTCCTGGGAGGGCAGTTGTCCTGCCTTGCTTTTCTCCGTTCTCCATGGGTCAAGTTGTTTCCTTGGTTAATCCCGATGTGAGTACCTGGATGTTTCTGTTGAAGGTGCTGTATTTACTTACCCCTTCCATTTCTCTCTGTGAAAGCAATGCAAACTAGTTGCTTTTAGTTGGCCATATCGGCCAACCCCCTGGCAAAATTATTTTTGAACAGTGCTTTTGTCCATAATGTGCAACTCTGATTTTAGTGTCACCTCTCTAATGATTTTTTGAGTTTTAAAGATGTTATTATATTTATGCCTTAAATATAATTGAAATGTTTTTGGCACCATAATTCCAACAATTTAGGTTTTGTAGGTGGAGGAGTCCTTTTGGGTCAGATCTGGAATGACTCTTTTAATCCAGTGAATTGTGTATCCTAAGAGTGTCCAAGGTCTTTACTGGAATTGCCACAAAATATAACCTTACAAAACTGTTAAACCACATTCCGCTCCTTTTACACTTTTTATTTCTTAATTTCAATTATATTTTGTCTGTTGTCCATTCACTTGGGAGTCTGATTCTGGCACCTAATATATTAACTGTCCACCCCACATTCATGATACCCGCAGCAGTACCCATGAAAGAATTGTATGTGTAACTTGATAAATTTCCTCTGTTTGGCAGCCCCATACTCTGTTTTAATAGATCTTTTTTCTTGACTATGACTAATAACTTCATCAGCATGGTATATACCATAAGTTCTCAGCATTTTTTGCAACCTTTCAATCATCCCCTTACCTTCTCCAAAGAAAAGCTCATGTGCTATATGGCACATATTCTATGTCCTACATGACATGAATGATAATGAGCTTAATTAGGAAAAACATATCTCTGTTATTGCTTTAACTAGGTAAATGCATTTTCTCTTAATAAACTCTTTAGGGAGACTCAATTCTTAATGCTACAAGAATCTATGCTATAGGAAAGCTGTAGAGAAATACACTTTCAGAAAGGAGAGCATTTTCTAGACATTTAAGTTACAGTCACATGTTGGTCTGGCCTCTATGTCCTGCTTTTCAGACCTGGGAGATGAATTCATTCATTCATTTATTCAGTAAATATTTATGGAGTGTCTGCTCTGTGTTAGGAAATGTTCTTGACACTGGTTATTTGTTAATAACAAAGACTCCATGCTCGTGGGTTTACATTCTAGTGGATGAGACAGGCTATGAACAGATAAATGTTATATATCAGGAGATAATACATGCAATGAAGAAACATAAAGTAGATAAGAAGGAAAGGAAGTTCTGGATTCAGGGCTTACCACTTTATATAGGATAGTCAGAGAAGGCTGCTATATCAGATGATATTTGTACAGACATCTAAAGGATGTAAAGGAATTAGCTACATGGATATCACTGGAAAAAGTTTTCTGGGCAGAAGTAGAAACATATGCAAAGAACTTGAGCTTAGGGCATGAGAAGAGATGGTGGCTTTGTCCAGGGTGACAACTGTAGAAATTGGGAAAATGTGGTTGAATTTTGGAAACACTTTGAAATAAAACCCACTCCATTTGAAGAAAATGGGTTTTCTTTACATCCCTTGGTGAATATAATTAAGTAATGGCATGAAGAGCCTTTGCTCTACTGTCCCTGGTGATTGGCTCATATTTAGCCCTTACTACATGACTGAAGTTGAAATCTTTATTTTGTGCATATTTTGCATACGCTAATATATGTGAACAGAATGTGTCAGAATAATTGAATCCTGTGATAGGTTGTAAGTATGTACTTTTAAAATGCCAGGCATATGTTCTAGATTTTTATTATGTTTCACCTTTGTTAAATTGATTTAATGTATGTCACATTATGAGATTATTACTGTCAACTCCAAATTTCATTAAATCACTCATATCATAATAGAAGACATTGACAAAAGGCTGGTTGTGCTTTGTGTCTTTTATAGGATTCCTGGAAAATGTCATTATGGTTATGTCTTTTTGCTAAATGGAATTTGTAAGAACTGCTTAACATTTATGGGTGAGACATCAACCCCTCCCGTCCCATGCTTGTAAATCCTGATGCTTTTGCTCCAGAAATCCTCATTTCTACACTGTGATCTCAGACTTTGGTTTCCTATCTGCATATCCTGGTGAGACAATGTCAGCTTGTCCTGTGCCACACTTTGAACCACAGCTATTGTTGTCTTTAAATGGTAATCCAGAGTGAGAGGTCATTCCACTGTACTTTGCCACCAACCCAAATGCTTAGTGCATTTCAAATCATGGCTTGTTAGAGTCAAAAACCTTTATAAATTGCCTTGTCTATTATCTCGTCTTACAGATATGGAAAATGAGCCTAGAATAGCTTTAAAAAACTTAATGTTTTTGTATTTTTTTACCATTATGAGAGACAAGAACTTGTGCTTTAAAAAAGCCTCTACCTGGGGTCGAATAGTAGCTACTTTAACAAGAAATTTTATCAAAATATCATGGTCATCATTCTGAGGTCAAAGTCATAGTGTTAACAATGTGGTGCGAAATGATCTTGGGAGCAATAGTGTGAAGGGAGCAGCTAAGAGGTGTGTCTCTTGTAGGTGGATGTGCCTCCATCTTAACCTGAACAGCAGGCATATTGAAAAGAGGAGAAAATGGTTCCTTGTTTCCTCTTGGAGGTCATATCAGTCTTCTGGCTACTCAGAATTGTTTTTGATGGGTTATCCTATTAATAACCATTGATATATCTCTGGCAGGATAAAAGCAGATTAGTAATGCTATAATGTAAAGGAAAAAATCATGTGTAACTACATATTTCTCCAGCGAGCCACTGACCCTTAAGCTCACATCATGCCTTAAAGCAGTTGATACATGCTTTTTTTTTAGTCCCCAGTCAAGCACTGATTTCGTTTTGTCATATGTTTCTAAGCCTCGAGAGGTGCCTGACTAAAAGGCAATCCAGAGGTTGCTCCTAGAACAAGGGAAAATTGATTCTGGGAGAGAAAACAGCAGATACTTCCTATAATGGAGGAGCAAGGAGAGCAAAGGGATTCTCTGAGGGCTTCTTGAAGATAGAATTCAAGTTTGCTTTCCAAACTAAGATATTAGAGGAGATGTGAGGTAGAATGGTAATTTTTGTCAGTATCTGAGACCTCAATTACTGGCTTTTTATTTCATAAAACCCTCATTTCTTGGTATAGGTTTAACTTCCTTTCTAGAATAATCCTTTCCACATTTCCACCTGCTTATTGTCTTGGCAATGTGGACCTCTTGCTGTGCACTTCATAGGACCCTTATGGGCTTGCTTCACTTCTAGGTGGGGCTGTCTGAGGCAATCTCTACCATTTGACCTTGAAGTTTGTGAACAATTTTGCTGTTTTTCATGTGAGTTATTTATGAGAAATGTTGCTCAAGAAAAAGTTTATCCCTATATATATACTTTGGAGAATATATATATATATATATATATATATATAACAAATTATCTATACTCCAGAAGGATTAGTTTAAGGGGGGGCAGTCCAGGGGTATGAACAGGTAATTCTGGACAATGAACATCTAACTACAATGGAGAGGAGAGTTTAGTTAGGGCTTCTGCTGACAAATAACACTAGTCACTTTGGAGTATTTACTATTCTGTGAACATAAGTGCAGTCTCTCTCCTGTCCCACTAAACCCATCAACTGCTCCACATCTCTAGCTCTTAAGAGTAACTTTTCTTGAAGACTCTGTAAAAATTGCTCCTTGAAATCTGTCCTTTTTCATTTAAAATGCTATTTCTTTTGTGCAGTGGTAGCAATGTACTCAGACCTCTATTTACAACCTTTATTTCATTCTGCCCTTTATAATGCTTAGTTGTTTACATGCATTCTGCACCCCTATATTATAGGCTTGTTGAACCCAGATACATTCTCTCATATCTCCCTACCATGTGGCATCTGATACAGTGACTACTTACACTGGTCCCTTCAATACCTGTTTGCTAAATAAATGAATGTAGGAGGTCAGTTTTTCCTCCTGATTATCAGTAGAGAAGTGTGAATGAAGCACACAGCTTGAATGAAGCACACAGCTTGCATCTTATCCAGGTTTCCAGGTTTACATATCTAGGATCAAAGATGGGCATCAAATAAAACAATCTTGTTTTGATTTAAATAATATTTTGATGTTTTCAGTTTGCATATCCGTTTTGTTTTAGTACATCTAAAAACACATGGTTTGGTCTTGTTTCTATGTGGGATTTTAAAGGAAAAAAAAGGCCAAATGAAAAAAAAATGTTTACTTACAGCCTCCACCCCCAACACCCCCAACACACACACACACTCACACTTACATCACCACCATCAAATAATAATCATGGTACAGTGAATAAAGTCCGTTTCTGGTTTTGGAATATGACTGAGGCATCTGGATAAAAGTCCAAATTTAATAGTTACTGTACATGTCATGTTTTATTTTATAAATTTGTAAGTATATAAATAAGCAAGATATTATTTATAAACACAAGGTTTTGAAATTATTTATTGTTCTCTAAAGGATCCAATTTCTTCTTCTCCCCTCTCTCCTCCTCCCATTCCTCCTTCCTGTCCTCTTCATACTCCTCTTTCTTTGTCTTAGTCAGTTTCATTGTCTTCCTTCTCTTTGGCATATTCTCTTTCTCCTCTTCCACCTCCTCACTTAGCAGTCTGACAACTTGGTATAGATTCTTTTGCCCTTTTCAATGAAGTTATAAAGTCCCTAAAAACTAAAAAGTGAAGTTTCTTAGGGTAAAAGATAGTTTAGCAAGAGGGACATTTTTAAGACAAAATAAATTTATTCTGTTAATAACAACACATCAAAATAAATAACTCAGAGGGCAAAATGTTAAATACTAAAAACCTTCCAGATTTATGTCCTACTGACAATGTAAGGGTTAATTTTATGTGTTAACTGGGCTAGTCTGTAGCACCCACTTATTTAATCAAACATTAGTCTAGGTATTGCCATGAAGATATTTTGTAGATGTGGTTAATATTTATGGTCAGTTGACTTGTAAAAAATGAGGTTACACTCGATAGTGTGAATGGGCCTCATTCAGTCCTTTGAAGGCCATAAGAGTAAAAACCAAAGTATCTAAAAAGAGAAAGAAATTTTACCTTAAGACCGCAGTGCCAACATTTGCCTGAGTTTCCACCCTGCTGGCTTGCTCTATGAGTTTTGGACTTGCCAGGCCCCATAATTGCTTGAGCCAATTCTTTAAAATAAATCTCCTTATATATGTATATCCTACGTGTTCTGTTTCTTTGGAGAACCCTGACTGATACAGATAGGAATACTTATTACAGTAATAAATGATGAAAGCAATACTTCCTGAAATGTTCTTAAAGTCACTTTAAGGATGCTTTATTTGGTAGTTAATAAGCATCAATTGCTGTATCTATCAATGGCTAGGATAAAAGTAGACAGTACCTGTGTTGCTCAAATAGATTGTGGCTGCCTTTGCAGTTACTTGCTAGCCTACCATAATGGTTTATAAATTCTAAATAAGAATGAACTCTTCTGGCTGGGCACCTTGCCTCACACCTGTAATCCCAGCACTTTGGGAGGCTAAGGCAGGCGGATCACTTGAGGTCAGGAGTTCGAGACCAGCCTGGCCAACATGGTGAAACCCTGTCTCCCTGTAATCACAGCTACTGAGGAGGCTGTGTTAGGAGAATCACTTGAACCCAGGTGGTAGAGGTTGCAGTGAGCTGAGATCGTGCCACTGCACTCCAGCTTGGGTGACAGAGTGACTCTGTCTCAAAAACAAAAAACAAAAAACAAAAAACAAACAAAAAAAAAAAGGGAGAACTGTTCTGGAATGGATTATATTCCTCTTAAGAGTAATATATATTATAAATACCATTTTGATATGCTAAGAGAATCCAGTAAGCATAACCAAATAGATCAGCATATTCAGAAGGAAATCTTCAATTTATGGAAAATTGTATTCAGAGATATGATGTTAAGTTGCAATTTAAAGCACATTCTTTCACCTTCATAGAAATCATGTTGTGTATTAGGTTAAAAACAACCAAAATTTTTTATATAAGTTGCCCAAAATATACTCTGTGAAAGCTATTTTAGAAATTATGATTTATGTATAATGATGTGTTTTTAATGAAAAAACAAATTTCTACTTTGGAATACCAGGGATATAGTTTTTCCAGCTGCAGCTCTAGCAGAAGCATCTAGGAGTTATTCATTTTGACTGGCTTGGCAGCCAAAGGGAGAAATAATTTTTCCAGTTAAAGTCACCAGTGATGAGGCCTGGATCAGAGACCTCAGCATCTTGTGTTTATGCATTTTGACACTTATTTGTATGATCTGTATATAGCTCTTAATTGATTATAGAGTACTTACTTTATGCCAAGCATTGTGAGACACTGAAGGTGAAAAGACGAGAAAAACCTAAACTGTCTAGTAGTTTTCTAGTCAAACATACCACTACTCCTTCCCTCAAAGAAATAGAATTAAATGTGGTAAGCATTGAAGAGGAGATACAGATAAGGTGCAATGGAGATATAGCAGCAGGAACTCTTAAAGCAGCATGACTGGAACACAGAGTTGCATTAAGGACAATGGCAAGGACAAGGTTATGAAGGGTCTGTCATGCTCCATTGAGCAGTTAAAACTTTAGTCTAATAAGAAACTGATGCTTTGCTTGTCCAATACCCTTTATTCTTCCCGGAGCAATACTTACCTCCTTTCAGGGAATTATTCCTCTTGTATCTTTAGCCATGGGCATTCAATGGGATGACATCCTTCCAACTACAGGGATTGGTGGATGAATAGACTTCTGTTCTGAGCTGGGACAATCATTTTCCCAGCTCCTCTCATAGTGATTTTTCCAAGGATGGGATTATTGTCCAGACTAGAATTTTTCTAATTATATTTTGATGATGAATATTCTTTCTTTGATAGTCAGAAGCTGTTAGGATGTGAGTTAGGATTTTTAGTCACCAGTCAATTGCCTTTTGGAAAAGCTTGCTTTAGAGAACAAAGTGACCTAAAGAGAGAAGTGGAAACAAGAGATGGAAAAATAATTTTTTGACAGTGTTTAAGAGCTTTCTTTGTGGTATCTAAAAACAAACTCTATCCTCCTGCCTCATAATTTCTTTACAAACTAGTGTGTGTGGTTATTTTTTAAGCTAATTTGAGTTGGGTTTCTCCTATTTGCAACTGAAGACTCTGGATTAACATAAGTACCTTGAAAGAATTTGGAACTGGACTGTGATGTGACCTCTGAATGCAATAGGAGGTTAGGTTGAGACCAGCGGGACAATGGAATGAAAAGGGATAATCAGAGGCAGGGAGACAAGACAGCTCAGTGTTTCCCAGTGTGGTTGAATGGATCACCAGTACTGGAATCTCCTGCAAATAGTGAAATAGTTTGTTAATCATGAAGATTCCAGGTAACTGAAAAACATTTCTGAGGATGGCGGCTAATAAATCTTCATTTTAAACATGCACATAAAGTAAAACTTTTAGAACCACTAAGTTTGGAAGCTACTGTCACTATGAGGTGAGAATTGAGGTCTCAATTCTAAACCAGGGGAGGGGGATCATAGAAAAAAGAGGTTAGAGAGATATTTGGTTGGCAAAATACACAGAATCGGAAGGTTGTGCAGCAGGGCCATGGGAGTGAGAAGAGGCTAGGGTAATTCTCAGGTGTTTGGTTGCTTGGTAGATAACAGTAGAGTTACATTAATAAATTGAAATCTAAAGAAAGGAGTAGACTTGAATCTGGAAGAGAATATTTGGATTTGGGCTTTTATTATGAGTTTAAAGTGTTTGTGAGGCATTTTAATAGTTTTCCAGCAGGGCTAACTATACAGTCTGATAGTTTAGGGGACAATTCTGGGTTAGAAAGACATACATAGTAGTTATCAGAATATAAGAGGAAGTTAAATCTATGGGCATGTCTGAGATTACCCGAAGAGTAATGAGTCAAGACAGAAAGTCTGTGATACAGTCAAGGCCTGAGGACCACTGCTGTTTAAGACAGTGATACCGGGGAGTAGGCTCTTGGAATACCTTATTTCAGAGGTATGAGGTTTCTGACTGATGACAAGATTCACATTATGGTCTTGAAAGTGGAATACACAAGAGGAATGAAGGTAAAGGTAATGGCAGTTGAGCAGTTGAAGAGATTATGAGGATCTCCATTAATATTGATGTCCTTCTGGATAAAGCCTGGAAGTAATTTGGGTGATCCAGATGCCAACATCTGCAATGAATGTAAAATAAATTTGAAATTATGGGGGAGAGGGCAAGATGGCTGACTAAATGCAGACAAATGGAACAGCTCCCATGGAGGGACTGAGATGACTGGCATGCCATTAACAGATCTTCAGAAGGAAGGCACTGAGAGTAGACAGATGGAAGACGCAGAAGCTGGGCTGTAGGAAAAGAAAGCTGGGGACTCTGCATGGGGCTACTGTGTACCAGGACTCATTTTTGGACCACAACAGCTCTGGGAGAATGGGTCACTTGTACTGGCAAGGAGCAACCTGCTATCACCCTGGGCTCTGGAACCTTGACAGGAGAGGACCCCTCAACCACCATGGACAATTGAGGTATCAGGAAGGAAGGGCTGCTTAGAGAAGTGGTGGAGACACTAAAGGTGCCTCCCTGTGGGAAAGGCATCTATGCCTCTCCTGAAAGTCACTTTTAGGATGCTTTATTTGGTAGTTAATAGGCATCAATTGGCTTTATCTATCAATGGCTGGAAGAAAAGTAGACTGTACCTGGGTTTTTCAAATAGATTGTGGCTGCCTCCTTAGCAGTTACCTCCTAGCATACCATAATGGTTTATAAAGTCTAAATAAGGATGAACTATTTTGGATGGAATGGATTACATTCTTTCACATCAACAAACCAGCTGGTGTGGAGCCTAAAGGATCTGGCGCAGGAGCATCTGCAGCAGAGCATGGCCAGGGACAGCAATCCCCCTAGGCTCAACTCGCTCCCATAAGATAATTTAGCTCTAGGGGAACTGTTGGACCTGAGATTTGCAAGGCCATCTTGCCCATCAGACATGGCTGGTTTGACCTGAGTACTCCTTGGTCTGCTGGCCTCTCCTGGGACCCCAGCCTGGCCATGCCTGCTTGCAGGGCAATCTCAGGTACCCATGGGCCCACACCATAGCTTCTGTGATGGCAGATCATGCCTGACCAGTGGAGAACTCCAGCAATGCAGTCCCTTCAGCCACAGACCAGCCTGAACCCTCCCTCCCCATACTGCAGCTTCCCCCCCAGTCCACGGGCAACTCCCTACATCACTTTGATGGCACATGTCTGCACAGGTTGGTTGTGCTTTACTTGCCCCCCTATCATGAGGAGTGCAGTCCACACCCACCCCCTTCCCCTGCTGACTGCCATTGCAGATAGAACCTTAGCAGGCACAGAGCCAGCAAACCCTGCCCCTGCCAGTGCCCTACCCTTGTGCTAACACTGGCTAGAGAACATGGAATCCTCCCACACCCTGAGCAATAATTCCTGCTTACAGGGTACAGAGAAGGCACCCAGACCTGCATCTGCCAGCACCCCACTCCCCTGCCAACACCATCTCCAGCATAACCACACACACAGTCTTCAGCAGGGGCCCCCTGACCCCTGACCAGCTGTGTTGCCTCCACCACCACAGTGAATGCCCACAGAGAGGCAGGCAAGCCAGCACCCACTAACCCTCTGTCACACCTGCCACACCTCAGCCCTCAACAGCAGTGGGTTCCATACCTGGAGGATCAGGGAACAAAGTCAGGGCCCAATACAAGTCCCACAGAGTTATAGCAGGCAGGCCAGGAGTTGGAAGCTCAGTGCTGGCCCCCTAAAATCTCCCAGAAATGAAACCAGTTGGCTGGTTTGATGACCTCAAGGTCATCAAATAGGATAAAAGAAAAAAAATCTGAAGGTCAGCAACCTCAAAGATTGTAGGTAGATAAGCCTACAAAGATGAGAAATAATCAGTTCAAAAATGCTGAAAACTCAAGGAGCCAGAGTGCCTTTTGTCCTCTAAATGATCATATCACCTCTTCAGCAAGGGTTCTGAACTTGATGAGATGGCTAAAATGACAGAAATAGATTTCAGAATATGGACAGGAATGAAGATCATTGAGCTACAGGAGGATGTTGAAATCCAATGCAAGGAAGCTAAAAAATCATGATAAAATAATGCAGGAGCTGAGAGACAAAATAGCCAGTGTGGAAAAGAATGTAACCAATCAAATAGAGCTGAAAAACACACTACAAGAATTTCATTATGCAATCACAAGTATTAATAGGACAATAGACCAAACAGAGGAAAGAATATCAGAGTTTAAAAACTGGCTTTCTGAAATAAAACAGTCAGACAAGAATAGAGAAAAAAGAATCTAAAGGAATGAACACAACCTCTGAGAAATAAGGGATTATGTAAAGAGACTAAATCTATGACTAATTGGTGTCTCTGAAAGAGATGGGGAGAAAGGAGCCAACTTGGAAAACATATTTTAGTTTATCATCCATGAAAACTTCTTCAACCTAGCTACAGAGGCCAACATTCAAATTCAGGAAATGCAGAGAACGCCTGTAAGATACTTCACAAGAAGGTCATCCCCAAAACACATAATCATCAGATTCTCCGAGGCTGAAATGAAAGAAAAAATGTTAAAGACAACTAACATTGAAAGGCAAGGTCATCTACAAAGGGAAGCCCATCAGAGTAACAGTGAACCTCTCAACTGAAACCCTACAATCTAGAAGACACTGGGGGCCAATATTCAACATTCTTAAAGCACAGAAATTCCAACCTAGAATTTCATATTTAGGCAAACTAAGCTTCATAAGTGAAGCATAGATACGATCTTTTTCAGAAAAAAAAAATTCTGAGGGAATTTGTTACTACCAGACCTGCCTTGTAAGAGCTTCTGAAGAAAGCACTAAATATGGAAAGGAAAGACCATTACCAACCTTTAGAAAAACATACTGAAGTATACAGACCAGTGACACTGTAAAGCAACCACATAAACAAGTCTGCAAAATGACCAGCTAACATAATGATGATAGGATCAAATCCACACATATCAATACTAACCTTAAATGTAAATGGGCTAAATGTCTGGATAAAGAACCAAGACTCATTGGTATGCTGTCTTCAAGAGACTCACCTCACATGCAGTGACATATATGGGCTCAAAATAAAGGGTTGGAGAGAAATCTACAAAGCAAATGAAAAGCAGAAATAAAGCAGGGGTTGCAACCCTAGTTTCTGAAAAAACAAAAACAAAAACAGACTTTAAATCAACAAAGATAAAAAAATACAAAGGAGGACATTATATAATGGTAAAATATTCAATTCAACAAGAAGCTCCAACTATCCTAAATATATATGCACCCAACACAGTAGCAACTGGTAGGACTAAAGCAAGTCCTTACAGTCCTTCAGAGAGACTTAGACTCCGCACAATAATAGTGGGAGGCTTTAACACCCCACTGACAATATTAGACAGATCATCAAGACAGAAAATTAACAAAGATATTCAGGACCTGAACTTGGCCCTGGATCAAATGGACCTGATAGATATGTATAGAATTCTCCACCCCCAAACAACAGAATATGCGTTCTTCTTATTGCCACATGGCACATACTCTAAAGTTGATCACATATGGCCAGGTGTGGTGGCTTACGCCTGCAATCCCAGCACTTTGGGAGGCCGGGGTGGGTGGATCACGAGATCAAGAGATTGAGACCATCCTGGCCAACATGGTGAAACCCCATCTCTACTAAAAATAGAAAAAAAATTAGCTGGGCATGGTGGCATGTACCTGTAGTCCCAGCTACTTGGGAGGCTGAGGCAGAGAATTGCTTGAACCCAGTGGGTGGAGGTTGCAGTGAACTGAGATTGCACCACTGCACTCCAGCTTGGGTGGCTAAGTGAGACTCCTTCTCAAAAAAAAAAAAAAATGATCACATAATCAGAAGTAGAACACTCCTCAGCAAATGCAAAAGAACTGAGATCATAACAAACAGCCTATTGGACCACACAGTGCAACCAAATTAGAAATCAATACTAAAAATTCACTCGAAACCATACAATTACATGGAAATGGAATAACCTGCTCCTGAATGGCTTCTGGGTAAAAAACAAAGTTAAAGCATAAATCAAGAAGTTCTTTGAAACCAATGAGAGTAAAGACGCAGCATACCAGAATCCTAAAGCAGTGTTAAGCAGGAAATTTATAGCACTAAGTGCCCACATCAAAATGTCAGAAAGATCTCAATTTAACAATCTAACATCACAACTAAAAGAATTAGAGCATCAAGAGCAAACAAATCTCAAAGCAAGCAGAAGACAAGAAATAGCCAAAATCACAGCTGAACTGAAGGAGATAGAGACACAAAAATCCACTGGAAAGATCAGCAAATCCAGGAGCTGGTTTTTGAAAAAATAATTAGATAGACTGCAAACTAGATTAATAATGAAAAAAGGGAGAAGACTAAAATAAACACAATCAGAAATGACAAGGGAGATATTACCACTGACCCCACAAAATTACAAACAAAAATAAGAGAATATTATGAACATAAACAAGAAAACCTAGAAGAAATAAATAAATTTCTGGACACATATGCCCTGCCAAGACTAAACCAGGAGGAAATTGAATCCCTGAATAGACCAACAATGAACTCTGAAATTGAGGCAGTAATAAATAGCGTACCAACAAAAAAAAAAAAAAAAAAAAAAAAAAAAAAAAAAAAAAAAAGACAAAAAAAAAGGCCCAAGATCAGACAGATTCCCAGCTAAATTCTAACAGATGTACAAAGAAGAGTTGGTACCATTCCTACCAAAACTATTCCAAAAAATTTAGGAGTATGGAATCCTCCCTAAGTCATTCTATGAGGCAAGCATTATTTGGATACCAAAACCTGACAGAGACACAACATAAAAAGAAAACTTCAGGCCAATATCTTTGATGAACATCATGCAAAAATTCTCAACAAAATGCTGACAAACTGAATCCAGCAGCACATCAAAAAGCCTACCCACCATGGTGAAGCAAGCTTTATCCCTGGGATGCAAGGTTGGTTCAACATATGCAAGTCAATGAATGTGATTGGTCACTAAACAGAACTAAAGACAAAAACCACATGATTAACTCAATAGATGTACAAAGGCTTTTGATAAAATTCAACACCGCTTCATGTTAAAAGCTGTCAGTAAACTATGTATTGAAGGAACATACCTCACAATAATAAGAGCCATCTATGACAAACCCACAGTCAACATCATACTGAATGGTCAAAAGTTGGACTCATTTCCCTTGAAAACCAGCAAAAAACAAGGATGCCCTCTTCACTCTTATTCAACGTAGTATTGGAAGCCCTGGCCAAGGCAATTGGGCAAGAGAAAGAAATAAAGGGCACCCAAATAGGAAGACAGGAAGTCAAACTATCCCTGTTTGCAGATGACATGATCCTATATTAGAAAATTCCATCATCTCAGCCCCAAATTTTCTTCAGCTGATAACAACTTCAGCAAACTTTCAGGATACAAAACCAATGCCCAAAAATTACTAGCATTCCTATATACCAACAACAGCCAAGCCAAGAGCCAAATTAGGAACACAATCCCATTCACAATTGCCACAAAAAGAATAAAATATCTAGAAATATAGCTAAATAGGGAGGTGAAAGACCTCTATGGGGAGAACTACAAACCACTGCTCAAGAAAATCAGAGATGACACAAACAAATGGAAAAACATTCCATGCTCATGTATAGGAAAAATCGATATCATAAAAATGGCCATACTGTCCAAAGCAATTAACAGATTCAATGTTACTTCTATTAAACTACCATTGGGATTTTTCATAGAACTAGAAAAAGCTATTTTAAAATTCACACGGAACAAACAAACAAACAAAATTCCTGAATAGCCAAGGCAATCCTAAGCAAAAAGAACAAAGCTGGAGCCATTACCCTACCTGACCCCCAACTATATTACAGGGCTACAGTAACCAAAACAGCATGGTACTGGTACAAAAATAGACACATAGCCCAATGGAACAGAATTAAGAGTCCAGAAATGATCAGGCTGCACACCTACAACTATCTGATCTTCAACAAAACTGACAAAAACCAGCAATGGAGAAAGGATTCCCTATTGGATAAATGGTGGTGGGATAACAGGCTAGCTATATGCAGGAGATTGAAACTGGAACCCTTTCTTATACCATATGCAAAAATTAACTCAAGATGGATTAAAGACTTAAATGTAAAAATCGCAAACTATAACAATCCTGGAAGACAACCTAGTCAATGCATAGGCAAATATTTCATGACAAAGACACCAAAGGCAACTGCAACAAAAGCAAAAATTAACAAATGGGACCTAATTAAATTTAAGAGCTACTGCATGGCAAAGGAAATTATTGACTGAGGGAGCAGGCAACTTACAGAATGGGAAAAAATTTTTGCAAATTATGCATTCAACAAAGGTCAAATATCCAGCATCTATAAGGAACTTAAATAAATTTACGTGAAAAAACCAAACAATCCCACTAAAAAGTGGGCAAAGGACATGAACAGACACTTTAAAAAAAAGACATATATGCAGTCAACAATCATATGAAAAAAAGCTCAGCATCACTAATCATTTGAAAAATGCAAATCAAAACCACAATGAAATACCATTTCACACCAGTCAGAATGGCTATTGTTAATAAGCCAAAAATAATGATGCTAGCGAGGTTGTGGAGACAAGCAACACTTGTACACTCTCAGTGGGAGTGTAAGTTAGTCCAACCATTGTGGAAGACAGTGTGGTAATTCCTCAAAGACCTAAAAACAGAAATACCATTCGATTTGGCAATCCCATTACTAGGTGTATACTGAAAGGCATATAAATAATTCTATTATAAAACCACTTGCACATATATGTTCATTGCAGCATGATTCACAATAGCAAAGACATGGAATCAACCTATATGTCCATCAGTGATACACTGGATAAAGACAACATGGTACATATCTACCACAGAGTACTATGCAGCCATAAAAAAGAACAAGATCCTGTTCTTTGCAGGGACATGGATGGAGCTGGAGGCCATTATTTTCAGCAAACTAATCCAGGAACAGAAAACCAAATACTGCATGTTCTCAGTTATAAGTGGGAGCTAAATGATGAGAACACATGGACACATAGAGGGGAACAACACCCACTGCGGCTTATTGGAGGGTTGAGGGTGGGAGGAGGGAGAAGATCAGGAAAAATAACTAATTGGTACTAGGCTTAATACATGGGTGATGAAATAATCTGTACAAAAATCCCCTGTGACACAAGTTTACCTATATAACAAACCTGCACATGTACCTCTGAACTTAAAAGTTAAAACAAACAAACAAACATTTGAAATGACCCCACTGGAAAGGGAAGAAGTTAATATAGTTTGACAATATGGCAATCAAAGGAGGAGTGTGTTCCTTTCATACTTGGGTGGAGTGAATTGATTTAAAGTGCCCATGGGAAGCCAAGAAAATGCATATCCCATCTCCTTTCCCTAGTGTACATGGGTCAGGGAAGCTTCCATTCAGAAGAGTTGTAAGAAAAGCCATCTCCTAAGAGACCTCTGTTTTTATTTAAGCATGGGGATGGGAGGAGCATCCTGCAGTCATTAAGGAGGTAGGGGAATATTGGTGCTAGATTTGGGAGCTCCAGAATTGGAAAGGGTTGAGTGGGAGGTTTTCTGTTGGAGAATGAAAGAGGGCTGGTGAAGGGAAGGAGTGGTCTGGATGTGGAAGCAGGTAGGACCACATGATGATGAGTGGACAGGAGAGGAAAAAGAACCAGAGGGATGCAAGACAACATCTCTACCTTGTGGAGTTAGGGAGAGAATACACATGTACATCAGGACATTCACAGAGTTGTTCAGGGCTCTACATACAATCGTGCCAAAGTAGTTTGTTTATTAAATAAGTGGAGTTCAAAGGAGAAAGAGAATATGCTAAAAAGTGGCAGTGCAAAGACCCTTGGATTGAATGAGACATAAATCAAGTAGGTTAATTTATATGAAGCACTCTGAAAACTGTGAAGTATAATATGACAACATGAGATGATGTAATCAGGGCGATGATCTAGAACAGTTTCCAAATTCCTTTAATCAACCTGCTGCATCAGGATTTTCTGAGGAACTTTTGAAATTTTGGATGCATGGGCCTGGGCCCTACTCTTGATTTACTAAGTCAGACTCTCTGATAGTGAGGCCTGGAGATTGCTGTGTATTTTGTACAGCTCTCTTTCTGAGTACACAGTTAATTTGTATTTTAACATCAGATATCTACTTGATTATATTATAGTTAAACTTACATGGCAATAAAAATGCGTGAATGGCAAAAAAAAAAAAGATTACTGTGAATGAATCTCATGAATAAAGATAAGGAATTGTGGACAACTATTTGGAAAAATCATGGGAGGCCCTTAATTTCAGAATTTTATTTTGAATGCAATGAAATACCACAGAATCATTTTGAGCAAGTAGCAATGCTGTGAATGATGTATTTTAAGGATATTATTCTGGTTCCTGTAAATAATAATTAG
Source organism: Macaca nemestrina (assembly GCF_043159975.1). NCBI lineage: Eukaryota > Metazoa > Chordata > Mammalia > Primates > Cercopithecidae > Macaca > Macaca nemestrina. The sequence continues at coordinate 50,515,149 of NC_092128.1, read as the reverse complement.
TAACAAAATTCGAGTGACTCAGAATTATTCTACTCGTGTTTGGAATGAACATATTTAGTGTAATATGATTCTAAATGAGGCTTACTAAAAGTTTTGGTAAAAATGAAAACTCTAATCTGTATCATTCTAAGCATTATTTTTGTCTAATATTGAGAAATTTGACATTTATTATTATTATTTTAACTCAAACAGCTATGTTTATCTGCAATAAAGTTTAAGCAGAAAATTATTATTTTTTTTCTGTAAGTTGATTTCCAGTTTCTCTAGTGAATTAAAAGTTATTCATTTTTAAACACAGAAACAAAACTTATTCTATACCAATCCTTTTTATGTTAAAAAAAAAAAAAGATTCGCTTTGCTTTGTGGACTTATGAATTCCTTGCAGTGTGTAAAGGAATTAAAAATCATAATTTGGTGAATACTTCTGGGGCACATAGAATGACATTTTATGCTTTGCTGAAGTTGTATGTTTTATGGTCTTTTCTAACGCAAAAATTGCGTGCCATTTCAATCTTTTCCTTACATTGAAATCTGTCTCTGAAGCTACTTTTAAGAAATATATAATTCTGATGAAGAATTCTGTTTCTCTCTGAAAAACTTTCTTCTCTATCTGATTCTGGGTGACACAATGGTGATTACCTTTGTTCCTACTTAGACATGCTGAAAATTGCTTCAAGGCTTTGAAGTTCTCAGATTTAAAGAAAAGATGAAATGCAAATATGTATGTGCTGTTTTCATATGGAAATGATATTCTGAATCAGAAATATACTTCTTTGTTGGCATACACTGGGTCTTATAGAATAAATTAAAAAGCTCTTGCAACACAGGCTTCATGTTTTTCCTCATAACTACACTAAGGTACATTATTAACTAGAGTCTAAAACTTCTAGGACTTTAAAGAACAATTGAAGTTTTCATTAAATTTTAGCATATTAGAATGTGAGGATTTTATTTGTTTATTTCCATGTTTGGAGTGTGTCCATGTCATTCTCTGAGTTCCAGTGATTTTTTTTTTTGGTAAGTAGCTTTATATTTTATTATTTCAGATTACTAAAGTTGTACATCTCATTTTGAAAAGTCAGGGAACACAGACATATAGTGGAAATTACTTATAATCTCTCTAGTGAGACTCAGTCACAATTAATCTTTTAATACACATCCTTTCAGACTTTTCTCTGTCCTTAGGAATCTTTGTGGGTATAACTCAACCTGTGCCCCTCATTCTGTGTATGTCTCTGGGTGGGCCAGTCTCTCTCTTGTCTTGGCTTTCTCTCTTTTCGCAGGATTTTCTCCATTCTATCTTAGGAGGGATCCCTTATTTGACTTTTATTTTTGCTTCTCTGCTCCTCATCTTTCTGTCATACTGTCTATCTTTCACATTCTCTATATAGGTATTCATATGTGTGTATAAGTGTGTGAGTGAGTGTGTGTATATGCGTGTGTGTATGTTTATGTGAAAAAGGATCATTAGACACATGGTGCCTTGTAATTTTTTTTAAAAACCCTTTCATAACAATAAATATACATCTAAAACTTCAAATGACTGAATGGTATTTGATAGTAATGGATAGCACAGTGTAGTATAGACTTTGTTTATCCAATCCTTTTAGGCAATTTCTTTTGGATATTTAGGTTGTTTCAATTTATTTTACTGTCTTTCATCCTTTAATGTATTTTTATGTATTGTACAATTTGTACAACTTCTACGTATTTCTTAGTAATTGAAATAAATGTGGAAGTAGTTTTAAATATTTTTACAAGGATGGGTAGATGACATATTCCTTTGCTTTTGAATTCTAATTGTTTGAGTTCTGCATAGTTTAGGTTATACTCTTTTTGCTTTTCCTACGTGAAAGATAACTTGATCTTGTATAGAATACTTAGGTAGCAATGTTTTTCCCCCTCAAAACTCTTTTCTTCTGTTATCTGATCTGCAAAGGAAGAGGGTGAATTTTACCTGCTTATTATTATTGTTATTTTTGCCTTTGTTTTATTTCCTGGTTAAGGTTGATGGCAGTGGAGATGAAATGAGTGAGTAGAATATGGATACATTTTCAAGGTATATTCATGGTGAGTACACACATGTAAACAGTGGGAAGTGACAAAGATGCTCAACAACTTCTGGTTTAAGGTGGTGGCCTATGCCTAAAGATTTTCTTCCCCTTCCACCTAAAACATCTAAAGATGTTTCAGAGAATAAATGAAATATAAAGATTCCGAAATACAAGACGGAGTGCCAATTGTGATGAAATTTTATGAGTACTTTTTGGAAATTGCAGAATCAGGGTAATGAAAAACCAGGAAAGAAAACTTTAGCCTAGACCATCAGAAATAAAAAGATGTCTGGAGAAAATCCATGTAATACACCAGATTCAGTGTAAAGAAAAAAAATTCCAAGGACAAATTAGGATCTACATTATCAATAGGATGTTTAATTAAAAAGATACACTTGATACTGGGCTAATTGGGTCCCTTTTCTGCTTGTACTTTTACCTCTCCCACTTTTTCTGTTGTATCTATCCTCCAAGAATAATTTCAAGGATTGATATCGAAAGACATTGTTAATTTGCCTTGGGATGGCCCCTTGTGTGGCCATTAAAGCCAGAGAAAAGCAGGAGAAATTCTGTGTCTCCACCACAGACATGGAGGAAAGAAAGGGAGAGCAGCAACTCCCAGGTGTAGAAAACACTAAATAGTCCTTTCCTAAAGTTCAATTTACTACTTAGGCTTTTTTTTTTTACTTTTTATTTTTTTTTTTTGTGGATCCCATCCCTGCCTGTCAACTCAGCTCTCTGCCGACTCACACTACGGGGAAGCCTTTGATTTGACATATGCCTGTACTTACACAGAGCTTGTGGTCAAGACTCCCATTTGGAGGCAAGACTTAGTAAAGTTGCTTAATGAAACAATCCAGGGAAACCTGCACAAATATGAACATTTATGCATTGCCCTTTGCTTATAAATGAGAATGGTAAACCAATAATTGCCCACAGCCTAAAAGAGAAATATCAAGATGATGATAAGGAACAAGAGACCCACAAGAAAGCAGAGATAATTCAGGATGCTGAAAATAGAGTAAGTGGAGATTACACACACACACACACACACACACACACACACACACACACACACACACACACACACATATATAGGGACATGGTCTCACCATGTTGCCCAGGCTGATGTGCAGTAAATGGGTATTTTTATTAATATCTTTAGACTTATCTAAGTGCTGAATTTTGTAAAAGAATAGAGGCAATGGAAAAGAAATAATCCATGAACAGTAAAAGAGCTTTTTAAAATTTAAAAGTATTATTTTCATATTTTAAAAATGGATTTACTGAAAAATAAAATGAGTATGGTAAAATTGACTTGGTTTTGGAAGTGCTATGGTCAGAAAATTCTGCTAGAAAAAAAGCAAACAGACAAAGAGATAATGAGTATGAGAACAACATTGAGATTTAGCACCTTAATGATATGCATTTCAAAAAAAGAAAACAGAGACAACGAAAGGGAAGAATTAATCAGTAAAATACTAGACGAGTATTTCCTTCAAGTGAATAAAGGTTAGTTAAAAAGGCCCAAGGAAGACTCAACAGGAAAAATAAAATTATTCAACTAGATATACTGCTGATGTTTCTGAATTCTAACAATGTGAAAATTTGTAAATCTTTTCTAGAGAAAAAAGGTATTTTACAAGAAAGAAATAATTCGTCTTATAGTGTTTCTCCTTAGTAACAATAGATATTTGAGAAAGAAGCCATGTCTCTTTTTGAAGCAAATTTATTTTGTTTCTTTTTTTTTTTTTTTTTGAGACGGAGTCTCTCTGTGGCTCCCAGACTGGAGTGCAGTGGCGCAATCTTGGCTCACTGCAAGCTCCACCTCCCGGGTTCACGCCATTCTCCTGCCTCAGCCTCCCGAGTAGCTGGGACTACAGGCGCCTGCCACCACGCCCGGCTAATTTTTTGTATTTTTAGTAGAGACGGAGTTTCACCGTGTTAGCCAGGATGGTCTCGATCTCCTGACCTCGTGATCCACCCGCCTCGGCCTCCCAAAGTGCTGGGATTACAGGCGTGAGCCACCACGCCCAGCCTAGCAAATTTATTTTGAATCTAGCCAAAGTATCTAGTGTGATTGCAAAATAAGGACATTATTAGACATGTTAAAATTCCCAAATTACCACCATGTTGTTTCCTGATGTGAAAAAGCTATTTGATGACCATTTGCTTTGAATGCTTTGCACTGGGAATTGGTTACTTAGGCTTTCCTCATATTATTATTTTTTTTAGGTACTTATAAAACAAAAGCTTTTACTGACGAATTTAGGAATATTAATAACAATAATTTTTTTGTTTATCAGGTTTAGTAATGAGAACAATGTAATTCTTTTAGGGGAAATAACATTTCATTTAATTGGTGTTTAAAGTTACTTTTTAAATTTTTTTATTATTATTCTTTAAGTTCTAGGGTACATGTGCACAACATGCAGGTTTGTTACATATGTATACATGTGCCATGTTGGTGTGCTGCACCCATTAACTCGTCATTTACATTAGGTATATCTCCTAATGCTATCCCTCTCCCCTCTCCCCTCCCCACAATAGGCCCCAGTGTATGATGTTCCCCTTCCTGTGTCCAAGTGATCTCATTGTTCATTTCCCGTCTATGAGTGAGAACATGCGGTGTTTGGTCTTCTGTTCTTGCGATAGTTTGCTGAGAATGATGGTTTCCAGCTGCATCCATGTCCCTACAAAGGACACAAACTCATCCTTTTTTATGGCTGCATAGTATTCCATGTTGTATATGTACCACATTTTCTTAATCCAGTCTGTCACTAATGGACATTTGGGTTGATTCCAAGTCTTTGCTATTGTGAATAGTGCTGCAATAAACATACATGTGCATGTGTCTTTATAGCAGCATGATTTATAATCCTTTGGATATATACCCAGTAATGGGATGGCTGGGTCAAATGGTATTTCTAGTTCTAGATCCTTGAGAAATCACCACACTGTTTTCCACAATGGTTGAACTGGCTTACAGTCCCACCAACAGTGTAAAAGTGTTCCTGTTTCTCCACATCCTCTCCAGCACCTATTGTTTCCTGACTTTTTAATGATTGCCATTCTGACTGGTGTGAGATGGTATCTCATTGTGGTTTTGATTTGCATTTCTCTGATGGTGAGTGATGATGAGAATTTTTTCATGTGTCTGTTGGCTGTATAAATGTCTTCTTTTGAGAAGTGTCTGTTCATATCCTTTGCCCACTTTTTGATGGGGTTGTTTGTTTTTTTTTTCTTGTAAATTGTTTCAGTTTGTAGATTCTGGATATTAGCCCTTTGTCAGATGAGTAAATTGCAAAAATTTTCTCCCATTCTGTAGGTTGCCTGTTCACTCTGATGGTGGTTTCTTTTGCTGTGCAGAAGCTCTTTAGTTTAATTAGATCCCATTTGTCAATTTTGGCTTTTGTTGCCATTGCTTTTGGTGTTTTAGACATGAAGTCCTTGCCCATACCTATGTCCTGAATGGTATTCCCTAGGTTTTCTTCTAGGGTTTTTATGGTTTTAGGTCTAACATTTAAGTCTCTAATCCATCTTGAATTAATTTTTGTATAAGGAGTAAGGAAAGGATCCAGTTTCAGCTTTCTACTTATGGCTAGCCAATTTTCCCAGTACCATTTATTAATTAGGGAGTCCTTTTCCAATTTCTTGTTTTTGTCAGGTTTGTCAAAGATCAGATGGCTGTAGATGTGTGGTATTATTTCTGAGGGCTCTGTTCTGTTCCATTGGTCTGTATCTCTGTTTTGGTACCAGTACCATGCTGTTTTGGTTACTGTAGCCTTGTAGTACAGTTTGAAGTCAGGTAGCATGATGCTTCCAGCTTTGTTCTTTTGGCTTAGGATTGTCTTGGCAATGTGGACTCTGTTTTAGTTCCATATGAACTTTAATGCAGTTTTTTTTCAATTCTGTGAAGAAACTCATTGGTAGCTTAATGGGAATGGCATTGAATCTATAAATTACCTTGGGCAGTATGGCCATTTTCATGATATTGATTCTTCCTATCCATGAGCATGGTATGTTCTTCCATTTGTTTGTGTCCTCTTTTATTTCATTGAGCAGTGGTTTGTAGTTCTCCTTGAAGAGGCCCCTTCACATCCCTTGTAAGTTGGATTCCTAGGTATTTTATTCTCTTTGAAGCAGTTGTGAATGGGAGTTCATTCATGATTTGGCTGTTTGTCTGTTATTGGTGTATAAGAATGCTTGTGATTTTTGCACATTGATTTTGTATTCTGAGACTTTGCTGAAGTTGCTTATCAGTTTAAGGAGATTTTGGGTTGAGATGATGGGGTTTTCTAAACATACAATCATGTCATCTGTAAACGGGGACAATTTGACTTCTTCTTTTCCTATGTGAATACCCTTTATTTCTTTCTCTTGATTGCCCTAGCCAGAACTTCCACCACTATGTTGAATAGGAGTGGTGAGAGAGGGCATGCCTGTCTTGTGCTAGTTTTCAAAGGGAATGCTTCCAGGTTTTGCCCATTCAGTATGATATTGGCTGTGGGTTTGTCATAAATAGCTCTTATTATTTTGAGATATGTTCCATCAATACCGAATTTATTGAGAGTTTTTAGCCTGAAGGGCTGTTGAATTTTGTCAAAGGTCTTTTCTGCATCTATTGAGATAATCATGTGGTTTTTGTCTTTTGTTCTGTTTATATGTTGGATTGTGTTTATCGATTTAAGTATGTTGAACCAGCCTTGTATCACAGGGATGAAGCCCACTTGATCATGGTGAATAAACTTTTTGATGTGCTGCTGGATTTGGTTTGTTAATATTTCATTGAGGATTTTTGCATCAATGTTCCTCAGGGATATTGGTCTAAAATTCTCTTTTTTTGTTGTGTCTCTGCCAGGCTTTGGTATCAGGATGATGTTGGCCTCATAAAATAAGTTAGGGAGGATTCCCTCTTTTTCTATTGATTGGAATAGTTTCAGAAGGAATGGTACCAGATCCTCCTTGTTCCTCTGGTAGAATTCGGCTGTGAATTAGTCTGGTCCTGGACTTTTTTTGGTTGGTAGGCTATTAATTATTGCCTCAATTTCAGAGCCTGCTATTGGTCTATTCAGGGATTCAACTTCTTCCTGGTTTATTCGTGGGAGAATGTATGTGTCCAGGAATTTATCCTTTTCTTCTAGATTTTCTAGTTTATGTGCGTACAGGTGTTTATAGTATTCTTTGATGGTAGTTGGTATTTCTGTGGGGTCGGTGGTGATATCCCCTTTATCATTTTTTATTGCATCTATTTGATTCTTCTCTCTTTTCTTCTTTATTAGTCTTGCTAGGGGTCTATCAATTTTGTCGATCTTTTAAAAAAATCAGCTCCTGGATTCATTGATTTTTTGAAGGGTCTTTTTGTGTCTCTATCTCCTTCAGTTCTGCTCTGATCTTAGTTATTTCTTGCCTTCTGCTAGCTTTTGAATGTGTTTGCTCTTGCTTCTCTAGTTCTTTTAATTGTGATGTTAGGTGTCAATTTTAGGTCTTTCCTGCTTTCTCTTGTGGGCATTTAGTGTTATAAATTTCCCTCTACACACTGCTTTAAATGTGTCCCAGAGATTCTTGGTATGTTGTATCTTTGTTCTCATTGGTTTCAAAGAACATCTTTATTTCTACCTTCATTTCGTTATGTACCCAGTAGTCATTCAGGAGCAGGTTGTTCAGTTTCCATGTAGTTGAGTGGTTTTGATTGAATTTCTTAGTCCTGAGTTCTAGTTTGATTGCACTGTGGTCTGAGAGACAGTTTGTTATAATTTCTGTTCTTGTACATTTGCTGAGGAGTGCTTTACTTCCAATTATGTTGTCAATTTTGGAATAAGTGCAATGTGGTGCTGAGAAGAATGTATATTCTGTTGATTTGGGGTGGAGAATTCTGTAGATGTCTATTAGGTCTGCTTGCTGCAGAGATGACTTCAATTCCTGGATATCCTTGTTAACTTTCTGTCTCGCTGATCTGTCTAATGTTGACAGTGGGGTGTTGAAGTCTCCCATTATTATTGTATGGGAGTCTAAGTCTCTTTATAAGTCTCTAAGGACTTGCTTTCTGAATCCGGGTGCTCCTGTATTGGGTGCATATGTATTTAGGATAGTTAGCTCTTCCTGTTGAATTGATACCTTTACCATTATGTAATGGCCTTCTTTGTCTCTTTTGATCTTTGATGGTTTAAAGTCTGTTTTATCAGAGACTAGGATTGCAACCCCTGCTTTTTTTTGTTTTCCATTTGCTTGGTAAATCTTCCTCCATCCCTTTATTTTGAGCCTATGTATGTCTCTGCATGTGAGATGGGTCTCCTGAATACAGCAGACTGATGGGTCTTGACTCTTTATCCAGTTTGCCAGTCTGTGTCTTTTAATTGGAGCATTTAGTCCATTTACATTTAAGGTTAATATTGTTATGTGTGAACTTGATCCTGCCATTATGATATTAACTGGTTATTTTGCTCGTTAGTTGATGCAGTTTCTTCCTAGCCTTGATGGTCTTTACATTTTGGCATGTTTTTGCAATGGCTGGTACCGGTTGTTCCTTTCCATGTTTCGTGCTTCCTTCAGGGTCTCTTGTAAGGCAGGCCTGGTGGTGACAAAATCTCTAAGCATTTGCTTATCTGTAAAGGATTTTATTTCTCCTTCACTTATGAAACATAGTGTGGCTGGATATGAAATTCTGGGTTGAAAATTCTTTTCTTTAAGAATGTTGAATATTGGCCCCACTCTCTTATGACATGTAGAGTTTCTGCCCAGAGATCTGCTGTTAGTCTGATGGGCTTCCCTTTGTGTGTAACCCAACCTTTATCTCTGGCTGCCCTTAACATTTTTTCCTTCATTTTAACTTTGGTGAGTCTGACAATTATGTGTCTTGGAGTTGCTCTTCTCGAGGAGTGTCCTTATGGCATTCTCTGTCTCTTCTGAATTTGAATGTTGGCCTGCCTTGTTATGTTGGGGAAGTTCTCCTGGATAATATCCTGCAGAGTGTTTTCCAACTTGGTTCCATTCTCCCTGTCACTTTCAGGCACACCAATCAGACGTAGATTTGATCTTTTCACATAATCCCATATTTCTTGGAGGCTTTGTTCATTTCTTTTTACTCTTTTTTCTCTAAACTTCTCTTCTTGCTTCATTTCATTCATTTGATCTTCAATCACTGATACTCTTTCTTCCAGTTGATCGATTTGGTTACTGAAGCTTGTGCATTTGTCACTTAGCTTTTGTTTCATGGTTTTCATTTCTGTCAGTTCGTTTATGGACTTCTCTGCATTGGTTATTCTAGTTATCCATTCTTCCATTCTTTTTTCAAGGTTTTTAGTTTCTTTGCCCTGGGCACGTAGTTCCTCCTTTAGCTCTGAGAAGTTTGATTGAAGCCTTCTTCTCTCAGCTTGTCCAAGTCATTCTCCATCCAGCTTTGTTCCATTACTGGCGATGAGCTGTGTTCCTTTGGAGGGGGAGATGCGCTCTGATTTTTTGAATTTCCAGCTTTTCTGCACTGCTTTTTCCCTATCTTTGTGGTTTTATGTGCCTTAGGTCTTTGATGATGGTGACGTACTCATGGGGTTTTGGTGTGGGTGTCCTTTCTGTTTGTTAGTTTTCCTTCTAACAGTCAGGACCCTCAGCTGCAGGTCTGTTGGAGTTTTCTTGAGGTCCACTCCAGACCCTGTTTGCCTGGGTAGCAGCAGCGGAGGCTGCAGAAGATAGAATATTGCTGAACAGCAAGTGTTGATGTCTGATTCTTGCTCTGGAAGCTTCATCTCAGAGGTGTACCCAGCCGTGTGAGGTGTAAGGTGTCAGTCTGCACCTGGGGATGTCTTCCAGTTAGGCTACTCAGGGGTCAGGGACCCACTTGAGCATGCAGTCTGTCCGTTCTCAGATCTCAACCTCCATGCTGGGAGAACCACTGCTCTCTTCAAAACTCAGTTGAAAATGCAGAAATCACCTTTCTTCTGTGTCACTCATGATGGGAACTGGAGGCTGGAGCTGTTCCTATTTGGCCATCTTGGGCATCCCCCCTTCCTCCTATCTTTATGAATTTAATTTTAGTCGCAATAATTGTGCCTGATACACAATTCTAGTATTTTTCTTTCTTTTAAATTATACTTTAAGTTCTGGGGTACATGTGCAGAATGTGCCAGTTTGTTACATAGGTACACACATGCCATGGTTGTTGGCTGCACCCATCAATCTGTCATCTACATTAGGTATTTCTCCTAATGCTATCCCACCCCTTGCCCCCCACCCACCAACAGGTCCTGGTGTCTGATGTTCCCCTCCCTGTGCCCATATGTTCTCATTGCTGAACTCCCACTTATGAGTGAGAACATGTGGCATTTGGTTTTCTGTTCCTGTGTTAATTTGCTGAGAATGAATGAATATTTTATTTTAATTGAGCAACAAGTTAAACCTTAGGAAATTGCACATAAACATTTTGGATTTCTGGCTTCTTTCAGATAACTGGAAGGTTTGACAGCGTTGCGTCTGCACTTCCTTATGATATCAACCTGCTCTTCTTGAGAGATATCTGCCCTTTTTAGGTGAAGAATATGGAGCACGTTTGTCACATGCTCCATCACTGCCTTCTCCAATACACACATATCCTACCTGCTTCATTTTTTTATTGTTTTCCTTATAAACATTTTAGTTTGCAACCCTCATTATAAACATTCTACATTAGATGTTTTAAGTTACATAGACTTAGAAATTCACTGTTAGGCTAAATACAATATAGTTTCCATGGTTTTTTTGGGGGGAAAGGGTCAATTTTCTTTAAATAATAAAATATTATAAGATGTCGCTAGCAACTATTGGTGGGATGTCGCCTTTATATTGCTTGGCATTTCTAACAGTGTATCTGCTGATGGATATGTTCTGATCTGTTTTCTCCATGACCAACAGGGAGCAGTGTTTTGAAAAAATCAACCAGGATTATGGCTGCTGTTTGTAATTCAAATAACAGAATCAAGCTACACAGCCGTGGAAATAGGAATGGGACTTATTATCCTGCCTTTACCACTTAGATCAATCATATTCTTTTCTCAACAACAGCACAACTTCCTCTTAAGTTTTGCCTCCCTATTCTTTAGTTCTTTGTCTAAATAAACTCTAAGTTATTTGAGGCAGGAGCCTTATTTTCACTGTGATGTTTTGTGAAATGCCATATGCACACATGACATTTTGTAGATAATAAAGCCAGCAATGATTATAGGCTGTTGGTAGTCTTCTGTTGATATCCCTGCTGGTAAAAATACACAAAGATATCACTTGACATTCTATTGAGTTAATAGTGACTATTGTGTTGATTTTTACTGCTGTTAAGAGCAGGAAAAGTATTGATTTTAATCAGAAGAAACAGGGAGAAATTGCTTCAACATGTGTTTTTTCCTTGATCTTTGAGAATGTCATGAAATAATGAAAAGAATAAATAATAATCTATATAGGGCTCCTTCAAAAGGGCTGAAAGGTTGTTTGAAAATAGTGACCCACAGATAGAAATTTAGTTTTTGAAATGAAATGTTTAATCAGCCATCTTAGAGCAACCTTTTGCATAACTATTAAAAGCTTTTCATTGGAATATTAAACAATGTGATTTTAGTCAAACTGTGATTGAATATATTAAAAACACTGGTTTAATTTATCATTTTAACATTTATATATGTATTTATTCATTCAACAAATATATAATGAGCACCTACGATACAGCTGGTGTTGTCCTAAGTCCTGGGGGGTGCAGCAGTGAGCAAAGCAGATGAAGTCATTGCTTTAATATACCTTGCATTATTGTGGATAAAATAGACAATAAAAGTATAATATGTTCAATGGCAATAAGTATTATGGAGAAAAAAATGGATCAGGGTGATGGAGGATGGAAACTGCCAGTGTACATGAATTGTTAGTAGCCATTTTATATAGAAGTCTCTCTTGGGGACCTAAGGAAGTGAAAAACAAGCAAATGTTGATATTTGCCAAAAGAATGCTCATAGCAGAAGAAAGAGCCACGGTCCTGAGGCAAAAGTGTGTCTAAGAGATAGCAAGGAGTCCTGTGTGATTGGGAGAGTAGCTGATGTCAGCAAGGATGTTGGGGGATTCAGACATCATAGGGCCTTGGAGGCCATCATAAGACATTGGCTTTTGCTCTGATTGAGATGGGAAGGCTGAAGGCCACAAGCAGAAAAAGTGACCTGATGTTACTTTCCTTAAAAAGGATTAGTTTGGGTGCTATCAGAATAACTGGAATGGGGCCAAAATGGAAGTAAACACTGTGGTGGCTAGTTCAAATCTAGGCAATGCACAAGAGTGATTTGGATCAGGATGATAGCAATAGAGGGTGTGACGAGTGATTAGATTTTTATCATATTTTGGAGATAGAGGGGAGATAATTTTTTGATGGAATACATGATGGGCATGAGATAAAGCTAGTGGCCAAAATGATTCTAAAGTTTTGGGCCTGAGCAACTAAGATGGGCAATGCTGGAAGTAAAGATTTGGTAGGGGAACTTGGCAGGTCACTTTGGGACATGTCAAGTTTGGACACTGGAGAGATAAGTGTTTACTTCCAAGGGAAAGGTCATGGCTGGACCTGAACATTTGGGAGTCATCAGCATAAAACTGGTATTTACAGCCATGAAAGTCAGGAACTAGAAGAGATCACTTAGGGAGTAAGTTTGGATGGGAAGTTCTGAGAGCTGAGGCCTAGAGATTGGAGGAAAGAGCAATGAAGACTGAAGAAGAAAGAGACGCTGAGATACAAGGAAAAGCAAAAGATAGTGGTGTTCAGAGGCCGGATGAAGTACTTGTTCAAGGAGGGAGGGGCACAGAGGCAAAAACTCTTTATAGGTCTAATGAAAGGAGGATGGAGTTGGCAATGGGGGGTTATTATTGACAATTTTGTGAATTGTTCGATAAAATGGCAGAGAAAAAGCCTTTCTGGGCGAGTTCAAAGGAGAATAAGAAGACAAAAAGTAGACACAGCAACTATAGATAACTCTTGAAGAGTTTTGCTATAAAAAAGGAATGGTATTGTTGTTTCAGCCGTGTTGAATGAATAGTCAGATAGCACACACACCCAGCCTGTTAGGACAATGTTTATTGGGAGAAAAGTTACAGGCACAGAACCAGTATCAGAAGTGTGAACTCCCATTGCCTTATTGCATTTTAGAGCAGTGCACAGAGATCTAGCAGGCCTGAGTGTCAGACTCTAGGAGAAGGACTCCATCATCAGCCTGCGGAGCCTTCAAGCTGCACCAGCTCCTCTCCCATTGTGATAGGATGGCTGGGATACTTGGACTCCTGTCTGATTCCTTTCATTCCTGCCTTGGCTGCTCACAGGGCTGTGGTTCAAGCCTCTGACTGGCCAGAATTCATTATTCATTATTATAATAAGCACTAACTCCCCAAGTTCTATGGGAACTCTGTAGTACAAATTCTTTTCTGGGAGCCCAGCCTAAGGGAGATCAGTCTTGAGAAGGTAAGTCTTTTATGACATAAGAAGCAGTAAAGGTTCTGAACTCTTTCCCTCCCTCCCTTCCCTCCCTCCCCTCCATTCCCTTCCCTTCTCTTCCCTTCCCTTCCCTTCCCTTCCCTTCCTTTCCCTTCCCTTCCCTTCCCTTCCCTTCCCTTCCCTTCCCTTCCCTTCCCTTCCCTTCCCTTCCCTTCCCTCCTCCCTTCCTCCCTCCCTTCTTTCCTTCCTTCCTTGCCTCCTTCCTTCCTTCCTTCCTTCCTTCCTTCCTTCCTTCCTTCCTTCCTTCCTTCCTTCCTTCCTTCCTTCCTTCCTTCCTTCCTTCCTTCCTTCTTCTTTGAGGTAGAACATCATAGATTTTTGAATGCTAATGGGAATAATCTAGTAGAAACGAAAAAGCATCGAACATAGAGGGGAAATAGTCATTGGAGAGATTTCTGTTGAGAAGGCAAGACGATTAAGATTCACCCAAGAGTGGAGAGCTTTGCCTCTGAGAGGAGGATGGATAGTGCATCTGCATTTAGTGGGAAGAAGGCAGGGTTTGTAAGCACAGACGTGCTTATGCTGTAGACAGAGATTGTGGGCATTCCCTTAGGACTGCTTCTAATTTCTCAGTGAAATGTGAACTTGCATTGAGAGCAAGGAGACAGAAGTAGTTGCTGGAGTGATTATAATAGTGTGTGATTAACAACCCTATTTTATTCAGAGAGAACAAATGTCATTAGGTATATGCCTTAAAAAAAAAACTGCTTTTGTTCTCTTACTCAGCATTGAATTTTGTGGATTTATGGTAGGCAATTTAAATTAAATCCACTTAGCTTTTGGTCAAATGTTTATATCTATGGGCCATCTTTTGTAGAAAATAAATGTCACTTTTTATGGTATTCAGTGATTTGAGCCGTGTTAGATGATTCTGACAACATAACAGAGAAATGAGCAAAATGTACATGTGGTTATATGAAATGTGGGTAGAAGAATCTGTGCTTATTAAGCATATAAATATGTTTAAAATTCACAAACCTTCATACGGCTGACAGTAGGCAAAAGCATGATGTTTGAAATTGTCTTTATTGCCTTCTGAGGGCATGGCATGACTGGCACATCATAACCTACTTGTAACTGTTAGACTGAACCAGTTATTTGCATAAATTTATTTTTTTTCATGTTTGGGGCTTAGATAATTGGATTAAATCATAGCAAAATAAATGAGGCCTGGTATACTTATGCTTCCTTGGATGGATGAGGAGATTAGCTATTCTGGCAAAATGCATGTATTTTAAAAAATGTCATTATATGTATGATTCTTTAAAAAGCAAGGAAAATATCCCATTTTAAAATAAATAAGGTGACAGATAATAATAAGACTCCATGGCTTTTGATTTCCTCAGCTTTAATATGGAGGTCAAGTTAAGGTTGTACTAATTGACTTCTACAGACCCTTCCAATTATAACATTTTATGATCTCTAAAAGTCGTTTCAGTGGGTGAGCTATCTGTAGTTGAGTTATTAACCTGGACGATACCATATACTAGTTTTCCAACATATCTTTTATTTTCTTCCTCCAAGAAAGCATTTCCTTAGTTCTTTTTGAGATAATTATGCCTTTTTACTTCATTGTTAAGGTAGCTCAAATGGAATGTGGGAGTAATTTCAAACCTCATTTTTAAATGGCAGGAGTCTTGTGGCAAAATTTCCATGGAATTTATTAAAATGTAAATTTCCAGAACCCATCTTCTAAGCTTACAATTGAATGGTTTGAGACCAGGCCTGGGAATCTGCATTTTAATAAGCACTCAGGTGGTTCTGAGGTGGGTGGCCAAAAAAAAAAAAAAAAAAAAATCACACACATTAAAACCCTGTCCCTGTAATCCCAACACTTTGGGAGGCCAAGGTGGGCAGATCACCTGAGGTCGGGAGTTGGAGACTAGCCTGACCAAGATGGAGAAACCCTGTCTCTACTAAAAATACAAAATTAGTTGGGCATGGTGGCACATGCCTGTAATCCCAGCCACTCGGGAGGCTGAGGCAGAAGAATCACTTGAATCCAGGAGATGGAGGTTGCAGTGAGCCAAGATCGTGCCATTACACTCTAGCCTGGGCGACAAGAGCGAAACTCCGTCTCAAACAAACAAACAAACAAACAAACAAACAAACCCCTGTCTTACTTAATATATAGAATTTATATAGCTATGTATATATGACTGATTTAGTAATACTGGACATAAGGACCCAATTCCCATGATGTTTAGCTGAAAAATCAAAAGATGCTGAAAATTAACAAAGAAATAGAAAATAAAGGCGAGTATGGCAATCTTCCCAGCTTGCTAAACCTGGAAGAAAATTGCATTGGGAGAAGGTCGAAAGATATTGCAATAGAAGTTGTCATATGTAAATTTTATTTAAATATAATATATAGCCTTTGGCATGAGTTGGGAGGCACCGAAATATTGAGCTCCAGAAAGTGACACATCATATTATGATGTTAAAGAAAAAAACCAGCTCAGCTTTGTCTTCTGTTAGTAACTCCAGACCCACACAAGACAACAGCTACTGAAAATATGGATCTTAAATTTGTAAAATAATAAAGTTCTATATCTCCATCCTGAAATCTATGTTGAATCCAGAAAACTATCATTTTGAAAGTTATTGGAAATTAAGAATCCTGTTAAATGATGCTGCTGAGTTGCCTCCCTCCCTCCTTCCCTTCCTGACTCCCTTCCTTCTTCCATCTCTCCTTCTCTCTCTGTTTGTCCTGGTAGTGTTTTTTTTTCACATTTAAATCTTGTGTATGTATTCTACAGTTAAGAGGAAAGCCTTATCCATTTCTTGGTCTTTAAAAAGTTGCTTTTATATTTTTTTAAATTACAACTTCTATAAGGGTAAGAGCTATGACAAATACTGTACTTATAAATCCTTACTATTTTCTTTTTTTTAAAATTTATTTATTTATTTATTATTATTATACTTTAAGTTCTAGGGTACATGTGCATAACGTGCAGGTTTGTTACATATGTATACTTGTGCCATGTTGGTGTGCTGCATCCATCAACTCGTCAGCACCCCTCAACTCGTCATTTACATCAGGTATAACTCCCAATGCAATCCCTCCCCCCTCCCCCCTCCCCATGATAGGCCCCGGTGTTTTCTACTGTAATGAGCAATATTAGAATTGCAACCAATGTTTTAATGAGCTTTCTGCTGTTTCTTTCTTTCTTTTCTTTTCTTTTTGAGATGGAGTCTTGCTCTTGTCACCCAGACTGGAGTGCAATGGCGTAATCTCTGCTCACTGTAACCTCTGCCTCCCAGGTTCAAGTGATTCTCCTCCCTCAGCTTCCCAAGTCACTGGGATTACAGGCGCCCACACCACGCCCAGCTAATTTTTTGTATTTGTAGTAGAGACAGGGTTTCACCATGATGCCCAGGCTGGTCTTGAACTCCTGATCTCAAGTGATCTGCCTGCTGTGGTCTCCCAAAGTGCTGGGATTACAGCCGTGAGCCACCACACCTGGCCTCTGCTGTTTCTTTTCTTTTCTTTTTTATTTTAAAGACTATTTCCTGTCTTTATTTCTGTTTATAAACTAAAAAGTTAAGTCTTTAGACTTCAACCCTTTGATAGTGAGGAAGATAACAAAGTATGTCCTTGTATTTATTTATTCATTTATTTATTTTTAAATTATACTTTAAGTTTTGGGGTACACATGCAGAACCTGCAGGTTTGTTACATAGGTATACACGTGCCATGGTTTGAATCTCAAAGAACTAGTAGGATTCTACCCTAGCAAGAGAATGAGAAATACACTTCGAGCAAAAGAAACAACAGAGGCACATGTGACAGTTTCATGGATGCCTCTGCTGTTTCTTTTGCTTGAAGTGTATTTCTCATTCTCTTGCTAGGGTAGAATCCTACCAGTTCTTTGAGATTCATTGAAACTCTTACTTCTTTAGGATGACTACCCTGCAGCCTCCCCATTCTCCTAAATTAATTGCCTCGTCCTCTGAGTTTTCATAGTAGTTTTACCATACTATTTATCAGCTTATGAGCTCCTTAAATAGGATGACCATATAACTTAATTTGTTTGAGTTACTTTTCCTGGCATAAGTATTAACGGACCACCCTTTCACTCTAAAGTGTTACAGTTTGGACAGTAGATGATGCGTCCATCTATCATGTCTTTTTATCTCTAGTGTTTAACCTATTACCTGGTATGTAAAAGTTTAATAAAATTTTGTCAATGAGTTGTAATTGAATTTATTATTTGATGGCTGGAAGGACTGTTAAAATTCCACCAGAGGCCTTTGGGTATTTTATAGATATTATTATTTATAGGTATTAATGTTTTAAGAGAGCCACACTGGGAGCCCACAAAGCTGTTAGTGACTCTGAAAAAGGCAGAGAGAGACATAACCTTGCCCAGCCTTTCAGGATTTGGCTGTAACCTAGAGCCCACTGGTTTCTAAATGCTGATCCAGAAAATGTCCAAAGGAAAGTAAGAATCCTTGAAGATATATTTATCGTTTCATGGCAAAAAAGAAAAGAAAAGGTGCAGGTAGTGAGTTACAACTAAATTTATTATATTTATTGGATGGTTCTTTAAGATTATAGACTATTGTTTGTATGTTAGAATTTTCTTTCTTTTCTTAATTGATGGTAATTACTTAAAACACTCTTTCCTAGTCAAAATAAGAACTCGGCAATCCCAAAGTCTGGCAAACATTGGCTAAGAAAATGGGCTGGGGATGGAGAGTGCTACCTGGACTCATCAGGTAAGAATAACGGAAGGACTCAAATCTGTCAGTTATAGAAAGATCAGTCCTCTTTCCTATCCCCTTCTGGGAAACTCCCATTTGAGAGGGATAGTGTCTGTTTTGTCCACAGCTTTATTCCCAGGATTTACACAGTGCCTAACACACCGTATTTAATAATTATTTGTTATATAAATGAATGCATAGACTTCATGAGTAAAATCATCTGCTAAGAACATCTGAAGTGGCCCAGCCTGGCAAACAGTTCAGCCACTGTGCCTGGTTGGGTGTCCAGGCTTCACTGTGAGCAGGTATCAGTTCCTACTCCTAGTTCTTATTTTGGTTAAAATTTTGGCTAAGCATTCAATGTTTCTTTGTGTAGGCTATTGCAATGGTCTCTCTTTCAAATTTTAAAGCTCAAAAAAATTGTGGTAAAATACATATAACATAACATTTATTATCTTAATCATTTTTAAGCCTATAGTTTGGTAGCACTAAGTACATTCATATCCTTGTGTTACCACCATGACCATACATCCACAGAACTCCTCATCAGCAAAACTGAAACTCTGTACCTACTAAACAATAATTTCCCATTCCCTCCTCCTCCCAACCCCTGGAAACCTCTATTCTACTTGCTATCTCTATGAATTTGACTACTCTAGGTACCTCAGATAAGTGAAATAATACAGCATTTGTCCTTTGTGACTTACTAGTTTCATTTATCATAGTGTCTTCAAAGTTCATTCATGTTGTTGCATGTGCCAGAATTTCCTTCATTTTTAAAGACTGAGTGCTATTTCATTGCATGTATACATCATATTTTGTTTATTCATTTATTCATTAATAGACACTTGGGTTACTTCTAACTTTCAGCTATTGAGAAGAATGCTGCTATGAGCATGACTTACAAATATCTCTTCAAGTTCTTGCTTTCAGTTCTTTTGGGTATATATACCCAAAGTGGAATTGCTGGATCATATGGTAACTTTATTTGTCATATTATGAGGAACTGACATACTGTTTTCCATAGCAGCCACACCATTTTACATTCTCACCAATAGTTTGCAAGAGTTCTGATTTCTCTTTTTTCCTTTCTTCCTTCCTTCCTTTCTTTCTTTCTTTCTTTCTTTCTTTCTTTCTTTCTTTCTTTCTTTCTTTCTTTCTTTCTTTCTTTCTTTCTTTCTTTCTTTCTTTCTTTCTCTCTCTCTCTCTCTCTCTCTCTCTCTCTTTCTTTCTTTCTTTCTTTCTTTCTTTCTTTCTTTCTTTCTTTCTTTCTTTCTTTTTTTGAGACAGTTTTACTCTGTTGTGCAGGCTGGAGTGCAGTGGTATCATCTCGGCTCACTGCAGCCTCTGCCTCCCAGGTTCCAGTGATTCTCCTGCCTCAGCATCCCGGGTAGCTGGGATTACAGGCACATGCCACCACACCTGGCTAATTTTTGTGTTTTTAGTAGAGATGGGGTTTCACCATGTTGACCAGGCTTGTCTTGAACTCCTGACCTCAGGTGATCCGCCCGCCTCCGCCTCCCAAAATGCTAGGATTACAGGTGTGAGCCACTGCACCTGACCAAGAGTCCCAATTTCTCATCTCTGCCAACAGTAGTCATTTTCTGTGTTCATGTGTGTGGTTCTTTTTTCTTTTTTTTTTTCTTTGTAGCAGCATTTTTTAAAGATGTGAGTTGTAATAGACTGTTAACTGGCCTCCTTGTCTCCAGGACCACTCTCATGCAATCAATCCTCTTCACTATAGCTAGAGTACTTTTTCTTACCTGCATATCTGACCATGGCAAATTTATCCATGACTCTCGATGTTTCTTGCTTTCAATTCTAAACTTCTTAACATGCTTCCTTCATAGAACTCATTTCTATCCATTCTATTTGTATTCTAGTTGTAAATATCTGCTCTTCTTTATACTTACTGTCTTACCTGATGTGTCACTCAAGTCCCTACAACTTTGTACTGATGACTTTTTCAGTATGGATTACCTTAATTCTGTGTTTCCCAGATTTTGTGTATTACTTTTGTGCCTTTTCCCTCATTCTTCATTTCCCATCTATAGATTATTTTTCTGTAACTTTTTCCTTTGATAAATTGTAAACAGTTTACTTTTTAAAGTTTATTTTCATTCTTAGCAAAAATATCCATGAAATAAGGGATTTAATAAGCTGGTCATATTCTTCTTCACACATCTTAAATGAATTCATATTAAGTAAAAAGTCTATCTATATATCACCAGAAATTCATCTCCGCCAGCGCTGTATGTGCCACACTTTGTAAAAAGACTATGCTAATTTACCGTCCCAGTCTACCTGATCATCTTTAACTCATCTTTAGGATGAGCTCATCCATTGGTATTAAATAGTGTAGTGAATCATGGTGTTAGCTCTGAAATTAGATGAGTGGTCCAGAGCCTAATGTGCCATTCCCTAATTGGGTAAACTTGGACTGTTCCTTAACCTCAGTAAACTCTGTTTTCTCTTTTGCAAAAGGGGTTAATAATAATTCCTACTTGAAAGACTTGTTGTGAGAAGTTAGAGGATAATGTATGCAGATCTCAATATTTTCTAACTATTCTAGCTTTCCTGTTGCTCTCTATGTCATTAAAAGATGATCAACATTTGCTTCAGTTAATTCATTCAAAGTTCTTCCATTACGAAATTGATGAACAAAACAGTAAAGTGGAATCAATACAAGATATGCTTTTATGGTGGTTCTAACATAACGCATATATTGCAATCTTTTTAATTTCAGAGCCAAATGGGATGTAAAGTTGACCCTGAGGATATTTTTCCTATCCGTTTTAGATTAGGTAATGTATCTCTAATGGAATAGAGGCAAATGGGTGTGAAGCCAAGTGTCAACAGCTGCCTCTTTGGGATCCCAATGACTTCGAAGACAACTAGATAAGACTGAATATTTATTTCAGTTTCTAGTATTAGAGAACATGTAGAACAGTTTTAGGAATTGCTTATATCTCTCAACCTTGATACTTTCCAAACCTCTTGAGTCCAAGTTAGATTTTTCTCTATTCTCTATTGTGTTTGCTGGTTCCCTTGGCAGCCCTTTGTGCTTAAAACTGTCCCCTTTCTTTACTCTTTTGTCCTCAAAATGTAGGGTTTTTTTTCATTTACCATTTTTGCACAAATTCCCTGTGCAAAGAAACTGAAGGAATAGGAAGAAAAAAATGAAAGTATAAGAGGAATAAAAAAGAAGAAAAATCAAGAGGTGGTCGAAAGCTTGTTCTTCTGTAACTCTAACATTTAACTGAACATTGGCTTTCTTGTTATATGTAAATGACTTTGTCTGTATTTCCTAGATAGTAAGCCCCTTGGGCAGAACCCATACCTGTGCCTTCCCTGTATGGTGTGAACATTCCATAAGCAGTGATACCATATTATTATCTTCAAACTGAAAGACTCTCTTTGTAATATAAGAGACAGACAATCAGAAGAATGCTATTTTTTTTTCTACCAGATCCATTTTGGTCTTATGTATTGAATATAAACAAGATTTATAAGTTATTATTTCCATATCAATAAAAGAGAAGGGTAGGCATCATTTTCTTTTGAAATGTTCCTTTTTATCTGAAGTGAATTTAAAAAATTAAGATTTTTTTCCTTAGTAGTTGCTTAATGTATAATATTTATGTATCACTTGATCTTAGCCAAAAGGCCGAGAAGCAATAATATTTATGTATCTAAGACCTTTACCTTACAACTTTATGGACTTCTAACATTTAACCTATGTGAACATGACATTTAAGATGAAGTAGGTGGTATGACAGTGACACCTGAAAAACCAGGAGTGTACTATTTTTCATTTATCTAGCTTCAAGTTCTTATGATCCCTTCAGAGACATTAGACCTTTTGATTCTAATACAATATTTTGTGTTTAAAGACTAATTAGGCTATTTGTCAAGAATGCTCATTAAATGAAAGGTCATATCTTTGGGCAGAAAATATGAATTATGGATAATACAAGTGAGTTTACTAGAGAATTCAAATTATATTTCAAAAGAAGTTCACAGCTTACTTTGGTAAATGAGTTCTTAGTGCTTTTAGTTAATCAATTCTGGCAAAATAATGATTACTTGAATGCAAAAAGAGTCAGATCACAGATCTTTTTGTATTGATTCATTTCTGCATAATTTATACCAAAAGTTGTGTGTCAAACCAAACTTTATTTTTATGTTGTCATAGAAAAATTTAGTAACATTAAAAACAATCTCCTTTTAGCAGCAGAAGAGATTTAATTATATGTCTCTATGAGAACCATAACCCAATTTTATAAAATAAAATTAAATGAAGCATTTTCAGAGTTGCTGCAAAAGGAAGCATCTTCAAGCAAAGAATATGTGAATTATGTAATGGGATGTGGGGTACCTTGGGGAAAACAGATTGCCAAAGATTTCTAATTATTAATATTAATTAAAAGGAGTAAAATATAATGTAGCTATAATTCTTGAGAGGGAGAAAGAAGAATTAAATGTTAATACTCACCTGCATGTTATTTTCCCATTTTAAATAGTAAATGTACTGTTCTGAATCCCTTTGATTAGCACGGGCTTACTCTACAGAGACCTAGAACCCTGGGTCAGGAGGGGTTTGGTTATTCTGAGATATACTCAAGAACATGGTCAGTTCTGTTAGACCACTTCTGGCTTAGGATGGGATCTGGGCTGCATGGAAGCTAAGGTTCTTCTGGCAGCAGATATAAGCTGTGACTGAAATGTTCTTGTAGCAGAGCTGAAAAGAGGCTTCTGAGCAGATATCATTAAGATTTATAAAGACTCTAGATTAGCAACTGCCATAAGTGGCTGAGAGGTAATAATAAAAGCTGACAGAGAATCAGCATTTAGAGATTCAAAAAGCCTTGGGTTAGTAGGTCAGAGAATGACTCAATTGAGAAGCATTTTGAAGTCAGGATGGCTCAGAGTATTTATTAAGACCTTTAACTCCATGCCAACTTGTTGCTTCACTTAGCGAGTATTTCCTCAACAAACATGCAAACAAGTCTTAATATATCAGGACGGTAGGGTTTCTTTCAAGTGGGTGTCAAAACCAAGTCTTGGCAAGAAAGACGAGTAAGAAGAGCTGCTACATAAGAAAGGTTAAGTGACACTACTTCACAGAACACAGAACAGTACAATAAAGAAACCTCGAACTGTTGCCTTGTACAGTTCTCTGCTTCAGTCCTGATAACTGGTTTGTCTCTAACTCCTTTAGTATTATAGAACACTGCAAGCATTAATTGCTCAACAAGAAAAATCATTTTCACATTATGTAATATTTATAACATTTAAAATAAGCTGTAAGGCTGATCTTTCTGCCTCTCCAAGTACACAGTTGGGGGGAAAGTACCAGCTCTTTGATGCTTTCTGATGTGAGGAATGACCTAATTGATGAAGATGATGAGTTATTTTAGCTTTTCAACTGAAGGATCTTTCCACAGGGAAACCAGAAGGGCTGCCAATTATATTTCAGCTTTTTCCTCTAAGTCACTTTGTAAGATTACATCTCTCACAGATGAAATGATAAAATTAATGAGGGTGTATAATAATGTTTGGAAATAATAAATGATACCAAATGGAATTTCTGTCATCCAGTCCAGTAGATCTGTGGTTGACCATTATTCTCTGGTGAAAGCTTTGAAAGCACAAATAAAGTCATAATAAAGTACCCTACTGAGATGTGAGAAAACCTTGGCTTAAATTTACCTTCCATCTCAGAGTTAATCATGTGTTAGCTGAGGCAGAGTGTGGAGCAAAACAAAACTCATGAGTTCTCTCTTTTTAGTTTGACCACTTGTTTGAAAAGTGTAGTAGGGAGATTAATTTTAATAAGTAATATTGATGAAATTCTTAATATATGGAAGGAACAATAGGGAACAAAAGGGACAATAGGGAACAAAAGGGTTAAAGCATTGCATCTCTGTTAAAGAATTTACCATGTTCTGGAAGAGATAAAAATCTAAACAAAAATGACTATTAAGAAGGGTTGTAATAAGTCAAATCTCTGTAAATAAGACTGGGAGACCTGGAGGTCATTACAATGATATTAAGAAGGGCAGAGAAGAAAATACACCCCTTTCTAAAGACTTGGTGCTGGCTACTCCTTATTAATGATTTACTAAATATATAATGTTGGTGTCTTAGTGTGAAATATATGTAGCCTTCTCTCATTTACCCTCCATCTTTAATCCTTCCCCAAACTGGGGAATGATAATTTAGTTGCTAAAATTCAGGGCACTGATTAGGCAGTATTTGCTAGTGTGCAAATTGGACACTGTACATTGAACATTACATACATACATTTTGTGCATTTTCTTCTTCTTGCCCAATGCAGCTGAGGTGATGAGCTGATCCAGGGTGCACTGTCAGAACAATCCTGGCCAGATTTCATAATATATTTTCTTTCTCCTTCTTCTTTGTCAAAGAGCTTTGTCCAGCTTTCTGAGAGTAAAGTTACCCATCTGTTTTCTGCTCTCTGATGTTCCGGCCATATCTGGACTTAAAACTTTGGCCCTGTTTTATCTAGGCAACCTTGACATTAACCTTGGAAGAAAATTCCTCTTGTTTCATCTACTGCAGGATTTTTGAATGTGTGTTGGATATGACTTTCAACATACTGCAGTGGTAAGATCCTATACTTGGGTCTGGAGGTGGTGGAAAAACACAGGCATTGCATATTTTCTAATATGGCTAGTATGGCATCTTTTCTAGTATGGCTTTCTGTGATTGAGTGGGAACACATAAATTGAGACTTATGTTTGGGAAGTGATGTGCCTCATAGCAAGATGAAACATCTGTCTGTTTTGCATGGCTGTCACAAAATAATCAAAGACTGAGTAATTTATAAAGAACAAAAATTTATTTCTCATAGTTCTGGAGGCTGAGAAGTCTAAGACCAAAGTGCTGGCATCTCATGAGGGTCTTCTTCCTGTGCCCCACAGGGCGTAAGTGTGTAAGAATATGAACTCACTTCTGCAAGCCCTTTATGCAGTGAAAATTCATTCATGAGAGTGGGGACTTCATGACCTAAATATCTCCCATGAGATTCTAACTCACAACACTGTTGCACTGTGCATTGAGTTTCTAACACATAAGTTTTGGGGGGCACATTCAGACCATAGCTTGGAGTTTTCTGCATTGAGAGATGAAGGATCCATTTAATACAGGGACCTCAAAATGTAAAGAGAAAACTGATTGGCTCTTTGGAGCTAGATGAAGAGGAATAAGAAACTACTATTTGCAAGACTGTGTAATTCCAAGGACTGTTATTCTTGGATAGTATGATGTTTTTAAAGAACAAACTACTATACATTTGCAAGTTATTAAATTATTAATATTATTTGAGAATTTCAAATGGCTTAATTAATCAATGTGATATAGTGGGAAATTGGACCTTTAGTTGTAGATGCAATTTGCTGATTACCACTTGATAACTTTGCCCTTGCTTCCCCAACCCTCAGTTCATCTTGTAAAATGCATTAGTTCTACTCCATAGGGCTATTGTGAGATTTAAACTCAGTGCAGCATAGTAAGCAGCCAATGTAGTCCCTCATACATAGTGAGACATCAATAGATTGTTGCTACTGGTAGAAATCTTTTGGCATTTGGTAGATTTCCAATAAATACTAATTCTTCTAAAACTTTTAATAATTATGTAGATAGATATATGCCTAGATCTGGTAACAAATATGCTATATCAATAGTCAAAACATTCTCTCTTAATTTTATTAGGACATATATTGGAAATCTTAGTGCGGTTTTGATTATACTAACATAATTGTATGGCATTAGTGTGCCAAAGGTACTCATAGTTATGCCAAAATTACCTGCCCCAAATTACAACTAATCCTTTCCCAGCTTGTTAATTTCTAAAAAACATCCTGTTGAATCTATACATCAATTTGCTCCTGACAGTTTAATGATAGTAAGTTTTCCAATCCATGAACATAACTATTAGTTTTGGTTTTCTTTAATTTCTCTCATCAATATTTTCTAGTTTCCAGTATATATATTGTACTCATATTTCACTAAATTTATTTCTAAGTCAGCACTCTTTTAGTTTTCTGAATGTCATAAATAGATACTAAATTATGCTAAATACCTTATCTGGGCCATCTATTGAGATAATCATATGGTTTTCCCTTTTGTAGACTGCTGACATAAAGAATTAAATGGACTGATTTTTAAATGTTGAATAATCATTGCCTTACTGAGGTCAGGCCCACTCTTCAAAATATATTAAATTTTATTTGCTAATATTTTTGTATGGATTTTTACATCTGTGTCTATGAATACTTTATTTTCCTCTAATATCTTTGTCTGGTTTCTTTATCAGGGTAATATCAGCCTCATAAGATGAGTTGAGAAGTGTTTCCTCTGCTGTCTCCTGGAAGATTTAAGGAAATTGGTATTATTTATGCATTTGATATTTAATAGAATTGAACAATGAAGCCATATGGGCTGAGTTTTCCTTATGGAAAGATTTTTAGACTATAAATTAAATTTATTGTATAAACATTGGGACATTCAGTTTATCTGTTCCTTCTTCAGTGATGATTGGTAGTTTGTATCTTTCAAGGAATTTTGCTATTTTATTTATCAAAATTATTGGGATTATATTGTTGATGATCATTTCTTTATATGCCTTTAACTATGTAATATGCAGTGATGCCCCCTCTTCCTATAGAATATTAGTAGTTTTCATTTTGATTAACAATTCTAGAAGTTGATCAATTTTGTCAATCTTTAAAAATAACCAACCACTTTTTAAGCTAATAAGCAACTTTAGCAAACTCTTGGGATACAAAGTCAATGTGCAAAAATCGCTAGCATTCCTATACACCAACAACAGACAAGCAGAGAGCCAAATTATGAATGAATTCTCATTCACAACTGCCACAAAAAGAATAAAATACTTAGGAATAGAGCTAACAAGGGAAGTGAAGGACCTCTTCAAGGAGAATTACAAATCACTGCTCAAAGAAATCAGAGGTGACACACAACAAATGAAAAAACATTCCATGCTCATGGATAGGAAGAATCAATATTGTGAAAATGGCCATACTGCCCAAAGCAATTTATAGATTCAATGCTATTCCCATTAAAGTATCATTGACATTCTTCACAGAATTAGAAAAAAACTATTTTAAAATTAATATGAAACCCCCAAAGAACCTGAATAGCCAAGTCAATCTTAAGCAAAAAAGAACAAAGCTGGAGGCTTCATACTACCTGACATCAAGCTATACTACAAAGTTGCAGTAACTAAAACAGAATGGTAGTGGTACAAAAACAGACACATAGACCAATGGAACAGAGTTGAGAACCTAGAAATAAGACTGCACATCTACAACCATCTGATCTTCAACAAACCTGACAAAAACAAGTAATGCGAAAAGGATTTCTTATTTAATAAATGATGCTGGGAGAACTAGCTGGCCATATGCAGAAAATTGAAACTGGACCTCTTCCTTACACCATATACAAAAATAAACTCAAGATGGATTAAAGACTTAAACTCCAAACTATAAAAACCCTAGAAGAAAGCCTAGGCAATACCATTCAGCACATAGGCACGGGCAAAGATTCATGACAAAGATGCTAAAAGCAATTGCAACAAAAGCTAAAATTGACAAATGAGATCTAATTAAACTAAAGAGCTTCTGCACAGCAAAGAAGACTTTCAGCTGAGTGCACAGAAAACCTATGAAATGGGAGAAAATTTTTGCAAACTATGCATCTGACAAGGGTCTAATATCCAGCATCTATAAGGAACTTAAACAAATGTATAAGAAAAAAACCCATTAAGAAGGGCAAAGGACACAGACACTTTAAAAATAAGATACACATGCAGCCAACAAGCATATGAAAAAAGGCTCAATATCACTGATCATTAGAGAATTGCAAATCAAAACCACAAAGAGATACTATCTCACACCAATCAGAATGGCTGTTGTTAAAAAGTAAAAAAAATAATAGATGCTAGTGAGGTTTTGGAGAAAAGGGAACACTTATACACTGATGGTGGGAGTGTAAATTAATCCAACCATTGTGGAAGACAGTGTAGCAATTCCTCAAAGACCTAAAAACAGAAATACCATTCAACCTGGCAATTCCATTACTGGGTATATACTCAAAAAAATATAAATCATTCTATTACAAAGACAGATGCATGTGTATGTTTATTGAAGCACTACTCACAGTAGCAAAGACATGGAATCAACCTAAATGCCCATCAATGATACACTAGGTAAAGAAAATGTGATACATGTATACCATAGAATACTATACAGCCATAAAAAACAACAAGATCATGTCCTTTGCAGGGACATGAATGGAGCTGGAGGCCATTATTTTTAGCAAACTAATGCAGGAACAGAAAACCAAATACCATGTGTTCTCAGTTATAAGTGGGAGATAAATGATGAGAACACATGGACACATAGAGGGGAACAACACACACTGGGGACTGTAAGAGAGTTGAGGGTAGGAGGAGGAAGAGGATCAGGAAGACTAGCTAGTGGATGCTGGGCTTAATACCTAGGTGATGAGATGATTTGTGCAGCAAACCACCATGGCACATGTTTACCTATGTAACAAACCTGCACATTCTGCGCATGTACCCCTGAACTTAAAAGCTGAAAATAAAAAAAAATTCTTTTAAGACTAGTAAAAAGAACACTAGCTTTTGTGTTTATTAATTTTCTCTATTGTTTTTCTATTTTTAATTGTATTGCTTGCCAGTCTTATTTTTATTACTTTCCAACTTTTACTTGTTTAATTTTAATTTGCTCTTCCTCTTCTATTTTCATAAGGTAGAAGCTTCTATTATTGATTTGAGAACTTTCTGCTTTTCTAATGTAATCAATTGATAGTATAAATCCCCCTCTAATCACTGCCTTAGCTGTGCTCCACAGATTTTGATACGTTATGCTTTCATTTTCAGTCAATTAAGGTATTTTCTAATTTCCCTTGTGATTTTTCTTTGCTACATAGAAGTACTTAAAATTATGTTGGGTAATTTCCAAAACTTTTTGGTTTTCTAGATAGCTTTCTGTTACTGATTTCTAATGTCATCCTGTTTTGGCCAGAGAATACAATTTGGATGTTTTCATATTTCACATTAAAAAAAATAGTAAAATACATGTAACACCAAATTTACCATTTTAACCATCTTTAAATGTACAGTTCAATGGCATTCCAATATATTTACATTGTTGTGCTACCATCACCATCATTCATCCACAGAACTCTTCTTATCTTTCAGAACTGAAACTCTGCCCGTAAACAGTAACTCCTTACTGACCCCTTCTCGCCGCCATTGGCAACTACCATCCTAATAGAATTTGACTACTTTAGATACCTCATGTAAGTCTAATCACACAATATTTGTACTTTTATGATTGGCTCATTTCACTTAGCAGTATGTCCTCAAGGTTCATACATGCCATAGCATGTGTCAGAACTTCCTTTCTTTTTTTTTTTTTTTTTTGAGACAGAGTCTTGCTCTGTTGCCAGGCTGGAGTACAGTGGCACAATCTCGGCTCACTGCAACCTCTGTCTCCTGGGTTCAAGCGATTCTCCTGCCTCAGCCTTCCAAGTAGCTGGGACTACAGGCACCTGCCACCATGGCTGGTTAATTTTTCTATTTTTGGTAGAGAAGATGTTTCACCATGTAGGGCAGGATGGTCTGGATCTCCTGACCTCATGATTCACCCACCTTGGCCTCCCAAAGTGCTGGGATTACAGGCATGAGCCACTGTGCCCGGCCCAGCTTCCTTCCTTTTTAAAGGTCTAATAATATTTCATTGTATGCATACACCACATTTTGTTTATTCATTCATGTTGACATTTTTATGGCTCCAGTTATGTTCTATGTTGATGCATACGCACACATGAAAAGAAGGTATATTCTGACATTGTTGGATGGGATTTAATATGTAGCTGTGAAGTTGGTTGATAATGTTTAGGTTTTCTGTATCTTTACTGATTTTCTCTCCAATTGTTTTGTCAGTCACTGAGAAAAGTATTAAAGTCTCCAACAAAGTTGTGTATTTGTCTATTTCTTTCTTCAGTTCTGTCAGTTTTTGCTTTATGAATTTAATCTCTATTGTTAGATATATACACATTTAATATTGTTACATATTCTTGATAAATTGTCTCATTTACCACTATTTAATGCTTCCTCTGCATTTCTGATAATATTCTTTGTTCTGAATTCTGTTTTGTATTGTATCAGTGTAAGCACATTTTTTTCTTTTACTAGTGTTCAAATAGTATTTTTTAAATCATCCCTTTACTGTTAACCTATGTATTTATATACCTAAAGTGGGTTTCTTATAGACAGCATTCAGTTTTTTATTCAAAATGACAATTACTATATTTTAATTGGGATATTTAGGCCATTTACACTTAGTGTAAACTTTGGATATAGTTTGACTTAAATCTACATTTTAAATAGTTGTTTTCTGTTTGTCCTATATGTTCTTTTTTTGTTTATTGTTCATGTCTCACTTTTTTTTGGATAAATGTATTTTTTTATGATTCCATTTTATTTCTAGTATTGGCTTCTGAGTTTTTCTTTAACTTTAATTTTGGGTTCAGAAGTACATGTGGAGACTTGTTATATATAGGTAAGCTGTGTGTCATGGGGGTTTAGAGTACATATTATTTAATCACCCAGGTAATAAGCATAGTATCTGATAGGTAGTTTTTGATCTTCTCCCTCCTCCACCCTTCACCCTTAAGAAGGCTCTGGTGTCTGTTATTCCCTTCTTTATGTGTTCTCATTGTTTAGCTCCCACTTATTAGTGAGAACATATGGTATTAGGTTTTCTGGTTCTGCATTAGTTTGTTTATGATAATTGCCTCCAGCTCCATCCATGTTGCTGCAAAGGACATAATCTCATTCATTTTTATGTCTGCATAGTATTCTGTGGTGTATATGTGCCATATTTTCTTTATCCATTCTACCACTGATGGGCACTTAGTTTGATTCCATGTCCTTGCTATTGTGAATAGTGCTGCAATAAATACATGCAAGCATTTGTTTCTTTGTGGTAGAATGATATTTATTCCTTTGGGCATATACCCAATAATGGGATTTCTGAGTCAAATGGTAATTCTGTTTCAAGTTAATTGAGGAATTGCCAGACTGCTTTCCACAATGGCTGAATGAAATTACATTCCCACCAGCAGAGTATAAGCATTCCCTTTTCTCTGCAACTTCACCAGCATCTGTTATTTTTTTGATTGCTCAAAGCAATTTACAGATTCAGTGCTATTCCCGTCACACTACCAATGATATTCTTCACAGAATTAGAAGAAAACTATTTAAACATTCATGTGGAATCAAAAAAGAGCCCAAATAGCCAAAGCAATCCTATGCAAAAAGATCAAAACGGGAAGCATCACGTTACCCCATTTCAAACTGTATTATAAGGCTACAGTAGCCAAAACAGCATGATACTCATATGAAAAGAGACACAGAAAGCAATGGAACAGAATAGAAAGCCCAGAAATAATGCTGCACACCTACCACCATCTTGTCTTTGACCAAGTTGACAAAAACAAGCAATGGGGAAAGGAATCCTATTCAATAAATGGTGCTGAGATAACTGGCTAGCCATATGCAGAAGACTGAAATTGGGACCCTTTCTTACATCATATACAAAAATCATATCAAGATGGATTAAAGACTTAAATGTAAAACCTAAAAGAATAAAAACCCTGGAAGATAACCTAGGCAATACCATTCTGGACATAGGAACTGGCAAAGATTTCAAAAGCAATTGCAACAAAACCAAAAATTGACAAATGGGACCTAGTTAAACTAAAGAGCTTCTGCACAGCAACAGAAACTACCAACAGAGCAAACAGACAACCTAAGAATAGGAGAAAATATTTGCAAACTATGCATCCAACAGATATCTAATATCTGGAATCTATAAGGAACTTAAACGAAAAACAAATAATCCTATTGAAAATTGGGCAAAGGACATGAACAGACACTTTTCAAAGGAAGACATACATGCAACCAACAAGTATATGAAAAAATGCTCAACATCACTAATCATTATAGAAATGCAAATCAAAACCACAGTGAGATACCACCACACACTAGTCACAATGGCTCTATTTTTTAAGAAGACTTAGCAGTTATACCAGCTTTAAAAATAATTATTTGTTGCTCTGCTTTCTATACAGTATAAGAATCTTACAATAGTGTACTTAGCATGCTAGGGAACTCTCCCAGTTTCCTACCATTCTCCAATCATTTTTGTGTTATTCTAAACTGTGAATTTATCACAGTGATTTTAAACCTTCATGTTAGCCCTTTAAAATTTTATGTTTGTCTTTTCTCTTCTTACCTGCTCATATAGTAGTCACTTCTTCCTCCATGCTCTGCTAAAGGTGAAACAATTTGTGTGTCCTGTTTACCCTCAGAGGGGCTTGTCACTCTGGAATTTGTTTATTTGGGTGCCTAGTGGCTTCAGTTATCTGATAGCCTCACAAAATATTATGATTTTATAAATTATACAGCTTTTTAATTGTTATTGGAAACAATGGCTTAAGTGACATTATCTTGTAGCTTTCTGCATCTTTAGTGGCAGTGAAACTTCAATGATGGGATTTTGGCATTTAGATATTAAGTGAATGCTCTAAAATGCCATGAGTAGAGAATGGTGTTGAACTCCAAAACTCACTTTCCCTCCATTATATCACATTACATTATTAAGCTCTTTAAATATTTGAATAATATTAGTAAGTTATATATTTATACAGTGGTTTTGCAATTAAGAACACTTTAGTTTTTACACTTAGCAACTAATTGAATCTTTGTAGTCTTGTGATTTACACATTACTGAGGTCCTCAGTTTACAGGTGAGAATCAATAACTGAAGCTGATAAGTAATGGAGATAAAACTCAAATCTGCTTCCAAGCACATAGAGGTTTTCAAAATCCGTGCCTATCTATGTGGATATTTAAAGCAGATAGACCCATATGGATTATTTAAATGTTGAGTTTATTCCCTAAAAGATAAAACATAATTAGTGAGAAATTTAGTTCCCAAAATGTAAAACTAATTAGTGAGAAACAGCACTTAATAGAAAATTTATTAATTGTAGAGCTACTTATAGCCATTGATATCATCCCTTTCTGTAGGTGAAAGTCAAATGGATGATTATCTTTGGAACTGTGCTGTTAATTTGCAAAAAAGGAAGGTTTTGCTACTCTTGTAATGAGCAGTAACTGCTTCAGAAATAAGGTCAATATATCTTTCCTAGCATTTACCTATCAGTTGGAGACTATTACTAGAGAACAAATTAATATTTTATTAATATTGTCATTTACACATCCTATTTTAATAACCCATGTACAGTTATACTGAAAAATAAAAGATAACATAAAAATGTATCTTAAGGACAAAGAAAACATTATTTTTGAACTTACACATATTTTAGACATTAAGATTTACAGAATTCAAAGTTGAGGTAAGTAGATGGTTCACTCATGCCACATATATGAGAGGGCACAAATTTGAGTAGGATGTTCTTCCTAGTACATGTTTTATATGAATTGCTCTCTATTTCTAAAATTGGTTTGAAGTCACATAATGAGAAATGGTAAAGCATTGAGTTTATTATATGGAATAATTATACCCCAAATGCCTTAATAATTTAATAGGTTTCAGGTCAAGGTTCTAGAAATACTTATGAACTAGAAGCACGTAGTAAGAGTTGAAGAAAATAACAAATACTACTTGTCTCAAAATATATTCTATAGTGCCTAAATTTCTGCCACTGAATTACCTTTGCAGGTTTAGTGTATTGTTTCTAAATGGAACTCGGAAATTTCGCTTTTTATCTGGAAGAGGAAAAAAAAAGTCGGGCTAGCCAGCCATCCATTTGCAAAACTGATGGTACTGAGGGACTGGGATTGCGCCAGATGACTTTGAACAGGAAACAGATCAGAAAGGGTACAAAGCCTATGACACTTCCTCAGAGAAGGTGATCTTGATAAACACGAGGAGATTGGACATACCAGAGAAGAGAATGTAGCAAAGAGTAAAAGATTTCAAGCCATCTGATAGTTTTTCCCAGAGACTTAGTAGATAATGTACTTGCTAACAAGGATAGTATCTAGTCCTTGTCAACACCAAATCAGCAAGTATACATTGTTTACCAGATCTTCACCATATTCATGACACTATTCTGGAAGCAATGAATATAAAAAGAAGCATGTTTTCTCATTTACATATTCTATTATATATTTGGAGTTATAGTAGTACATAAAAAAGCAAAGATAGGCAATAGCAAAAATAAATAACCACAAAAGAAACTGAGAATCCCGTTGAGTGTGACAGAAAAGTCTGATAGGCAATTTCTAGATTCAGATAATTGAAACCAAGTTCCAATGAGGCAATAGGATTTGAGATAGTCCCTAAGACTATTCCTAAGAGAAATGTTTGGATGAGTGGAATTTTGGGGTGGCATCTTCCAAAGGGAGCTACTCAGAAGAAGCAAAATTCAAGAGAAGTAGACACATTTCTCTGGAGCAGATGATTGTCTGTTGTGAAAGCTGGAAGATTAATAAGGAGATTTAATACAGGATTGGATTGTGGGGTCTACTTCTCATACCTTTCTTACTCTGTTTCTTAAACGTTGATGTTGCCTTGGCCTCCAGCCTCGAGCTGCATTTCACTCTGCATACACTCCCCGGGAACTCGCATATTCTCCTAAGACTTCAGTTTTGAAGAAAATGTGTTGAAGGTCTTTAAACTTATATATCTAACCATTTTGTTTGTAAATTGTTTGCTTTCCAAGATAGTATATCCAATTGCTTATTAGACTTCTATACTTGAATGTCTCACAACCATCAGAGACTAAAGTATTAAAATCTGATCTCATACTCTCTCTCAGCATCCTCTCCTAACTCCTCTTCCTATAATCTTCTCTACTTACTACCTATATAGCTTTGGGCAAGTTGCTTAAGCTCTTTGTATCTTGGTTTCTATATTTGAAAAAAAGGAATAAAAATACTGTTATTTTTAGGAGTTTCTGGGAGGACAAAAACAAGTTAATACATGTCAAGCTCTGAGAATAGTGCCTAGCACATAAGAAGTCCCCAACAAATATCATTCTTTTCCAGCCATCTAAATCAGTATATCTTATTACTTTTGTCTCAGTATATGACTGGTCACAAAGTGCTATCAAATATATGCCTCTTCATTTCCTTCTTTCAGTCCCCTCTAGCATGATCTTAGTCCAGATGTGCATCTCTTTTCAACTGTATCATGATAATTGTAATAAGGTGATAACACACTCTCTGTCCAGTTTCACTTCTGTCCCCTCTGTCTTCCAAAATGCCACCATTGTGACCTTTTGAAACTGCACTGAACAAAATGCTTCAAGGAAAATGAATGACATTCATAGTGAGACCCAAATTCCCTCGAACAGCACTCTAGGCTCTACGGGTACCTCTTTGGGTGTCTATTCCACCGCTTTCCCAATGACTCCTGGTATTTCAGATATATTAAATATTCCTTGTCCTCTATATTTTTGCAAATGCAATTCCTTCCACTTTCAAAGTGCATTCTCCAACCCCTTTCTTCTTCTATCTAACTTTTACTTTTTCTCTATGACCAGGTCATACACTTTGTCTTCCTCACTGTGATCTTTCCCAGCCTGCTCTGGGTTGGGTGATGTATCAAGAAACAAGCAGGAAACAGGTGGCACACTCAGGTGAGTAATTTGAGGAGGATTTTATAAAGGGATTATTTACAAAGGTGTAGACAGGATTAACGGAAACCCACAAAAGTAGAACAGAACCCCAGCAGTAGCAATAGCTTGGTGCTATTATTACCCCTAGGCCTGATGGGGAAAGAGGAGGTAACATCTTATGGCTTATCCTGGAGAGGACCACCTAACAGGAGGTGTGGTCTGTTGTACAGCCTGCAGCTATCCCTCAAGGAG
The DNA here is from genome assembly GCF_043159975.1 of Macaca nemestrina. Lineage (NCBI taxonomy): Eukaryota > Metazoa > Chordata > Mammalia > Primates > Cercopithecidae > Macaca > Macaca nemestrina. The sequence continues at coordinate 50,478,921 of NC_092128.1, read as the reverse complement.
GAACTGGGGGATAAATTTCCTTTGCTCAGTGTCTTTGCACCCTTTGCTTACTTTTTCTTATTGTCTGAACTCAACCTGAGACTAGAAGGTATGGCTTTAAAGTAGCTATAAGGTCTGTGTCCCGGGAGCAGTGAGCACTGTGGATAAGCACGGAAAGGGGATCTGGGAGGACAATTGAAAAATATTCAACAGAGATGCTTTCTTTTGCAGGACCTAGTCCCTAGGACATACCTTCATTATGAAACTTAACAAACAATATTGAATACATGTCCACTTTATCATAAATTGAGGAATCCTTGATCATAGGGACTATCTTTTTATTTTCTCAGCATCCCCATACTTTAACAGGTGCTCGAATGAATTAATTAACAAATAGCAATGTCAGGGTAAGGTCTGTGCCCTATAAAACACAAGGAATAATTACTGTTTGAAGTTAATTACCTAATTCACTTTCCAGAACTTTAGATTTGTGCTACAATTTAGGATTTTTCAGTTAAGACATCATGTCTATTTCTCTTTGGTGTAATATGTAAATGAGTGGAAGTATGCACATGTGTTGTTTACTTCATAATTTAAAAAATGATGATGGGTCAGACAAATACCAGACAATTCGCAAGCTTTAGATAAATATGATAAAACAATTTCTCTAAGAAAATGATCTCCATTTAGTCATTTATTCACTTGATTTAACCCCATGCTGCTATTAGTTATGCAGGGAAAATAGTGTTTTAATGACTCTTCAGAAAATGTTCACCACAGGAAGAAATACTGTATGACTGGAATAGGCTAAGAGGACATTTATCTCTCTGTGCATTCTGTGGGTCTTAATACCATCACACCTACGTGCTCCAAGAAAGATATTACAATAGAACAGCTCCTAACAAAGGGCTATATAATTCATATGGAAATTAAGACTTTAGAAAGAGCAAAGTCCTTTTGAACATGTTAACTAGTCTAAATATGAGATAGAAATTACGGCCGGCCGTGGTGGCTCATGCCTGTAATCCCAGCACTTTGGGAGGCTGAGATGGGCAGATCACCTGAGGTCAGGAGTTCAACACTAGCCTGGCCAACATGGTGAAACTCCATCTCTACTAAAAATACAAAAAAGTAGCCAGGCATGGTGGCATGTGCCTGTAGTTCTAGCTACTCAGGAGGCTGAGGCACGAGAATTGTTTGAACCCGGGAGGCAGAGGTTGCAGTGCGCTGAGATCACGCCACTGCACTCCAGCCTGGGTGACAGAGTGAGACTCCGTCTCAAAAACAACAACAAAAAAGAAATTACATGATCTACCCTTTATTAATATAAAGCATGACTTTATTAATATAATCAGTGTGACAATGGTTGCAATCAAAGATAGCTTAGAATATGAAGAGTTAATAAAATACAGTAATTCTCTATCTTGACTTTGTGAAATAAAGTACTTTTATCAAGTGTTGTTAACTGGTTATGATAAGTATAATCAACCCAAATTCTTTTGTAACAAGAAAAACAAGTTTTTAAGAGTTTGAAAAAGACACACAAATTAGAAAAAAATTGAAGAAACTGATATAGAAGAGATCATCACCATGTGAAATCACTTTCTAGTTGGATATAGAGATAGAACCCCTGTTTCTGGACTCCTGAGCCTAAATTCCTGATATCACATCATGCTGCCCTCTAATGCTAAGCACTAGTGGGATAAGATCATCTAAAGTTGGGCAGTCAATTTCCATAGCATTCCATGAGGGGGCTGTGCTTTCTGGAGAGAGCCAAGAACCCTGTTACAGAGCACAGTGATTTGTTTAATAAGAGTTGCAATATGGAAGCCTAGATCCATTTCTAAACTTATAAACTACAGAATTAGAAAATGCCTCTACTAAGGAAATTTTGTGGGTGAATGGTTTTAAGATGGCATCATTAATGGCTTATCAAAGAAAAGCAGGAGTGGTCCTGTGTTATTTTTGGGAAAATAGTTTTCATAAATAGAAATAACAATTTTTTTAAAAGTACCTTTTGTATTAGTCCATTTTCACACTGTTATAAAGAATACTACCTGAGACTAGGTAATTTATAAAGGAAAGAGGTTTAATTGACCCACAGTTCCACACGGCTGGAGAGATCTCAGGAAACTTACAATCATGGCCAAAGGTGAAGGCGAAGCAAGGACCTTCTTCACATGGTGGCAGGAGAGAGAAGTACAAGCAGGGGAAATGCCAGATGCTTATAAAACCATCAGATCTCATGAAAACTCACTCACTATCATGGGAACAGCATGGGGGAAACTGCCCCTACGACCTAATCACCTCCCACAGGGTCCCTCCCTTGACACTTGGGGATTATGGGATTTACAATTCAAGATAAGATTTGGGTGGGACACAGTCAAATCGTGTAACTTTTTATGGGAATTCCATTTCTTCCCTTTTGTACTCTGAATTTTACTTTCCTTACGTTTTCATAGCTCAAATTTACTAATAATTTTCTTGACCTGTTCCCAGCCCCCTCCCTAGTCATTCATATTGACTTGAAAGCTGAATAAAGGGGAAAAATGAGCTGAGAAACAACTATTCACTTGATTAAATTGAACTCATTTATTTTCATCTCATGGATGAGAACTTATCATCTGAAATCTCATCACCATTTGTTTTAATCTATTCTATGTTTCTGGTGGCAAAGTGAAACTCTTCAAGGCTTGGAGCTACTTTTTGATGTTAATCCTTGTAAAACTAGTACTAATCTTTGTCATTTATGACAGGTCCTGACATTGGAGCTGCTTAGTGCCAATTTGGAGGAAATAGGATACAATGTTATCTGAGCCATTTTTCCCTCCCTGGCAAACATCAGGGATCTCTCTTAAAATAAAACAGAGATTCTCTTTCTGCTTAGAAAGTCTTATCTCTAGCCCTTCAACTTTTCCATGGATTTCAAAGGGGGATCTCTAACTCCCTCTGGATTTTTCTCAAAAGCTTCTCGGCCGGGCGTGGTGGCTCAAGCCTGTAATCCCAGCACTTTGGGAGGCCGAGATGGGCGGATCACGAGGTCAGGAGATCGAGACCATCCTGGCTAACACGGTGAAACCCCGTTTCTACTAAAAAAAAAAAAAAAAAAAACAACAACAACAACAAAAAACTAGCCGGGCGAGGTGGCGGGCGCCTGTAGTCCCAGCTACACGGGAGGCTGAGGCAGGAGAATGGCGTGAACCCGGGAGGCGGAGCTTGCAGTGAGCTGAGAGCTGGCCACTGCGCTCCAGCGTGGGCGACAGAGCGAGACTCCATCTCAAAAAAAAAAAAAAAAAAAAAAAGCTTCTCAAACTTGTCTCTTCCTTTCAAAACTTCCTCTTCCATCAGTCTTCCCCAATTCGGTAACATGGAAAATACGGCCCCAATTTGGGTGGTGGGGAAGGCTAGAAGTGGCTAAAGAAGAATATAGAGACCTATACTAAACACCTAAAACCTCATCCCCTGGTCTCTCAAGAATGCAATTAAACTGTGCCACACAGGAAATAAATTTACAAGTCAATCAGTCCATCTACCTGCCTTGAGGTAGTGACTACACCTAAACATTCATTGATGTATGTGAAAAACCAGTCCTCTTGAGGCATTTAGAAAACATATTCTGAAGTAGGTATTATGACTTGTGTGCGAAAAGATGGGTAGAAGGTTGAATGTGAATTCGAGATATGTATCAAAAACAAAGACAAAACAACTGAAGCCTATTCCGTGAGTGGAGCAGTGTAAGTGTCTCTTGGGGGAAGCCCTTGTGCTGTGTGAAGGGAATTTTCTGCTGTCTTTGAAACTTGCTTCTCTCTAAGGTATTTTGTGAAATTATTAGGAACAGAGCAGGGCTCAGCTTTAGTAAGGTTTTGATTAGTATTTGAAAAGCCTTCAGAGTTTGTCTTAGATGCCTATAATGGGTGAAAGTCAACTGCATATCATAAATCATACCAGTTATTAGTAGTAGGTGAAATAAATCCTGAAGTAAGTGAACAGAGAATGAGAGTGCTTTATTCCTAAAGCACTTTATAAGATATATATGCAGTGAAACAGCTGCAAGTCAAAGATTTGGCAAGAAGTAGAAGAGGGAGGGTACTGAGTGAGGTGTCATTCTCTGAAACTACAGGTATTTGCCACCAAACACCTTGATTTGGGGACCTGGGTTGCTCGATGTTGCAAAAATAGTGGGTTGTGTGTCTGAAGAGATTATACAAAATGACTGGCTGAAAAGGGTCAATTGTTGTTTTTAAAAGTATTTATCCTGGGCTCCTAGCATCCATGAGCTGAATTTGTTCCTCAGAATGCATTGGGAGACCGGCAAAAGACTAAAGGAAAACCAATACGTAAAATGAGAACTCATGAGTTTTGTTACCCCTAACAATCCCATATTTCCTAGGAGTTACTCCTATTTCCCAGGTCTCTCATAGCTGCAGGATTTTCCTCCTCCCTGGCCCTTTACCAGATTGTCAATACACACAAATATCCACATACTTAACAGCTATTACAGAATCCCTTGATCTTGAGTCCCCCTCCTGCTCAATATTCTATTTTTTTTTTTTTTTTTGTAGCAAAAGGAGAAAGAAAAGTCTATTCGCACTGCCTTGTCCTTCCTCAACTTCCTGGGATTCTCACATTCATTACTCTGCAGAAGTGGGCTTCTCCCAGGTGACTGATAGCCTCCCACCAACCATATCAGTTGCGTCCTCCAGGATCTATGGCTTCTGAGTCATTACCATCTCCCAATTTTCCTCTTAACTTTTTAACTACTGTTTATCAGTCTCCTTCCAGGTTTCTTTCACTTTTTGGAAGCCTGTAAATGCTGATATTACCAAAGGATGAGTTGTTGGCTCTGTGACACTCTCCTTCTCATATTCGCTGCCATGACCTCAAATATCATGATTTCCACAAACCTCTGTCTCTAACCCAGACCTCATAGCTGAGCTGCCGATTATCATCTTCACCTGGTTGACCTTAAGGGCTCTCAAAGGTCACACAGCTAATTTCTATCTTCAGGTAAATTTTCTCCATCCTCTTAATAGAATTACTTTGCAGTTATCCCTGCTGGAAACCTTGCCATTTTTGACTCCTCCTTTTCACACCCCTAGGAATCAATCAATAAGTCTTGCTGGTAGCATATCAGAACTAACATCACAATTTCCTTTCTATTCCTCTGTTGTTTCTGACATTCCCTTCATTTGTGTTGCCTCATTTCTCAACTAGTTTAAATAGGCTTCTAATAATGTTTTTGTCTCTAGGCATCTCAATTCTTCCCTGCACTTCTCCCATATTACTTTCTCTAATCATTTCTCTTTCCTTCTTAAAACAATGAATCTGTATCAAGAGCATCAAATTAATTAGCATAGTGTTTAAGACACTTCATAATCTGTTTCCAGGCAACATTTTAGACATTACATTGTTTTTAACATTATATACATTTCTTTTCCACTACACTCTCAAATCTTGTCTTGAACTTCTAAATATCAAATCATACTAGACTATGTGTTATCACCCAAAATATGCTGTGTGCATTTGAGCCTTGATTATTTTGCATAAACTTTCTCCCACCCCTCATTTGGAATTTACTCCTGCTGTTCTTTGTCTCCTGGTATGTTCTTCTTCAAGCCCAGCTCATGTGTCCTTGCCTCTGTGTAAACTTCCTTAACTCCCAATTCCAGGGGCAGAATGAAGTCCCATTCTCCCCTCCTCCCCCACCTCTCTTCTCTTCCCCTCCCTTCTCCTCCTCCCCTTCCCTCCACCTCTTCTCTACTTCCTCCTTTTCTCTCGCTCCTCCCCTTTCCCCTCCCCTTCTGCCTCCCCTGGCCTCCTTCCCTCCCCTCTTCTCCCCACTCTCCTCTCCCCTCCTCCCTTCCCCTCCCCTCCTTCCTTTCCCTCCACCTCTCCTCCAGTTCCCTCCCCTGTTGTCCCCCCTCCCCTTTCCTCCTCCTCTCCTCCATTCCCTTCCTTTCCTCCCTTCCGTCCCGTCCCCTCCCCTCCCCTCCCCTCCCCTCCCCTCTTCTCCCCTTTTCTCCCTCTTCTCCCCTCCTTTCCTCTCCTCTTTTCTCCTTCTCTCCTCTTCTCTTTCTCATACTTTGAGAAATCATGGAGCAATGTGGAAAGGTCATGAGTTCTGATGTCAGAGCAACTTCAGTGCCAATCATAGCTTCTCTACATTCTAGCTCTGGACATTTAGTAAGTTATTTAAACTTTTTTTTTTTTAATTCGACCATATGTAAAATGGGTTGTTGATACGTTTCTACCAAAGATTCTAATATTTATTAGAGAGTTACAGTGTGCTAGTCACTCTTTGAGGCTTTTGACATGAAGTAACTCATTTAATGAAGAGTAGTTTTAAAGAGTCTATTGCATCATAACCATTATGCCAGCAGCAAAATACTTATCACACTAGGTCATTGTTCCTGGTTTATGAGGATCTTGTACCCCTCCAGAATGTGTTCTTTTTGAAGGTAGAAACTTGTTCATCTATCACCTTCTCTATTTGGCAAAGCACTAGCATAAAATAGGTGCTAAATAATCATGGAGCCATCAGCAAAGCAGAATTGGCTGTTGAACTGATATTGTATTAGATGCAACTTTTTGTTTTGCAAATGGTTTCCATATTCATACATATGAATATTCTAGTGAAGATTAAATACAAAGGCAAGTTTAAAAATGCTATCTCTCTGCATTAAAATAAAGACAACAAATCATATTGTGATAAAGTTTCTTATTTTTAAATAAATGCTAATTTTATCCCCATATTGACACATGCTCTTATTTTCGATAGGACTATTTTTCTGTGGGGCAGAGTGAATAACTAAGATTAAAACTGGCCAGACTTCTAGTAAGAAAAAAAGAAAAAATGTATTGTATTTGGACTTTTGTGAGTTTTTAAAAATTGCTTCATTTTGTTTTAATGATACCAGATTGGTGAAATGTTCAATACTGACATTTACTATTATAATTTGAATTTGTTATTCAAATGGCAAATATCTGATGGGAACTCAATGCTTGACTAGGCCTGTTCCATTGGGTCTTTAGTTAACCCAGAAAATGGAAGAGTCAGGAATCTTGAGGGTCCCCATGGAGAGATTATTCTGTCTTCCATATCTGTTTCATGATGATCCAAATGAGTCAGGAGAATGGGGTCTGAAGGCAGGGAACTTAAGGTCAATGTGTGATGAATCAAGGAAAAACATCAAGGTCCTGTGGTAGGGAATCTGAGGCCAATTTGTGCTGACTTCCCAAAGCTGGATCAAAAGGAAAACACCTGGGTCTGGGAGCAGGCACCTTAAGGCCAATTAAGGCAAACTTCCAAAAGCTGAACCAAAAGGAAAACCCCATGTACCCATGTCTAGTAACAAAGGATCAAAGACTACTCTCCCTACAACTCTCCCCTTCCACCGCATCTCAGATGGAAAGGGATAGTGCCCTGGATTTGCTGTGGGCCAAGCAGGAACCATCCCTTCATCTGCATAGGGCACCAGTTCACTTCAGCCTTTAATTAGCCACAGGCCAAATCCTTCATCCAGATAAGGGGTAACTGGTAGGAACCTCAAAAGAAGTGCTTAAAACCCAGAAAACTTTATAACTGGGCCCTCGAGCTGCTTGCTCGGCCGACTCCCACCCTGTGGAGTGCTTTCTCGCTTTAGTAAATTCCTGCTTGCGTTGCTTCGTTCTTGTGTTTTGTTCTTTTGTTACTTTGTGCATTTTGTCCAATTCTTTGTTCAAAACACCAAGGACCTGGACAACTTACACTCAAGGCTCTCCTTCTGGTAACACTAGTAGACTGAGAAGGATTTGGTGTTCTCTTTTATTCATAAAGGAAAAGGATGTTGGGGTAGAGGCATATGTCTGATTGTCCCTGATTCTGCTTGTCAGAGATTGTTTTGCACCACCCCGCTGCACAGCAAAACAAACAGAACAGGTCCTTTAAGGGGCATTCAAAAGAGGAAGTATAGGTGTGTCGCAGAGTGCTAAGGAAACTCCATCCTGAAAAGTCAAATCCCCATTGAAAGGAAAGTACTCAGTAAAGAAAAGGAATTTGGAAAGAGAAAATAAAATAGGACTATAACTTGGGTAGCTTGTTATTATTATAAAAGTCTCTCTTTTTTTGAATGGAAGAAGTAGAATTTAAAAGTTTAGGATCGTTAGTCCTTGGGGTCTGCTTTCTTTCTGCTGAGATTTACTTATCATTTAAAAGCTGATACCCCAGATCACTAGCCCAAACCTCTTTCTTCAGCTCCAGATCAATACATTTAACAGCCTAGTAGACTTCTCACTTTTATGTCTCAGAGACAATTCAGCCTAAAACAAAACTTAATTATTTCCCCTTTCCCCTTCTTTCTTCCCTTAAGTTCCTGTATTTCCAAGCTCGGTGGATGGCATTGTCGCTTAGCCTCCTACTAAGCCAGAAATGTAGGGATTATTCCAGAGTTTTTCATTTCTCTGTGTTCCACATTCGACTGGTCAGCAAACCTTATTCAATTGACCTCTGATATGGTTTGGCTCTGTGTCCCCACCCAACTCTCATCTTGAATTGTTATCCCTACAATCACCACATGTTGAGGGAGGAACCCTACGGGAGGTGATTGGATCATGGGAGGCAGTTTCCACCATGCTGTTCTTATGGTAGTGAGTGAGTTCTCATGAGATATGATGGTTTTATAAGTGTCTGGCATTTCCCATGCTTGTGCTTCTCTCTCCTGCTGCCTTGTAAAGAAGGACGTGTTTGCTTCCTCTTCCACCATGATTATAAGTTTCCTGAGGCCTCCCAGCCATGCAGAACTGTGAGTCAACTAAACCTCTTTCCTTTATAAATTACCCAGTGTTGGGTAGTATCTTTATACCAGTGTAAGAATGGACTAATACAATCTCCTTAGTGTCTCTAGATTCAGGTCACATTTCCCACTCTACCCTCACTGTCTTTGTTTAGACCCACGTCATTTCTTGTCTTGAAAACTGCAACAGCCTAGGTCAGCATGGTATCTATTTCCTTGCCTGCATAACGTAGTGGGTCCGCCCTCTCTCCCTCCTCCCTTTCTTCTCCCTTTCTCCTATGCAGACAAAACACACAAGAAATAAAATTAAAGTTCTCTTTCTGAAATCTTTGCAATGGTTGTATCAGCCCTGTGCTCATTGCTTTGATTTTGCTCTGTGAGGTGATTTTGGAGGAACAGTTTTATCTTCAGGCTGTGCTTTATGGGAAGGTTAGAGGACCCTGACTCTAAATGGAATCTGGAAGACAGTAAGATTCCAAGAGCTTGTTCTGCCAGTTTCCTAAAGCAATAAAAACCACAAGCCCACCCATAGAGGGGTTGGACTGCATGTAGGGCTTAGAAATTGTCCCCAAACTGCATGGTTCTTCCCTTGATCTGCATTTTGTTTCTCTGCTTGTCCTTCTTGGAGAGACTACTTCTAGGAAGACAACCTGTCTGACACAGCTAGAGTGTCCAGAAAACTCTCAGGAGAGCTCTCATCATTGTAGTTTTGTTGTTTTCTCCTTTCTTTCTATTTACATTTCAGTTTGTTAGGTAGGAGGAACTAAGCCTAAAATTTGTTAGGTTAGGTTAGCAAAATGACTAGGTGTTGCTACACTGCTAATTTGTTCGTGTGAATCTCTTTCCAAGCTACATAGACCCTGATTCTTATTAGCTGACTTGGAATTAAACTAGGTGAACTTGATTTTCCCCACAGAATACAGTGAATTTTTTCTCCCAGTCTTCTATGACTTCAGCAGATCTGGGAAGTGATACTTTTATTATTCCAATTTGATACTTTCACTCTTTTCTTAAAAGCCTTAAAAGGCATATGATTACCTTTAGTGTAAAATTTATGTTGAATGATTTGCTTTCCAAGCAGTGTACTGTGATCTCCCACGCTTGTCCTTTTCTACTTTCCATTCCTTCTGCCCAAGTTTCTCCCGCTCCCCAGTACCATGCATTTCTTCATCTGCCCCTGTCTTATCCAATATTTAAAAGTCATCTCCAATGCCATCTGGTCAGGGAAGGGTTTGCTTATTATCATTATTTCTTCCCACTTCCCACCAAACCTGGTGTAGGTAAATTTCCCATGCCCTCATAAAAAGAATCTGGTACTTTTGTCCTAGCATTGGTGTACTTCTTGATCTCACTATCCAACAGACTGAGAAGTCCAAGGTCACAACTTTGACTTATTTGACTTTGTTCTCTTGAGTTTAACACAGTGCCTGGGGCTTAGTAGTATTAAACAGATCTTTGTTGACTAAATTTAAGAACCAAGTATAGGTCCCGGGGTATGCTGTTTTCAATGAAATTTCAAACCGTTTTTCCACAGGTAACCCAATACCTCCTAGTTTGTGTCACACCCTGTGAAAGACTCTTTGGACATTAAAGTTGGCCTAAACATTTCATGTAATGCATCATATATGATTGAGGCAAGAAATTATCCATATAAATCTATGATGTTTTAGGTGACATGTATAAAGAAAGGATCTTTAACATGACTATATGTTAAGAATCATTAAATATTTTTAGAATCTGATTGGATTATAGCTCCTTAGAGAAGAAAGAGAAAGTTTGTAATCTACTGTAGCTAAAGCTTTTTGGTTCACTTGGGGTGGGACTGGATTAAGACCAAATGTTTATCCATCAATTGTACAAATGGACATTTTCATATATTACCAGAATAGACATTAATGGTTTACTTAATTTGTTCTCTTTGAAATGATTGAATTGACTCTAAAATTTTTCTGATCAGGTTCACGTGAAATACCAACATACAGGAATAGGAAGGGCAGGGGACAAAGCCCTTCATCTCCCATATTGCTGTCTTATTCTCATTTTGTCAACTTTTATTCGTTGCATGAAAGTGGCACAGTTGCAGTAAACTGTCTCTCCATCTTTCATGTTGACCAAAAATGCTGGGTTTATTTACCTATTTTTGGAAAGTCTCAAAATAGAGGCCACAGATCTCTCATTGAGTGCCCAGTAGTGATGAGCTGCATCTTCCACTAGGTGTCATTGAATTTTCAAACAAATGACTTTAAAGAACATTTCAGTAAAAGCTAGCTTCAAGTCCCGGATTTCTGTTCTTCCTTTTCATGGCATCTTTGAAGTAAGTAATAATGCTATCATTCATCTTAACACATTTGGCCTATTTAAATTTTGAAATTTATTTTGCCTTATCCACCCCGTTGCATTGTGAACTGGTGCTTACAATGCATGAATGGTACTTTTCATAATGCAATACTGATCTCGTCTTCACTTAAAAGATGTGAAAACTATTCAGAAGCACAAAACAATATATATTTAATAGCCTTTCCATTACAGAAAGCTAATAAAAATTCCAACATGAATAGATTTTGCTTAGGAAATTACATTTCCATTTCTCTTGGGAAAAATGGGTACTTTATTTTTTATGTTCCTTCGTAAATGACTACAAAAATCACACAACTTCTGTGCATTCTAGAGTTGTGCAGCAATTTTATCAACTTTTCAAAAAGTGCTACTAAATTTTTGTTATCAATTACAAACTTTCCAATATGAACTCCTGAGGTTGTGTTATTCATACTTCACCCAGCAGCTGTACATGCTGTTTTTCCACCAAAAAGGTAAGATTGAATGTAAGAAAAGGTAATCTGTAAAGCATAGCAATCTCTCACTTGCATATTTAATAATCTCTGATCACAGCAGGTATAATAGTTATCTACTTGCATATCTAAATAATAGGCTTTCAAAATCAAGCCAAATGTAGTGTTATTGTGAACTGATGTATATTTCTCATTTATGTTTTTTGAAAAGATTATTAATAAGTGAAACTTCTTATAAAGGACTGACATTTAGAACCAAAAATCTCATTTTCTACTGATTCATACTCAATCTTTCTGTCTATTTCCCCTGTAGAAACTAGAAGTTTTCAGATTTAAACATAAAAATGTTCTTCCTTCAATACCACTGACCTATTAGATCTATCCCTATTACACATTGTTTCCTGAATGGAGGATTTTTCTTTTGGAATAGTCAATTCCATGCTGTTAAAACCTCTATAATACCAAAGCAATACAGGGATAATTATGTGTGGTTAGTGCTCTATAATTCTTCAGAACTGCTAGCAAAGTTGATTAAACTTCTATTGGGTTGAACTCTGACCTAGCTTTATCCTCAGAACTTCTTGTCCTCTGTGGCTAATTCCTTGATGCTGCAATAAGTGTTACTTTCTCCCTACTGTGTCCAGGTCAGGACGGTCACTGAAGTTGTTCACTTTGAGGGAAAAATATGTAAGGATAAAGATTTTCACCCATAACAAGAAACATATTGGTGACAGGCAAAGGCTTAAAAATGAATGAAGATGATCAAGAACACTACACTATACTGAGGAGTGATACTATATTATTGATATCTTGGTGTCATGGGCACTGAAAACAGAGAAGGAACTGGATATACCTTCACTTGGCTGAATTAAGGATTTCCAAATACGTGTAGAAGTCTCTGCTATTCTATGAGGTCTGTGTCCCTGCCTATACAAAATTATACTGTCTTTTGAACAAAAAAATATCATAATGGTATATACTCAGGGTGGTATGCTTGAGTGTTTGGTAGTTGAGTTTTGGTGATAATTTCTTGGTCATACTCTCTTGCCTGTTCCATCTTGATCACTTGCATTGGTCACAAACTGGGTGCTGAGATTAGGGGACACATTTTACTTCATTTGACAGAAAGAGAAGGAGCCTCAGAAGGAGAAAGGGGCCTTGGACTTGCAAGATAGTTGTGATTACAGATGCAAGTACTAGCGTAGAAATAGACTAAAGTTCAGATACTTACCATATGGAAACTAAAACCACAGCTTTCACCTCTTTAATGCAGTCTTCTAACCATCATTATCATTGATCATCTCTTGCATATATAAAGGATAGAGTTCCACATGGTCATTATTCTCCCACAGTCACATCACACCTATTGTAGTTATATGTGATTGCTCTGAAAATTTGTCTTGTGGGAAAACTCCTGTTTACATTTGGACCTCTGCTCCTGAATGGAGACCAGAAAATCAACTGTTGTCTTATTCAAACATGATTATACTCTAGGTCTGACTCTGGAAAATTAAATACAAAGGGGTCACATGTATTTAAAAATATAGTTATAAAGGAAGAGACTTCTGTCTAGCAAATTCAGGAGCAACCTCAGAGGTACTTTTCCAGATGTCCGTAGATGAGATGATCTGAAGGTGGATTTCATTAGACCAGTAGGCCATGGTCGGGAGTTCCATCATACCTGTTCACTCTCGATCAGAACAGCTCTGCTACATCTATTTTACACACAGAAGCAAAGTGTGTAACTGGGCTCCTGGGTAGACTGGTTCAAAACCTGGCTTCCTTCCTCACAACTTGGGTGATCTCTACAACTTAGTTAACTTCATTATTACCAACTTTCTTCATCTGATGTAAATTGGGGATAATAAAACTACCTGTCTCTGGATTGTGTTGTAAGATTTAAATAAGCTAATACATAGATTTAGAACTGTACCTGACACATAGTAATGCTTAGTAAGCATTGGTTCTTGCTATTATCATTGTTATTATTTTGGATTTCTGCCTGCTAGTTCCTTTGAAAAATGGAACAATTTTCTTCGGCCAATAAATTTTGAAATCTACCAATCTAGACTATTAATATATGAAAATTCTATTTTCTCCACTCTAAGCATTTTCCCTGGTAAATTGGAATGGGTTCCACAGATCAGAGCAATGAAGTGTTAAGGTCAGTGCTCAGTGAACCCTGATGAATTGTTCTTTGATGAGTTGTCATTTTCTATTCTTAAAAGAGGCATTAAGAATTTATAACAATGTCCTAGTTGCATTACCATTTGGATGGTGTATTTATGCTAATTTCTTCTGCCAATCCTAATTACCAGTGGTTAAATTCATTAAAAAATAATTTTTTCCCAGACTCTTGTCTAAATCACCTTGCTTCCTAGAATATTTCAATTTCCTTTTGGTTCAATTGTCACAAGATCAAATGATTTATTCACCACACAGTGTAAATCAGAGGCACTTTTATTTATTCACTAGGCAGTTACTGAGTGCTTCTGGATACTTTGTGGGTATCTAAACATTTCCTACAGAACCTTTGGGGTCATCTAGTCCAACAGATCACATATTAGAGTTATTTTATATGCTCAGTGACAGTTGGTTTTCTGTCTGTTACTTGAAGACTAGATTTATGCCTGAGAATAGCTTATACTGTAGTTAGTAAGACATTATACAGAGTTAAGAGTAAAGTTACAAAGCTCTCACATTTTGCAATCTGATAACTGAAGTGCAGATGTTACTTACTTACCCAAGTCACAAGCTACGTAGCAATAGGGTTGAGAAAAGAATTTAGATGCTCCAACTCGTAAAACACAACTTTATCATTATACCACTTTGCTCAGAGCTATTTTCTCTTCTAAAAAGTGCTATAAACAGTAGTTAGATGTTTAGATAGGCTACAAAACTAGACTTAGTACAAGACTTGCTTTTGTGGCCAGAAGTCATGGGTAAGAAATCAGACAGTGCAAGTCATGGGTGAGAAATCTGGCTGTGTCACTGAACAGTTGTGTGAGATATGGTCAAAACTGTAGAAGGCTCTACATCTTTTCAGTGGAAGGAAGGAAAAGTTCCTGGAACACAGTTGATAGACGATAGAATTAATATTTTAGGAATGGTGAAATTGTACACCTTCTACTTCCAGTTGTCCTGGCAATGAACGTTTATCTTATAATGATTTTATAATGAGAAAATTCTTTTCTGCCTCATTCAAGAAAAATAGCAGTCTACTGCCCTTTGGGGAACTTTGTGAGAGGACTTCATGGTTTTTGTTTACAAAGCTGAAGCCCAGTGAGATTTTAAGAGACAGGGGTTTGTTCCAAATTAAAGGATACTATTAGAGACTAAAAGAGGAACAGGTAGAAGATTGTGGAATAGTGAACAAAAGTAAAGGTTTACATAGTTTCACTATTTTATTTTGGGGAGAAGTTTAAGGAAAAATCTTTAATGATTCTGTGCTGCAGATAGAAGATAAAATAATGATGAAAATAATTTTCAACTTTTATAGTTATAGAATTAAATTGATTTTAGAGGTTTGAAAGCTCCTGGGCAAAGAGCTTGAGTGATGTTTCAGTGCTAATCACCTAAGCAATTGAAAATCCGTGTGGTCTTCCCTATATTTCCCATCCGTTTGAGGTCTGAAAGGGACTTTGTACTCAAAAACCAGTTTTATTTCCTGTCAGCTTGGCTAGAACTGCAGTGGTCTCTTGTGTGAATGCTCTTTCTGTCCTGTATTATTGGCCTGAAACTTTGAGACTGCTAGGAGATGAAAAGGAGTGGAACCACTGAAATAACCAGCATTCTGACTTTCCTTCCTCTTAAGATCAGATACCTGTGCTTTCTCCATGCCATTCTTGGATTGTGGGACACTTTGACCAATCTAGAAGACCCAGGCCAGATTCAGTTTCCTTGAAGTTTTGTGTGACTATGGGTTATGTAACACTCCCTGTCCAATGGCTCATAACTCAACCTGGAGACATCCTTCTCTTTTCAAACCACATTTCTTCCAAGGTACTAAGCTTGTGAAAAGAAAAACCAGGATACTCTGCCATGAACGTCTCTTGAAACAAACATGGAGTCTACTCACTGCTTCAATAATAAAGGAAAGTAAAGAAAACGTAGAGTAAACCATAAGTTATATCCTGACGTGATTCTACTCCATATAGATCGCACACATATATTTTATCTGTAGACTGAGAACAGGCAAATGAAAACTCACCCAAACAATGGGTCTTCTAAATGTCCATCTGTCTCATGATCGTGGAAGGCTTGGCTGGTGAGCCTTTTTGCCCTGGATTATTCATCAGAGGTCTTGGCCATTTGAGCAGCTTCCAGTTTTTGGGTATTCATATGCCCAGCTTCTACTGCTTGCCAGGAAATGTGTATCCATTGTCCTCTGGGATCCCTAACCTTATCTCATCTTCATTGTGTTCTTTTCCCCCTGAATTTCAGACAGTTTACTGCTGGCAAATAACTCACCTTCCATGTTGGACCAGGGGATGGTGATTTCTTCTTAGCTGTTTTCCTGTGACATTACTATTTTTCTCTTTATTTTCTCCTCACAATGTCTGGCATCATTTGTCAACCTGCATTCCAAAATTCCCTGACATAAAACTCAACTCACAAAGCATTTTATGAAGCATGCTGGGCTCTGTAAGTGAGCAGTTTTTTCTGTATTAAATTAATGATATTCACTAAAACTTTGATTTTTCTCAAGCAGTTGTATTCAAGGAAAATCAGTTTTAAATGGAAGAGGATAAAACCAGCAAATGATTTTGGATATTTTAAAAAACGTTAAAAATTAATGGCTCTTGTTCTTTTTATATTTTTTATGCTGGAGCTCCCTGTGACAAAATGGAGTCCTAGGTATATTGCATGAATGCGTTCTTGGCCCAAGTTCCATCAAAAGACTCAGAAAAATATTTCCATCAGACAGTCCACAAAATTTCCACAATTGGCAGCCCAACTGGTGGTTGCCAACTGGTTGTCTAACTGGCACTGGTGGCTTGCACTAGATTAAATATAAAAATGTTAAAACACGAATACCTCTGAGCTGCTTAAACCATGTGTCTGTACTGTGGGGATACCTGCTTTTAGCTGTAATTCCAATTGCAAAGTTACGTTTCCTCCCAAAAGAGTAAGTAAGAGTGAGCCTTCTCTTTACTGGATGATAATCAGAGAATGTAGAATCAAATGGCCAGGCTGTGTTGCAGAAATGGATTATGCACATGTAAGAATACCCACATAGGGCTGGGCATGGTGGCTCACACCTGTAATCCTAGAGCTTTGGGAAGCTGAAGCAGAAGAATTGTTGAGGCCAGGAGTTCAAAACCAGCCTGGGCAATGTAACAAGACCTTCATTTCCACAAAAAATAAATTTTAAAAATTAGCAAGGTATGGTGGTGAGCACCTCTAGCCTTAGCTACTCAGGAGGTGAAGACAGGAACATCATGTGAACCTAAGAGTTTGAGATTGTGGTGAGCTCTGACTGTGCCACTGCGCTCCAGCCTGGGTAACAGTGCGAGACTCTGTCTATAAAAAGATACAAATTAAATAAAAAGAATACCCTCATGGGTTAATGAAGATGACAGAAACCTTAAAAGACCATCATATATGTGACGTTTTCTAATCTAATCTCATGGATTAATGAAGATGACAGAAACCTTAAAGGACCATCATATATGTGACATTTTCTAATCTAATCTCATGGATTAATGAAGATGACAGAAACTTTAAAGGACCATCGTATATGTGACATTTTCTAATCTAATCTCATGGATTAATGAAGATGACAGAAACCTTAACGGACCATCATATATGTGACATTTTCTAATTGAGTGCCTGCCACGTAGTAAATACTCAAAAAAGCTCAGCTGAATATGAAAATTAAGCATATTAGAGGGAGTTCATGACTTCTGGATGACTGTTACAAGGCTCAGAACCTAGGGTAATTAAGTGATCATTGACTAGAGGTTATGAGTTCTACCAGTGATGGCTTGGTGATATGGTTTGGCTCTGTGTCTCCACCCAAATCTCATGTTTAATTGTAATTCCCATTGTTGGGGGAGGGAACTGGTGGAGGTGATTTGATCATGGGGGTGGATTTTCCACTTGCTATTCTTGTGATAGTGAGTTCTCATGAGATCTGGTTGTGACAAAGTGTGTAGCACTTCCCCCTTCACTCTCTGTCTCTCGTGCTCCACCATGGGAAGATTGTGCCTGGTTCCCCCTCACCTTCTGCCGTAATTGTAAGTTTCCTGAGGGTTCCCTAACCATGCCTCCTGCATAGCCTGTAGAAATGTGAGTCAGTTAAGCCTCTCCTTCAGAAATTACCTATTCTCAGGTATGTCTTTATAGCAGTATGAGAATGGACTAATACAGAAAATTGGTAACAGAGAAGATACCTGAAAATGCTGAAGCAACTTTGGAACTGGGTAATGGGCAGAGGTTTGAACAGTTTGGAGTGCCCAGAAGAAGTCTCTAGGAAAGCTGGAATTTCCTAGAGACTTGTTGAATTGTTGTGACCAAAATGCTGATAGTGATATGGACAGTGAAGTCCAGGCTGAGGTGATCTCAGATAGAGATGAGGAACTTACTAGGAATTGGAATAAAGGTGACTCTTGTTGTGCTTTAGCAAAGAGACTGGCAGCATTGTGCCCCTGCTCTAGAGATCTGTGGAACTTTGAACCTAAGAGAGATCAATTAGGGTATCTGGTGGAAGAAATTTCTAAGCTGCAGAGTGTTCAAGATGTGAACTTAAAAGACTATGCTTATTTGTATAAACAAAGAAATGACCTGAAACTAGAACTTTTATTTAAAAGGGAAGCAGAGCATAAAAGTTTGAAAAATTTGCAGCCTGACCATGTGGTAGGAAAGAAAAATGCATTTCTGGAGAGGAATTCAAGACTACAGAAATTTGCATAAAAATAGCTGAATGTTAATAGCCAAGACAATGGGGAAACTGCCTCCAGGGCATTTCAGAGACCTTTGCAGCAGCCCCTCCCATCACAGGCCTGGAGGCCTAGGAGGGAAAAATGGTTTCATGGGTGAGGTCTACGGCCGTGCTGCAATGTGCAGCCTCAGGACATGGCACCTCTAAATTTCAGAGGATGTATGGAGATGCCTGGATGTCCAGGGAGAAATCCATCACAGGGGCAGAGCCCTCATGGAGAACCTCTACTAGGGCAGTGCAGGGTGGAAATGTGGGGTTGGAGCCCCCACAAATAATCCCCACTGAGGCACTGCCTAGTGGAGCTGTGAGAAGAGGACCACAATCCTCCGGGCCCCAAAATGGTAGGTCCAGTGACAGCTTGCACTGTGCACCTGGAAAAACCACAAGCACTCAATGCCAGCCTGTTAAAGCAGCCATGGGTGCTGTACCCTGCAGAGCTACAGGGGCAGAGCTGCCCAAGGCCTAGGAGCCTACCCCTTGCATCAGTATGACCTGGATGTGAGACATGGAGTCAAAGGAGATTATTTTGGAGCTTTAGTATTTGATGACTGCCCAGCTGGGTTTCAGACTTGCAAGGGGCCTGTATCCCTTTTGTTTTGGCCAATTTTTCCCTTTTGGAACAGTAGCATTTACTGAATGCCTATATCTTGGAAATAACCAACTTGTTTTTGATTTTACTGGCTCGTAGGTGTAAGGGACTTGCCTTGTCTCGTATGAGACTTTGGAGTTGGACTTTTGTGTTAATGCTGGCATGAATTAAGACTTTGGGGGACTGTTGGGAGGGGATGATTGTTTTTGGAATGTGAGAACATGAGATTTGGGAGGGGCCAGGGGTAGAATGATATGGTTTGTTTCTGTATTTCCACTCAAACCTCATGTTGAATTATAATTCCCAGGGCTGGGGGAGGGACCTGATGGGAGGTGACTGAATCATGGGGGCAGATTTCCCCCTTGCTGTTCTTGTAAGAGTGAGTTCTCATGAGATCTGGTTGTTTAAATGTGTGTAGCACTTCCACCTTGGCTGTCTCTCTCCTGTTCTGCCATGTGAAGATTGTGCCTGCTTCCTGTTCACCTTCCTCCATGATTGTAAGTTTCCTGAGGCCTCCCCAGCCATGCTTCTTGTACAGCCTGCAAAACTGTGTGTCAATTAAACCTATTTTCTTCATAAATTACCCAGTCTCAGGTATGTCTTTATAGCAGTGTGAAAATAGACTAATACACTTGGTATTGATGTCTGATTCTATATGATCCCCTAACCCTGCCCTGAAACTTATTAATATTGTTCTTAGGACAATGTTCACACTCCTTAGTAAACCATATGCCATGATATGACACATGTTTATCTTTTCAGGTTCATTTTTAAATACAGTTCGCATTCCTCAATCCAGCCCCACAAAAGTTCTGTGTATTAGCCATCTCAAACAACTTGCTTGTTGAATGGATGAACAAATTATAGTAAATCCATACAATGGAATAATACTTGGCAACACAAAGCATGTACTACTGATGCACACAACATGAACATACCTCAGAAACTTTATATTGATACCCAGACACATGATTTCATTAACAGGAAATTCAAAACCAGGCAAAACCAATTTATGGTAATACAAATTAGAACATGGATTGACTATGATTGGAAGGAACTGACTTAAAGGGATACAGGGGATCTTTCTTGTGGGGGTGGTGGTGATGATGTTCTATATCCTGACTGGAGTGTGAAAGACACAGTTGAATATGTTTGCCAAAATTCATTCAAGGGTACATTTTACTATATGTAAATTTTATCTAACAACAACAACAACAACAACAAAACACAATTTTCTCTTTATAGATCAGATTATGCTGTGTCAGGTTTCCAATCATTTGCTCATGCCCTCTCCAGGGAATTCTTATCCCCACCCTCAACAGCACCTTTCTATTCCACTAGTTTATGAAACTCAGATAAAGAGATCCTTCTCTGAAGCATTTCTTGACATTTCCCAGTACCAATGTGACAAATTATCTCTGCCCTTGCACAGGGTGTAGTGCATTCTTTGTGTTCTCTTCACAAGTTCCTTAATCAGAAGGCACTGGGCATTTTTATCCATACTCCATGAATATATCAAGTAGTTGTTGAATAATTATCCAGAAATAACTATGCAGTAATGATAACTGTTTAACAGCTACAACTAGTAATCTTCAGGTTATAGTTTCAGCCATTTCAGGAAGTTCTTTTCTCAGGTATTTTCTTCACCATCCTCTTATGGTGTAAATCTTCTGGTGAAATAGTTTTCTATGCTTTCCTTCACATGCTTCCTGTCTTCTCAGCAGACTCTGTGGGATGGTAGAAAGGATAACAACACACAGACTCCCACGAGACTGGTTTCCCTCATGAGCTGTATGACCTTGGGACAATAACTCAATTTTTCTGGGTCTTGGTTTTTTTCTTGCCTGAAATGGAGATAATAGTGTCCAACTCTTGACATTATGAGCAATAAATGCAAACATAGTTAACAGCTCACAGTCTAGGACTTGGCCACAATAGGTGCTTCATAAATAGCCCCTAGGGTCTGCCGCTGGCCTGATTGGATCATTGCTTTTCACTAATACCAGCTCTGTGGCTTGTTAGGCTTGCTGCTCACTGCTGTCATGGTTTCAGTTGTGCTGTCTGCTGGCCAGATAGATATCTGCACCAAGGGCAATCATAGCTTTTCCTATGTTTCCTGACTATTGAGGCAAGTGAGGTTATAGAGAGTTTGCGAGTTCTCCTTGGCTAAGTTGGCCTACATTTTGTTTAAATTAAGTACAAACATACCTTCTACAATAGGTATTGGAGCTTTCCTCTTGAGTCATATCTTCTCTGTTTACAAGGTATTATGTCCACTTTCCCAGCTAGTCACCCAAAGTTGTGCCTTTCATGACATAACACCTCTGTTCTTCTTTGGGGTACTTTTTATTGGCTACTGAAGGCCATGCAGCACTGGGACATTGATAGCACAGCCCTACTCAGGTGTCTGCCTTGCCTCCCAGCCACAGTAAGGGAAAATCCTCTTTCCTAAAGGGTAGCTTCAGACATATCCTCGGGATCAATGTCTCATCATTCTCATCATCATCTGACAAAAGCAGTCAAATTAGCAGAGGCTATGGTTGGCAAGCTACATCATCACCCTCCTTTTATAAGTCAGTTGGAGGGATGAAGTATGGTGAGGATGAACTCTCCTAGAATCAGGGCTCAGGATCCTTGCTGTGAAAAAGCAGAGATAAGAATAATATGATAGACCAATGGAACAGAACAGAGTCCTCAGAAATAATACCACACATCTACAGCCATCTGATCTTTGACAAACCTCAGGAAAACAAGAAATGGGGAAAGGATTCCCTATTTAATAAATGGTGCTGGGAAAATTGGCTAGCCATAAGTAGAAAGCTGAAACTGGATCCTTTCCTTACTCCTTATATGGAAATTAATTCAAGATGGATTAGAGACTTAAATGTTAGACCTAATACCATAAAAACCCTAGAAGAAAACCTAGGTAATACCATTCAGGACATAGGCATGGGCAAGGACTTCATGTCTAAAACACCAAAAACAACGGCAACAAAAGCCAAAGTTGACAACTGGGATCTAATTAAACTAAAGAGCTTCTGCACAGCAAAAGAAACTACCATCAGAGTGAACAGGCAACCTATAGAATGGGAGAAAATTTTTGCAATCTACTCATCTGACAAAGGGCTAATATCCAGAACCTACAAAGAACTCAAACAAATTTATAAGAAAAAAACAAGCAACCCCATCAAAAAGTGGGCAAAGGATATGAAGAGACAGTTCTCAAAAGAAGACATGCATACAGCCAACAGACACATGAAAATATGCTCATCATCACTGGCCATCAGAGAAATGCAAATCAAAACCACAATGAGATACCATCTCACACCAGTCAGAATGGCAATCATTAAAAAGTCAGGAAACAACAGGTGCTGGAGAGGATGTGGAGAAATAGGAACACTTTTACACTGTTGGTGGGATTGTAAACTAGTTCAACCATTATGGAAAAACAGTATGGCAATTCCTCAAGGATCTAGAACTAGAAGTACCATATGACCCAGCCATCCCATTACTGGGGATATACCCAAAGGATTATAAATCATGCTGCTATAAAGACACATGCACATGTATGTTTATTGCGGCGCTATTCACAATAGCAAAGACTTGGAATCAACCCAAATGTCCATCAGTGATAGACTGGATGAAGAAAATGTGGCACATATACACCATGGAATACTATGCAGCCATAAAAAAGGATGAATTTGTGTCCTTTGTAGGGACATGGATGCAGCTGGAAACCATCATCCTCAGCAAAGTATCTCAAGAACAGAAAACCAAACACCTCATGTTTTCACTCATAGGTGGGAACTGAACAATGAGATCACTTGGACTCGGGAAGGGGAACATCATACACCGCGGCCTATCATGGGGAGGGGGGAGGGGGGAGGGATTGCATTGGGAGTTATACCTGATGTAAATGACGAATTGATGGGTGCTTACAAGTTGATGGGTGCAGCACGCCAACATGGCACAAGTATACATATGTAACAAACCTGCATGTTATGCAAATGTACCCTAGAACTTAAAGTATAATAATAAAAAATAAATAAATAAAAGAATAATAACATATATGACAAAATTTCAGTTTCCCTCTTAAATAAACACATGTATGTTGTTGGCACTATTGTTAAATCATGGAGATTGGACTAACTTTTCAACCCATACATAGAATGAAGGGAGGGGACATATATTTTCCTGAGGTTAATAGCTGACACTGGTGGTCAGGAACATAACTTGTTAAATGAAAGGGAGAAAAGACATAGGAAAAGAGGAAAACGATGTGCAAAGAGATGAGAGAATAGAAATGACATAGAATTACTATTTTACTGGTGGGAAAAGCAGTAAGGGGTCACACGGCCTGTCTCCTATGCCTTCCAGAAGAAAGAAAGACAGTTCTTGGAAGACACCTCGGCACGGTCTCCTTAGTAAGGTTGTTTGTGCAGAATCCTAGGTGGGGAGGAGTGTAAGGAGCAGCTATGGAGAAGGGGAGAAAGAAGTCAAGAAGAAGCTCCCTCTCTCCACGGAAAGAATCGTAGAAAGGAAGGTGGTGGATTATATGAAATGATTGAACCCATTCCTTTAAATTAACCTGCAAATGCCTCTGTAATAATTCACAGTGCACCTCAGAGGATTGCATATTTGATTGGCAGCATGTGGAGGAATAGGTCCCCTTAAGACACCATTCTGTAGTAAGGGCTTCTTGCCCCATCTGTCCATCCTCGATCCTGAGTCACAGCTGCTGCAGACACTTTCAATCACATGGTACAAATATCCACTTAGACACTCTCATAAGTTTAGGTTTTATAAAGACAACATTAAATGTGACTAGGTGAGAAGCTGAATTCGTATATATAGTTGTGTTTAATTAATATAATACTTAATAAATATAAATATTAAACTTTATATATACAGATGGTAAACTGTATTATGACTCACAGAATGGTTATGGTATTATTGGCAACTAAGGAATTGAACACTGAAGGAATGTTCTCTTCTGGATCTAGTGTGGGTCTTTTTAAAAATTTTTGTGTACGATGATCCTCTTTTGTGTTTTGCATGATTCTTGCAGAATCATGTGTTTCTTGAGTCAGGCTTGAATAATTGTGAAAATTCTCAATGGTTTTTATTTGCAATTGATAAAAATAAAAATGAAAAAATTACAGCCTTTGTAACCAGCACCATCAGTTGTTAATTTACTGCCTTAGATGCCTGATGTGAGGGACCTCTTAACAACAGCAACGATAATGGGAAACACTTATCTATTCTACTCACTCTATGTGTGTGAACAACTTAATTTAACAACAGCTTCATGAGGTAATAGCTAATGCTATCCCCATTTTATTATTGGGAAATTTAGGTACAGAGATGTAGAGTAACTTGCTCAAGGTCTCTGGGCTGGTAATTGGTAGAGGGGTTGAACCTGGGCAGTCTGAATCCAGAGCCTGTGCCTTTGACCACCATTTACCTCTTAAAAGCTTCATTTTCCCCAAAAGGATCTTTGAAACTTGGCTGTTAGTATTATCTGGAATGGTTTCTGTCCTCTACCTCACAATCAGAAGAATTACACGGATCATCCTGTGTGTTGACAAAAGATTTAACATCCAATAAGACTGATACATAATAAAGCTAATCCTACTATGCAGAAATGCAGAAGTCTCTATCTTTCTTTTTTTTAAATTTTCCACACCAGCCAAAGTCTCTATAACCTGCTGTAACTTTTAAATTCAATAAACAGATTTTCATTCCTGTTTGTATGTGCTACAAATTAAATCATCATTTTTTTTGCCTTAATATGCGTGTAATCCAAAGAACAGAATAGGATACAGTCAAAGTTTGGCATAGCACTCTGGGGAGGGGAATGAGGAGTTGGAGAGAGAACGTCTGGTTGTGTTTCATTCACTTCTTGCCAGGGAGAACAGCTAGGGAGAGAAATGATGATGGTACGTTGATGCAGATGTTGAAAGTGGGAGAGAGAGTTCACAAATGGGCAGGGAGTAAAGCAAAGCTAAGTCTGGCATCTATCTCATGAGAAATAAAGGGGTGATAGGAAGGAAGGAGCAGCGAAGTGAGTTTTGAGCCTGACCTTGAAAGAAATGATGGATTTGGACTGATAGTATGATACAGGGTAATCTGTATGGGTGAAAATATGAGCAACGTTTGGAAGGAAAAATGACCAAGATGTGGGGAATCTGCAGTAGTTCCCCTCATTTTTCACCAGATGTAGCAATCTCTATTATTATGGTTATTGTTTTTTGGCTTCTGAGATAATTTTAACTTATTTTTAGAAATTTTATTACAGCTTTATCTTCATTGTGACCAGATGTGAGCAGACTCCAAGCAATTGGAATTGTCTGGATGTATTAGAGTGTGTGTATAGCAAACACATAAGTCAGAGGTAGACTGTGTTAGATTATCAACAAATGCCAAGACACTTTGCACAAATGACAAAATCAAGAAACAAATTAAAAGCCCTATGAAGATTAATTGCTAATTTATGTATCTATTACATGTAGTACCATCTAGTTTAGTAAGTTGTTTTAAATGTGTATTTCTTATAAAATCACTGTCTTGTAAGCTAATGCTACTCATTTTTGGTCATTAATTTGCCCTTCTCTATGAGAACTAATAGCCTTATAAAGCATTAGAATTATAAGGACTCGAGAGACAACTGAATCCAATCTTTGCATTTATGCAAATGGTCAAATAGAGGCTTAATGACATGAAATTATCGTCTTATGGTCACACAACTGGTTATCATCAGGTCTGATGCTAGAATTATGGTGTCCTGACACTAAATGCCCTCTTTGGTGGCCTCTCTGGTGGCAATTTGAATTCAACATCTTAAGAAGCTGGTATTGATGGCATCATACATTATACACAAACAGTATGCTATGTTATAAGTCATGTGAAGACTTTATGGAACAAAATGAAATATAACCAAAACTGAACTTTTGATCTATAACACATTAGAGAGATTGAAATTAGATGCAAAGAAATAGAAATCTGAGAGTATTTTAGGGGGACTCGAATTAAAAACAAAGCAAAACAAAAACAAAAAACTTGGACTAGTAGTAAACCAAAGTAGTAGATTCTTCATCAGGGAGTGATGTGATTCTTTTGCTCTTCTAGAAAGATAGAATAATCTTTCTCTATCTATCTATCTATCTATCTATCTATCTATCTATCTATCTATCTATCTTCTATATATATCTATCTTATATATATCTATATATATAAGATATATATAAGAATATTCATATATGGCCATATATCTTTGGCCATATTCATATATGGTCAAAATGCCAGAAGGAAACCAAGAGAGGAAAAATGGTACCAGAGGCTTCTGATGTACACTAGACTTGACATGATGGTGTATCTTACAGGGATGGTGACAGCTCTCGACCACTCTTATTATGACTGGATAAAGGCAAGAATGGGCAAAAGTGAAGCATTATTTGCCATGTTTCCTAACCAAGGCTTTGAAATCTATGAAGATTTGAAAAATGTAGCTACCCAAGCTTCATCCTTTGTGATTCTGACTTTGTCTTGGGTGGATCCATCCTTCCATTGTGATAGTGTGTATGAATGATAAATGAGAATTGTGGGAACCAATAGAGAAAAGATATCTTTTAAAAAGCAGATTTAGAGATTCTTAGATATATAAAAGCAATTTTATTCCTTTTCTTTGATAAGTTGTTTAACAAGTTGCACAAATAATGGCCACTACTAGTTAATGTTATCCTTACAGATAACAAAGGTTAGGCTTAAACACTCCCAAACTACTAACTAGGCTTATCCATTTAGAAATGAGTAAATATTAAAAACTCAAGGATTATTTGCTTTTGAGTGTACATTTATTTGTATTTCATCTTTATTTCCTTTCTCTGTTTTCATTCTCTTCCGCAAATCTATTGGTACTCTCTAATTTTTCTTTTAATAGATATAAACCATTCTGTCCTTGCTCAGGGTCCTCTTTGCAGATAGCATCCTCTGGGAGGAGGACAGAAAGAGAAACTAATGGTGCCAAACCATGTACCTGAATGAGAAGAGAAACAAAGTATTATGACTGTTTGCTTTTAGAGCACTAGAGTGGTAGGATTTGTTTACAAGCACAGATTCTTGTCTCTGTCTACATCATTAGTCTATTTTCACACTGCTATAAATAACTTACCCGAGAATGGGTAATTTATAAAGAGAAGAGGTTTACTTGACTCACAGTTCCACATGGCTGAGGAGGACTCAGGAAACTTACAATCATGGTGGAAGGGGAAGCAGGCACGTATTACATGATGGCAGGAGAGAGACAGAGTGTATGACAGCATAGGCAAAAACTACCATTTATAAAACCCTCAGATCTTGTTAGAATGCATTCACTATTGTGAGAACAGCATGGGGGAAACTGCCCCTATAATCCAGTCACCTCGCTCCCTCCACATGTGGGGGTCACAGGTCCCTCCCTTAACATGTGGGCATTACTATTTGAGATGAGATTTGGGTGGGGATACAGGGCCAAATCATATCAACCTAATTCACCTGCTCTGCTTTAGACATTCTGACCTGAAAGTCTTGCTGTAAAATATAGAAGAGTCATGGAAGGGCTCTTTAATCTTTTAAAGATTACCACTCACTCTTTTGCGTTTCAAGATTATGTGTATCTCAGCCTCTACTTTGTAAACTCTGAATGTACAGGCTGAAAATTCACAAATTCAGGTCTTCATCTTGGGCTTCTCTGAACTCCAGACTTACGTATTCAACATCACCACTTGCACCTGTAACAAGCATCTCACTTTTGATGCATTCATATCTGAGTCTGTTAATTTTCCTCCAAAACCTCTTTCCCCATTCCTACTCCTCCTGACTTCCCTATCTTAGTTATTTACAAATTCATTCATACTGTCCTTTGCAACAAAAACATATGGATAAAGAAAACCCTGGAGTCATTCTTGACTAGCTTCTTTCACTCACCTTTCACATCTAATTTGTAAACCAGCAAATTCCGTCCTCTATGTCTTCAAAATATACCCAGGCTTCCAGGTATGATAAACTGGCTTGGCGCTAACCAATCCTCCCAATGAGAGCAACCAGAAAAGCTGAATAAAATACAGAAAGGCATCTGCTTAGAGTCATTGGATGGCTACCAAGGCAGTCAGGATTTGAGGAGTCATAATCCCAGAGTAAAGGGAATTGCAGAGAAGTTATCATGTAAGCTACTTTTCCTCTTGAGGCAGTGCAGGCCAGGAGGTAGAGAGGCTAAGCAGAAAGCAGCCATCAGCAGCTGGTTGTGCTGAGGAGATAAAACTGAAGGTAAAGTCTGCCAGGTAAACGGGTCCAGATCCTTAGTTGACAGGTTTGAAGGACTGCATGCAAAGAATAAGAGAAAATCAGAATTGGAATAAACCTGATAAAGATTGAAACCTTTAAGTCAATCAACTTAAACTCTGATTGGGATAATGGTCCTGCTCCTACTCCAGCTCCCTCCCAGAAGCTTAAGAAGCCCTCTTTGGAGACAGAAATCACCCTTTTGGATCTTTTATGACTTTTGTGTACAGAGTCCTGGTACATTACTAGGCAAGACCACTGGAAGAAATAGAGAACAGAAACACCCAAGGTGATTCAGATATTGAAATGGAAAATAATTCTAAAAATTATGTTCAAGAAAAATAGATAAGAAAATGGAGAATTTCTCTGGAGAACCAAAATCTATAATAAAGAATAAATGAACATTCAAGAATCAAAAATCATTCCTTCCTGATAGTGATAATTTTTTAAATGTCCTTTTTTCTTGATAAATTAATGGCTTTAAAAATTTTATTAGTCATCTCTAAGAACATACTTTGGTTTTATTAATTATTTCTAGAGAAACATTTGTTTCCAGTAGGCAGCTATAGGTAAACTAGTAAGCCACTCTAGGATTCAGTTATTACATCTGAAAAACATACAGGTTTTAGATTAAATGAGTATTTATAGAACTTGTGTAAAATGTTGGGTTTGAGTTGTGAAGAGAAAAACTATGTTGAAATGTGCCATAGACAGGTGGAAATTCAGAAGTGGGTTTAGGAGAGAAGTCTGGGCTAGACTTGTAGGCTGTTTTAGTCATTTGCTAAGAAGTGGTAGTTAAAACCAAGAGGGTGGATAGAATCACCACAAAAGAAATGAAGAGATGAAAGGAGTAGAAAAGCAGATCTTCAAATCTTTGCATTTCAAATCAGCTTTCTTAATCAATCGCAAAGCTTGATCGCCAGCTGAACTGCTATAATATAATGGTAGGATAATAGGATGGAATGGGAGCTACTAATCAATGGGCATAAGTTTCTATTAAGCAAGATAAACAAGCCCTAGAGTTCTGCTGTACAACATTGTACCTATAGTCTACAGTAATGCATTGTACAATTAAGAATTTAAGAGAGTAAATCACATGTTACATGTTCTTACCACAATAAAATAGAAAGATAGCATTATTAAACAGAAAAATCTCCACACATCCTTCCCTTACAAAAATGAAACAGTTTATGTTTTCCTAAATGATTTTCTTTTTCTTTTTAAAAAAGACCTTTTCTAACATAGGGAATATGTGGATGTATGTATAGATGAATGGATAATATCCTTCAAAAGAGTAGGGTTCTTGAGATAGGCAAAAGAAAAACGGCTTTTAAAGATACAGTGAAAATCAAAGATTGTGCAGTTTTCATCTGTGGGATCAATTAATTTAAGGGCAAAATTTTTGCAGTGTTCTACATTATAGATGAATCTAAGGGACACTGTGACACCAGGGCATGAGAAGATTTCCCTGGGCCTGTTATTTCAAAGCAGGTGTGGTTTCTTGAAAAATAAAACATCTGTTAAAGGTATATATTTATCACAACTGAAATATTTTCAAGTGTTTTGTTTTAATCTTTCACATCTGTGTCATGTCCAAGATTCAATGCTTTTAATTTCTTGAGCAGATCAACCATAAATACTGTGTGAACTTCATGACATGTTTGTCAATGGCCTCTAATCTCAGATTGAAAACTGTGCTGATCTGGCATGCCGTGTAAGAAATTTTCATCTCTCTGGTATTATCAAAACCCTGACATGCTTTTAAAAAATTGTTAAAATTAACTACCACACTTGCTTTAGTATACACATTGCCTTATAATTTACAATGTATTTGCCATGCTGAAAGATTGATTTCAGATAGGTCTAGCTTGTCTGGCTGGGGAGAAAAAAATTGTCATTCTGTTTTATGGAATAAAGCAAGATTCCACAAGACACATTCAGTTAAAATGAAGCAAAAACTGCAATGTTTGAGAATGGTAATGCCTTGTGTTATCTAGATTTATTGATCAAAATAAAATCAGTGTTCCATTTCAAATCTGCCTGCAGCAGCATGCTCTTTTTAACAGCCACAATTTTTTGAAAAGCTTTCACTGCATCCCTCCACCTCTTTTGTGCTGAAAAAGTCTTATAGAATTGTGTACTACCTGGAAGATGATTGAGTTGGTTTCTACAAAGTTAAGTTAGAAAGTGGGCCAATGAATTAAAGACCCATAGGTAGAAAAGCTTTTGAAAGTTGCTTTCTTAGCACCTGAAATTTCAAGGACTTTCCATTCAACTCAACAGGTTATATTGGAATAATCTAATATTACTTTAAAAATTGTAGCCTTAGACACTATGTAAAATGCTCTTCCATATAGACTGTTAAAACCTTTTCTTTTGTGAGAAATTATGTAAAGAAGGTGTTAATTTTTAACTCAACATAACGGGAGAGAAAAAGAAAATAAAATGATACCTGTTCTGGTAATCTATTGCTGCAAACTACCACAAAAGAATAAGCATTTTCTTTCTTGTCAGAATCATATGGGCCAGGAATTCAAGTAGAGTTTGGCTGGGTGATCTGCATGATGCTGACTGAGATTACTTAGTGGTACTCAGCTGGCAGATGGACTGGGCTGGAGGTTCCTAGATGTTTTTACTTGCATATCTGGCATATTGGTGTGGATGGTTGGAAGTCTTGTCTTACAGGGCTTTCACCCTTTAATAAGAGTAGTTGCAAAGAACTTACAATTATCTTTAACAAAGCAAACACAGTGTCAGTTTGGATCCTTCAAGAAGCCAAGATGGGGATTAGATATGCAAGAGACTTATTGAGGGGAAGCACCTGTGAAAAATAAAGAAGGTCGAAGCAGGATGAGTCTTCAGACCACAATGTAGGTCTGACATCCAAAAAAGAAAAGAGAGAAAGAAGAATTGAGTAGGAAAATACTCAAACTTCAATGCAATTCTGGCTATGTCTCAGCTCTGAGCCAAAGTTTCCCATGAGGGGGCTTCCTGTGGTAAGCAGAAATGGGCTGGATCCAGCACTCCCACTGTGCTGAGTCATTGGCTGGGAGCAGACTGAGGAATGTATTGCCTGGTGAATCCGAAGGGGCAGTAGTTGAAGCTTTCCATCAGCTATGTTTCCCACAGTAAGTTCTGCTGCATGGTAATGGAAGTAAGGCACCTCTGTGGCCCCCATATTTACCCAGGTAAGCAATGCATAAATAAGACTGGGAAGACAAGGTATGGCAATAAGATGAGTAATTAGGCTTATTATAAATAAGTTAGCAACGATGTCTGACCTATTTCATATAGATGAGTAATGAAGAACCATTGTCTTGATCAGCAGGCCTTGAGGGTGTCTGAGGAGTCACACTTGCTTCCTCCTTGCTGCCCAAAGAGAAAACAGCCGTAGTCTGGCTGCAGGCACTCAATTCTTTGACCAGGTTTGTGTTCCAGGCCATTTCTGATTTATTGCATAACATTCTTGTTTTTGTCTTTCCACAGGTCATTGGCCTATGTAGGGGCTGGGTGTGGGTTGAGAGCTTTGTTGGGATGCTTGGGGAATAGTGCTGTCATTGCTCTACAGAAATGTAAGAAAAATAATACTGAATGCAGACCATAATACCATGCTAAGAACCATTATGCAAAATCACCCAGGCCAAAGCAATTCTATTTGACTTATAAAGTATGCCTAGAAGAAAGGTGAAAATAAAGTTTCTAGGAGCTGGAATGTTGATTTTCTGCTTTGGCTCTTCAACTGGAACTGTCCAAATGGCTTCCAGGACTGGAACTGCTTTTATTTTCTGCCTTTGAGTGCTTTTACGTTTCTTCTCCAACCAAGTCAGCACTGACTAAAGTGGATTATCCTTTGTTGTCCTCGGTAGTTACAGACCCTTCTGCCTAAGATCATGAAGAGGAGACACATAGGAATTTGTCTTTGGTTCTTGTCCTGGAATGGAAAGCGATTTCTGTCAATTATTGAGAGCAGAAGTTATTGGATTCATTTGGATGGTTTATTTAAAAAGCAGGCACCGGGGCTGCAGTCCTAGAGATTCTGGCTCTGCAGGTGTGGGATAGGGCCTGAAGCTTCTTTCCATAATTTTAAAAAGTTTCACTGCTAAGTCTGATGGACACTGAAGTTTGAGAATTATTGCTATCAAACCTACGTAAGACAGAGTAAACAGTTATAAGAATAATTCTCCATATCTGGTTAATCCAAAATGCATTATTGTATATTAACTATGGACATAATGTATTTTCAAATAGTTCTTTTCAACAAATACATCATGAACATCTACTTTGTATTAGGATCTCTTCTTGGAGGTGGAGACATCGAAAAAGAATCAGACAATGTTTTCCTCAGGCAGCTCATAGTTTGGTGGAGGAAATGAGAAAATATACATTATAGTAACAAATGTATCATAAATAGAAAAATATCTATAGAATAAAAGTATATGGAAGCAGTTGATACATTCTGAGGTCACAAATGGAGACTTTACAGAGGAAGTGATATACAAACTGGATTCTGAAGGATGCATTGACGTGTACTAAATGGATTATGGCAGGGAAAGTAATCTAGAAAGAGGTACTGGTTTGTGTATAGGCACAGAGTTGTGCTTGAGTAACTGCAAGTAGTTTACTTTTGGTGGAGCATAAGATATAAGGGAAAGAGATGTAAGAGATGAGTCTGAAGAGATAAGTAAGAAGCAGATTATGAAAGGTCTTTATGTTCCATGCAAAATATCTTAGATTTGTGTCCATTATGTCAGTAGTTTTTGAAGATTTACTGCATCAAGGACTTTCCAGAAATAATCTATCAGAATGTTTCACATATTTATTCAAAAATTTGTTTCACATAAAATGTTTCACATACATATTCAAAAAATGTTGCATCTCATTTCGGGGAAGTCGTGGTCATGGAACCCCTCTTTTAGACAATCCATAAACAGAATCACATGGTCAGGTTTGTGTTTCAGATTAACTGCCCTTGTTATCAGGTCAGTAAGTTGGACTTATGAGGAAAGGCCACACTAGAGACAGGGAGTTGTGTTAGGAGGCACTGGCCATAGAAATGAAATGGAGAGTCACCATGGTCACATTTCAGAATTGTTTGTATAGAAAAAAGACGGAGTTGAAGACCCTGCCCAGGTTTCTGACTAGGCTTTTTATTATACAGGAGTGTTATAAAATGGAATAGGAAGCATAAGAAGAATTCTCATGGCAAAAGCAGTGTATATAAATTTGATATGGAGTAGATGTTTTGGAAAGAGTTGTATCCATGGGTCTTTTGCTCAGGGGAGAGATCAGTGTAGCACATACAGCTGGTGCCCCACTACATCTGTACCATATCCATTCTTCCTTGCTGATAGAGCTCTGACTTTGTTCCCTCAGCCTTCTCTGTGCATCCATGTGATCTGGGAAGGTGAGACTAGCTTCATCCTCAACAAGGGATGCTGAGAGGCTGCTCAGCTTGAATGGTCAGTTCCTGTTGTGTTGATACTGTTCCTTGATTCACTTCTGGTTAATGAGAAATAAAAGGATGTTTTCTGGGCTCTACAAGAAGAGTTCCTTAATGTTTAAGAAGACAATGAAAGAAAAGAAGTTCTCTTTTCTGTCTCTGGCCATTGATGTGTGAGAATGTGAAGCCTAGAGCAGGTGCAACCATCTTGAAGCCAGTTGTGTTGATACTTCACAACAGATTTAGTGGGGGTAGCAGCTGCATATATTACACTGGATAGATAGATAGCTGTCTCTATTTGTCTATCTATTGTGGTGAAAAACAAATGGTAAATAACAAATTTACCATTTTAACCATGGTTAAGTGTACAGTTTCATAATATCATGTATATTCACATTGCTGTGAAACAGACCTTTAGAAATTTTTCATCTTGCAAATCTGAAACTTTACACCCATTAAACAACTGTTCCTTTGCCCCTCCCCCAAGCCCCTGGCAATCACCATGGGTTTTATTAATGAATAAGCTATAATTAAAACCATGAAACGAACATAATCCTTTCCAGAAAGAACACAATACTGGGAACATGGATGTTTTAGGAGTAGGCAGTGGAAGAGTTCCACAACAGAGATGAAGAAATATCAAAAGTGGAAGGTAGAAAGAGAACTGGTAAAACATGACGTCATGAGATCCATTAGGGAGAAGGATTGGAGGAAGGAGTAGCTACTTCCAAGTGCTGCAGAAAGGTATTAAAATAAGGTGTTAAAATATCAACACTATTGAGTAATTAGGATGTCACGGGTGATGTCACATGGTAAGAGTAGTTTCAGTGGAGTAAGAAGGTTAGAAGCGAGAGTTGAAGAGTGAATAGCAACTGAGTAAAGAGAAGGTTTCACAGCAAAGGGAAAGCTATACAATGAAATTCCCACTTTTCTAAACTGAGATAAAGTTGAAACTTACCCATTTATTTATTTATTTATTTTTTATTATACTTTATGTTCTAGGGTACATATGCACAATATGCAGGTTTGTTACATATGTATACATGTGCCATGTTGGTGTGCTGCACCCATTAACTCGTCATTTACATCAGGTATATCTCCTAATGCTATCCCTCCCTGCTCCCTACACCCCACAACAGGCTCCAGTGTGTGATGTTCCTCTCCCTGTGTCCAAGTGTTCTCATTGTTCAATTCCCACCTATGAGTGAGACCATGTGGTGGTTGGTTTTCTGTTCTTGTGATAGTTTGTTGAGAATGATGGTTTCCAGCTGCATCCATGTCCCTACAAAGGGCATGAACTCATCCTTTTTTATGGCTGCATAGTGTTCCATGGTATATATGTGCCACATTTTCTTAATCCAGTCTATCACTGATGGACATTTGGGTTGGTTCCAAGTCTTTTCTAGTGAATAGTGCCCCAATAAACATACATGTGCATGTGTCTTTGTAGCAGCATGATTTATAATCCTTTGGGTATATCCCCAGTAATGGGATGGCTGGGTCAAATGGTATTTCTAGTTCTAGATCCTTGAGGAATCGCCACACTGTCTTCCACAATGGTTGAACTAGTTTACAATCCCACCAACAGTGTAAAAGTGTTCCTATTTCTCCACATCCTCTCCATCACCTGTTGGTTCCTGACTTTTTAATGATTGCCATTCTAACTGGTGTGAGATGGTATCTCATTGAGGTTTTGATTTGCATTTCTCTGATGGCCAGTGATGATGAGCATTTTTTCATGTGTCTGTTGTCTGCATAAATGTCTTCTTCTGAGAAGTGTCTGTTCATATCCTTTGCCCACTTTTTGATGGGGTTGTTTGTTTTTTTCTTGTAAATTTGTTTTTTCTTTGTAGGTTTGGATATTAGCCCTTTGTCAGATCAGTAGATTGCAAAAATTTTCTCCCATTCTGTAGGTTGCCTGCTCACTCTGATGGTAGTTTCTTTTGCTGTGCAGAAGCTCTTTAGTTTAATTCGATCCCATTTGTCAATTTTGGCTTTTGTTGCCATTGTTTTTGGTGTTTTAGACATGAAATCCTTGCCCATGCCTATGTCCTGAATGGTATTACCTAGGTTTTCTTCTAGGGTTTTTATGGTATTAGGTCTAACATTTAAGTCTCTAATCCATCTTGAATTAATTTCCATATAAGGAGTAAGGAAAGGATCCAGTTTCAGCTTTCTACTTATGGCTAGCCATTTTTTCCCAGCACCAGTTATTAAGTAGGGAATCCTTTCCCCATTTCTTATTTTTGTCAGGTTTGTCAAAGATCAGATGGTTGTAGATGTGTGGTATTTTTTCTGAGGGCTCTGTTCTGTTCCATTGGTCTGTATCTCTGTTTTGGGAGACAGAGCAAGACCTTGTCTAAATACATACATAAATATCAAAACAGAGATATTTATGTATTTATTTAGACAAGATCTTGCTCTGTCTCCCAGGATGAAGTGCAATGGTGGGATCTCAGCTCACTGCAGCCTCTACCTCCTGGGCTGAAGTGATCCCCCTACCTCAGCCTCCTGAGTAGTTGGGACTACAAGTATGCACCACCAAACCTGGCTAATTTATGAATTTTTCTGTAGAGATGGGGTTTTGCATGTTGCCCAGGCTGGTCTCACATTCCTGGACTCAAGTGATCAGCTCACCTCAGCCTCCCAAAGTGCTGAGATTACAGGCTTGAGCCACCGTGCCAGGCTAAACTCACTCCTTTAATACCCGGCTAATATGTTGCTTGTGTTCAGTTCTATGCTATACAGAGTGATGCCATGGGACTGGAACAAAACAGAAGCTTGAGCTTTGGAGGCCCTGCCATCATCCCACTGCCTAAACGAGCACATTTATGCTAGGGCAACTTTGACTATGTCAGCTTTGGTCTAGTTTTATGAGCTCTGTGACCATATATTGTTTTATACTTACATGAGGGTCTGGGAGAAGGTATTGCTTCTTCAAAAAGGTTGAACTTGCCCAGCAGAGAAAACTAATTGCAATGCTGTCCTAGTTTTAGAGCTTGGGAGACATATTTGGTCCTTTCTCTAGCATTGCTTATAGCACAGACTTGTCTGCTTTAAATTCAAAGCAGCATCATTATTTTTATTTATTTATTTCCCTATATCAGTTTAGGTGGAAAATACATTAATATTATGTAGTGACAAAGGTCACTTTTCTCTCCATAAGTTTTTCCTCTGTATCTGCAAAAATGGGCATTTCACCAAAAGATTGCAGTCTGTTTAATTATAACCCCAAGTAGCTGAGATGCCAGTTTAGTGGCCTAATGCCATTCATCCTCTGAAACTCTATAAATGGAAAGAATTTACAGCAGATTCCTGGATATCCTCAGGGCTAACTTCAAACGTGACGGGCTTGTAAACTCCCTGAGCTTGACCAAAATAAATTGTTTTTATCTTCTCTTAAGGAGATTAGTGGGTGAAGATGATCTTAAACTCCACAGAATAAACATTGTCAGATAATAAAAATATCCTCATTCCCAGGAAATCATGTAAAAAATAAAATTTGGATGTTGATGAACATCTCATTTAGTCATTTAATTTATATTCAGCAAACAAACCAAGTATCTAATATTTGTAAAGCTCTGAGGCAATGTTTGTCTAAAGGTGTCCTCTGTAAAAAACATTAAATGTTTTGTGACAAAAAAAGAATCTCTTATTTTTGGAAAGTCAAATTTGCATATGTTGGGATGTTTCAGTTTGTTATGAGAATGATATGTGTAGTTTGGTGGCTCTTCTCTGTTGGAAAATATTTATCTTGGCTGGGTATGGTGGCTAATGCCTGTAATCCCAGCACCTTGGGAGGCCGAGGCAGGAGGATCGCTTAGCCCAGGAGTTCAAGACCAACCTGGGCAATGTTGTGAGACCCTGTCTCTATGAAAATAATAATAAAAGAGAATATTTATCTTTTCTCTTTCTGTTTCAAATCGTTGCTTCCAACATCAAATAGATATGAGGGATTCTCCTGTCCATTAACATTCAGAAGTTAAATCCAGACTAAAGTGCTGTTAAGATAAGATGAAAATTTGCTGAGTTACTCAGTAAAAGTTGGGATATGAGCAGAACCATCTTTGAAATAGTATGTGAAAAGAATCTTTTGGATAGGCAGATTGGTTCACAGAATGTTTCATGCTTCCAGTGAACGAAATAAGTTTTGAAGCAACTTGAGGCAGTAAGTATTGATTAAATCCCCCAAGGATAGACACATGTTTATATGACAAAGAAAAGTTTTTGGAGGACAAACCATCCTGGGCTTCTGAATATTTAAATAAGAATATTTCACTACTCTACCAACATAGTGGTGTTAAATAAAAAAGTAGTGACCGAACAAAGTTCTTTTGTGTCTATTTTGCTACTTTGCAGTCAGAGTATATGCTGGGATCTAATCTAAGGTATCTGTTTATTCATTTGCCTGATTCCCAAAATGTCTCACATGTAAAATTGCTTGCTGGCATTTAGGTCCTGTGGGTTCTTACAGATTTGGAGATTTAATTGCCTACCTATTCATTTTATTATGAAGTGGTCAGCCTGTGAAGCCAGCTCTAAGCTGATAATCACCTAGGAGGAGGAACTGCTGGTTTTTACCCTGAAGATTTTAATTATCATTGGTAGCTCAAAAATAGTAAGTATCTTTAAGGTTGCAATTATAAAGAATTTTTGACAGCAGGAAAAACAGGGAATGTATTTTGATGTTAGAAGTGCCCAGATAGAAGGGAAACACTTTTCACAAATGAATGCCCTGATTGCAGAGAAGACTATAATTGGATGTCCTCTTTTGTTTCTCTTTCCTCAAATTCCCAAGACAACCAATTTAACCTTTAAAAAGGCCTTCTTTGGACTAAAGGCATTATTCTCCCAATTTTTAGCAGTCAACTTATTAAAAAAAGGAAACAAAACCCAAAACAAAACAAAACCACTAAGAATTTCAAACTAAATAGGCCTACGGGTTAATTTCTGCCCGTAGGCCACCAATTTCCACTCTCTGCTCTAAATCTTCCTTACTACATATGCAGGGGTGATTTCTTTTTCTTCTAAGTTTGTGTAACAATTATTGTCTGTACAATTCATTTGGAAGTTAATAATAAACTGCCTCGTGACATATTTCATATTTTATCTTGAGTTATTTAATTTTTTGTGGCTCTGAAACTTTTCACTTGTCTTGAACCGCAAATCAATTGTTAACCCTTTAGTGCAGAAACTGTGTCTGATATTTCTTTGCATTTCCCCCAGTGCCAAACACAATGAATCCTCAACAAATTAATGTTATTTTGTTCTATTTCATAAGGATGCATAGTATTCCAAATCTATGCTCACCTTTTCTACAAGAGTACTGAAATTATAGAAAATAAGATATAGTCAGTTATATTCATGAAGCAATGTGTATTTCTTCCTGCAAATCACTGCAGAATTTTAAAAAAGATGTGAATACTCAAAAGCAGACTCAGTAACTGACTCACAAATGCCTCAGACGTGCTTCCCACTTCCCCCTTTCTTTCACTGAAGAGTGAGCAGGTGAAGAAGGAAAAGCAGCAGCACCATATTAGGAACTTTACATACCCATCTTTTAATTCTCACAGGTATGTATGTAGGAATTATTTTCCCCATTTTAGAAATGGGCAATTGAGATTTATAGAAGTAATGTACAGGGTCACATAGCTGCTGTTGGAGCTTGGGTTTCAATTTTCGCCTGTTTGACTTGCAAATATGGGCTCTGTCTTTGCCAGGCAGCTTCTACTTGGATGCTCCATGAAGGCGGATGCTTATAAATGCTCCAGATGAAGGGGCTACAGGACAAAGTCAGCAAAATGCCAAAATGGTGACTTGGCTTTATCCCTAACAGTTCTCGCCTGTCTTCATTTCTCAACTTTGCACCCTGTTGGCTTCAGTTTCTTCATGTTTCGCCTGGCTACAGGAAGCCATATAGCTTCTTCTGAGGCAGGTCTCCCTGAGCCTGAGCATCAAACCTACAATTAAAGCTAGATCTTTACTTTGCTGCATTCTTATTAAGGCTTTAGTTCCTTATCCCATTACTGTTGTCTATTAAGTCAATCTTCATTTATAGATTGATGGCCATTGATGAATTAATGTTATTCTTCTAGATAACATTTAAAAGAATATTTAGAAGACAATAGGTCTTTCTAGGAATTTTGGATGTGATGGAAGGCACAACGCAGGAGTTTTTGGATTAGGAGTTGTTCATTTCCACCTTCAGACAAAAGTTCTATGATATATATATATAAAAGGAAAAATGCTTTTTTTAATTAGAAGCTCTTTTTTTATTGTTCAACAAACAAGAAATTCATTTGAATAAGCAGATTATTTGCTAACATCATGCACGTACAGCATCGAGCACATTGTGGAGACATTCTACTTGCCCTATTCTAAGGAAACTGTGTCTTCAATAAGTGCATAGAAGGGGTTTCACAAAGCAGTAATAAAATAACTTAATGGAAGCCAGTAGGCTGAGATGGCTCCAATGCCCTGGATTCCTATGTAAACAAAATGAAAATTAAGTTTTGCTAATCATAGATGGCCAAAGTAGCATTAGTTATATAATATGGAATTTTTCGCTGAGATAAACCAAATATAACAACTGCTCAAATTTTAACCAATGAAATAATGTTGTTACTCTGCTTCTGCATTCATCCTGTAAAAGCCTACCCTTCAAACTCCTCCCCTGGAGCCCCAAATCACTTCCCACTTAATGCTGCCTGATTCATGAATCATCATTTGCTCAAATAAACTCCTTAATTTTTTTCTTTTTTTTCACTCTTCCAAAGAAATATTCGCAAAACTCCTTAAATTTTAATGTGCCTCAGTTTATCATTTACAGTAGGATATTTTTATTGATATATCTTTTATTAATACATAATATTTGTACATATTTGGGGGTTATATGTAATATTTTGCTATATGCATACAATGTGTAATGATCAAATCAGGGTGATTGAGATATCCATCACCTTAAACATTTATCTTTTCTTTATGTTAGGAACATTCCAGTTCTTCTCCTCTAACTATTTTGAACTATACAATACGTTATTGTTAAGTATAGTTACCCAGCAATACTATCAAACACTAGATCTTATTTAACTGTATTAGATCCTTATATTTAAGTTAAATAGATCTTTCTATTCAACTGTATTTTTGTACCCTTGATTTCTCTTCATCCCCCTGCTTCTCATTCTCTTGTAATCACCAAATAGCTTTCTACCTCTGTGAGATCCATCTTTATTTTGCCCCCACATATGAGTGTGAACATGTGGTATTTGTTGTGCCCAGCTTATTTCACATAACATAATGCACTCTAGTTTCATCCGTGTTGCTGCAAATAACAGGAGTTCATTCTTTTCATTGCTGAATAATATTCCATTGTGTATATGTACCACATTTTCTTTATCTATTCATATGCTGATTTGATGAACACTTAGGTTGATTCTATATCTTGGCTACTGTAAATCATGATGCAATAAACATAGGAATGTGGAGTGTAGAGTGCACATGTCTCTTTGATTTATTGATTTCCTTTGTTTTGGCTGTGTACCCAACAGGGGGTTGCTGGATCATATGGTAGTTCTATTTTTAGTTTTTTGAGGAAACTCCATACTGTTTTCCATAGTGGCTATACTAATTTACATTCCCACCAACAGGGTATGAACATTTCTCTTTCTCTACATCCTTGCCAGTATTTGTTATTTTTTGTCTTTTGAGTAAAAGCCATCTTAACTTGGGTGAGACAGCACCTCATTATGGTTTTAATTTGCATTTCTCTGATGATTAGTGATGTTGAGCATTTTTTCATATATTTGTTGATCATTTGTATGTCTTTGATAAATATTTATTCAGATATTTTGCCCATTTTTAATTGGAATTTTTTGTTCTGTTATTAGTTGTTTGAGTTCCTTATATATTTTGGTTTTTGATCCCTTGTTGAATGAATAGTTTACAAATATTTTCTCCTATTTTGTGTGGGTCATTTCTCACCTTTGTTGATTGTTTCTTCCTCTTTTGTGCAAAAGCTTTTTAGCTTGATGTAATGCTATTTGTTTACTTTTGCTTTTATTGCCTATGCTTCTGAGGTCTTACCCAAAATGTCTTTGCCCAGACCAATGTCCTGAAATGTTTCTCTGGTGTTTTCTTCTAGTAGTTTTATAGGCTCAGGTCTTATATTTAAGTCATTAAATTTATTTTGATTTGATTTTTCTATATGGTGAGAGATAGGGGCCTAACTTCATTCTTCTGTATATGGTTATCCAGTTTTTTCAAATCCGTATATTGAAAAGGATGCCTTTTCCCCCATGTATGTTGGCATCTTTGTGAAAAATGAGATGACTGTAACTGCATGGATTTATTTCTGGGTTCTCTATTT
This sequence comes from Macaca nemestrina, assembly GCF_043159975.1. Lineage (NCBI taxonomy): Eukaryota > Metazoa > Chordata > Mammalia > Primates > Cercopithecidae > Macaca > Macaca nemestrina. Next base: position 50,436,727 of record NC_092128.1, on the reverse strand, counting down.
TGTTTCATTAGTCTATATGTTTTTTTAAATGCCAGCACCGTGCAGTTTTGGTTACTATGGCTTGGTAGTATATTTTAAAGTCATATAGTACAATGCTTCCATCTGTATTTTTTTTGCTCAAGATTGCTTTGGCTATTTGGGGTCTTATGTGGTTCCATAGGAGTTTAGGGATTGTTTTCTCTACTTCTGTGAAGCCTGCCATTAGTATTTTATTAGGAATTGCAATGAATTTATGTATCTTTGTGGGTTTTATTGCCATTTTAGCAACCTTAATTATTCTGACCCATGAGCATGGGATATCTTTCTATTTTTTTTGTGTCCTCTTCAATTTCTTTCATCAGTGCTTTGTAGTTTTCCTTGCAGAGATCTTTCACTTCTTTGGTTAAATTTATTCCTAGGTATTTTATAATTTTTGTAGCTATTGTAAATGGGGTTGCTATCTTTATTTCTTTTTCGGTTTGTTCACTGTTGGTGTATGGAAAACACTACTAATTTTTGTATATTGAGTTTGTGTCCTGCAACTTCACTGAATTCATTGATCAGTTCTAATAGTTTTTTGGTGGAGTATTTAGGTTTTCTAAATGTAATATCACATCATGTGTGAACAAGAATAATATGGCTTCTTCCATTCAATTTGGATGCCCTTTGTTTTTTGTGCCTGATTGTTCTGGCTAGGACATTCAGTACTATGTTGAATAAAAATGGTAAAATTGGGCATCCTTGTTTCAGATCTTAGTAGAAAGGCCTTCAATTTTTTTTCTTTCAGTATGATGTTAGCTCTGGACTTGTCAAAAATGGACTTTATTGTTTTGAGGTATGTTCCTTCTATACCCAGTGGTATGGTTAGACTTTGCCCACCCAAATCTCATCTTGAATTGTAATCCCTCTAATCCCCATGTGTCAAGGAAGAGACCAGATGGAAATAATTGAATCGTGGGAGTGGTTTCCCCCATGCTGTTCTATGATAGTAAGTGAGTTCTCATAAGATCTGATGGTTTTATTAGAGGCTCTTCCCCCTTCACTTGGCACTTCTCCTTTCTGCCTCCTTGTGAAGAAGGCACCTTGCTTCCCCTTCACTTTCTGCCATGATTGTAAGTTTCCTGAGGTTTCCTCAGCCATGCTAGACTGTGAGTCAATTAAACCTCTTTCCTTTATAAATTACCCAGTCTCAGGCAGTTCTTTATAGCAGTATGAAAACAAACTGATACACCCAGTTTATTGAGAGTTTTTATCATAAATGGATGTTGAATTTTATGAATGCTTTTTCAGCATCTATTAAAATGATCATATGGTGATACGGTCTTTGTCCTTGATTCTTAGAAGCAGTGTTTTGGAAAGTGTTATTCTATATCAGAATTAGAGGTAGTTAAAAATACTGGTTCCCGTGCCCAATGAACCAGACTGTCTATTTTAAGAAAATGTTCATTTAGATTGGTGAAGTTGTCTTGATAAGTTTTTCATAATCAAAGCATAATCAAAATTTACTTCCTGGAAAATACATTATTTTTGGTTAATTCTGCTGCTCACAATTACCAAATATATTTGAAGACAAAAATATTTCATATAAAAAAAGTCTCTGGATCACCAAAGTCAAAGATAACCTACACAATTTTCTTTAGCACATTACACAGAGGTAGAGTATACTATATTCTTTATGCTGGGTAAAATGTCACAAATATGCTTCTTTACATTTTAGTATTTCCCAGAGAGTAACTGGGATTTTGTATAGAAGACGAAAATGTGCTGAGCTACTAACTGCCAAACCAGTCAATTGTGCAATCACTTAACCCCATTTAATATATTCTGTCTTATATCCTAAAGCTTTTTTTTCTTCCTCTTTTATGCTCTTTCTCTCTCTCTCTCTCTCTCTCTCTCTCTTTTTTTTGAAACAGAGTCTCACTCTGTCACCCAGGCTGGAGTGCAGTGGCACGATCTCGGCTCACTGCAGCCTCTGCCTCCCAGTCTCAAGTGATTCTTCTGCCTCAGCCTCCCAAGTAGCTGGGATTATAGGTATGTGCCAGCACCCCCACTAAATTTTGTATTTTCAGTAGAGATGAGGATTCACCGTGTTGGCCAGGCTGGTCTCGAACTCCTGACTTCAGATGATCTGCATGACTTGGCCTCCCAAAGTGCTGGGATTGCAGGTGTGAGCCACCACACCCAACCTCTTTCTCTTTCTTCTTATTTTTTAATTCCATGGAAGGCGGTCCTTTTAGGAAAAGCAATTGTATCTGAAATAATTTTTTGGAAATAAAAAAATTAAAAACAAGAACCAAAAAACCTCTTGAGTAAATTCCCTGATACGGATAACATGGTGGTTTTGCTTCATTCTCCTTAAGTTGGAGAGTGATTGGTCCGTGACTCAGGAAGAGTTTGATCCTGGCTTTATGGTTAACAGAATTTGCAGTCTTGCTGATGTAGCTGCCTCTTGCCGTGCTCCAAGTTTTCCATATGTAAAATGAGGAGACTGGAATGATTAATTTCTGATGTCCCTTCCAGCTGTATAGTAAGGAAAGGAGCAGCAGTAGTCTTTGCAAATGTTTTCCTTGTTAGAACATGTTAATATTGTCAGGAATCTTTTCCATTTTCACTGTGAAATAATATCCATGTTTCTCTTAAGAGAAGACTCAGAAACAAAACATAAAATGGATCATTTGCATTTAAACTACTTAAGTATGACAGAAATTACTCACTTATTTAAGTGAATCAGTATTTTCACTTGAAATCTAGTGTATCTTCATGCATTTCTTAAGTTAATCACTTCAGGAAAATGGCTCTGGAGGTGGGTAGGCCAAAGTTAGCAAAAGAAGGTAATTAAAAAAAAATCCAACAATGCTTTTAATGTGTAAGTACTCGAATGAGTATTTCCTTAGGAAATGAGTTTGGTCAGCATTTCAGAGTAAATCAACTAGAAATTAAAAATCGGCATGCTCTTTTATTTGTTTGGTTTTGTTTTTAAATTAAACTGATCTCTTCTTGCCCCTTGTTCTGTTCTCTAGAAGAGTGGCCCCAATATTTTTGAATATGCACATCTATCAGCAAAACAACAACAACAACAACAAAAATCTCTCTCTCTTTCTATATATATATATATATATATGGCCATCTCTAGTTAGTATCTCAAGAAACAATATGCAATTGGGAAGAACTTCATTATTAGAGAATGTAGATGGAAGCGTTTGAATAATTGCAAATTTGCAGGGGGCTGACACAGGGCCACATATGATTAGATCATTGTTATTTTTATTTACAATATGGCAAAGAACACACTAAAAATAGAAATGTTTACTCTGTCATTTTTTTTTCTTGACCTTGCATCGCTACTTTTATCTTCAATCTGGGTTTCCTTGCAGAGATTGTTGTAAAGCCCTCTGAAAACTTTGGGAAGATTTAGTTTAGTATAAAAATAATCTGTAAATCTATTTAATTAGCCATACACAGTCTTTAACTCAATGCAACATGTTGAAAGGTAAGAAACCAGTGAACAGGCCAGGTGGGGAAGAACTGACCTTTTCTCAATATCCTGTACATGACATATGTGACACATGACTCTCTGACATACAGACTGAAGGTGAGAACAAAGTTTCTCTCAACAGAAAATATTAGTAAAACTTAATTTCCCTTTTTATTTCTGGAATAAAATAAATGGAAATTCAATGTTTTCTTCCCAAATCCCACTTCAAAAATTACTGTTCTGACAGTATAATAACAGGGGCAAGCTGCGTATAGCAAATGAGAAATGACTTTTTGGAGTCATGACTAGCAGCAACTACATAAGAAGTATAAAAGATATGAAATATGTTTCTCCTTCCCTCTTTCGTTCTTCCAGTAGTCAAGCATGTGCCTTTTTAGCAATAATTAAGTTGATTTTAATTCAGGCGGGAAGAGCAGAAACGAAGAGTCTGTCTGTCATTACTATCTTCTCTAAAAATAAGCCACTTTATGAGTTTGTGTTGATGACTTTCCCTTCCTATGTGGTGTGTGGCTTTCTTAACCAGGAATTCTTATCCGCTGAGATAGAAACACTATGATAACCGTCCTTGGTTAGGGCCTTAACACAAAAAGTTAGTTCAAGTGCAAATTGTCTATTTTCTTATAGGGACTATATTCCCTTGCACAGAAGGAAAAATAGAATACCATTGAAATAGAATATGTTACAAGGCTTTTAAATCACGATTAATATAGCTGCCCAACTGCCTGTTTTGACAGTTGGAAGCCATTCATATTTTCCTTCTGTCTTTTCCGAGTCTCTGTTATTCTCTGGGGTATGTTGTGAGATATATAAAGCTAAGCTCTGCACACTGATGGTGGTTTTGCCCTGAATAAACATGTGTAGTCAGCCCACATGTTTTCTTGTGTAGATCGTCTTAGTGATCTCGTGGCTGCTTTTGAGTGTAGTACTTAACTTTCTCTAGTGTGAAACATTCTGTCTTCAAATGCATTTGGCACTTGCTAGTAGCTGAGTTAACTGAAAATAGTGCATTTTTCTCCAGGCAGTGATTTGCTTTGATCATGAAAGAACATTTCCTGGGATTACTCTGAGATAGCATGAAAAGAAAAATGATTATCACAAATACAGTTTTGATGTCCACCTTTAGATACATGCTTCACAAATGACTACTGTATACTTAAAACATGTCCAAGACATATAAACTCAGGAGAGGAGTTTATCTTATTTTTAGAACCTGAAAATCTTTGGAGCTAAATAATATAAAGGAGACGTGAAAAGACTTGACATTTCATAACCATTCTACGTTAAAAATGAATGCGTACAACATACTATCCAGTGCTGTCATTGTCAGAGAGGGAATAGAGGAAAGCTTGCCAGGATAAAACATAATGCCATACTATCTGCCAGAAAGCCAAGAAGAGAAGTTATAAACCCCATGCTTCTAATTAGAATCACTTATTTAAAATCGATTTTTTTGTTTAAACTGTATAAGCAATACATTCTTCTTGTAAAAAAAAATTAAATAGTAATGTTTCCCCACTCTCCCCACAGACCATCTGCTTTCCAAATCCTGCTTCCCAGCTCTCCAGAAGGAGCCATTATTAACTATTATTAAGGGTTTCTTACACATGCTTCCATGCATTGTTGATACATATTAAAGGACATGTGAGAAAACACGCAGACACATACATACACACACAAATCACTGGACAGTGAGCTAAGGTTCCTAGAAGGTGGAGTTCTGAGTGAATCAACACACAAAAATGTGGGTGTCATCCATACGGAGGTACATTGATTCATAGGTCATACATAAGCAATTGCTTTTCTATGCTCATTTAATCTCCCAGAGTCACGTCATGCCTCTAGCTAAGGTTTCTTCCAGCTTTCCAATGATTTCATGCAATTGTTGCCCAATCCTGCTAGATTGTAGTGACACTTCCATTAGTTCCATTGCATTAGTTCTGTGCACTTCTATTAGATGCATGCACGTACATTAGTTCTCAGTTATTGGATAAGGCCTTTCTTGATTACTTTTACCGTTGTATCAAAAACTCTCTCACGCTCTCTGTTTTTTTTTTTTTTTTTATTTTAATTATACTTTAAGTTCTAGGGTACATGTGCACAATGTGCAGGTTTGTTACATATGTATACTTGTGCCATGTTGGTGTGCTGCACCCATCAACACATCAGCACCCATCAACTCGTCATTTACATCAGGTATAACTCTCAATGCCATCCCTTTCCCCCTCGCCCCTCCCCATAATAGGCCCCAGTGTGTGATGTTCCCTTTCCAGAGTCCAAGTGATCTCATTGTTCAATTCCCACCTATGAGTGAGAACATATGGTGTTTGCTTTTCTGTTCTTGCGATAGTTTTTTGAGAATGATGGTTTCCAGCTGCATCCATGTCCCTACAAAGGGCATGAACTCATCCTTTTTCATGGCTGCATAGTGTTCCATGGTGTATATGTGCCACATTTTCTTAATCCAGTCTGTCCCTGATGGACATTTGGGTTGATTCCAAGTTTTTGCTGTTGTGAATAGTGCCCCAATAAACATATGTGTGCATGTGTCTTTATAGCAGCATGATTTATAATCCTTTGGGTATATACCCAGTAATGGGATGGCTGGGTCACATGGTATTTCTAGTTCTAGATCCTTGAGAAATCGCCACACCGTTTTCCACAATGGTTGAACTAGTTTACAGTCCCACAAACAGTGTAAAAGTGTTCCTATTTCTCCACATCCTCTCCATCACCTGTTGTTTCCTGACTTTTTAATGATTGCCATTCTAACTGGTGTGAGATGGTATCTCATTGTGGTTTTGATTTGCATTTCTCTGATGGCCAGTGATCACGAGCATTTTTTCATGTGCCTATTGGCTGTATGCATGTCTCCTTTTGAGAAATGTCTGTTCATATCCTTTGTCCACTTTTTGATGGGGTTGTTTGTTTTTTTCTTGTAAATTTGCTTGAGTTCTTTCTAGGTTCTGGATGTTAGCCCTTTGTCAGATGAGTAGATTGCAAAAATTTTCTCCCATTCTATAGGTTGCTCCGATGGTAGTTTCTTTTGCTGTGCAGAAGCTCTTTAGTTTAATTCGATCCCATTTGTCAATTTTGGCTTTTGTGGCCATTGCTTTTGGTGTTTTAGACATGAAATCCTTGCCTATGCCTATGTCTTAAAGGGTATTACCTAGGTTTCCTTCTAGGGTTTTTATATGGTATTAGGTCAAACATTTAAGTCTCTAATCTATCATGAATTAATTTTCATATAAGGAGTAAGGAAAGGATCCAGTTTCAGCTTTCTACTTATGGCTAGCCAATTTTCCCAGCTAAAAATGGATTCCCATTTATTAAATAGGGAATCCTTTCCCCATTTCTTGTTTTTGTCAGATTTGTCAAAGATCAGATGGTTGTAGATGTGTGGTATTATTTCTGAGGGCTCTGTTCTGTTCCATTGATCTATATCTCTGTTTTGGTACCAGTACCATGCTGTTTTGGTTACTGTAGCCTTGTAGTATAGTTTGAAGTCAGGTAGCGTGATACCTCCAGCTTTGTTCTTTTGACTTAGGATTGTCTTGGCAATGCAGGCTCTTTTTTGGTTCCATATGAACTTTAAAGCAGTTTTTTCCAATTCTGTGAAGAAACTCATTGGTAGCTTGATGGGAATAGCATAGAATCTATAAATTACCTTGGGCAGTATGACCATTTTCACGATATTGATTCTTCCGATCCATGAGCATGGTATGTTCTTCTATTCGTTTATGTCCTCTTTTATTTCACTGAGCAGTGGTTTGTAGTTCTCCTTGAAGAGGTCCTTTACATCCCTTGTCAGTTGGATTCCTAGGTATTTTATTCTCTTTGAAGCAATTGTGAATGGAAGCTCATTCATGATTGGGCTCTCCGTTTGTCTGTTACTGGTGTATAAGAATGCTTGTGATTTTTGCACATTGATTTTGTATCCTAAGACTTTACTGAAGTTGCTTATCAGCTTAAGGAGATTTTGGGCTGAGATGATAGGGTTTTCTAAATATACAATCATGCCATCTGCAGACAGGGACAATTTGACTTCTTCTTTTCCTAACTGAATACCCTTTATTTCTTTCTCTTGCCTGATTGCCCTAGCCAGAACTTCCAACACTATGTTCAATAGGAGTGGTGAGAGAGGGCATCCCTGTCTTGTGCCAGTTTTCAAAGGGAATGCTTCCAGTTTTTGCCCATTCAGTATGATATTGGCTGTGGGTTTGTCATAATAGCTCTTATTATTTTGAGGTACTTTCCATCAATACCGAATTTATTGAGCGTTTTTAGCATGAAGGGCCGTTGAATTTTGTCAAAGGCCTTTTCTGCATCTATTGAGATAATCATGTGGTTTTTGCCTTTGGTTCTGTTTATATGCTGGTTTATGTTTATTGATTTGCGTATGTTGAACCAGCCTTGCATCCCAGGGATGAAGCCCACTTGATCATGGTGGATAAGCTTTTTGATGTGCTGCTGGATTCGGTTTACCAGTATTTTCTTGAGGATTTTTGCATCGATGTTCATCAGGAATATTGGTCTAAAATTCTCTTTTTCTGTTGTGTCTCTGCCAGGCTTTGGTATCAGGATGATGTTGGCCTCATAAAATGAGTTAGGGAGGATTCCCTCTTTTTCTATTGATTGGAATAGTTTCAGAAGGAATGTTACCAGCTCCTCCTTGTACGTCTGGTAGAATTCAGCTGTGAATTCGTCTGGTCCTGGACTTTTTTTGGTTGGTAGGCTATTAATTATTGCCTCAATTTCAGAGCCTGCTATTGGTCTATTCAGGGATTCAACTTCTTCCTGGTTTAGTCTTGGGAGAGTGTAAGTATCCAGGAATTTATCCATTGCTTCTAGGTTTTCTAGTTTATGTGTGTAGAGGTGTCTATATTATTATCTGATGGTAGTTTGTATTTCTATGGGGTTGGTGGTGATATCCCCTTTATCATTTTTTATTGCATCTATTTGATTTTTCTCTCTTTTCTTATTTATTAGTCTTGCCAGCGGTCTATCGATTTTGTTGATCTTTTCAAAAAACCAGCTCCTGGATTCGTTGATTTTTTGGAGAGTTTTTTGTGTCTCTATCTCCTTCAGTTCTGCTCTGATCTTAGTTATTTCTTGCCTTCTGCTAGCTTTTGAATGTGTTTGCTCTTGCTTCTTTAGTTCTTTTAATTGTGATGTTAGGCTGTCAATTTTAGATCTTTCCTGCTTTCTCTTGTGGGCAATTAGTGCTATAAATTTCCCTCTACACGCTGCTTTAAATGTGTCCCAGAGATTCTTGGTATGTTGTATCTTCTTTTTCTCATTGGTTTCAAAGAACATCTTTATTTCTGCCTTCATTTCGTTATGTACCCAGTAGTTATTCAGGAGCAGGTTGTTCAGTTTCCATGTAGTTGAGCGGTTTTGATTGATTTTCTTAGTCCTGAGTTCTAGTTTGATTGCATTGTGGTCTGAGAGACAGTTTGTTATAATTTCTGTTCTTTTACATTAGCTAAGGAGTGCTTTCCTTCCAACTGTGTGGTCAATTTTGGAATAAGTGCGATGTGGTGCTGAGAAAAATGTATATTCTGTTGATTTGGGGTGGAGAGTTCTGTAGATGTCTATTAGGTCTGCTTAGTGCAGAGTTAATTTCAATTCCTGGATATCCTTTTTAACTTTCTATCTCATTGATCTGTCTAATGTTGACAGTGGGGTGTTGAAGTCTCCCATTATTATTGTATGGGAGTCCAAAGCTCTTTGTAGGTCTCTGAGGGCTTGCTTTATGAATCTGGGTGCTCCTGTATTGGGTGCATACATATTTAGGATAGTTAGCTTTTCCTGTTGAATCGATCCCTTTACCATCATGTAATGGCCTTCTTTGTCTCTTTTGATCTTTGATGGTTTAAAGTCATTTTATCAGAGTCTAGGATTGCAACCCCTGCTTTTTTTTGTTCTCCAATTGCTTGGTAGGTCTTCCTCCATTCCTTTATTTTGAGCCTATGTGTGTCTCTGCATGTGAGATGGGTCTCCTGAATACAGCAAACTGACGGGTCTTGACTCTTTATCCAATTTGCCAGTCTGTGTCTTTTAATCGGACCATTTAGTCCATTTACATTTAAGGTTAATATTGTTATGTGTGAACTTGATCCTGTCATTGTGATATTAGCTGGTTATTTTGCTCGTTAGTTGATGCAGTTTCTTCCTAGCATCAATGGTCTTTACCTTTTGGCATGTTTTTGCAGTGGCTGGTACTGGTTGATCCTTTCCATGTTTAGTGCTTCCTTCAGGATCTCTTGTAGGGCAGGCCTGGTGGTGACAAAATCTCTAAGCATTTGCTTGTCTGTAAAGGATTTTATTTCTCCTTCACTTATGAAACTTAGTTTGGCTGGATATGAAATTCGGGGTTTAAAATTCTTTTCTTTAAGAATGTTGAATATTGGCCCTCACTCTCTTCTGGCTTGCAGAGTTTCTGCCCAGAGATCTGCTGTTAGTCTGGTGGGCTTCCCTTTGTGGGTAACCCGACCTTTCTCTCTGGCTGTCCTTAACATTTTTTCCTTCATTTCAACTTTGGTGAATCTGACAATATTATGTGTCTTGGAGTTGCTCTTCTCGAGGAGTATCTTTGTGGCGTCCTTTGTATTTCCTGAATTTGAATGTTGGCCTGCCTACTAGGTTGGGGAAGTTCTTCTGACTGATACCCTGAAGAGTGTTTTCCATCTTGGTTCCATTTTCCCCCTCACTTTCAGGCACACCAATTAGACCTAGATTTGGTCTTTTCACATAATCCCATATTTCTTGGAGGCTTAGTTCATTTCTTTTTCCTTTTTTTTCTCTAGACTTCTCTTCTCACTTCATTTCATTCATTTGATCTTCAATTATTGATACTCTTTCTTCCAGTTGATGGAGTCGGTTACTGAAGCTTGTGCATTTGTCAAGTATTTCTCGTGTCATGTTTTTTATCTCTGTCAGTTTGTTTATGGCCTTCTCTGCATTGATTATTCTAGTTATCCATTCATCCATTCTTTTTTTAAGGTTTTTAATTTCTTTGCGCTGGGTATGTAGTTACTCCTTTAGCTCTGAGTAGTTTGATCGACCGAAACCTTCTTTTCTCAACTCGTCAAAGTCATTCTCCATCCAGCTTTGATCCGTTGCTGGCAATGAGCTGCGTTCCTTTGGAGGGGGAGATGCGCTCTGATTTTTTGAATTTCCAGTTTTTCTGCCCTGCTTTTTCCCCATCTTTGTGGTTTTATCTGCCTTTGGTCTTTGATGCTGGTGATGTACTAATGGGGTTTTGGTGTGTGTGTCCTTTCTGTTTGTTAGTTTTCCTTCTAACAGTCAGGACCCTCAGCTGTAGGTCTGTTGGAGATTGCTTGAGGTCTACTCCAGACCCTGTTTTCCTGGGTATCAGCAGCGGAGGCTCCAGAAGATAGAATATTGCTGAACAGCAATTGCTGCTGTCTGATTCTTGCTCTGGAAGCTTTGTCTCAGGGGTGTACCCCGCCATGTGAAGTGTGAGGTGTCGGTCTGCACCTAGTGAGGGATGTCCCCCAGTTATGGTGCTCAGGGGTCAGGGACCCACTTGAGCAGGCAATCTGTCCATTCTCAGATCTCAACCTCCATGCTAGGAGATCCACAGCTCTCTTCAAAGCTGTCAGACAGGGTCATTAACATCTGCAGAGGTTTCTGCTGCTTTTTGTTTAGCCTTGCCCTGTCCCCAGAGGTGGAGTCTACAGAGACAGGCAGGCCTCCTTGAGCTGCAGTGGGCTCCACCCAGTTCGAGCTTCCTGAAGGCTTTGTTTACCTACTTAAGTCTCAGCAATGTCTAGTGCTCCTCCCCCAGGCTCGCTGCTGCCTTGCAGTTAGATCTCAGACTGCTGTGCTAGCAATGAGGGAGGCTCTGTGGGCATGAGACCCTCCCAGCCAGGTGTGGGATATAATCTGGTGTGCCATTTGCTAAGACTCTTGGTAAAGCACCATATTAGGGTGGGAGTTACCTGATTTTCCAGGTGTTGTGTGTCTCAGTTTCTAAAGGGATTCTCTTCCCCATTGAGCTTCCCAGGTGAGGTGATGCCTCGCCCTGCTTCAGCTCTCACTGGTTGGGCTGCACCAGCTGACCAGCACCGATTGTCCGTCACTCTCCAGTGAGATGAAACTGGTACCTCAGTTGAAAATGCAGAAATCACCCGTCTTCTGTGTCACTCGTGCTGGTAGCTGGAGGCTGGAGCTGTTCCTATTTGGCCATCTTGCTCTGGGGAACTCACTCTCTCTGTTTTTTAGAGACAGGGTCTTGCTTTGTTACCCAGGCTGGAGGGCAGTGGTGTGATGATAGCTCACTGCCTCGAACTCCTGGGCTCAAGAGATCCTCCTGTTTCAGACTCTAGTAGCTAGGACTACAGGGGCCAGCCACTGCTCCTGGAGATATATATATATATATATATATATAAAATATATATATATTTTATATTTATGTATATATATATGGGGGAGGGCAGGTCTAGTGCTGTTACTAACAAACCTTCTACAATTGTTATGGATTTAATTTGTTGGCCAGTATGTAAATAAATAGCAGAAAGAGAGATTATCATACAGCAAAAAATGGAAGATACAATGACTGTATTTATAGCTGTAGACTCATTGACTCTATTTGTACTATGGGGTTTCAGTGGTTGGAAGTGGAAAGTATAGTCTCCTAGGAAGAGATTGTCTTTGGTTGAGAGCACGCAAAATGCTCACATCATGGGAAAAAATAGACATATTCCAGTTATCTATTGTGTAACAATCAGCACAAATGATAATGGCATTAAGCAACCAGTTTCTAATTCCCACAATTTCTGGGGTCAGGAATGTGGCCTGAATCCAGTATTGATGGCTTGTCTCTGCTTTACAAGGAAAGACTAGGAGGCTGGGGCTGATATCCACAGGAGGCACGATAGCTCACATGTCTGATAGTTGATGCTGTTTGTTGGCTGGGCCTCAGCTGAGGCTGTAAACCAGAGCACCTGAAGGGCCTCTTCATGTTGCCTAGGCTTCCTTAGAGCAGAATCGGGATTCAGGAGCTAGTATACCAAGAGGCAGAACATGGAAATGGCCAGTTTCTTGTGGCCTGGGTCTGGAAACGAATCCAGTGTTACTATTTTCCCTATTCTATTGATGAAGCAGTAAAAGAGCCCATATCCAAGAAGGGGGACACAGACTCCATTTCTCTGTAGGAGCTAGGTAAGCAAACAATCAGAAAACCAAAACACTCAGATGAATTGTTTATATATTTTCTCCCACATTAGATGAAAAAAAATCTCTAAAGAGTGTTATGTTGAGCCACTCTACCTATAAGTAGTATAAAAGCAAGCTTCTCTTCTTCTAACCCCATACTTGGTATTATAATACATTTTGCTGTTTTCCAGTTTCCTTTTATTACACACAGCTTGAAATACTAATATTTATTTTTAGTATACAATTTTCTTCCCTTTTTATTGCCTGTATAGCATTCTCTTGTATAAATACATGGACTTATTTAATTAGTCTCCAGTTTGATTTTTAGTTATTTTATATTTAAATAACACTTATCAGTTACTAGACACTGTTCTAAGCCCTTTATAAATATCAATACATTGACTTTTCATAAAAATCTAATGACATAGAGTCTTTTATTATCCCCTGTTTTATAGATAATGAAACATAGCAACAGAGAGGTTAAGTATCTTGCCTAAAGTCAAACAGCAACAAGTAGTGGAGCCCTCAGAGTTTAGTCTTTTGATCATCATGCTGTGCTGTCTGCTGTCTGTTAGCAGGTATTGATTTTTTACCCCATTTTTTACTGGTATAAGCCATGCTATAGTGGACAGCCTTACACACACTGTGAGCACTTTTCTTGGCAAAGGTGAATTTCTTTTGAAAGTATTAAAGCCAAGACTTCAGAAACCCTCACTTGCGCAGGATCTCTGAACACTGAGAATTGCAGAGTATTTTTGGTGGAGGATACCGGGATTCAACCAGGAAGCACATTGAAATAAGCAATTCTGGTAAATTTTCTCAATAGATCTTAAGACAAAAGAAAGGACCTGATTTCCAAAACTCTTCAAATTTGTTTTATTTTCCCGTTATACATATTCACTTTTTTCCCCCTTAAACAACGGAAATTTAGTTTTCACGTTTTTGGAAGCTGGAAAGTCCGAGATTAAGGTGCTGGCAAGGTCATTTTCTTCTGAGGACTCCTCTCCTTTTTATTTTATTTTACTTTTTAAAATTTTTATGGGTACCTAGCAGATGTATATATTTATGGGGTACATGTGACATTTTGATACAGCCATACAATGTATAATAATCATATCAGGGTAAATGAGGTGTCCATCACCTCAAGTATTTATCATTTCTTTGTGTTACAAACATTCCAATTATACTCATTTAATTATTTTAAAATGTACAATAAATTATTGTTGACTGTAATCACCCTTTTGTGCTATCAAATACTAGATCTTATTCATTCTGTCTACCTATATTTTTCTACCCATTAACCATCCTCATTCCCCCTTCGTACTCCACTGCCCTTTCCCAGTCTCTGGTTAACCATCATTCTACTCTCTATCTTCATGAATTCAATTGCTTTAAATTTTAGCTCCCACAAATGAGGGAGAACATGTAAAGTTTGTCTTTCTGTGCCTGACTTATTTCACTTAACATAATGTCCTGCGGTCTCTCCTCTTGGCTTGCAGGCAGCTACCGTCTTTCTGTGTGCTCACGTCACCTCCTCTATGTGTACGTGTAGATGGACAGTGAGCGAGCTCTCTGATGTCTCTTCCCCTTGCCCTTTTTTTCCCAATTGGACTTTTTAAAATTATGATAAAAGTCACCATCCTAACCATTTTTAAGTGTATAGTTTATTTAATACAGTGAAATGAGCTTAGCTGAATACAATTTGCCTTGCTGTATTAAAGAGGATCTCCAAAATTACACAAGTTTCTGGCCTCACAAAGCTTAGATCTGCCTTTGTTTCTAGGACAAATTCCTATGAGTGAAGTTGCTAAGTCAAAGGTCTGCTTATTTTAAATGTTGATAACAATAATAATATTTAACACTAATGTAGAACTTTCTTTGTGTGAGACACAATTCTAATTACTTTGAAAACACTAATTTATTTCTTGCCATACACAATAAGTAGATATTATTATCCACACTTTCAGTTGAATAAACAGAGGCACAGAATTGTTATAATTTATAAAAACAAATATTTCCACATCATATTCTTAAATGGTTTCACCAATTCTGAGTGTAAATGAAAAGTGCATGTTATAGAATATTTTAATTTTTAAAGTATTTGATAGTCAAAGCATTTTAATATACCTCTCATGTTATGAGAGACATTGAGTAGCCTTTCCTGTGCTCACTGGCTAACTGTACTGCTTTTTCTGTAAATTGGAACTGATCTTTTAACTTTCTATTCATTAAAAATCCTAGATGCTTTGAGATATGAGGTACACATGAGGTCAGATGGACTCCAGCTATATGAGACAGGCCACTGGATTGATTCTACATTGATTTCAGAGAATGGCAGCCAATGCGGAGATGATGTGTGAAGAAGTAATAGCAATGTTCAAGAGTTGTGGCAAATGAAAATATTGTATTAGGCATCTTGTTTGGTATCATCTAGACTCAATCCAAGTGGATAATTCTTATAAAAGAAGAACAGGTATAAAACACTGAGAACTCTGGAATAACATGGCAGTCACTAGCATGTGAATTGCAATTTTTTTTACATTAGGTCCTTTTGTATTTTCTTTTTTGAGACAGGGTCTCCCTCTGTCATCCAGACTGCAGTCCAGTGGTGCAATCTCTACTCACTGTAGCTTCAACCTCTAGGGCTCAAGTGATCTTTCCACCTCAGCCTTCTGAAGAGCTGGGACTACAAACATGTGCCACCACATCTGGCTAATTTTTAAATTTTTTTTAGAGACAAGGGCTCCCTAAGTTGTCCAGGCTAGTCTTGAACTCCTGAACTCAAGTGATTCATCCGCCTTGCCTCCCAAAGAAAGTGCTGGGATTACGGGCGTGAGCCACCACATCTAGCCCATTAGGCACCTTTAAGATCCAAATTCCAAAATGTTTTGCTCATTGTGAGAAGTAAGAGAATAAACAAGACCCATGAGATTTGATCAGGACAGGCCACAGGATGGGTCCAGAGTGTTTAGTATGGAAATTTTCTATATAGCCAAAGTGGCCATCAAGAAAATATGACTGCTAAAATCACTAATAATAAAGTCAGAGTCCTCTGGAGAAGGACCCTAGAAGTGGAAGTGACTAGTGAGAACAATGACCTTCACTGATAAAGTCAGTGATGACCCTTAGGGGACATACACATTACCTTAGGGGACCAAAGAAACCTTGGTCTTAAAGAGAGAACCCTGGCCAGGCATGGTGGCTCATTTCTGTAATCCCAGCATTTTGGGAGGCTGAGGCAGGTGGATCACTTGAGGTCAGGAGTTCGAGACCAGCCTGGCCAACATGGTGAAACACTGTCTCTACTAAAAATACAAAAATTAGCCAGGCGTGGTAACACGTGCCTGTAATCCCAGCTACTCGGGAGGTTGAGGCAGGGAAATCACTTGAACCCAGATGCAGAGGTTGCAGTGAACCGAGATCATGCCACTGCACTCCAGCCTGGGTGACCGAGAAGGACTCTGTCTCAAAAAAAGAACTCTAAGTAGAGTAATAGGTTAGTATAGCCTGTGCAGTTAGTACATGCAGTTGCAGTGGTGTGCACCTGTAGTCCCAGCTACTCATGAGGCTGAGGCAGGAGGATCACTTGAGCGCAGGAGTTTAAGACCACAGTATACTATGACCACACCTGTGAATAGTCACCTCACTCTAGCCTGGTCAATATAGTGAAATCTCTTCTCAAAAAAAAAAAAAAAAAAAAAGCCTAATCAGACACCACAGGCATTTCCAAGCCCCTTGTCCAATTCAGTGCAGTTTGTATAATTATAAAGAGACAAATATGGAAACAACATGAAAAGTAGTGATAGCAGAATACCAGAAACAGTAGCAACAGCGACAATTAAGGCAGACAGTCTTGTAGATTACAAATTAGAATTAAGGGAATTCAAGTAGAAACCTACAGCCAGCACAATTGTGGAGAGTGTTGCTTCAAATACTTTTCTTTTGGAACAAGGAAGGCTATAATTTATTAATTAAATGTAAATAAATACTGCTGAAGTCTGCACTGTAAGCCAAAGGAAATAAAAAGAACAGCTTTGGTTCTCAAAAGTAGATAATGTCAAAGATAATTTGCTTTAAGACAGAGCCTCTATTTTACCTGCAGTTAGAAGAAAGTGAACAGAAATGTGACACAAAATGAGAATATATCCTGTCTTTCATAATCCATTACGGATCTAGCAAAATTGGCTTTGGTTCATCCATATTTTTATATTAGTTCATAATTAATTTCTTTACCTGCAAATTTCCATGCTAAAATATTATTTAGGAAAAGAAGTAAAAACAGCTGGACTGTGTAGACCTCCTAAAATTTTCATTTTTGTTCCTTTCATGTGTTGTGGGAAGTAATATAATTATTTTCTAGGCCCTAAGTCACAAAAGTAGCAGTTATAAAAACTGACCTTTGTAAAGATACTGTCTTTCAGCTGTGAATATTGCTTTACATGAGTATTATGAAACATTTTATCATATTGGCTTATGGGATTCTGGAAGCCTGCTAATAATGCATCATCTGCTGTGTCTGTGGCCTGAAAATTAGTGTTAGTATTAAAAGTAGTCAATGTGTCAAGTTTCTGGGCCAGCCTATGCTTGCTGCCAAAGAGGTAAGTAAAATACATAAAATGGAAGGAACCAATTTTTAAAATTATCAGCTTAAAGTTTTTACCATTAAAACTATTTCCCAGTGTAAAATATTGAGCTCTTCCACAGTATCATTGAAAAGTATTAATATTCTCTCTCTAATATCTTACTAGTGGCCTCCTTAATTCTTTAACCATTTATGCAAAATATCCCTACACTGCATTTTCCTGAAGCAATTCTGTATTTCCCCCCAAAGTAGCTATTTATATATCTCTAATACAATTGTGGATTTTATATAATTAAAAGGTAAGTATGATAAATCTGTTTGGACCTTACATCACTTACTATAATTTGACCCATGAAAATTATCTCCACATTTTATTTGTTTTTTATTCCTGGGAAGAGTCTATCCCAATATGGTTACAGACAATTCTTTCAGCTTTATTAATATGTATGGCCTTCTCTGGGTAGGTTTCGTTTTCTCAAATTTATGGTGGTAGTTGGCATTGAGAATGGAATAAACAGGTCTGCTTAGCTCTGCAGAAAATAAAATAAAGTTTCATCAACTCTTTTTAGTTGTCAGCTCTAAATGCAACTCTCATGTTACAAGGTTAGCGTAAGGCTGACATTAAATCATCATCTAGGGCCATAGCTGAAATACGTTGAATTATGTATTTAAATGTGCTCACACATTATCTCCATATAGAATAAAACAAAGTAATCAGATTTCCATTTTATTTCTATGCCAGAACCTACAGTATTATTTTGCACTTGCTGGAGGGAATTTGGCAATGTGTTATTCTCCTCAGGCCTGTTTTCACAAGATAGCAATTCAACTGAAGTGCAGTGTAGAAGTATTTATTAAAAGCAATTCCCCTCTGGTACTTGGAAATGAAAGACAATAGGAGTGTGCTGTTTTGCTATCTAGGAAGGGTTCACATTTTGTGAGTTGATGAAAAAGTTTAGTGTATCACACCCTTAAATAAATATCTATGATTGTGCCTGGAGAAGAAAGTAGCAGGAGTTTTCAAAAGTTCTTAAAAAGCTCATAAGAAAAGTGACCAGAATCTTGGAGTAGAGATAAAGACAGTTTAGGTACAGTCTTTTTCAGTTCTTTCCAATTTTAATCCTGATTCTCTGTACCTGAAGGCTCAGCCCATTTCATCAGCCCATTGTTGTTTCCTATCCCTACTGCCCAGCATCTAAGACCATCATTGCAATGGGATATGTACTTATAGTCTCTGTCTCCTAGCATTTGGGATCTGGATTTAGTCTTGTTGACAGAATCAAAATACCAAGGATACCTGAAGCAAGCCACAGGTTTACTAATGTGCCAACTGAGTTGTAGTTTTTACCCCATGGAATTGTTCAGGCCGCCTAACTGGTATTTGGCTCCTGTTGCTCAGGCTAGTTCTTCCTTGAGTCTTTGCCGAGCCCTTCTCCCTGGAGGATCCACTCGGTTCTCTGCCCCCTGACTATTGAAAGTGCTCTTGAAATCTGCTAAAATTCAGTGCACATGTGCTGCAGATTTCTGCTTCAATACTCCATTTGCTGGCCTGGAGTGCAGTGGCTTCCTAAAGCAAGTGTGAAGTACGTTGGGATGGTAAACGTCAGACCAATAGTCATCTTTAGTGACTAGCTCTGCATCTGAGTCAGTGGCTTGTAGGCTCTTCTATCTGTTCTTAGGCATCCTAGCTTCTTTCTCCTCACAACCAGCTTGCATTGCTTTGGTTGCCAAATGCCTTTTAGTTGTGCCTGCCCTATGGCAGGTTCAATGAATTATGAACAAGTTATTCATACTTGGTAATGCATTCATTTTTCAATGGTTTAGCATGCTTGATTGAATTGTAGTTTTACTACCTACTGAATGAGCAATTAAAACCATGCAATTAAAATAGCTCTCATTTATCATTTTTAAAGTAGTAATTATTGATCAAGATCCCTGAGTCTTCCTCTCCTCTCCTCTCCCCTCCCCTCCCCTCCTCTCCTCTGCCCTCCCCTCCCCTCCCCTGTCCTCCCCTCCCCTGTCCTCCCCTCCCCTGCCCTCCTCTCCCCTGTCCTCCCCTCCCCTGTCCTCCCCTCCCCTCCCCTCCGCTCCCCTGCCCTTCTCTCCCCTCCTCCCTCTCACTTCCCCCTCCCCTCCCCTCCCCTCCCTTCTGCCAAAGCAAAAATTGCACTGGACAAAGCTAAACAGGCAAGGAAGACTTTATTCAAGCCTATCTCAATAGGGGAGAGAGGCCAGGACTCAGACTGAGCTCAACTCCACTGAAGCAAAGGATGAGAGAATTTTTATGTGCTGGGCTGAGAGTGAGAACATAGGCTTGTTTGCTAATTGGCTTTACCCAAAGGAGAAGTAAAAGTTTACTCCTTCAGGAGTAAATTTCCTCTCCTCTCTGACAGGAGATAGTTTTACAACTTGGAGCAAGCTGTCCACCAAAGTTGGACAGGGAGACAGGGGTACCATCTCCCTTGATGATTACATGTCAAAGGGATAGTTCTAGGCCCTTGAGAAGGAGATTGCTGGATTCATAACTGAAAGGGACTTTAAAAAAATTTACACACATTTCAAAAAGACAGAGAAATAATATACAATGAAAAGTTTTGTAATGTAAATGCTCTCAGAAAAGAGAGGTCCCGATGAAACCTATCTGAAATTTGGTCAAGCAGAGGGGAATCTTAAGACTGTCTGGTTCTTTTCCCTTCTGCTTCTGATGCAGGAGTTTTCTTCTTGGTCACTTTGCAAGCCGGGCACTCCCAGCCAGCGACATCCCACCTAGGCCTCACTCAGGCATGCTGGCATGCCCCAGCTTGCCTGTGTTATGGCTTGTATACATATTTGCTGGTTCCTGAGCTCTTGTACTGTGCCCATGAAGAATGAAGACATGTGGGACTTTGAAGGATGAGTAAGGCAGAGAATAATTTTATTGAGTGATGAAGATGGCTTTCAGCAGAGGGGGGATGTGGGGTTGGTCCCCCTACCTGAAGGCGGGAAAGTTCTCCCCCTGTTGCTGGGTCCGGGGCCTTTTATGGACTCAGAATGTAGAGAGTGTGCTGATTGATTTATAAGTATGCAAAAAAAAAAAAAAAAAAAAAAAAAGTAAAGCAAAGCCACCACTCAAAAGTGGGCATGACAGTGTAGAAAACCAATCAGGAAAGGGTAAGTATATGAAAAATCAGTGAAGGGTGGGGACCAATCAGAGGAAAGTGTGTCAAATGGGAAGACAAGTTCTTAATCAGATCTGGGGATTTAACTTGCAGCTTGCCTTTCAGGCTTTAAACTTTCTTTGGCTTGCCGGTGGGGTTTCACTGGGGACCCGCCCCCATCTGCCTGTGCATTTGGCTGTCTCCTGCTGCTCTCACTTCCATCCCCTTGCTCTCCCCTCACCTCCTTTCTCTCTCATTTTCTTTCCTTCTCCTCCCTTATCCTCTTTTTTTCTTCCTCTTTCTGTTTTTCCTTTCTCAGCTCTTGTCTATTACTTGCCTTCCAAAGTGTATTTATTTAACATTTTATGCCAGATTTATTTATTTTTATACTTTCTCCCCTCATCATCTTGTGATTTGTCAAAGTTGTTTGTGATCTACTTTAACGGTGCAAAAGAGATGTTAAAAATATCCTGCCTATCCACAGCCTGCTTGTTCATCGCAATAAAGAATCTTCTTACTGGAGAAAATCTCCCAGGCGTGTGCATTAGGTTTAAGACCCTCAGAGTTCTTACACTACCTCCTTTAGAGAACCATTTCTATACAGCAAAAGTATTTTTAAAAGTTATTTAGAATAGCTAAAACATAGATGCATTCACTTGTTTCCTCACTCATACACTCATCAGACAGGTACTGACTCTCCACTTCTCTTGGTTTGCCTCTTATGAGTTATCCTATAACTCGGCCTTTATCCTAGTGTTCCTTGTATGTTGCTCTTTAAAATGTCTCCTGTCCTAACAGAGCATTGCTTGCCCTGGTTTGCTTACACTTTAACAGCTTTTCTCCCTTCCTTTCCATATCTGGCAATCCATTATCAGGCAGCCCTTTTCATTCTTATTCAGGCATCCTAGTACTAAGTACATGCTTCAAATTATGCCCAATTAAATGCTGTGAATCCGATTTACCTTGACTGTTGGAGTTGTGTTTTAAATTTTTATTTTATAGAATACCAGTTCACTTATTTTTTGCCTGATTCTGTAAAATTTCCCCATTGCTTCATAGATGGGAAACCCCCTGCATGTTTTCATGTTTTTGAGCTATGAACCAGCAAATTCACCACATTCTTCGTGCCTTTTAAAGGTATAACCTACCTTCTATTAAATTAATGTTTGTCACTAATTCTGACTCTTTGGAGAAATTGTTTTATCAATGTTAATATCTTGTTATATGAATATACCATGAATATAATATTCCTAGTATAACTTTACTATTCATTTTATAAATACACTATTCCCTAAATTCTGAATAATGAATAGTGGAAAATATGGAAGGTTGTCACTGAAGACACACCTAACCAGTGAACTAGTTTTGTGAATGGCTTTGTTACAGCATTCTGATCCTAGTTTGTGTTCTCTCAATGCCTGTGTGCCAGGCACTGTTTCAGTAATGGGTAGTGGGAATTCAGGGTGAATCAAGGCAGAGTCTTTGCCTTTGCAGGATTTTTCTGGAGCTTCTGCTCTGTGCACCTTGTGGAGCAAAGTAGACAGTACTCCAGTAACAAGTTGTGTCGTATCTTGCTCATTCTTTCTGGTAACATTTTGTGTGTGACTTGTGTTTTCCATCTTGCCTGAAATCTGAAGAAATGATAACAAAGATAAAATAGTTGGACCTTATAATGGGAAAGAAACTGGAACATTAGGAAGTTCCACGATATACGTGATTTGATGATTGTTTTTTTCCTTATAGAGAGCGTGGTCCACTGGAATAAAATTTTCTAGAAGTCAGTTGCATTTCTTTTTAACCACTTAGGATATTTTACTTCTGATGAATGACTACATGAATAACTACTTATTAAGTTAATTCACATTAAAAGTACTAAATGCATTAAATTGAAGAGGTGAAGCCTAAAGGAATTAATTTTTTTTGAAGTAAAGAAGAACTTATTATAAAATAATGTGGTCCAGGCGTAGTGGTTCATGCCTATAATCCCAGCACTTTGGAAGGCCAAGATGGGCAGATCACCTGAGGTCAGGAGTTTGAGACTAGCCTGCCCAATGTGGTGAAACCTTGTCTCTATTAAAAATACAAAAATTAGCTGGGAATGGTGGCACATGCCTGTAATCTCAGCTACTCGGGAGGCTGAGGCAGGAGAATTGCTTGAACTCAGGAGGCAGAGGTTGCAGTGAGCTGAGATTGTGCCACTGCACTCCAGCCTGGGCAACAGAGCTAGACTCCATCTCAAAAAAAAAAAGAAAAAAAAAAGAAAAAAAAATCATATGAATTCTGCGTCAGTATAGCTACCAATTGCCTAGTACTATAGCATATTTATGAGTTTTGTCATACTCATTTCTTCTACTTCCTTCTGGATATTTTGACTTCTTTTCCTGAACTCCTTTCAGCCTTCTGATGTTTCATCTAATTTCCAAGTTCTGTTGTTATATTTTTCCCCTCATTTTTGCTTCTGAGACTCAGTCCCTGTGTTTTCTTTGATGTGAAGAATAATAATAGGCTGTCGGTTGAATATTTTCAGGTTTATTAATATGTATTATGCCTTTTGTTACCTTTTTTCAGTTGTTGCTTGAAATTTACTTTTGTAGCTGCCTTCTGGCAGGCATAGAAATAGACAGCATGCTTACCCAGGCTTTAAACTGAGAACAAGTGCATGGGAGAAAAAAAAGCAGGTAAAAATATCACTAAATTGGACTATCAAATATTTTAAATAATTTTTCGTAACTTATTCTTACTACTCTACAGTATCAGCATTTAAAAAGTGATGTTAAAATGGAGAAAAGAATTAAAGATAATAATTCCAAATTAGCAGAAATAACCTGAATAAAGAAATGGATTTTTATGGTAAGGGTTGGCTTAGCACATGGCATTATTATTTGAAGAAGATTGTCAAGGAAAAGAGCAACATCCTCTGAGAACAGAGAGAGATTAAAGAGCAAGTTTTGTCTATAGGAGGGAAATATTGAGGGTTAATGTCACTCATCAATTGATGTAGGACACTACAAGTTGCTTCCAATTTCTTGAAAATAGTTACTGTAAAAAATAAGATAATTAGTGAAAAACATGAGGAAGGCATACATTGAAGATAACATTACTGAGAAAATTATTCTAACACCACTTTATAGACATTTATATGAATAAAATGAATAATTAATGGAGAAAATATTACTGCCTCTGAAGGAAATTTGCCAGGATAATTTAGTTGGGCATTTTTTCTCTGTTTTAAGAGACAATGATGAAATTAATTTCATTTAATTTGAATTAATTTAATCTGTACTTAAACTGTACATGTTTTCAGATGAAGAAGAAGTACCTGAGGAATAGTTTGTATTTTACATTTTCTCTCAACATTCCTTGAGTCACTCATTCATCATTTGTTGAGTCCCTACTGTGTGCCAGATTCTAAAAGAAATGGCTTATGACTGAGATGTTGACAGTAGTAGGCCTCAGTAATTCATCCTAGAGTGAATTGGGTCTTTGTGTAGGACAAAGTATTTGGTAGTGGTTCTAGAGAGAAAATATTTTAAGGAAACATAGTTTGAAAGTTCAGTAATGGAAATCAGATCAGTGTCTCTCATTTAATCATATCCTGCCATATGGGCAATGATCTTCATAATTCCTACATATTCTCATCTTTAAGCTGTATACTCTCTAAGAATAGGAGTTGCGTTTTATCCCTTTTGTAAATCAAATATTTAACACACTTTCTGGGACACAGTAAAGGTCAATAATGGTTTTAAGTCTGAGTCCAAGACTCATTGGTTAGAAAACAAGTTGCATTTGAGTCTCTTTTGAAAGTACAACAATTGTTGATTTGCTTTTTAACCAGATCAACCAATGAAATTCTAGGGAATGTAAATGTTTCCTAAATTATTGAGAAACCTTCTTGCAATACTTTATTCTAACCCATGAGCATGGTAAAAGTACTGTGCTTTTTTTTTTAAAAAAAAAAGCTGTAAGATTTATCTTAATAATGAAATATAAGCCTTGATCTTATGTCTTTAGATCACTGTAGGCAAAAGTACAATAAAATTAAGGGAGATTGAATTGAAGAGTTTAAAACTATATGTATACTACGTTAACTATGTAATGTGTACTATTGCATATTATAGTAAAATATATGTTACATATAGTATTATAGTTTAAAAACTACTAATATAAGGGAGAATAAAACACTAAAAATAAATGCATATATTTAAGGATACAAACATCTTCACTTTTATCTCCAAATTTCACAAATATCCACAAATGTATTTTCTCCTAATGTTAATTCATGGGATAGACAATAATGTAAATAGCTTTAAAAATGACAAGAATAAGATTTTTAAGATAATGAAATATTCCCTTTTTTGTTCCAGTTCGGAGATATTTCTGCTGATAAAAGAGGTGATTTACCATAAGATGATTTCCAATCTCTATTAATTTATAGAAAAATGATGTGTCTTTTACAGTCTTGCATCATTTCATTTGTCAGCCAGAGAAGCTAATGAAAGTTTGCCTAAACTCTCCCATTTTAAATGGGCAGACTTAAACTTTTCTCATATTAATATAAATTAGATGACTTTTGTCCTTGCCTGAAGTGACAATGTCAATGTCTGGAGCTTACATCTTTCATGACTGTCAGCTAATTAGAATGCAAGGGAGCTGTAAAGGTCTCCTCTCTAATCCGCCATCCTGGATTACATCCAGTGTTAGCACTCCTGTCAGTCATCGCAGAGCCCTGGGCTGCATTTCCCAAACGTACGATAAGTATAGTTTCCATGAGAATCAACAGCAGGAGGTAAAAAAAACCCTACATTTTTATGTATCAGAATTTAAAATAAATCTGATAATCGCACTACTGTAAAGTCCTCAATCCGCTGCTGCTGAACAGATACCATCTTTCTGCGGACTAAAAGATTGTCAGTCAAAGAAGTGCTCTTGCTGTTTCTTGTTTTCATACTTGTGCACAACTAGAAATTGTGTTTCCTGAGAGAAGTAATTTTTTGTTTAGTGACTTTTCCTGAGTCGCAGGAGTATGTTGACTTCACTTATGGCTCTCCTTTCTAGCTCTCAATTCTCCTTCTTCCATTCGGCTTTCCCAGTCCTCATCTGAAGGGCAAGTGCCACAAAATGGTTTCTCTTTCTTTCATGCTCACTGTCTCACTCCAACCTTCTGCATCCTTGCAAAAGTTCATGCTGCAGCCTCAATTTTCTTTACAATCATTGCCTTTGCTGACTACCTTCTTTTTAAATTGGAATTTGTTAGTAAATTCAGGCTGCTGATGAAACTTATTTGGAAAGCTTTCCTCCAAATCTTTAGTCAGGAACCTCTCTACCACCTCCCTGTGTCTCCTGGGTCAATCACTAACTCCAGGTATCCATTGTTTTTTCCACATGGTTTTCTTCCAAAACATGAACAGACATCTACCTGCCTTTCAGTCTCCCCAGGTTATATCACCCTTCAGTAGTCTCAAGGTCTCTCTTTTCCAGATGCATTAAAGAAATTAATACTCAGTTAAGTTTTCCTCTCGACTCAAATTATCCTCATCCCACGTAGCCTCAGTGTCTCCAGAGAGGACCCACCTAACACTCTATCTGTTCTTCAAACGAGGTTCTTTGCTACTTGACTTCAGGCAGTCATGCCTATGGCCACTACCTAAACCTTATCATCCTCGAACACTAGTCCATTTCAGAAATATGATCTCTTGAATTTCCACAGTTTCATTTCTTTCTGTAGTTCTGTGCCTTTCTTAGACTGCATTTGGACTTCCTGGAGATCTCTAAGTTCTTTGAGTTCTTACTACTCAAAATGAGTTCTGTGGACCAGCAGTAGGAGTGTCAGCCTTACCTGGGAGCTTGTTGGAAATGTAGGATTCTCTGACCCCTCTCCCCACCTTGTCTGCAATTTAATAAGGTCCCCCAATGCTTCATATGCACATACATGTTTGAGAGGACTGCTCTGACACTGACAGTCTTTACTCACTTGCTTTCCTGCCTAGCCTGTATTCTAGATCAAACATTTCAGCTTGTTCTCACCAGCCTGCTTATCTGTCACTGTATTCTGCCTAAGCTGCAGAGGGCTGCTAGTGTAAATGACCACACTGAACTGGGACTGTTGCTTGCTCATGGTTTGTGACCTTAACTAGACCTCAAGGCTTATCAGTGCTGTTTCTGAGAACTACTGCTTCCTACTTTCCAATACTTGTATACCTTTCCTCAGAGGTCCCAGTATATGTCTCCAAACACTTTTTGTTTTCTTTTAAAGTCCTGCCTCCCATTTAGAGAGAATGAAATTCATTTGCCACACATAATCTTAATATCTCTCCTAAATGCCTACAAACATCTATATTCATCCTGTTATTCCCTTCTTTCCTTTTGTCACTAAGGAAGTATCTTTTTAAATATCTAAGGCTACACCTCCATTGTACTGATTCCACTTAACCACTGTCCCCTCGCTCTTTATAAATAAATTTTTATTCTGATATAATTTGTTAGTTTCAGAAAAGTTGCAAGGACTGTGCAGAGATTTCCCAAGTATCCCTATGGTGGGTTGTATAGTAACTCAAAAGTTTGGTACCTGTGAATGTGACCGTAATTGGAAATAGGGTCTTTGAAGATAAAATTAAAGATTTCAAGATGGGATCATCTTGATACTAGGGAGAAGGCTAAATCCAATGATGAATGTCCTTATAAGAGACCGAAAAGGAAAAGACACACACATGGGATGTGGGGGCGGGAGGAGAAGTCTTGAAGAAGGTTATGTGAGATTGAAGTGCAGTTACAAACCAAGAAACACCAAAGATTTTTAGCAGCCAGCAAAAGCTATGTCAAAAGCTATGTCAAAGGCATGAAATGGCTTCTCCCTCAGAGCCTCCAGAAGGAAATAGCTCTGCTCCTACCTTGATTCCAGACTTCTGGCCTCCAGAACTATGAGAAAATGTGCTGTGGTTTTCAGTTTGTAGGAATTTGTTATGGCAGACCTAGGAAACCAACACAGCCCCTCACTCAGTATCCTTTAATATTTACATCTTATATTACCAGATACATGTGTCAAAACTAAGGAACCATCCTTGGTATATTGCTATTAACTAAACTCTTGTCCTTATTTGCATTTCCCTAGCTTTTACACTAATGTCCTTTTTGTGTTCCAGGATCCAATTTAAAGGGGATACCACATTGCGTGTAGTCATCATGTCTCTTTAGCCATTTGTGATATGTGATGGTTTCTCAGTCTTTCTTTGTTTTTCACTGTCTTCATAGTTTTGAGGAGTAATGGTTAGTTATTTTATAGAACGCTCCTCAATTTGCGTTTGTCTGGTGGTAGTCTCATAACTCGAGGTTATGAACTTTTGGGAAAAACAAACACCACAGAGATAAAGTGACATCATCGTGTTATACCAGGAGGTACATGAGATCAATGTGGCATCACTGCTTATGTTAGCATTGATCACATGATTAAAGTAGTCTTTGCCAGGTTTCTCTGCTGTAAAGTTACTATTTTCCACTTTCTATCCTCGATTGTTTAAAAGAGAATGATGAAGTCCAGCTTACACTCAAGGGAAGAAGAGCATTTCCATATATGATTTGGAATATTTCTGTAAGAAAGATTTATCTCTTCTCCCACATTTTTTGTTTATTCAATCACTCATTCATATTAGTATGAATAATTTCATTTCATATGAATCATTTACTCATATCAGACTCATGCCCCATAAATTTGTAACTTGTTCTGTTCTCTTTCCCATTCTAAATAATATCTCTTCTGCCTGATTTTTTCCTTCTAGCAGTACTACTTTCCCAAACCCCATCATCTTTGTGTCTCTCTCCCCGCCCCTCTTTCATTTGTTAGTTAATTGAGAACCAGAGACTAACTGTATCTTAAGGATAAAGTAATAAATAACATATGATTCATTTTCTGTAGGATTTCACAGCCTAGCAAATTCTGCTATGTGCTGTTTATCATGCTAGGTTCTAAGGATGTAAAAGCATTTTGGGGGGCACCCAAAAGGAGATAATACTCCACTTCTTCACAGTCAATCTTTCCAGTTTCTTACCTGTATTTACTCCTCCCTCATTCACTGTTTACAGATTTTCTTACACTGCATGGTTTCTTTCCATGGAAATTATATTATTTGCATAATTTCTACTGTATGATAATGATCCTCAAATATCTTTCTCACTCAGAACTCTCTCCTAGGCTCCAGACTTGTTTATTTTACTACTACCTGGAATAGCACAGAGATACCTCTAATGACCTCCAAATATTTTCTCCTTCCTCAAAGCCTACATGCTATCAATGACACTATTACAATTTACTGGGATTCATTCTGAGCGCCATCCTATTATCTTCTAAACCCAGTCAGCCACTGTGATGATTAATTTTAGGTGTCAACTTGACTGGATTATCTAGAGAACAAGTAAAGGATTATTACTGTGTGTGTCTTGACAGTGTTTCCTGAGGAGACTGGCCTGTGAGGCAGTGGACTGAATGAGGAAGATGACCTCCAATGTAGGTGGGCACCATCCAATCAGTTGTGGGCCCAGATGTAACAAAAAAGTGAGTTTCTTTCTCTTCTGGAGCTGGGGTACACATTTCTTTTTCTCCTGTCTTTGGACATCAGAACCCTAGGCTCTCTGGCTTTTGAACTCCAGGACTTACACCAACTCCTCCTGAGGCCTCTATGCCTTGGGTTCTCAGGCCTTTGTCCTTGGACTGAGAGTTACACAATGATTCTGAGTTTCACCACCTGGTTCTGAGGATTTTGGACTTGAACTGGGCTATTTTATTGGTCTGTTCTCACACTGCTGTAAAGAACTACCTGAGGCTGGGTAATTTATGAAGAAAAGAGGTTTAATGGACTCACAATTCTGCAGGCTGTACTGGAAGCATGGCTGGAGGCCTCAGGCAACTTACAATCACGGTGGAAAGTGAAGGAAGCAGGTATTATCATGGCAGAGCAGGAGGGAGAGAGAGCCAAGAGGAAAGTGCCACACACTTTTAAACCATCAAATCTTGTGGGAACTCACTACTGCGATAACAGCAAGGGGGAAACCCCCATGATCCAATCACTTCCCACCAGATCCTTCCCCTAACACTGGGAATTACAATTCAACATGAGATTTGTGTGAGGACACAGAGCCAAATCATATCAGCCGTGCTACTGGCCTTCTAGGTGGCCTCCAGCTTGTAGGTGGCCTATCATGGGACTTCTCAGCCTCTATAATTGCGAGAGCCAATTCCCCTAAGTCTTCTCTTACATATCTATATATCCTATTGGTTCTATTTCTCTGGAGAATCCTGATTAATATGGCCACATAGCCTTTAGAAGTTATATCCTAGACCGAGTGCAGTGGCTCTCAGCACTTTGAGAGGCTGAGGTAGGCGGATCACGAGGTCAGAAGATCAAGACCACCCTGGCTAACATGGTGAAACCCCATCTCTACTAAAAATACCCCCCCTCCCCCCCCAAAATGCCAGGCGTGGTGGCGGGTGCCTGTAGTCCCAGCTACTGGGGAGGCTGAGGCAGGAGAATGGCGTGAACCTGGGAGGCGGAGGTTGCAGTGAGCCGAGATGGCACCATTGCACTCCAGCCTGGGTGACAGAGACAGAACAAGACTCTGTCTCATTAAATAAATAAATAAATAAATAAATAAATAAATAAATAAATAGAACTTATATCCTAAATATTTTTCAAGTAGTAACCGTACTTTTTCTCAATATGTCTGCTTTTGTGTGCTATCTCCATTAAATGCCAATCCACATTCTGCAATCTTTCCAGAGTTAGCATTCTAAAATGTAAATTTGATCATATTCCCTTCTGATTTAAAATACCTTTTAGAATTTCTTTTCCCCAGGATAAGGCCCAAATATACAATATCCTATTAAATGTGATCTTCATATTATCATGGCTCAATGCTTTCATGATTTAGTCACGCCGAGCAACATACCAGTCTACTTTCAGGTTCATGTGACTTTGTGCATGTCCTTCCTTATTCCTGGATGACCACCCCCTCATTTCCCATAAGCACCCTCTCTGTCTTCATGATCACCTCAAATATTTTCTCTGTGACTCCTTTCCCCAAATTCTGTAGAGACAGATACTTCTCTATGCCTTTATAGCATGTCGATATCCATTAGTCAATTTTTTACATTATATTTTCATTATTTATATTTGTAAATTTTCTTTACTAGGCTGCTACAAGAAAATAGGGACAATGTTTTTATTTATCTTTGTACACAGTAGTCCTCCTTATTTTGGAGGAATATATTCCAAGACCCCCAGTGGATGCCTGAAACTGATTGCCATCAGGTGGAACACATTTCTGTTCATGTCTTACACCCATAAATTTAATGCCTTTTCCATTTTAATTCACGCACTTATCACGCACTGTGGCCATAACTTTTGCATTTTGAGGTGTGACAGCAAAACTAGCACACATTTCTTTTTCCTTCTTCACAATTTCACAGATAGAAGATTCATTCCTATCATGGATCTTAGCAACCTCAGCATACAATTTTTTTGCTTTCTTTATTAAGTTGAGAACTTTTACCTCTTCACTCATAGAAAGCACTTGACAGATTCTCTTTGGCATAGTCAAATTGCCAGCATCACTGCTCTTGCATTTTGTGGCTGCTGTGATATAAAATAAGTGTTCTTTGAACACAAGTATGGTGATACAACCATAGTTGCGCTGATCATCTAGATGGCTACTAAGTGGCTAATGGGAGGTGGTGTAGACAGCATGGATCTCCTGGGCAAAGGGATGATTCACATCTTGAGCAGATGGAGTTGAGTCGCATGAGATTTCATCACGCTACTCAGAATGGTGTGCAATTTGAAACATATGAATTGCTATTTCTGGAATTTTTCATTTAATATTTTCAGATCGTGGTTGAATGTGGGTACCTGGAACCATAGAAAGCGAAACTATGTATATGGGGGAGGTTGCTGTACACAGTGCTCACTGCATAGTCACTGATTTTCAATGCACATTTGTTCACAGAGCGAAGAAATACAAGCCTGCAAATATCTTATTTCCTTCCTCACCAGCTAGATGTCAGTACTAGGGTGATATTTTCTATTGTAAAAATGTATTTTCTGTAGAATTCTAACTTCAGGTGATTTCTCTTATTAACCAAAGAGAAAGCATATTGTCCAAGGTGTAGGCTACAGAAAAGGACTTTTGAGTTTCAGTGATGGTTTTGGCAGCTGCTGGTTGAGATATTCGTTTTAAAAAACATCATTGAATAGTTGAATTTGTAACGTACATCTACGTAAACAAGAAAGGGCATATTAAAACTCTCCCACATGGTTTTTTCTAATGTTCTCACTTCCCTTGTCGTGCCATGCTCCAGATTCCTGGTGTTCTTGCTCCTTTGTCACCAGCCACCCAGTACTGTCATGCTCCTTGATGATTCTTCTAAACATTCCTCCCTACTTCCCCACTTTTATCTCTTCCACCAGCTCACTTGGCTCCTAAAGCTGGAATTTCTTTGATACACTCTATCAGGAAGAAAGTCATATGCGTTTATCTTTAATGTTCTTATGATACCTTGGAGTTATAGCCACCGTTTTCTGTACATTCTCATTTGATCCTTCTTCAGGGGGCTGTTATCTCTAATTTTCAGACAAGCTGATTGAGATTCACTGAGTTTATGCTTTCCCTAATATTCCCCTATAAAAAGACTTGGACCTGGAATCCTGATTTAACTTAAAATCCCACATACTTTTCAACTCAGAGAAATCAGGTCCTGATGACATCATTTGTGCCCTGGAAAAGTAGCATCTAAACCAAAATTATACAGGAATATCTCATTTATAAGAGCCAATATTTTTCTCAAGAGCAAATGTAAGTCAGGTTTTCTGTCTACATAAGACCTAATTGCAATCAAAATATTCTGATCAGATGTAGCCTTTACATGTTTTGATTCTGTGGTTGGTGAATATTAACAAGTGTGATTTATAAGGTATCTGAATGTGTATGCCTCTGTGCTTATTGCAGAAGAGGAAAATATAGAAGTGTTGTCATATATTTCATTGCCTTCTCTGTGACAGAAAAAAATCAACCATGAAATGAAAATGTTCTTTTTCAATAGAAGTGTCTCTGCATTCATATATTTTCTTGAGTGTTTTAGATTATTGTTTCTTTCTTTGTTTAAAACCAACTTAAGTTGAATATAAATATGATGGCTCAGGAAGTGATGAAAATATAAATATACTTCTTACATATCCTGGTCACCATTAAAATTACCACTTTCAGAAAGAACCAAGACAAGCCTACCCCTGTCATTTTCTCTCTCAGTGTAACTGACACTATTCCTAGTAGCCCAGTTCTGTCTCTCTGGAACAGCTGTAGGAAATGTGGGCAAGTGTCCCAGCAAAATAGTATTAAGATGCATCAAAGAAAGTCTTTTGATTCATAAGCAGCTTAGCTCACTACTGGATTTTTTTTTCACTGTACTCATTACAGCAGAAATACTGAATCAATACAGTGGCAGCCTGGTAGATAACCCTAGGGTTTTGCCCACAAATTGCGCTCAGCACACAGTCTATATGGCTTGATTTAATCTAGGTAATTCAGAAGTAATCTAGCCTCTGAATTTTACTGTGTTTGTTTTGCTTCATTTGTTTAAGAGGGAGTGAATTTTCAGCCTAATCCTGAGAGAGAAATATTTCGTTTGATAAGTGTTTCACTCCCAGAAACAAGAAATGCATATGTGTCTTTGGATTTGAAATCAATGTTGATATTTTCATGGGCTTAAACTGGCTCCAGGAATGTCCTTAGGTGGTGCCAGGAGGTCAGATTTCAGAGTCAGTGTTCTCCTGAATGCCTTCTCTTGTGTGAGCTGTTTTCCCACTTTGGCTATGCCAGCAGTTATTCTTCCCCAGAAACCTAGCAAATCTTGCTTTTTAGTTGGAGCTGATGCCCTTAATTACTGTTCTTTTCAAGTCTAACTGAAAGATAAATCCTCCAGTCATTTGTTTTGTAGAATGGAATGAACAATTTATCCAAGTCTCATGCTAAAATCATATCGACTTTTGAAAATGGCATTTGTAGTAAAACACTACAGAAGTAAAGTTCCCAAAATATCATTTAAAAATTCTGCCCATACACATTGATTTTGTAAAAATATATCAAAATAGAATTTTTAACAAACCAAATTTTCAATTTTCAGTATTCTTAAATGTCATCAACTAAACAAAAATGACTTCAACACAAATATAAACAAATAAACTGAAAAAATGCTACTAAAAAGATGATGTGAATAGTAGGAAGTTCAACAACTTTTAATTCAAATTTGTGAGGTTTCAAATATCAGCATTATCACTTCCTGGCTCTTTTTACTTCAAGAAATTAGGTTTATGTAAATAGAATTCCTTATGTGAAAATGAAGATAATGATAAGGACCAGTGGGGCTATTGTGAGGTTAAGAATAATATACATAAAATGTCTGTCACATATTGGGACTCAATAAATGTAATTATTTTTATTATAATAATTTTTAATATCTTCATTTCAGGTTTTCATTGTGACTAAAATTGTGTTAATTGATCCTACGACATATATCATCAAGTGAATTTGTGACAGTCTTCCCAATATCATATTTATAATAGTACAAGGAGAAACATATCAATTGAATATTTATTATACTGAAGAATAAGAGTGTATGAGCATACTAATAGTGTTATAAGCCTATGTTACAGCATTTCTCAGCTCCAAACACTGTAATAGGAGTATACTTAGAAGTTAGAACATAGCAAAATAATATGAATTATACACATTTTCAAGAGCTATGATAGTCTTTGTCACAAGTGAATTTTTACAGAGAAACTTAATCTATTTCCATGATAGTTTCCCTGGAAGACTTGGCCTTCCCTATAGAAAGTGCCTTCATTCATTTTAACATGAATAATTATTCAAGATGAACCAGTGTTCTTTGATAATTTGATCTGATTCTTTTATATAGGTTTTTTAGCTAAAGTTTTCCCCCATTTTTGGCAGGCATTTTTAAAAAAAATTATGCTTTAAGTTCTAGGGTACATGTGCACAACATGCAGGTTTGTTACATATGTATACTTGTGCCACGTTGGTGTGCTGCACCCATCAACTCGTCAGCACCCATCAACTCGTCATTTACATCAGGTATAACTCCCAATGCCATCCTTCCCCCCCTCCCCTCCCCATAATAGGCCCTGGTGTGTGATGTTCCCCTTCCAGAGTCCAAGTGATCTCATTGTTCAATTCCCACCCATGAGTGAGAACAGGCGGTGTTTGATTTTCTGTTCTTGTGATAGTTTGCTGAGAATGATGGTTTCCAGTGGAGGCATTTTTTTATATGAGTTTTCACTGTCAGTGAATCCCCTTTCAGACACGCTCATAGAAAAAGCCTGTCAGATTTGTGTTAAGAAAGCAATTCTGCATCAGAAATAAATGAGATAGCCACCAAGAGAGTGTCAGGTAACATTTTATTATTTATGATTAATAATTCATAATAACTACATGAATTTGTTTGTAAATACTGATGTTGCCTGCAGAAACTTTTGAAACTATCACTCTGGGTGATAGAGGGTTAAGCTAGGCAAGGTGATGGGTTGCAACTGTTGTCAGATGGGTTCTTAGTGCACATGGTTTTGATAGCAGCAGGAGGCAGACAAATCCTAGGCAGACAGGGGCAGGTCCCCAGTGAAACCCCACTTTCAAACCAAAGACAGTTTAAAGCCTAAAGGCCAAGCTACAAGTCTCAGATAAATCCACCGACCAGATTGAGGACCTGTCTTCTTGTTTGGCATGCTTTACTCTGATTAATCCTCACCCTTCACATAGGTTACATACACCTACCCTTCCCTAATTGGTTTTTTACACTGTCATGCCCACCTTTGAACGATGCCTTTGATTTACCCTTTTTTGCATACTCACAAACCAATCAGCATGCACTGTCCATTCTGAGCCCATGAAAGCCTGGAAGTCAACCACTCTGAGAAAGAGACCACTGGACTATGGGTGGTAGACCATGCTCGTGTCCCCTTTTTGTTGAGAGCTGTTTCCTCACTCAATAAACTTCTTCTCCCCCCTCATCACCATTTAGTTGTCAATCTATCCTCATTCTTCTTGGATGTGGGACAAGGGCTCAGTACCCACGAACGTGGGTACAGAAAAGACTGTAACACTGTGGCCCCCTTCCCTCTGCCAGTGGAGGGCAGCTGCCCCATACAACAGAAAGCAGCAGCAGGACTGAGTCAGCCCCAGAGCGACAGGCTGGAGCAGGGCAAGGGGCTGACAGACCTGTTAATGCACTGCCATCCATTGAGCTGTGAACAGCAGGACTGAAAAAGCTAATTAGTATGCTGTAACACCCTAGCTCTGGGGCGTCATGGTCGTGGGCACCCCTGCCTGGGCATCCTTATATTCCCCTTATCTGGACACTGGAGTCCACTGTGCAAGTGGCTTGCGACATGCCTGGTCCAGCTGTAAGCCCTGCATGGAGTCTGTTCTTGTGCTGGAGTGTGGAATGGATGGCTGGACCTGACATTCACTTACACACCCACTCCCACTGAGGGGTGAGCATGCAGTTGCAGTGATTGTGGGATCCATGCTGGAGGGCAGGCCAGGCATAGCCCAAGGGACCGAGTGGACAGGGCATCATCTGTGGTGAACCCCATCTTGAGCAAGGCCTGGGAAGTGGTGTTGCTGGCTGGAGGTCTCTGGCTAAGTGACTGAGAAAAACCCTGCATCAGTTTTAGTAGTAAATCCTAATTTTTGATATGTTCATTTAAAAAAGCAAATTCATGTCATGTATTTGTTACCTTTTCTTCAGCTTAAATTACCCAGTATTCTTAAAATACCTTAAAATTCACTTTCCAAGTCTTTAACTACCTTTGCTATTTTTCTCTGAACCTTTTACAATTTTTAATGCAGGAAAAGTCCAATGCTGAGAAAATTTAAATGTCCCTGAATTTAATCATCGCTGTCTGCCTATTTGTTTTTTGAGGGCCTTTTTTGGAGGGTTCTGGCCTTTTTGCCTTTCACTTCTAAATTCATTTCCTGTACACGTTTGTACTTCTTTGGTTCTTTAGAAAAAGATTGTGTTTGAATTGAGGTGTTACCAGTTAAAGCTCAATTCACAGATAATTCAGGTTTCTTCAACACTCAAAAGAATGCAGCAAACATAAATCAGAGTGGTGGTTGCCCACTGATGGTGTTGCTCAGAGGCACACCTGGTCTGTGGAGTTACAATATTAGCCTAGAACTGGGTATTCCATTCTAGAGAGAATTTGACCTTTGCCGAGGTAAAAGGCACGATTTTACTTTCGTCATTATGTCTTAAGGTAGTGCACATAAACTAGTATTTTGGCCTCACAAAATATTTAAAGGTATGTATTATTGTTTCAGGCTTTTAATTTGAGAAAAGTCGAGATGGATCAAGTATTTAACAACAAATTCAACAATCTTCCTCTTCTACTTTTTTCATTTTCGTGTTCAGAAAACCCACAATGGTGTCCTGTTTCTCTGTGTCCTTTTTTAAATCTCTCTGATGGTCTCATGTTACTCCCCAGGGAAGCTTTTCAACTTCATACTTTTGGAAATTATTGTTGATTCAAAATTTAAATATTTAAGTAAGATTTCTAATATACTTTCACTTGTTTTGTGTTACTCTAATATGCATGCCTAGATTTTTGAATGGCATAAACCATTTTCTCTTGCACCTTTAAAATATACTGAGAATCCTACCACTTCTTATCTACTTCATTGCCATCATCTTAGTCTAAAACATCATCATCTTTCATCCGGATTATTGTAATTACTCCTAATAAGTCTCCTCATTTTATTATACCTGCCCTACTACCATTATTGCCCATACAGCAACCAATGTGATCCTTCTAAAAGATAACCTAGTTCTTGTTATTCCTCTGCTCAAAACCCTTCCTTGGTTTCCCATTTCAGTCAAGTAAATGCAAAAGTGCATGTAATTGCTTACAATGCTCTTCATCATTTGACTCCTCTCTGACACCATCTACTACTGCCTTTTATGTTCTCTCCTTTCCAGCCACACTGATCTCTTTTATCTCAAGCAAGCATGCTGGGCATGGTCCCATCTCAAAGTCTTTGTGTTGCTGTCTCTTCTACTTAGCTACATGCTGGACTCATTCATTCCACCACCTCTCTTGAATTTCTGTGCAAATATCAGTGAGGTCTTCCCATATAACACTAAGTAAAAGTACAGGACTTATTGCATGTCCTAGCCCCATCCTTGCTTTATTTGTCTTTGCTATCATCTCAGCACGGTCCCCAAAATTCATGTGTTGACACTTAATGGTCAATGTAATAGTATTAAGAGGTGAGGCTATTAGGAGGTGATTAAGTTATGAGGACAAAGCCTTCATGGATGTGATTAGGGCCCTTATAAAAGAGCTTGAAGGAATGGGTTCATTCTCTTCTGCTCTTCCAGTATGTGAGGGTACAGAGCACAAGACATCATCTTGGATGCAGAGACTGGACCTGCTGGTGCCTTGGTCTTGGACTTCCCAGCCTCCAGAAATATATGGGAAATAAATTTCTGTTATTTATAAATTATACAGTCTCAGGTATTTTGTTATAGCAGCACAAATGGACTAAGACAGACTTCATAGACTTTGTCACCAAATGACATATTATATATTTCTCTTTTCTTTCTGATTTCCTATAGACTGTAAGCTCCATGAAAGCAGTGTTATTTGTATGTTGTATTCCCAACTATATCTACAGCATCTTACACACAAAGACAGTCAATATTTATTAATTAGATTAGTCAATGTATAAATGTCTTTCCTGTTAGTATTCTATATATGTAGTGTTAAATTATTTGTTGGGTAAAAGGCATTGGGTGAGACAGTGGTGGGATATAGTGATAGTTGGTGTCATATTTTAACAAAATCTGGACACATTTTGATCTTGCAGGTTTAGCTGAGACATTTCAAATATAGTAGGTTATATATTTTGCTCTTAGGCAATTTCTAAAAACTAGCTTTTGAGCCAAACTAGTTACCAAAATAAGAACTCTAAATTATTCCTCTACGAATAATTCCTGTACTCAATTTACTTCATCAATTAAAAAACAGTATCAATGGCATGTATGTTTTAGAAATTACCAGGACATAGAAATTAGCTTACTTAGATATAATTTAGCAATTTTTCCCAGATAATGTGAGTAAAATTTGGGCCTTAGATATAATTTAGCAATTTTCTCCATATAATGAGAGTAAAATTTGGGCATCTTGGGACCTTTCCAGTCCTAGGAGAGAGGGATTCCTTCAGATAATAATTCTTGGCCCTATGAAGTTACTGAGGTTCAAGAAATTATCTGGGTGGGATGGAGATGACAATTATGATGACCTTGATAACAATAGCTTAAAATATGTAGTGTTTACTATGTGTAGGTACTATTCTAAGTGGTTATTCTATTAATATATTTAATCCTCTCAACAACCCTGTGAAGTATGCATTAGTGTTCACAGTCGGGCAGAAGATACTGAATAATTTGCTAAGGTCACACAGAAAACATAAATGTAGAGATGGAATTTGAATGCTTGGCATCAGAGCCCTCTTTCCTTTAGCCTCAGAGATATAGTGTTCAAATCTATCTAGAGAATAAGTAGAACTACAAAAAGTGTATGTGCATGCATGTGTGAGTGTGTGCATGTTCATGTGTGTGTGTACAAGAGTAAACACACGTGCACATGTGCATGAATGAAGGGTTGATAGTGGCAACGGAACTGTTAATGATGAATGTGACAGAGCTTGAAAGAGACTGGAGGTGAGAAAGTAAATACTGGTGTTAAGCCTTACATTTGTTACTTTACTTAATCAGTATAGCAAGCCTTAGGAGGGAATATTGCATTCTCTTTTTTATTAGATGAGATATTACAGGATCAGAGAAATAAGAACCCCACCCTTGGATAAGGCCTGCCTGGGCAGAGACAGTGAGCTTGGAAGGAAAATCTCACTCTACTCCTTAAGGGTAGAGCTGACTCTTCTGGAGTTGCATAGGAGGCACTCTTTGGCTTCCCTATTGATATCCCCTGTACCCAGAGACATCTGTCTGTTTTCTGTGTTGAGGAAACACCAACCAAGAGAAAACATTGGGTCAGTATAGAACTATGTAATCTGGGCTAGGGTGGCCAAATATTGCATGGGACATGCTTATACTAAAAAGTATGTGTTGTTATCTGAAATTCAAATTTACCTGGGTGTCAATGTTTTTTTTTTCTCCTAATCTCAATCTCATAAGTCTACCTGGGGCTTCTCTATCTCTGTTAGGAGTGCTGAGCAGATCACGAGAACAGAGACACTGCCTTGGACTTTGTGAATTCTACATAGATTCATCAACTGTTCATTTAATCATACATAGAAACAATGCCTACCCAGCACTTACCACAGCCAGGCAGAATGAGGCTTTGGGAGCATTCACTCCTAGAACTTACTGTGTCTAGTACAGTGGTTCTCAAATTTTAGCTTACATTAAAGCTTGTTAAAAATGCTGGGAAGCTTGTTAAAAATGCTATTTCTAAGTCCCAGTTCCAGAGGTTGTGATTCTAGGATTAGAACCCTGAAGTCTATTCTTTAATAAACACTACAGATGACTTTGAAGTCAGTGGTTCTCTAAGCAAACTTTGATATTGCCTTAGTTCATTTGTGCTTCTATAACAAAACACCTTAGACTGGGTCACTTATAAACAACAGAAATTTATTGCATATAGTTCTGGAGACTGGGAAGTCCAACATCAAGGTGCAAGCAGATATGGTGTCTGGTGAGGGCCTCATTCCTCATAGATGGCACCTTATTTGCTGTGTCCTCATATGGTGGAAGAGACAAAGGAGCTGACTTGAGCCTTTTTTATAAGGTCAGAAATACCATTCTGGAAAGTAGAGCCTTCATAACTTAATCACTCCCTAAAGGCCCCATTTCTTGAGATACTATCACATGGGGTATTAGGTTACAACATATGAATTGGGGGGTAGGGGGTAACCAACATTCAGACCATAGCAGACATGCACTGGTCTACTAGATGGAAGGAGACTTCGTCTAAACATATGACAGTAAGAATTACTTCTCAGTGGGATTTGAGACACGGGGACATTGTGTGATTTGAGTTCCTCTATGTTGTTAATGTAGATTATAGAATATTCCTGTGTTATAGGTATTTTGCTTTTAAAAGTGAAAATACATTCTAATACAATTTAGTTAGTATGCTATAGTAAGCCCATATTGACTGTGGACCTATTAGGTTCCCCCAAAGAGAGGTTTTCCTCAGGTTCCTGATCAGATCCTAAGTCAAATGAAGTGTGACATTCTTATAAAGTAGCTTAGACTCCTTGAGCCACAGTCAGTTCAATTCCAGAATCTTATATGAAAGCCTTGTTTCTAGAAGGAAAATGTTCACTGTGTTTCATGGGGTTAAAAGCAGGACCTGAACCTACAATTTTTCAAGGCAGCTCTCTATTTTAGCGTAATGTTTGTGGTACTGATGTGATGTGTGCAAGCATTTCTGTATTAGTTGTTGAACACCCTGACTGCTGAATCCTCTACAAAGTCAAGTCAAAGCAGTGAGCATTCTGGGAGGGAAGCCAACAATAAATTGTAGTAATCCAGCCTTGTTGTTATAAAGGCATGAATCAATAGCTCAGCATCTTGCTGAGACAGCAATAGTCTTAACCTTGTTATACTCCTGAGATGGTAATATGAGGTCTTATCAATATGGTTGATATGGCTCTCAAAGGAAAGCTGAGGGTCAAAAATGGCTGACATTTATCATGGAAAATATTGCTTTGTGGGATGTCCAGCTGTAGAATTGTGACTACCTATTAAATCCTCTGTGGAGCAAAAAATATATGGTCCACTGCCTGTAGGATAAGAGAAGGAGAAGGAGGTGGAATCAAAAGTGAAATAGAACTGGTCAAATGAGATGAAAGTCTGATATCTTAATTTTCAGCTGTAGGCATCAGTTTTTGAGATTACCCCTTAGGCAGCTTCTGATTAAGTGGGGATAGTTCCATGCCATGAAAGATTAAAGGCTTTCTGGGTGTCTGTATTTTAAGTGGTGAAATCTTTATCAAAGAAGCTTTTGTTTTTGTAATCAACTCTAGGCTGTGTACATGTGAAAGGCAAGCTACAAGTGACCTAGACAATTAATAGCATTTAAATTAGCATACAAAACAAGACCGCTGTGATCTATGTGGTCTATTTTTTATTTGAGCTTTATATATAACAACTTTCTTAGAAGTCAAACCAAGATTGATTCCAGCAAGACAGAGCTTTCTTTAGAAATCATCATTAGTATTCAGTTCTAACCTCATACCCTCCAGGAAGAAGGACATGATGCAGACTGTTCAAAAGCATAGGTTTAAAAGTTAGAAAGACCTGGACATGAATCACAGCTTTGCCATTTCCAAGTCGTGAGGCTTTGAGTAAGTTACTTAACCTCTCTGTGCCTCCATTTCATTATCTATAAAACGCACGTAATACAATGAAGCAAGAAACTTTACCTGACCCCTTCACAGGTAGGAACTGAAGTGTGGGCACTAGAGCTAGCTAGCCTCTTCAGCGCCAGCACAGACAAACTCCACTCATTCCAACCCGTTGTGCTCAACCTGTTGTGCTCACCTGTGGGAGGGAGCATGCAGGTGAGCCAGTGCAGGAGCCAGGGTAAGTGCTTTTGGGTGCCAGCAGGAGCAAAGCTTCATATGGGCCCCATGGCAGCATCTAGGAAGGAGTACCTGCAAGCACCAAAGCCCCAGAAGAGGTGTTACAATCAGCTCTCTTTTAGCTTTGCCATCCGCAGATGGTTTAAGTGTTAACAGCTCAGTGGAGGGTCAGTGTGACAGCATTTTGCACCCACACCTGAGTTCTTGTTCAGTGTCCAAGAGGAATGAGGTTGCACAAACAAATTGAGAGGGGATAAATGTGGAGGATTTTATTGCTGATGAAAGTGGCTTTCAGTGGGGAGGGAAGCTGAAAAGGGGATGGAGTGGGAAGGTGATCTTCCCCTGGATTCTGGCTGTCCCTGGCCAAACTCCTCTCCAAAGAAATGCCATCAAGCCATCCCTTTGAAATCAAGCTGCTTCTCTCCAACGTCCAACTGTAGTCTCCAAGGCCCAGCTGTTCCATTTTTTTTTTTTTTTGAGATGGAGTCTCCCCCGTCACCCAAACTGGAGTGCAGTGGTGTGATCTCCGCTCACTGCAACCTCCACCTCCAGGGTTCAAGCA
This sequence comes from Macaca nemestrina, assembly GCF_043159975.1. NCBI lineage: Eukaryota > Metazoa > Chordata > Mammalia > Primates > Cercopithecidae > Macaca > Macaca nemestrina. Next base: position 50,394,122 of record NC_092128.1, on the reverse strand, counting down.
ATTCTCCTGCCTCAACCTTCCCAGTAGCTGGGATTACAGGCCCCTGCCACCATGCCCAGCTGATTTTTGTATTTTTAGTAGAGACAGGGTTTCACCATGTTGGCCAGGCTGGTCTCGAACTCCTGACCTCAAGTTATCCACCTGCCTTGGCCTCCCAAAGTGCTGAGATTACAGTCATGAGCCACCGCGCCCAGCCCAGCTGTTCCTCCTCTTATCTGCTTTCTGCTAATGGAGACTGGAGTTGTTATGGGCACAGGATGGGGAGCAGGGTGGGGCACGGGTGGTTTTGGGAAAGGCAACATTTGAGCATGAAAACAGAAATGCATGATCTCACTTCAGGCTGTTGTTCCAGGCTTGAGACTGGGGCCCAAGAGGGCTGCCTTCTTCTGTCCAGAATTTCCCTGTCTCCCGTCCCTATCACTAGTACTTGCCTCATAAGGTTTTTGTGAGGATAAAATGAGGTAATTTATGCAGAATATTTCTGCTGTGCTTGGCACATGGTATGCAATCAATAATTAAAGTTGAGATTTTGAAACCACCCCCCAAAATTGTACCCTTCTTTTCCACGCAGTTTCTGAACAATTTGGGAAATTTGGGAAAAGCAAATACAGAAGCAAAATATTACCTCATTACTTGTAGAGAAAGGTTGGAGAATGCGGTTTAGTTTGGGAGACAAACTGACCTGCTAAAAGCACCCTAGAATTAGGTAGACTCATGCTTCCTGTCATAGCGACACCGCCTGGGGTATGTTTACCATAAAAAGAGAAGAAAGTCCCTACAGGAAGCTGTTTTCCAAGAATATTGGTAGAACTAGGCTGAGCATGCACAGATGTTTTTTCATATTACCAGAGACATCACTTCCTATCACCAAGGTCCAAGAGATAAAAGGGTCAGGAGAGGCCAGAAGGGTGTCAGATAAAAGTCCTCCTCATGGAAATCAAGACTGTGGAGAAGATGTTCTCATCTGACATAGGGTGTTATTACCATCATAATCATCATCAATAATTCATTTCCATTATACTTCATTACATTATTTTATTTTTAAATTCTTTTTGGAAATAGGTTGTTGCTCTGTCCCTCAGGCTGGAGTGCAGTTGCAAAATCGTAGCTCACTGCAGTCTCAAACTCCCAGCCGCAAGCAATTCTTCTGCCTCAGCCTCCTGATCTGCTAGGACTACAGGTGTGTGCCACCACACTTGGCTAATTAAAACAAAAAGTTTTGAATTAGAGATGGAGGGTCTGGCTATGTTGCCTAGTCTAGTTACAAATTCCTGGCCTGAAGCAGTCGTCCTGTCTCAGCTCCCAAAGTGCAGGGATTACAAAGTGTTCCCAGGCGTGAGCCACTGCGTCTAGTTTATTCCATTATTTAATTTGGTATTACCTTCTATCTTTATCTTTTCAAATCATATGACTGTATTCATTTTCTAATATGGCTGTAACAAATTACCACAAACTTAGTGGTTGAAACAATACAAAACGTATTCTGTTACAGCTCTGGAGGACAGAAGTCCAGAATCAGTCTTATTGGGCTCAAGTCTAGGTGTTGACAAGGCTGATTCCTTCTGGAGGCTCTTAGGGAATAATCATTTCCTTGCCTTTTCTAGCTTCCACAGGCTAGCTGCCTGTGGCCCCTTCCTTGCTTCTTTCCAACCTCATGCTCATCATCACATCTCCTATGCTGACTTTGACCTTCTTGTCTCCGTCTTTTAGGGATCCTTGTGACTAAACTGGGCCTATCTGTATAATCTAGGATAATCTCCCATCTCAAGATTATCAATCTAGTCACATCTGCTGAGTCCCTTTTACCATGTTCACCTGTTCCAAAGATTAGGATGTGGATATCTTTGGGGAGTCATGAATCAGCTACCACAATGGCACTTTGAATATCTGAATTTGCCTTGTAGCTATTTTTCAAATCATTTTATATAGCATTCTTTTTAATATTTCCTGAATCAGATTGTAAATTCCTCAAGGGGAGACATCAGGTCTTCTAAGATTTTATACTTTTCCTACTTCATTATCTCACTTGTTTAAAAGCAAAACATCTGCTCATAATAGGTACTTAGTAAAGCCTATTGATTTAAATCAGAAAATCTTCAGAAAGGTGGCTTGGATCTTATCTACTTATGTTCCAGGACAGACAAAATCTTAGCTTTGACTTTTGATTCCATAAACATTCGGATTATGTTAGAAACAATGTATTTAAAGCAAAGCATTAGAATGTGGATTGTTTTCCAGAATTTTCAGAATTGTTGGACTGTAGAGAGGCTTTGAGACAGTCAGTTAAATGTTAAGATTTACCAGAAATCCATAGGCTTATTCTTGCAACACTCTCCTTCCTTCAAATAAAAGGGAAGAAATATTGCAATTCTTGTGAGTGGATGTGAAAACTTACATTGCACAATTTAACCTGCTCTCTCCATTAAACTTTAGAGAAATGAGGATTATTATACATTGGAATATATTTCTGATTTTTGATGCGATGGTTGATAAGTATACTGTAACTTGAAATGAATACAAATGCAAAATAATTCCAGCTCTCAGACATAGGTACATTTTGAATGCATGATTGTTCATTACTTATGGGTTGAATTAGAAAGTTATGGAGACCAATATGTAATTTTAAGGTATTCAATTTAGGTTAATAGATATCTAAATGAACCATAGAATTAGCTTTAAAACATAGCCCTATTCACTACTGATAATTTTAAAAGTTAGGGATGCTATATAGTAGCCTTGCATATAATGTTTTGTTATATTATTAAGACAAAAAGATTATCTTTGTCCTTAGCCCTGATAATTTGAACTTTTTGGTACTTGACCTATGTTATTTTTGTATCTTCTCCCTCTGTCCTTGAGTTTTCCTTTCTAGGATGGTAGAATGTGAATTGTAGAACTAGAAAGGGCCTTAGAAGCCATCTCGTCAACTTGGACACATTATAAGCAAGAACATTGTTTTAAAGACATTAATTGACTTGCTTAAGGTCATTCAGCTATTGACAGAGCTTTATTAAAAGCTCAGGTTTCCTAATGGTACAGACGGGAGGCAGGGAAATACTGGTAGAAGAGGGTGGTTCCCCACAAAGGCCCTACCCTCAAGCCGGGAAACCCACGGTCCTAAATGGGAACAGACATTTTTGTTTTTGTGCCCAAATGTTGCCTTTTGGCCCACCATGTCCCCATATCCTGTACCCACATAAACCTCAAACCCCAGGCTCCGCAAGCAGAAGAGCAACAGAGCAGCATGCCGGAAAAGGAGAGAAGAGGAGGAGCATCTGAACATTGAGAGGAGTTTGACTGGAGACGGTTGGAGAGGAGATCAGCCACGGGACGGCCAAACTCCAGGGGAAGATCATCTTCCCTCTCCATCCCATTTACAGCTCCCTATCCATCCTGCTGAGAGCCACCTCCATCACTCAATAGAATCTCCACATTCACCATCCTTCATGTCGGTGTGACCTGGTCTTCTTGGATGCCAGACAAGGACCTGGGTGCCAAGAGGGCAGGGTGTAAAAGGTTGTCACCCTGACCCTCCACTGAACTGATGAACACTTAGCCATTAGCAGACAGCAGCTGTTGAAATAGCATTAATTGTAACACACCTCTGTCACAAGTCCGGTGATGGGGTCAAAAAACTCTCCTGTCTCAAGTTGGGGCTTGTCTGGGATCCAGCACAAGGGTGAGTACAGATGAGGAACTGTCAGATCTGCCTCTTTTCTAAGATTGTACCACCTCTCTCTTTCCTTTGGGTAAAAGGAATATTGACTCTGTTTCTCTTCACAGAGGTCAAGCTGTCACGTGGGACTGGAGTAAAGTCCTGGGGCAACTGAAGACATCTTTTATTGCTGGAAGGCCCCAAGACTGAACTCTGTAGGCCAAGACCCTCAGACTTTTTTCTTTTCGTAGCTTGAAATGGCTCCTGTCTCTTTTATAATTTTAGCGTTTTATAACTCTTTTATAATCTCAGCAAACTACTGAGATGTATGCTTGGCTCAGCCATCAGAGATGCAGTTCAGAACAATGTGGTTTCTATTTGTTCTTAGAGGTGCCACCCCCACCCTGACAGCCACAAGTGTGTATGGTGCATGGCGGCTTCCCTCCTTGCCCCCTCCCCTCCTGGCTCAGGCACCTGGGCATGCCCACAGCATGCAAGAACTGTGCTCAATTGTCACGAGGGTTGGTAGAAAACTGGCTGCCACTGGGACCTCCTGTGGCTGGCTGGCTGGTGCCTCCTGCAGCTGCACCAGTGGAACCTTTCCTTTCGTGGCCGAGGGGTCCTTACTAGTCTGAACTGGGGGAGGGATACAGTAATTGAAGGACTTCATTTGCACAAATCAAGTAGTTCTTTTCCCCAACCCTTTTTTATACTTTAAGCTGTTTTCCTTTTTCTTTTCTAAGTGAGAAGGTTCTTTTCCTTTCCCCATCACACTGCTTATGATAGCGAAAACAAGGAGGAGCGACCCCTGCTGGCTGATAACTGCAAATTCAGCAAGGCCCATTTGAGACGTAATCTAAACAGATGCATGCAGCCCCTGAAATACATTTTTGTCCCAAACTTGATTCCAGGTTTCAGGTTGAGGCCCTAGAAAGAAAAACCAGATCTGAGGGATCCAAAAGCCAGGCAATGGGCACAACATAAATGGGCAGGACCAATTCTTGCTGATTAAACCCTTGCTTCATGAAAGGAGGTCATGTTCCTTGATATAGACAAGGCCCAGGGAACTCAAAGGTTGTCGACAGCCAGGAAGATAGGGCATACATGTGTAAGAGCAGATACTTCCACCCCCAGGACCCCCTGTTAATGTAGGTGAAAGCCACTTTGGCACCCATGGGTGGCACCTGCCAAGGTTACTGGGACTCGGGAACAAAAAGATGGAAGAGAAAGGGGGGATGCCCACTTTCTGTCCATCACACCCTGGGTTATCACTGAAAGAAGGGAGGGAAATGAGGGACACCTCTATTTCCCTGTCTTTCAGAATGGGCAACCAGCTATCTTCACCACCCCAGCTTATTCTCCTCTAGAGTGTATCCTAAACCCTTGGGACTGCTTTGACTCTTGGACTCTGAAGGAAAAACATCTCATAGCCCTCTGCACAAAGGTTTGGCCACATTATGATTTACAAGAAGGACTGGCTTGGCCTCAGGAAGGCACTATTCATTTTAATACCATCCAGCAGTTGGACCTTTTTTGGAAATGTGAAGACAGATGATCTGAGGCTCCATATGTACAGGCTTTCTTTACCTTGCAAGGCAACCCAGACCTTTACTGACAGTGTAGAATTGATCCAGCCCTCCTGTTTGACATCTCAGGAGAGGCTGCAAGGGGCAATCCCAGGGAACTAAATCCCAGAACCCTGCTCCTCTGGGTCCACCCTGACCTCCCTATCTAGCTTCAGTCTCTCACTTGCCCCCTCCTAGAAATCTTCATCCTAGACAAGCCTAAGTCTCATTCTTGCCCCTCCAATAGATGCCTGGTAAATTTGGCTCCAGCAAGGTCCCGGTCCTCTTCTCTCTACAGGACTTAAAGCAAACTGAAGAGTATTTTGGCAAGTTTTCAGATGACCCTGACAGATATATAGAGTCTTTCCAGAATTCAACTCAAATATTTGAACTTTCCTGGAGTTCAAATTATGTTACTTTTGAATCAGACCCTGATGAACACTGAGAAGAAGGCTGATCTTCAAGCAGCAGAGAGATTTGGGGGTGAGATTTGTACAACATACAGCATCAGGGAAGGGGATGAACTTTATCCAACTGAAAGAGAAGCAGTACCAATGAATGACCTTGGATAGGATCCCAATGATGAGATGGGAAACTGGAAGAGGAGATGCTTTCAGGTGTGCATAAGGAGGGCTTACACAGGACTAGGACCAAATCCCTGAATTATACCCAGTTATCCTTGATAGACCAGGGATTTAATGAGAATCTCATTGCCTTCCTGGAAAGGATAAGGAAGGCCTTGGTAAAGCAAATCACCCTATCTCCTGATTCAGTCAAGGGACCACTAATCCTGAAGGATACATTTATTACTCAGAAAGCTCTGGTATCAGAAGGAAGTTGCAGAAATGGGCCCTGGGACCAGATAGTACGTACTTTAGAGGACCTCCTGAAAGGGAGACACAAGAAAGAGGTAGAAGCTTTAATAGCTACCATGCAAGCCCAGAAACCTCAGAATTCCCAAGGTGCACCTGTTAACTGCTACAGATGTGGCAAGAACAGTTATCTCTATTCTAAAGTTTAACTGCTCCCATACAAGGTTAATTTCTTTCACCAGGGTGACTCAGCTCAGGGTAAAATTTTGTTAGTATATTTCACTTCTTATTTCTGTAATCTTTGGCACTAGATTCTTTCATTGCATAATACACATGTTTAACACATGCATACTTAACCTTATAGAACTTGTTTTTTTTTTTCTCTCTCTCACCTAGAGGCCATCAAACTCCAAACGGTCAGGCAACTGGAACCTTGGACAATGGCTCCTTTTTGCCAGGGACCCTTAGATAGACCTCTGGGAGAAAATTAACTGCCATTTTCCCCAAAAAACTCCTCCTGTCAGCAGGAAGTAGCTAAGATTGGTCATCATCCATATGCTAATGGCAGTTAGGTATGCCTCTTCAGAGAGGGGAAATAATATGGACAGGAGGCAGGAAAACACTGGATAGAAGAGGGTGATTCCCCGGCAAAGGCCCCACTCTCAAGCCTAGAAACCCATGGCCCTGAATGGGAATAGGCATTCCTATTTTCATGCCTATATGTTGCCTTTTGGCTCACCACACCCCCCTATCCTGTATCCATATAAGCCCCAAACCCTGGGCTCCACAAGCACAAGAGAGGCAGAGTGGCAGAGCAACAGAGAAGGAGAGAAGAAAAGGAGTTTCTGAATGTTGAGAGGAGTTTGGCTGGTGATGGTGAGAGAGATCCTGTGTGGAATGGCTGAACTCCAGGGGAATATCATCTTCCCACTCCATCCCCTTTCCAGCTCTCCAATCATCCTGCTGAGAGCCACCTCCACCACTCAACAAAATGCCTGCACTCACCATCCTTCAAGTCCATGTGACCTGATTCTTCCTGGACACTGGACAAGGACCTCAGTACCAAGAGAGCAGGGTGTAAAAGGCTGTCACCCTCACTCTACACTGATCTGGTTAACACTTAGCCATCCATGGACAACAACCACTAAAAGAACATTAATTGTAACACACCTCTGTCACAAGTCCCACAAGGGGGTCAGGAAATTCTCCTCTCACTAACTCTCTGTAACGATTGTTCCCTGCTTCTCTCCCTTATTTAGGCAAAATAATTTAAGGGTGAAGAGAAAAAAAAGGCATAATTGAGTAGCAAAGCAAAAAAGTGTGAGAAGATTATGGAAATATTTGGCTTAAGGGAGCCACAATTTTCACTTAGTCACCCTCTTTCTGGAGCTTCTTAGCTGTTAGAGCCAGAGGAGGAAAGATAGGCCTGCTCTGAAGGATGAAAACAAGGACACAGTTGAAGGTCTAATTCTGATAGAGTACTGGTGAGGGCACCCACAAATCAAGGTCACAGGCCTAAAATAAAGGAAGGATTAAAGAGATACCAGGAAATTGCAAAAATAAGAAAAAAAGGAAGGTATTGCAATTTTAATAATAGGAAAAGAGACAGGTAAAGTTTAAAGTACTAATCAAGATAGGGAAAGATATTTTGTAATTATAAAGTTACAAAATTAACAATATATGAAGGTACTAAGATACCACACAACAAAAGCACCACAAAACCATATAACAGCTAAATATAAAAAGTAATGTCTGTTAGATATTCAAGGATAAATTATAAAACTAAAATTATAATGGGATACCTTAAAACTCATTTTCAAGGATTATATAAAAAATAAGATAAACAAATTAAAAATGATATAAATACATTTTCTCATGTACAGAGAGCAAGATAAAAAGATTTGGAAATGTATATTCTTTTAATTGAGAGTACAAATTATTTTCTATATCCATGGAAACTTTACAAAAATAGATCACATAACTGACCTCAAAGCAAATCTTGATAGAATTTAAAAAGTGAAATGTTTTACAGGCTACTTTTTATGAACATAATAAAATAAAATTAGATAATAAAATAGTGATCCTCTTTCCCTGCTCACCTCCCTAATAGTAACTACTTGGAAATTAAGAATGCACTCATTATTAGCCCATGGATCAAAGACAACATGAAAACTGAGATTACAAACCATCTAGAAAACAACAAAAAAGGATGAATATCCAAAGAGAACACAAAAAAACTGAGAAAATTTATAACCTTATGTTTCTTTGATAAATGGCAAAGTAAAAAGGAAAGAGAATGAAGCATATTTCAAAGCCTAAAGAAAATTTATAAAGAAGTATAGAACTAGAATCAAACAATTAGGGCTGAAGAAGTGGCAAAGGTGATTAAAGATATTAGATCACCTACCACCAAGGATGGGAGAAAAAGAAGATATATCATTAGAAAAGTCATTGTGAACATGTGCACAGGCATACCTTGCCTTATTAAACTTTGCAGATACTATGTTTTTTACAAACTGAGTGTGTGTAGCAACTGTGGTCAAGCGCAAGTCTATTGGTGTCGTTTTTCTGACAGTGTGTGCTCACTTAGTGTCTCTCCATCACGTTTTGACAATTCTTGTAGTATTTCAAATGTTTTCATTATTATTATATCTGCTATGGTGATTTGTGCTCTTTGATGATACTATTATAATTGTTTTGGGGCACTGTGAAATATACTCCTAAAAGACAGAAAACTTTATAGATGTGTGTGTTCTGGCTGCTCCACTGACCACCCATTCCCCCATCTCTTTCCTTTTCTTTAGGCCTTTCTATTCTCTGAGACACAGTAATATTAAATTTAGGCCAATTTATAACCCTGTAATGACCTCTAAGTGTTTTAAGTAAAAGGAAAAGTTGTACTTTTTCACTTTAAATCCAAAACTAGAAATAATTAAGCTGAGTGAGGAAGGCATGTTGAAAGACGAGATAGGCTGAAAGCTAGGCCTCTTGAGTCAAATAGTCAAGTTGTGAATGCAAAGAAAACATTTTTGGAGAAATTTAAAAGTGCTACTCCAGTGAACACACAAATGATATGAAAGTGAAACAGCCTTATTGCTGATATGGAGAAAGCTTTAGTGGTCTGGATAGAAGATCAAACCAGCCACAACACTCCCTTAAGCCAAAACCTAATCCAGAGCAAGGCCCTAATGCTCTTCATTTCTATGAAGGATGACAGAGGTGAGGAAGCTGCAGAAGAAAAGGTTGAAGCTGGCAGAGGTTGGCTCATGAGATTTAAGGAAAAAAGCCATCTTCATAACATAAAAATGCAAAGTGAAGCAGCAAATGCTGATGTAGAAGCTGCATCACATTATCCATGAGATCTAACTAAGATCATTGATGAAGGCAGTTAAACTGAACAATGGATTTTAAATGTAGACACAATAGATTTTAAATGTAGACAAAACAGCCTTCTATTGAAAGAACATATCATCTAGGACTTCATAGCTAGAGAGTAGAAGTCAATACTTGCCTTCAGAACTTCAAAGGACAGGTTGATGATCTTCTTAGGGGCTAGCACAATTGTTGAATTTAAGCTGCAGCCAATATTCAGTTACCATTTCAAAAATCCTAGGGCCCCTAAGAATTCTGCTAAGTTTACTCTACCTGTCCCTATAAATGAAACAACAAAGCCTGACTCTTTACAGTACATCTGTTTACAGCATGGTTTAGTGAATATTTTAAGCACACTGTTGAGACCTAGTGCTTGGAAAAAAAGATTGCTTTCAAATCATTACTGCTCATTCACAACACACCTGGTGACCCAGTACCTCTGATGAAGATGTACAAGGAGATTAATAGATAAGTAGATCGAAGATATAATAAATAAATTGATCTTCTATCAGCAATTAAGACCTAGAAATAAAAATAAGGGAGAGTCCATTAAATAACAATATAATCATAAAATTTATAGAAATACCTTTGCCTAGAATAGCATAGAATTGTTACCCAAAAAATTATAAACTTTTTGAATTGTATAAAATAGTACTAAAAATGAAAAGGGTAATATTCTTAGGAAGATTAAAATGTCAATTCTGCTAAAATTAAGAATTTAATGTAATTTTATTCAGATTCCAGAAGGTCATATTCAGGGATAAATTTTATAAGATGATCTTAAATATGAAATAATAAATGTTTGACAATAGTTATGAAAATTTAAGGAAAAGAAGAGCAGAGATAGAAGACCTACCTTACTATTGTTAGAAGTAAGATGGCATTGTTCTAGAATTAGAAAATTAGATTATAATGTCAAAAACAAAATTAAAAAATTTTAAAGTAGGTTAAAAAATTAAAAATTTGTCAAATGATTCCAGTACATATGAGCATTTAATATATGACAAAGTATTTCAATTTCATTGGTAAAAGATGAATTATTTAATAAATAGTTATATAACAATTGACTCTCCAATTGAAAGAATAAGTTTGGGTTCTTATTTTAATATGATATCTAGAATACATTTCAAATGAAATAATAACAAGTGCAAAACATTTAAATATATTAGAATTACAACTAGGCTACACATGTGATCCAGGGTGGAATGACTTTCTTAGGTAAGATAAAAAACCTGGATGCTCTAAAAGATTACATATTCAGCTAGACAAAATTAAGGGCAGGCATGGTGGCTCACATCTGTAGTCCCAGTGCTTTGGGAGGCTGAATCGGGAGGATTGCTTTGGGCCGGGAGTTTGTGACCGGCCTGAGCAACAGGCAAAATCCTGTCTCTTCAAAAAACAAAAAATAACAAAAACAAAAACAAACAACTAAAAACAAATCCTTAAGTAAAGATTATCAAGTTTTAGTATGTATACTATACAAATGGACAAGAAAAATAATCTAATTGATTAAACAATAAAAACAGAAATATTTCATAGTAGAGAGAAAATCTACATGGCCAATAAACATCTGAGAAGATGCTGAAAATGTAGTCAGAGATGTAAATCAAATACAATTTAGTGTTATTTACATCCATTAGATTGCCAAAAATGTGGAAAGAATAATAGCATTATTGCTAGCTGTAATATGAGGAAATGGGTACTTTCTTTTTTTTTTTTGCTTTAAAAAAGTATTTATTATGATTTTTTTCAAACATATACAGAAGTAGAGACACTATCACAACAAACTTCCATATACCTATCACCAAAATTTCACATTTCCGTAAACTTGGCAGATAAATTTTTTACTAAATGAATTTACCTGAATATTTTTACATAATGAAGATTTTATGTTTAAACTTTTATGTTTATATTGTAGCAAACAGTAATATAGGTCTGATTATATTTCCTTATGTATTCAGACAAATAACAAATCATTTGTACCTATGAATGAAGTTATTTGTAGTCTTCGTCTATCTTTGGTACTGCTATTTCAAAAATTGGCCATGATGATTTTAGTATGACTTTACTGACTCTTTTACTCATCTTGAAATATAGTCATCACTGGCTTCTTCAAGAATACTTTTTACTTTTTTTAAAAATTATTATTATTATACTTTAAGTTCTAGGGTACATGTGCATAACGTGCAGGTTTGTTACATATGTATACTTGTGCCATGTTGCTGTGCTGCACCCATTAACTCGTCAGCACCCCTCAACTCGTCATTTACATCAGGTATAACTCCCAATGCAATCCCTCCCTCCTCCCCCCTCCCCATGATAGGCCCCGGTGTGTGATGTCCCCCTTCCTGAGTCCAAGTGATCTCATTGTTCAGTTCCCACCTGTGAGTGAGAACATGCGGTGTTTGGTTTTCTGTTCTTGTGATAGTTTTCTAAGAATGATGGTTTCCAGCTGCATCCATGTCCCTACAAAGGACACAAACTCATCCTTTTTTATGGCTGCATAGTATTCCATGGTGTATATGTGCCACATTTTCTTAATCCAGTCTGTCACTGATGGACATTTGGGTTGATTCCAAGTCTTTGCTATTGTGAATAGTGCCGCAATGAACATACGTGTGCATGTGTCTTTATAGCAGCATGATTTATAATCCTTTGGGTATATCCCCAGTAATGGGATGGCTGGGTCATATGGTACATCTAGTTCTAGATCCTTGAGGAATCGCCATACTGTTTTCCATAATGGTTGAACTAGTTTACAATCCCACCAACAGTGTAAAAGTGTTCCTATTTCTCCACATCCTCTCCAGCACCTGTTGTTTCCTGACTTTTTAATGATCGCCATTCTGACTGGTGTGAGATGGTATCTCATTGAGGTTTTGATTTGCACTTCTCTGATGGCCAGTGATGATGAGCATTTTTTCATGTGTCTGTTGACTGTATGAATGTCTTCTTTTGAGAAATGTCTGTTCATCTCCTTTGCCCACTTTTTGATGGGGTTGTTTGCTTTTTTCTTGTAAATTTGTTTGAGTTCTTTGTAGGTTCTGGATATTAGCCCTTTGTCAGATGAGTAGATTGCAAAAATTTTCTCCCATTCTGTAGGTTGCCTGTTCACTCTGATGGTAGTTTCTTTTGCTGTGCAGAAGCTTTTTAGTTTAATTAGATCCCATTTGTCAATTTTGGCTTTTGCTGCCGTTACTTTTGGTGTTTTAGACATGACGTCTTTGCCCATGCCTATGTCCTGAATGGTACTACCTAGGTTTTCCTCTAGGGTTTTTATGGTATTAGGTCTAACATTTAAGTCTCTAATCTATCATGAATTAATTTTCATATAAGGAGTAAGGAAAGGATCCAGTTTCAGCTTTCTACTTATGGCTAGCCAATTTTCCCAGCACCATTTATTAAATAGGGAATCCTTTCCCCATTTCTTGTTTCTCTCAGGTTTGTCAAAGATCAGATGGCTGTAGATGTGTGGTATTATTTCTGAGGACTCTGTTCTGTTCCATTGGTCTATATCTCTGTTTTGGTACCAGTACCATGCTGTTTTGGTTACTGTAGCCTTGTAGTATAGTTTGAAGTCAGGTAGCGTGATACCTCCAGCTTTGTTCTTTTGACTTAGGATTGTCTTGGAGATGCGAGCTCTTTTTTGGTTCCATATGAACTTTAAAGCAGTTTTTTCCAATTCTGTGAAGAAACTCATTGGTAACTTGATGGGGATGGTATTGAATCTATAAATTACCTAGGGCAGTATGGCCATTTTCACGATATTGATTCTTCCTATCCATGAGCATGGTATGTTCTTCCATTTGTTTGTGTCCTCTTTTATTTCACTGAGCAGTGGTTTGTAGTTCTCCTTGAAGAGGTCCTTTACATCTCTTGTAAGTTGGATTCCTAGGTATTTTATTCTCTTTGAAGCAATTGTGAATGGAAGTTCATTCCTGATTTGGCTCTCTGTTTGTCTGTTACTGGTGTATAAGAATGCTTGTGATTTTTGCACATTGATTTTGTATCCTGAGACTTTGCTGAAGTTGCTTATCAGCTTAAGGAGATTTTGGGCTGAGACAATGAGATTTTCTAAATATACAATCATGTCATCTGCAAACAGGGACAATTTGACTTCTTTTCCTAACTGAATACCCTTGATTTCTTTTTCTTTCCTGATTGCCCTAGCCAGAACTTCCAACACTATGTTCAATAGGAGTGGTGAGAGAGGGCATCCCTGTCTTGTGCCAGTTTGCAAAGGGAATTTTTCCAGTTTTTGCCCGTTCAGTATGATGTTGCCTGTGGGTTTGTCATAAATAGCTCTTATTATTTTGAGGTACATTCCATCAATACCGAAATTATTGAGAGTTTTTAGCATGAAGCGCTGTTGAATTTTGTCCAAAGCCTTTTCTGCATCTATTGAGATAATCATGTGGTTCTTGTCTTTGGTTCTGTTTATATGCTGGATTATGTTTATTGATTTGCGAATGTTGAACCAGCCTTGCATCCCAGGGATGAAGCCCACTTGATCATGGTGGATAAGCTTTTTGATGTGCTGCTGAATCTGGTTTGCCAGTATTTTCTTGAGGATTTTTGCATCGATGTTCATCAGGGATATTGTTCTAAAATTCTCTTTTTTTGTTGTGTCTCTGCCAGGCTTTGGTATCAGGATGATGTTGGCCTCATAAAATGAGTTAGGGAGGATTCCCTCTTTTTCTATTGATTGGAATAGTTTCAGAAGGAATGGTACCAGCTCCTCCTTGAACCTCTGGTAGAATTCAGCTGTGAATCCATCTGGTCCTGGACTTTTTTTGGTTGGTAGGCTATTAATTATTGCCTCAATTTCAGAGCCTGCTATTGGTCTATTCAGGGATTCAACTTCTTCCTGGTTTAGTCTTGGAAGAGTGTAAGTGTCCAGGAAATTATCCATTTCTTCTAGATTTTCTAGTTTATTTGTGTAGAGGTGTTTATAGTATTCTCTGATGGTAGTTTGTATTTCTGTGGGGTCGGTGGTGATATCCCCTTTATCATTTTTTATTGCGTCTATTTGATTCTTCTCTCTTTTCTTCTTTATTAGTCTTGCTAGCGGTCTGTCAATTTTGTTGATCTTTTCAAAAAACCAACTCCTGGATTCATTGATTTTTTGGAGGGTTTTTTGTGTCTCTATCTCCTTCAGTTCTGCTCTGATCTTAGTTATTTCTTGCCTTCTGCTAGCTTTTGAATGTGTTTGCTCTTGCTTCTCTAGTTCTTTTAATTGTGATGTTAGGCTGTCAATTTTAGATCTTTCCTGCTTTCTCTTGTGGGCATTTAGTGCTATAAATTTCCCTCTACACACTGCTTTAAATGTGTCCCAGAGATTCTGGTATGTTGTATCTTTGTTCTCATTGGTTTCAAAGAACATCTTTATTTCTGCCTTCATTTCGTTATGTACCCAGTAGTCATTCAGGAGCAGGTTGTTCAGTTTCCATGTAGTTGAGCGGTTTTGATTGAATTTCTTAGTCCTGAGTTCTAGTTTGATTGCACTGTGGTCTGAGAGACAGTTTGTTATAATTTCTGTTCTTTTACATTTGCTGAGGAGTGCTTTACTTCCAATTATGTGGTCAATTTTGGAATAAGTGTGATGTGGTGCTAAGAAGAATGTATATTCTGTTGATTTGGGGTGGAGAGTTCTATAGATGTCTATTAGGTCTGCTTGCTGCAGAGATGACTTCAATTCCTGGATATCCTTGTTAACTTTCTGTCTCATTGATCTGTCTAATGTTGACAGTGGAGTGTTGAAGTCTCCCATTATTATTGTATGGGAGTCTAAGTCTCTTTGTAAGTCTCTAAGGACTTGCCTTATGAATCTGGGTGCTCCCGTATTGGGTGCATATATATTTAGGATAGTTAGCTCTTCCTGTTGAATTGATCCCTTTACCATTATGTAATGGCCTTCTTTGTCTCTTTTGATCTTTGATGGTTTAAAGTCTGTTTTATCAGAGACTAGTATTGCAACCCCTGCTTTCTTTTGTTCTCCATTTGCTTGGTAAATCTTCCTCCACTCCTTTATTTTGAGCCTATGTATGTCTCTGCGTGTGAGATGGGTCTCCTGAATACAGCAGACTGATGGGTCTTGACTCTTTATCCAGTTTGCCAGTCTGTGTCTTTTAATTGGAGCATTTAGTCCATTTACATTTAAGGTTAAGATTGTTATGTGTGAACTTGATCCTGCCATTATGATATTAACTGGTTATTTTGCTCATTAGTTGATGCAGTTTCTTCCTAGCCTCGATGGTCTTTACATTTTGGCATGTTTTTGCAATGGCTGGTACCGGTTGTTCCTTTCCATGTTTAGTGTTTCCTTCAGGGTCTCTTGTAAGGCAGGCCTGGTTGTGACAAAATCTCTAAGCATTTGCTTATCTGTAAAGGATTTTATTTCTCCTTCACTTATGAAACTTAGTTTGGCTGGATATGAAATTCTGGGTTTAAAATTCTTTTCTTTAAGAATGTTGAATATTGGCCCCCACTCTCTTCTGGCTTGTAGAGTTTCTGCCGAGAGATCTGCTGTTAGTCTGATGGGCTTCCCTTTGTGGGTAACCCGACCTTTCTCTCTGGCTGCCCTTAAGACTTTTTCCTTCATTTCAACTTTGGTGAATCTGGCAATTATGTGTCTTGGAGTTGCTCTTCCCGAGGAGTATCTTTGTGGTGTTCTCTGTATTTCCTGGATTTGAATGTTGGCCTGCCCTACTAGGTTGGGGAAGTTCTCCTGGATGATATCCTGAAGAATGTTTTCCAACTTGGTTCCATTTTGCCCCTCACTTTCAGGCACCCCAATCAGACGTAGATTTGGTCTTTTTACATAATCCCATACTTCTTGCAGGCTTTGTTCATTTCTTTTTCTTCTTTTTTCTTTTGGTTTCTCTTCTCGCTTCATTTCGTTCATTTGATCCTCAATCGCTGATAATCTTTCTTCCAGTTGATCAAGTTGGTTACTGAAGCTTGTGCATTTGTCACGTATTTCTCGTGTCATGGTTTTCATCTCTTTCATTTCATTTATGACCTTCTCTGCATTAATTACTCTAGCCATCAATTCTTCCACTTTTTTTTCAAGATTTTTAGTTTCTTTGTGCTGGGTACGTAATTCCTCCTTTAGCTCTGAGAAGTTTGATGGACCGAAGCCTTCTTCTCTCATCTCGTCAAAGTCATTCTCCATCAAGCTTTGATCCATTGCTGGCGATGAGCTGTGCTCTTTTGCCGGGGGAGATGCGTTCTTATTTTTTGAATTTCCAGCTTTTCTGCCCTGCTTTTTTCCCATCTTTGTGGTTTATCTGCCTCTGGTCTTTGATGATGATGGTGACGTACTGATGGGGTTTTGGTGTAGGTGTCCTTCCTGTTTGATAGTTTTCCTTCTAACAGTCAGGACCCTCAGCTGTAGGTCTGTTGGAGATTGCTTGAGGTCCACTCCAGACCCTGTTTGCCTGGGTATCAGCAGCAGAGGCTGCAGAAAATAGAATATTGCTGAACAGCGAGTGTAGCTGTCTGATTCTTGCTTTGGAGGCTTCCTCTCAGGGGTGTACTCCACCCTGTGAGGTGTGGGGTGTCAGACTGCCCCTAGTGGGGGATGTCTCCCAGTTAGGCTACTCAGGGGTCAGGGACTCACTTGAGCAGGCAGTCTGTCCCTTCTCAGATCTCAACCTCCGTGTTGGGAGATCCACTGCTCTCTTCAAAGCTGTCAGACAGAGTCGTTTGCATCTGCAGAGGTTTCTGCTGCTTTTGTTGTTATCTGTGCCCTGTCCCCAGAGGTGGAGTCTGCAGAGACAGGCCGGTTTCCTTGAGCTGCTGTGTGCTCCACCCAGTTCCAGCTTCCCAGCGGCTTTGTTTACTTACTTAAGCCTCAGCAATGGCGGGCGCCCCTCCCCCAGCCTCACTGCTGCCTTGTGGTTAGATCTCAGACTGCTGTGCTAGCAATGAGGGAGGCTCTGTGGGCGTGGGACCCTCCCGGCCAGGTGTGGGATATAATCTCCTGGTGTGCCTGTTTGCTTAAAGTGCAGTATTGGGGTGGGAGTTACCCGATTTTCCAGGTGTTGTGTGTCTCAGTTCCCCTGTCTAGGAAAAGGGATTCCCTTTCCCCTTGCACTTCCCAGGTGAGGCAATGCCTCGCCCTGCTTCAACTCTCACTGGTTGGGCTGCAGCAGCTGACCAGCACCGATTGTCCAGCACTCCCCAGTGAGATGAACCCAGTACCTCAGTTGAAAATGTAGAAATCACCGGTCTTCTGTGTCGCTCACGCTGGGAGTTGGAGACTGGAGCTGTTCCTATTAGGCCATCTTGCTCCGCCCCCCCCAAAATGGGTACTTTCATATATTGGTAGACAAATGCAATTTTGCAGGCTTTTGGTAAAGAAATCTGATAACACCTACTAACATTAAAAATATATGTATCCTTGACACCACAGTATTATTACCACATATCTGTCCCATAGTAATAAAAGTATCAGCATATAAAATTATATGTACAAGTGTATGCATCACAGAATTTTTCAAATGTGCAAAAATACAGAAATATGGGAATATAAAAAATGCTTATCAATAGGAAAGGGCTTGAAATAAATAGTGGTTTGTCTGCATTGTGGAATACTGTGCTATAAGGCATTGATTAGAAATAGTATATTAGAACTATACTAGTTGATTTAGAGCAATGTACTCAAGGCATTTTTGAATGAGGAAAGTTAGATGAAGAGGAGTGTATATTATATTATCTAATCTGTATAGTCAATTTTAAACTCCTTATCAATTGCATATGTGTGTGTGTGTGTGTAATTACATGATCCTGAAGTATAGCATAGAAGTACAAACACAGTGTTGTTAACATAGGTTAACAGTTTGACTGACAGAGGAGCAGTGAATCTGGATGAGTTGGAGAGAAATGGTGGAAAGAGGTAAGATTGGAGAAGAGTTGGGTGAGGAATAGATAATTAACTTTTACTTTATACATCTTTGTACATTTTACTTATTAAAACAAGCATGTGTTAAATCCATAATTTGAAAAGTACATCTATAAAAGAACCTTTAAAATATTGAGTTAAATTAAACTTTTTTGAACACTCCAGGGGTTTGAATGGTGGCTTCCCAAAAGATATGTTGACCCAGAACCTATGAATGTGACCTTTTTCGGAAAAACGGTCTTTGCAGATGAAATTAAATTAAAATCTCCATTGGAGATCATCTTGCAAAATCCTAAATCCAGTGACAAGAGTCATCATAAGAGAAGAGAAGGGGAGAAGACACACAAAGAGGAGAAGGCTATGTGAAGGCTGAGGGAGAGACTGGACTGAGAGCCACAGACTAAGGACTGCGAAGAGACACCAGAAGCTGAAATAGGCAAGAAGCAGAATCTCCCCTTAACCTGCTGCAGGAAGTATATAGCCCACCTGATACCTTGATTTTGGACTTCTGACCTCCATAACTATGAGAGAATAAATTTCTGTTGTCTTAAGCCAGTAAATTTGTGGTAATTTGTTACAGTAACCTAGGAACTTAATACAAATATGAAACCTTTATTTCAATGGAAATTTTCTATGAGTTCCAATATGTAAAAATATTAGAGCTGCTCTGGCTCATGAATGAGACATCCTGCCCCACCATTCCCACCCTTGTGTCACCACAGAAACACTAGTGGTACTTGGATCACAGCTTGAACATCACTGATTTAGTCCAATCCCCTTTCTGTACAGAAGAGAAGAGTGGAACTTGAAGAATGTTTCCCATCTTTTGGTAAGTTAAGCAAACTCGAAGGAATCTTATGCCCCTTTCTGAATTTGTTGCTTGTAAGGTTTAGGATCATTTAAGTATCTTATGACAGGTTACTTTAGTACTCTTAGCTCTTCCTATTTTTGTACTTTTGACACATTCATTTCACTGCCACACAATCATTTTTGTAAAGTTTTGTTCACGTTTTTCCTTAAGTTTCCATTTCCTTTGGAAAAGATTTTTCATAACTCATTGATTTCTTGTGGACAATCCCTAGATATGCACCTTTCACTCCTTTCACTTGAGGTATGTATCCCTCATGAATTCTTAGCTCTGTTTCTCTGTTCCATCATGTGACTATACTAAGCTGAGAATTCCCCTGACATCACTGGATGCAATGGGACCAGAGTATAAAAACACTTGAGAAGGCATGACATTTGTGGTGCAGAAAGAATGAGTACAGCCTATGTGCAATGAAGAATAACAGAGACTGAATGCTGAGCAACTGCAGTTAAGGTACCATGTCTCACCGTAGGGCACCGGGTTTATGTACAATGCGTCAGGCTCATTCCTCAACATGGATGATTCTTTATGTCTACCAAAAACTAAACAAACAAACAAAAAAATCCCACCTTTCCTGAAACAGCATTGCAAGGCAACTGAGGCTCCAAAGGCTCTGATGAGTGAGATGAGGTGCAGAGAGTTGAGAAAGACCATCACTGGGTGTCATCACAGCCATCATTTTGCAAGACTTATATGGGTCATTGCATGTTTGAGATCAACATATGTTTTGTGTAGTGGAGAACAGAATTAATTACATCTGAAGAAGAAGTTTATAAAGACCTTCAAGTTGACATTTTTGCAATCACACACACAGATACTATGAGAATTTTGAACAATAGGCTTCAAAAACCATGATTGTTACATATTAGCATGGAGCACATGGAAAACAAAAGGTAAAGAGACAATGAAACTAAGGATGACCAAGATAGAAATAAACACAAAAGTGAAGAAGGTGGAGATTATTTTGTTTATTGCAACTAAGGGTTTTATATACATAAATATATCGATTCTTATATATTTGTAACTAATATATGTTTTATATATTTATAATTGTGAGCATATTTGTAGTTTGTGATACACACACACACACACACACACACACAATCATAACTCTCACTGTTGGGTTTGAAGATGGCATAAGTTTGTTCCAAATATTTCAGGGAACATATTTATAAAAAATTATTTGTTGTTTATCTGATGTTCAAATTTAACTGGGTATTCTGTGATTTTATTTGCTAAATCTGGCAACCTTTTTCTTAAGAAGTTAATTTGTGTTCTATTTTTAATACGGAGGCCTTTTTTACTTCTCAGTATCTAAGTAAAATTGGTGTAATGCCCACTGTTTCCACTCTGTGAAAGTCCCAAGAGGTCTTCATATTTCTAAAAAGTTTACCAGGAACTTGTATTCATAGGTTTCTCCAGGTCTTTGTGTTTCTACTTTCCGGCATACTATATCTGTCTCACAACTCTTCCATTTGACATGAAGTTCAGCTCTTTCTTCAGTTTTCGTGAAGAAATGTTACCACACATAAATGCAAGAATTTGATGTTTTATTTGTTTATTTGGCGCATCATCATGAACAACAGTAAGATTTAAAACCCTACTTTCCTCCCTACTCTCATCTGCTGTCCTCAAATTTCCTCTTCCTGGTGGCCCTTGAACAACTAAATTCTTCACTGAAACTTCGGGGGTCAGTTTGTTTGTTTGTTTTGCCTTGATGGTGGAAATGGGAAGCGAGAGGATCTCACCTTCAACTCTAAAACATTAAAACATTTTTCCTAAGACAGACTTATTTTTCCTGTGGAGGAATTCTGCTACTGGCTGTGAAGATAATACATTTTCTCCATCTCCATCTTATTACGTATTTAATATAAGCATAAAAGCAAGTCTACAAAAAAGTTGGTTTCGGTAATATGTTACATTGGAAAAATCAGTGTGAATTCATGTCTTTAAAAGATTTATTTTCCAACTCTATCATTGTTATAAATGGCCCAGCAGCAGGGACACTACTGTAATGTATTACCAATCCTCATGTGCACCCCAGCACACACATTTTGATCCCTAGAGGATAATTGGCTTCGAGTTTGTTGTAAAGACAAAATAAGATGGAGTCAAAGCAACCTGTTGTTAGCTCCAAGAAGTTGTTGTTAGCTCCAAGAAGTCAAGGCTGCTTCTTGGAACGTCGGGGAGTAGTGCTTCAGTAACAAAAACATAGCAAATAATAACAAAAGTAATAATACTAATTGCAAAACTGGAAAAAATTAAGTCTCTAAAAAGCCATAATTTCACAGTAACACTCGAAGGAGAAAACACAAGGTATGCAAAGAGCTACTTGCATTACAACAACAGAAAGATTCTAACAGGCTCTTTCCATCCTTATTGCTTTAAAGAAGTAGGAGAGTATTTAAATATGATGTTTTCTTCTTTTTGTTCAGGGTATGTTTCCATATGTTCAGCATATGCTTGTTTATATCTGTGTAAGAAAGAAGATATGTGAATGTACCAATATGAGATAGGATTTCTGCACAATGAGGCAGACCTTTTTACTACTATAGAAAATATCAAAAAAGGAGGGATATTCTGAATACTAAAGAGCTCATCAGCATTAATGGTCTTATAGAATAATGACTTACAAGTATATTATATTTGATTACAGCTATGGCACACAGATATACACAATGACCGTGGCACAACAGAGTGTGGCAAAATTATAAAAGGATTAAATGTTCTAAAAAGGAAAAGTAAGCACAGAGATTCAATCCCTCATCTCCTAAGAAATGAAGTATCTACTAATTATAAGTAAACCTTTATGAAAATAAAATACTGATAAGAAATACATGCATTTTAATAATTAAAACAGACTAGATCAGTATATCATAATTTTAAGGCAATGACATAGATGCTTCTGGGTATAAGAAACATTAGGAAAGATAATAAGTCCTCAAATATTAAAATGTATGTTAAAGACAAGGATATACGGGATTCAGGATGCAACAAGTGAAAGTTTGATATAAGAAGGCACTTGGTATATTGTGGATACTGAAGTTTTCTTCACTTTGGACCATTCTACCAAGTCTTATAAGTGAAACATAAATGAACTATCCAACAACGTGGACGCTGATATCTGAGACGGCATTTTCTTTTCTTTTAGAACTGGAAAAATTTACAAAAACTCCCTAGAAAGATTTTAAACACTGGTTGTAGTAAAGCTACAGAAAGTTTACAAAAATATTTTAAAAATTTGAACCATGGCGTGGTGAAAAAATAGGAATCAAAGCAAAGTTTCGTTCATGATATTAGCAGTTTTGCCATTTATTACTATTATTTTGTTTATTTTAAATATTTAATTTCCATAGGTTTTTGAGGAACAGGTGGTATTTGGTTACATGAGTAAGTTATTTAGTGGTGATTTCTGAGATTTTGGTGTACTCATCACCCGAGCAGTGTACACTGTACACAGTGTATAGTTTTAAATCCCTCACTCCCTTCCCACCCTTCCCCCAAGTCCCCAAAGTCCTTTGCATCGTTCTTTTGCCTTTGCATCCTCATAGCTTAACTCCTGCTTATGTGTGAGAACATATGATGTTTGGTTTTCCACTCCTGAGTTACTTCACTCAGAATAATGATCTCCAATTCCATCCAGGTTGCTGCAAATGTCATTATTTTGTTCCTTTTGATGCCATTAGTATTACTTTGTAGTTCTGATTATGGAATCATTGAATCATCATGCTTATGTATATTTATTTGCTACTGAGTATATTTAAAATATTCAAGGGTCAGCCACACAAATGCTAATTACAATTTAAAATTATTTAAAGGAATTTAATCAAATTTATAGTCAATAATGCCCACAAAAGTTGATATTCTTTAGAGCAGAATGGAACAAAATTAAGATCCATACAAAGGATCAATGAAACCAAAAGTTTGTTAATTGAAGGGATAAACAAGATTGATAGACTGCAACCTAAACTATTTTTTTTTTTTTTTTTTTGCAGTTGTAAGATTTAATAGAGTGAAAACAGAGCTCCCATACAAAGGGAGGGGACCCAAAGAGGGTAGCTGGCTCGAATGTCTGGGTATATGTCACGATCATTATCCCTCCTGCTGTGCTCTCAGGCAATAGTTGATTGGCTATTTCTTTACCTCCTGTTTTTGCCTAATTAGCATTTTAGTGAGCTCTCTTTTGTCTGATTGGTCAGGTGTGAGCTAAGTTGCAAGCCCCTTGTTTAAAGGTGGATGTGGTCACCTTCCCAGCTAGGCTTAGGGATTCTTAGTCAACCTAGGAAATCCAGCTAGTCCTGTCTCTCAGTCCCTCCTCTCAACAGGAAAACCCAAGTGCTGTTGGGGAGATTGGCCAATGACCACTCTAACTGCTTAGTGCTGAATTGGGGTGTAGTAGGGGTCGTGCAGCTGAGATTTCCTCACGAGGAGTGTCTTCGATGTCATCAACATCGGAGCATGGGTTAGCAAGCTGGTCCAGGGGTCCGCAGCAGATCTTAGTCATGGACTGCATCAGGGGCTCCATTTGAAGAATGATTTGTAGTTTTACAGCTTCAATTCTGGAAGAGACAAACTTAACAAGGAGGTTAAAGATACAGAGATTGAAATGTATGACCCTGACTATCTGCTTCATAGTTTCAAAAAGGCCTGGTCCAGTAAGTAATAATTTGGCCATCTGATGGGTTCTATCAATGACTAAGTGAAAGATTTGGTGAAGGATTTTAAGTAATTTTAATGGGTTAACTGCAGGCAAAAGTATTGTCCCTTTGGTGGCTAGCCATCCTGCAGGGAGGAAACTGTCCTTGTGGGGTTTCCCATTCTATTTCTCCTGTTGAGTACTGGGGCTTGGTTTCTCGGAAGGGATTACCCCATACTAGGGGTCCTTCTATAAGCATTTTAAGGGAAGGTCCTACCTTGTGGCTCCTTTGGCTTAAATATTCACTTGTCAGTTTGCTTTTATTTTCTTTTCTTTTCCTTTCTGATGACCCCAGCAGTATAAGACTGCCACCTCTTTAGGTTTTTGTACAGCCAATAATAATCTCCTAATGGCTTCCTGATGTTTCATAGGTGTTCCCTTGGAAGCTAGGAATTCCCTTTCTGTCCATATTGCAGCATGTGCATGGAGGACTAGGTAAGCATACTTAGAGTGTGTATATATATTTACCGCTTTTCCTTCTCCTAATTCTAGTGCCTGGATGATGGCTATTAGTTCTGCCAGCTGAGCGATAGTTCCTGGAGTGAGGGGATTACTTTCAAGTATTTTATTATTACTGACCACTGCATACCCCACTTTTCGAAGTCCTTTTTCTACAAAGGAACTTCCATCAGTATACAAATTGAGGTCGGGATCAGTCAAGGGAACCTCTAGAAGTCCCCTCAAGTGGCATAGGTTTGAGTAATCACTTGTTGATAGTTATGTTCTCTACTGCCACCACTACCCATAAACAATGAGGTCAACTCTTTGCCACTACATCAGTTTCCTTACTTAGGTATGCCATGGGTTGCAAGCTCATCCTTCGGACCTGTGTAAGGACTCCTAGTGTTATTCCTGTTTTTTTCTGTGACATATAAAGAAAAGTCTTGCTGCATTGGCAAGCTTAACACTGGGGCTTGAGTTAGGGCCTTCTTTAGGGCCTGGAAAGCCGCTTCTGCTTCAGGTGTCCATCTTACTAAATGGGTATTGGCTTTCTGTGTTTCCTTAATTACTATATATAATGGCCTGGCTATTTTGCCACACTTGGGAATCCATATTTGGCAGAAGCCTGTTATGCCAAGGAGCCCTCTTAGTTGCCTTAGGGTTTTGGGATAAGGATAAGCCAGTATGGGCTGGATATGTTCCTCACTGAGGGCTCTGGTGCCTTTGGATAATTTTAGCCCTAAGTATTTAACCTGCTGTGAGCAGAGCTGAGCCTTTGGTTTGGAAACCTTATAGCCACAGATGGTGAGGAAATTTAAGAGTGCTTGGGTGGCTTGATGGCACAAGGTTTCTGAATGGGTGGCTGAAAGTAAATCATCCACGTACCGAAGGACAAGACTGTCCAGGTATGAGAATTGGCTCAAGTCTTGGGCTAATGCCTGGCCAAATAGATGGGGGCTATCCCTGAACCCTTGGGGTAAAACAGTCCAGGTGAGTTGAGACGTTGTGTTCGAAGGATCTTCAAAGGCAAACAAGAATTGAGAGTCAGGATGTACAGGGATGCAGAAAAAGGCATCCTTAAGGTCCAGGACTGTAAACCACTCTGCTTCCTCTAGTATTTGGGAAAGCAGAGTATAAGGGTTAGGTATAGCTGGGTATAGAGGGACAATGGCCTCATTGATAATCCTGAGATTTTGCACTAACCTCCCCTGTCCATTGGGTTTCTGTACTCCTAAAATTGGAGTATTGCAGGGGCTACTGCATGGTTTTACTAGGCCTTGGGGTTTTAGGTCCTTAACAATCTTTTGGAGTCCTTGTTGGGCCTCGGGTCTAAGGGGGTACTGCCTTTGGTAGGGAAAGGAGGAGGAATCCTTTAGTTTAACTTGAATGGGACGGGCATTCTTCGCTCATCCATGTTATCTTTCTGTTGCCCAGACTTCAGGATTAATTTCTTCCTCAAGCAGGGGACAACAACGTATGTTCCTTCTCCTATGTTCAGGTGTATTATGGCCCCTGCTTTTGCTAGAATGTCTCTCCCTAACAAGGGAGTGGGGCTTTCAGGAATAATTAGAAAAGCATGTGAAAAGAGTAAAGTTCCCCAGTCACAACTTAGTGACTGGGAGAAGTATCTAGCGACTGGCTGTCTTAGGAGCCCTCGGGTAGTGACAGATCTGGAGGACAGTTGTCCAGGACAGGAGAGTAAGACTGAGAAGGCCGTGCCAGTGTCCAGGAGACAGTTAACCTCCTGGCCCTCAATGGTCAATCATACCCGGGGCTCTGTGAGGGTGATGGCATGGGCTGGCGCTTGCCCTGGGCACCCTCAGTCCTGCCGCTGGATCATCTGATTAGTGGCTTCTGACTCAGAAGAACTTCGTCCCCTGGGGCGGTGGGCCTTCCAGTGATTCCCTTGACATAAGGGGCATGGACGAGGGGGCTGCTTATTTCTACTTGGACAATCTTTTATAAAGTGTCCTTGTAGACCACACTGGAAGCAAGCCTTATTAGGCATTCGATTTGCCCAGCTTTTCCCTTTTCCAGAGCCTCCAAAGTCCACTTGCCTGAGGGCCATGACTAAAGCAGTGACCTGTGGTTTTTTTTTTTTTTTTTTAATCCTGTTTGTCCTGTTCTGTCTGCTCTTCCTGATCTCTATTATAAAACACTGAGGTTGCCAAGTTCAATAGAGTTTCTAAGTTTTGCTCCAGGTCTAAGGTGGATTTTGAATTTTTTTTCTAATGTCTTCAGCTGACTCAGTGATAAACTTATGCTTTAAGATTAGTTGGCCTTCAATAGAGTCAGGTGACAGAGAGGTATGCTTTCTCAATGCCTCCCTTAATCTCTCCAGAAAGGCAGTAGGATTTTCTTCCCTTCCCTGTGTTACAGTGGACATCATTGAATAATTCATAGGTTTCTTCCTAGTTTTCCTTAGTCCTTCTGGCACGCGAGTTAGCATATGTCTGCAGCACCAATCTCCATGTACTGATTCTGTGTTCCAGTGAGGGCCTACACTGGGAACTGCCTGCTGGCCTGTGGAGAATCGTTCTCTTTCCTCTGTTGTCATCCTATCATTGACCTGACTGAGATACCAGAGATCGCAAAACTCTCGGGCTACAGTTATGGTGGCACTTCTCTCATTTGGGGTTAGTGTACGATTTAGCAGTAACAATATATCTCTCCATGTCAGATCAAAGGATTGTCCTAAACCTTGTAAAACATTGATGTAGCCATCAGGGTTATCTGAGAATTTATCTAGGTTTATTTTAATTTGCTTTAAGTCTGAGAGAGTAAAATGTACATGCACTCTGGCTGGGCTAAATTCTCCTTCTCCCACTGCTTGGAGGGGGCATAATCGGGGAATATTGGCACTCTTTGGTTCATTGTTCACCCCTTTGTCTATCTCCTTTTGGATCATTTGAGTTGAAGGGAGGTCCTTATTAGTTGGGGAAGTAATCGGGGACACCAGGGTAGGGAGGTAGACTCTGAGTGCTTCCTGTAGGGCATAAATCACACTTTTTACATAATTTCGAGTTGTCTCTTAATGAAAATAAAGTTTGTACATATGGCACTTCACTCCATTTTCGTTCTTTTCTACCAAAGAGGTCTAACTGTCAGATGGTGTTATAATTTATACTTCCTTCAGGAGGCCCGGTCTCTCCCTCCCCCTTGAAGAGGATATCGTGGCCAGGCGGTACTGCAGAAGAATGTAAGTCATTTCTTTCTTAGCGTCTGAGGGTCAAATTGGTCCCAGTTCTCCAGAATATATCTTAGGGGCATTTTTGCCTTGGGGGGAACACTTCCCATCACTTTGGAGGTCCCTTCATGGTCTCCAAATGTTACCAGGGGGTCCTTGCTCCCAGAGCTCCCAAGATGGTGGCAGGCCACTTCCAAGATGGTGGTAAGCCTCATGTTCTCTGACCTGGGGTTCTTGGCCTCATGGATTCCAAGCAATGGAATCTTGGGCCATATGGTGAGTGTTATAGCTCTATTAGAAGCTGTGGGTCACAGAAGAGAACCGTGGAACCCCGTGACTAGTGTTCAGCTCTATTAGGATGAACCCAGGCACTTAGCCATGCAGAAACAATGGCAAGCCTTTAGCCTGATCAGGAGCATCAGTGGGCGCCTTGCTGGATCAAGAACACAGCACACACCCTGCTGGATCTGGAGGGATGGAAGTCAGTGGCAGGTCTGTGATGGCGGCAAACAGCAGTGGTGAATGGCAAGTGAAAGCTCAGTTCAAGCTGTAACAAACATGGACCAGAAGAGAGTCCAGTTGCAAGATTTAATAGAGTGAAAACAGAGCTCCCATACAAAGGGAGGGGACCCAAAGATGGTAGCCCTACCTAAACTTACAAAGAAAAAAAAGAAAAGATCTAAATAGGCACAATCAGAAATGACAAGGGTGATACTACAACTAATCCAACAGAAATACAAAAGATCCTCAGAGACTATTATAAACAGCTCTGTGCGTACAAACTTGAAAGTCTAGAAGAAATGGATAAACTCCTGGACACATATAACCTTCCAAAATTGAATCAGACATTAAAACCCTGAACAGACCAATATTGAGGTCTGGAATTGAATCAGTAATAAAAAACCTACCACCTGAAAAAAGTCCTGGACCAGACTAGATTCACTGCCAAATTTTACCAAATGTACAAAGAAGAGTTAGTACCGATTCTCCTGAAACTATTCCAAAAATATTGAGGAGGAGAGATTCCTTTGTAACTCATTTGATGAAGCCATTATCACCTTGATACCAAAATCTGGCAAAAATAAAGAAGAAAACTGCAGACTAATATCTGTGATGAACACAGATGCAAAAATTCTCAACAAAATAATATCAAACCAAATCCAGCAGCAGATCAAAAAGTTAATTCACTATGACCAAGTAGGTTTTATTCCTGGGATGCAAAGTTGGTTCAACATATGCAAATCAATAAAGGTGATTCACCACATAAAAATAATTAAAAACAAAGACCATGTGATTTATCTCAATAGACGCAGAAAAATATTTCAGGAAAATTTGACATCCTTTCATGATAAAGTCTCTCGACTAACTAGGCATCAATGGAACATACCTCAAAGTAATAAGAGCCATTTATGAAAAACATTTAGGCAATGTCATTCTGAACAAGCAAAAGCTGGGAGCATCCCCCTTAAGAACTGAATAAAACAGGGATGCCCACTCTCATCACTCCTATTGAACATAGTAATGAAAGTTCTAGCCAGATAAATAAGGCAAGAAAAAGAAGTAAAAAGCATCCCAATAGGAAAAAAAGCCAAGTTATCTCTCTTCACTGATGATATGATTCTATAACATAAAACACTAAAAACTCCACCAAAAGGCTCCTAGAACTGATACACTATTTCCATAAAGTTTCAGGATAGAAAAATCAATGTATAAAAATAAGTAGCATTTCTATACACCAATAATGTTGAACCCAAGAGTCAAATCAAGAATATAATCCCATTTACAATAGTCACACATACAAAAATATCTAAGAACACATTTAGCCGAGGAGGTGAAAGATCTCTATGAGCGAAAATACAAAACACTGCTGAAAGAAATAATTGATAACACAAACAAACGGAAATACATCCCATGCTCATGGATTGGAAGAATCAATATTGTTGAAATGGCCATTTTACCCAAAGCAATCTACTGATTCAATGCTAATACTATCAAACTACTAACATCATTTTTCATAGAATCAGAAAAAACTATTCTAAAATTCATATGGGACCAAATAGAGCCCAAATAGCCAAAGCAATCCTAAGCAAAAAGAACAAAGCTGGAGGCATCACATTACCTTACTTCATACTATACCATAAGGCCTCAGTAGCCAAAACATAATGGTGCTGGTACAAAAGCAGACATGTAGAGCAATGGAACAGAATACAGAACCCAGAAATAAAACTGCATACTACAACCATCTAATCTTTGAAAAAACTGACAAATGTAAGCAATGGGGAAATGTCCCCCTATTTAATAAATGCTGGGATAACTGGATAGCCATATGCCGAACAATGAAACTGGATCCCTACCTTTCACTATATAAAAAAAACTAACTGAAGATGGATGAAAGATTTAAATGTAAGTTATCAAACTACAAAAATCCCACAAGAAAACCTAGCAAATACCATTCTGGAAATCAGCCTAGGCAAAGAATTTATAGCTAAGAACTTAACAGAAATTGCAACAAAAACAAAACTTGACAAGTGAGACCCAATTAAACTAAAGAGCTTCTGCACAGCAAAAGAAACTATCAGCACAGTAAACAGATATTCTACAGAATAGGAGGCATTATTCACAAAATACACATCCAACAAAGGTCTAATATCCAGAACCTATGAGAAACTTAAATCAACAAGCAGAAAACAACCCCATAAAAAAGTGGGCAAAGGACATGAACAGACACTTCTCAAAATAAAACATACAAGTGGCCTACAAACATTAAAAAAATGCTCGACATCACTAATCATTAGGGAAATGCATATCAAAACCACAATAGGATACCATCTCACACCAGTCAGAATGGCCATTATTAAAAAGCTTAATAGATACTGGTGAGGCTGCAGAGAAAAGGGAACACTTAAACACTGTTGCTGAGAATGTAAATTAATTCAGCCACTATAGAAAGCAGTTTGGAGATTCCTCAAAGAACTTAAAACACAATTACTATTAGAACTAGCAATTCCATTACTGGATGTATACCCAAAAGAAAATAAATCATTCTGCTAAAAACACCCACACACTTACTTGTGTATTCATTGCAGCACTATTCACAATAGTAAAGATAGAGAATTAACCTAGCTGTCCATCTGTGGTGGATTGTATAACGAAAATATGGTATATATACACCATGAAATACTATGCAGCCATAAAAAAAGAACCAAATCATGTCCTTTGCAGGAATATGGATGGACCTGGAGGGCATAATCCTAAGCAATTTAATGCAGAAAAACAGAAAGCCGAATACAGTATGGTCTCATTTATCAGTGGGAGCTAAACATTGGGTACATGTGCATAGAAAGATAGACACTGGGAAGTACTAGAGTGGGGAGGAAGGGGAGCAAGGGCTGAAAAACTACCTATTGGGTCCTATATTTAGTACCTGGGTGACGGGAATCAATCATATCCAAACCTCAGCAACATCCAATATACTAATGTAACAAACCTACACATGTACCCCCTGAATCTAAAATAAAAGTTGAAATTTTAAAAATAAAATATAATAATAAAAAATAAAATGAAAGATTTTTCGTTAATAAAAAGTGAATGAAAGATTAACTTTGAAAAAATAAAGTCGTTGTGTAAAAATGATTTTCTAAGTTTTACTTTTTAAATGTGGATTTAATGTATTAAGTATTCAGTAAAAGGAATAATTACATTGAACCAAAAGGACTCCTGATATGTAATTACAAAACAATTTTTTTTTGTCTTTCACTATTTCTTTAAATCTATTTTATAGGGCTAGTTCTTTTCCTGCCCCTGTTGAGAATGAGGGCATGCTCATGGTTCTTCTGGATAGTTGCTTCGAGTTCAGACAAGGTCTCTAGTTAATATTAAAATATTCAGCCACATGTACTAATCAAAACTCTTTTTTTTTTTTTTTTAACAGAGTCTCACTCTGTTGCCCAGGCTGGAGTGCAGTGGTGAGATCTCAGCTCACTGCAACCTCCGCCTCCTGGGTTTAAGCGATTCTCCTGCCTCACTCAGCCTCCCAAGTAGCTGGGATTACAAGCATGTGCCACCACGCCAGGCTAATGCCCGGCTAATTTTTGTAGTTTTGATAGAGATGGGGGTTTCACTATGTTGCCCAGGGTGGTCTCGAATGCCTGACCTCAGGTGATTCTCCCACTTTGGCCTCCGAAAGTGCTGGGATTACAGGCACGAGCCACCATGCTGGACCCAAAACTCTAAATAGAAAGCTGAGATTTCTACCTATTTTTACCTTGAGCCTGCTGCAGGCAGGAATCCTACCGTTGGGAAAATATGTGGTTGCTTGCCTCCCTAGCTCTCCTATTTCCTATCTTCATCCCCTTGTCTTGATCTGGTTTTTGACCACTTCGTAATTAGAGTGTAGTCAGAGAAAGAAGGATGGAGAGTTTTTAATTGACTGATGCTATCATTAGCTGGTACCATGCTGTCTGGGACTGTAAGGAGATTAGATTCCTTCTCTGTTAAGGGTACTTTAGAAGCCCTCCCTTCTCTCAGCTTTGGAGGACATCTTACCTGAAGGTTTTTTGACCCTAGCAAGTGCATCGCTAGTTTGGATAACTTCTCACTCTTTTCTTGGGCCTATAACATTTCTTGATACCTTCAAATTCTCCCTGTTATAGTCAACTGCCATGTGGTTCTCTTGGGCAGGACGTCTCTGCACTAGGTCTTCTGTGTGAGTCTCCCATCTGGTCCATGGAAAGTATTTATGCATTTTCTACTCCAACTGAATCTGGATTTGTAAGCCAATCCCAATTCTTTTGCTTCATTGTCAATAGCAAGCTACCTTCTCTCTCATCCTTTTGATTTCTTACATGTGAGTCAGACAGTTGTCTACTGTGCAACTGTGTCTCTAAACATCAAGGGACACATATTAAGCTCTCCAGGTGGTCTTGTTAACCACTCTTACAAGATTCATGGTGAGAGGAGGTAGCTACTCCCCTAACCTTCCCCTTGGGAGGGATAGGTGGCACTCAGGCACAGTTCTTCCCAAAGAAATCTTCCACTCCAACATCTCTTCAGATACTGAACTCTTGAGCCATTTAAATTTTTCTAGTGGATTTGTGGTTAAAAGATATGTAACCAGTATCCAGAACTTCCTTTTTGAATTCTGTATATAGTCTAGTGACTCCTTTTGAATACAACATTTGTTATATTATTACATATTATATTATGTTATTTTCCTTGGCCAAACTTCCATTTTAACATGTAGTAATATAAAGTACAAGTTTAGTGAGTTCCCTATGCCATACACAAAATCTTCTCTTTATCAGAGACTCCCACAACATTTGTAAATATCTGAGATAAGGGACTCGTTAAACAAAGGACAGATTATAAATATCTGTCAATAGCTACATAAAGTGGGTGGACCTCTTAATGAAAACTACAGTTAACATTTTGGTGCTCAGGAGAACATAGAGCAAATTAGCAGCTATACTTAGTGAATAATGCCTGAATAAGATTTTTTCCTAATTTTCCATTACCATGATCTTTTATGTTTCCAATTAAGTTATTAGTGCTGGGAGATCAAGATAGAGCTACTTAGGAGCTTTTCAATGGTGGGAGATCATGGGTCTTTGTTGTTAATTAACAGCACAGGAGTATTCCTGTTTCCTTAGGTCTGTAATGGAAATTTCTGCTTGAAGTCTTAGCACCTTTACTATTAGAAAGGAACCATGAGGTACCGGGTGATGTTTTCTCAATTTTCAAAGGCATTGATGAGTACCAAGTAGATTTTTTTCCTTAAAATGATTTTAACTTGATGTTTAATACCTTTATTTTGGAATCACCTTGCTTTTTTAAATTAAACATGAAGAATTCTAGACCACACCCCATATAAATATGATTCAGTAGAACTGTGAGAGGCCCCAGTTGTCAACATTTTAAATAAGGACTGAAGATGGTGTAAAGGACACACTTTGACACAGATTTTTTTCTTTCTTTAAAGATATCAAGGCTGGGCACAGTGGCTCACACCTGTAATCCCAGCAATTTGAGAGGCTGAGGTGGGAGGACCACTTGAGGCCAGGAGTTTGAGACCAGTTTGGGGAACAAAGTGAGACCCCCATCTCTACAAAAAATAAAAAATATTATCACATTCTTTATTTATTTTTTCCATGTAATATATAATTTTGTCACCTAGAGTCATCATGTTGTACATTAGATTCCTGGAACTATTTTTTCTATCTGGCTTTCTTGCTTTAGCAAAATGTCTTCCAGGCTCATCCATGTTGCGGCAAATGGCAAGATCTTATTCATTTTTAGGGCTACATAATATTCCATTGTATATAGGTACCAGAGTTTATTCATTTTCTCTGTCGTCTGACACTTAGGTTGTTTCCCTATCTTGGCTATTTGAATAATGCTGCAATGAACATGAGAGTGTAGATTTCTTCCCAAGGTGGTGATTTCATTTCCTCTGGATATATATCTGAAAAAGGCATTATGGGTCATATAGTAGCTCTAATTTTAATTTCTTTAGAAATCTCCATACTGCTTTCCATAATGGCTGTACCAATCTATATTTTTCACCAACAACATATAAGAATTCCCTTTTCTCTATACCTTTGCCAACCTTTGTTATGTCTTGACTTTTTGATAATAGCCATCCTAACAAGTTTGAGATGGTGTGTTATAGTCGTTCTGATATACATTTTCCTGATGTTTAATGATGTTAAGCAACTTTTCATTACACCTGAGCATTGGGAAAGAAGTCGGGAGACAGCCACACAAATACATTCTTTTATCTTTACTTCTTGAGTCGACTACTTCCAGGGACAGTTTCTCCTTGCATTGTGTTCGAAGAAGGGCCCCTTATAAGTAGCGAGGTCTCTTGGACATGCTGCATTCTCTTCACTCTACGCCTTGCTCTTTGTGATGTTAGGTAGTGCACAAAGCCTCCTTCCATTGCATTGATTTATATCTTTTCTTTCTTTCCTTGCTTCCCTTTTTCTCATTCTTGCTGGCCTTGTTTTGCACCTTCTAAGTAGAGCGTCATTACTGTAATCTTTGGCTCTGGCTCCATTTTCTAGGGAACTCAAGCTAAAATGTGTGGGAATTATAATAGCTTCTGTCTTTACAGTGGATTATAGGCTTTTCACAGCACTTAGGGTGTTTCCTGATTTGTAGCCCACATTAAGTAAAGTCAAAACTTTTGAATGTCTATGTTTGCCTTTGAATAGGCAAAAAATTATATAGGGATAAATGTAATGCACATATCATATATAAATCTAACATAAAATACATATATAATTATGTAATTTATTTCTAAGCATAAAACACACAGAAATATTTAATTTATTGATTGTCATTAGTTGTAATGAGGAAACAGTATTCCCTAAATGGGAAATATAATCAGGTCCTTTATTTCTGTATCAAGATTTAATTTCCAATGAGTGGTTCTAGTATATTCCTGAGCTGTCCTCCTGCTGCTCCTAGCACTGCAGAAAGAAACAGGTAGTGACAGCAGTTGCTCTTTTTTTTTTTCCTCTTGATTGAAATCTCACGTAAAATGTTCTCCTTTTGTATCAAAAATAAGGGCAATTGAGCAACTAACAAGTTTTAAACCTATTTTTTCTCCTTAAATACAACTTTGATGCTTTTAGAATTGTAACTGATGGACCTAAGAGACAATAGCAGCTTTCACAAGAATAACTTATTTTTTTGTGGGAACTCTGGAGCATAAGAAATCACACGAACTTTTATTTCAAATAAGGTAATTTTTAGGCATAAGGTTAATGGCTGGGAGAGGAGTAATTTTGCATTGTAGCATTTACATTGAACCTAATATGTGGCTACAAGAACACAGTTCTGAACTACACCGTCTCTTTATCTTTAACTCTTACAAATATTTGCCATTTTAAAGTGAATTGCACTTTCATCCCCACTGAAAACCAATAAAGACATGTGTATTGATCAACTATAATGGTTGAGCTTGATTGTTCTATTTCATAAACTTTCCAATAGTAGTGTTTCTAGAGAAAACAGTTACGTTAGCTTTCATTTTCTTTCAGCCTTGAAACTAAAACAAGCCAACAAAAAGATAAATGACAACGTTTGGCAATCAGGATTTCCACATGTCAGATTTCAAACTATCACAAGCAACAAGAGCATGGTCTTATTTGGCCTTATATGTACTGATATAGACACACACATATACACACGTACATTTGTTTGTGCAGAAACATGGCACTTGTCATTTTTATAGATCTCCCAATAGAGAAAACCAAGTTGGAGGTACTAAACTAATTGGATCCCTAGGGTTTTCCTAAATCCCTTCCCTGGTATATTGATAGCTACATTCTTGTTCACTTTCTGAAAATTGAAAACTTGGGTTAGCTTTTTACCTGCTTACATTTTGAACCTTTTTATGTGCTAACTGAAATGTTGACTTTTATCTTTTAAGAAATAAACTTATTTTGCATGATTATTTTTTCTTAAATTCAGTTACTTAACATGATTTTAACATGACTTTAATTTTTTCCATTAAAAATTTGCCTAAAAATCTGCCGTTTTTTTTTGTTTGTTTGTTTCCAAAATGGCTATGCACCTCATAGGGAATTATTTCTGTTTAAATACACAATTCGAGTAAGTGGAGCACATGGGATAGGAATTGAACTATTAAATTTTTAAAACTTATATGTTTTCCATTTTAGAAAGTAAGCCCCATTTCTAAAATAAAATATTATATTAAGATATTATATTAAAAGTTTGGAAGTCTACTGTGCTGTGAGAACAATATTCTTTAACAAAGCCAAAGAACTAAGAAAGACACAGTTACATGAGGTAAAGACTATCCCCCTTTCCCCTTTTATTACTGGTTACTGCTAGATAAAACCTTAATAAAGGAAATATTTACCCCTCTGAAAATGAGATGAATCCCTTAACAAATAAAAAAAAGGAAGAGAAAGAAAGAAAAGTAAGGAAGGAGGGAAGGAAGAAAGGAAGGAAGGAAGGAAGAAAGGGAAAGAAAAAGGAAGGAAGGAAGGAAGGAAGGAAAGAAGGAAGGAAGGAAGGAAGGAAGAGAAAAGGATGCATTATATTCTCCTCCTACGGCAGAATATCTTGTCCTCTGGTTGTTTTAGGTAAGGGGCTTTGCAATCTTGGGTGATGGAGCACTCTGTCCATAAATGATTCTTTTGGCTGTCTTACTCTAGTAAGCTCTTTGGAAAATACCTGAACAAATCATCTTGAGACTCACTACCTCCCATGTCGCTAAGATAAAAAAAGAAATTAAATATATTTTGATACACAAATACATATCTTAATGTATATCTCACGAGTTACTTAGAAAGCCTAATACATCTAAAATAGAGGTTACCTATTTAGCATCTATAATTGAGATGAAAAATGTTCTAAGATGACGTTAGAGCTGCATAATTAGTTCATTTGTTTGTTATCCAAATATTTGCATGATATTACAGTGCAGGACTAGTAAATTCAGTGATGTCTTTAAGAGGCTGAAGCATAACAGGGTACCATTTTGGATGTCCAA
The DNA here is from genome assembly GCF_043159975.1 of Macaca nemestrina. Lineage (NCBI taxonomy): Eukaryota > Metazoa > Chordata > Mammalia > Primates > Cercopithecidae > Macaca > Macaca nemestrina. The sequence goes on along the minus strand of NC_092128.1, from coordinate 50,357,098 downwards.
AGTATGGCATTTATTAATTGCTTACAATACTGGAATTATCATCAAATTGAGTAATTGAATGTACTTAATTGAGGCTACATCTTGGCAAGCATCTCTTATGTGTAGTATCATTTTTACCAGTTAAATGGAACCTTCCATGACTGCTTTGCAAATCAATTTTATTAGAAATGATCAAGTAACTTTAATTGTTTTGGCTTGTTGCTAATGTATTAATAGACTCTGAATCCAAATAATTAATGGAGTTGATTTGGTATGCTTGAAAAAGAGCTCTGATGGTAAACAGCTAGTGACTGAAATATTTGCTTACATTTTAATGGTAGCATCCTCTTTCTACTTCTTTTTGCTTTATCAATTGCTTAAATAATTGCTTTATCAATTGCTTAAATTTTTGCTTAAATATTGGGTAGGATGAGCAAAATTTAATTAAAAATTTATATTCTAATGTTTTTAGTATATCTATCACTTCAGTTATTTCCACTTCTACCATGTTGTATGTGTATCAGCTGCTATAACTGCAAAGAATGTGAAAGCAGAATTTAATTGACATAATTCAGACTTCTATGCTACTTGCCTTTGAAACATCCAAGTAGCTAAAGGAAACAGATGTTTTGTTATTTGCATTTTTTGGTATCTGCCTTGTTTGTTCACTCTCACAGATATTTGGGCAGTAATGAGCTGATGCAAATGGAAAGTATTACAATCGTACAAAACCTTTTTTTAACTCTACTTGCAAGCTAATGTATAACACGTTAAATTAAAAGTCTAACATGAAAATATGTGTTATCATTTGAACTATCAGATGGGAATATGTATTATTAAGTTATAATGGTTGAAGTAATGATGTAATACAGTACAAGAATAGAAAGTTAAATCAGTGACAATGAATTAAAGATCTTGGGGAAAAGGCATATATAATAAAAGTGAGACTATTCAGGAATAATACTCTAATCATTGAGTAATAACTTGATTGAATTTCTATCTTACATGGTAGGCCAAAATAAATTAAATATTTAAATGTAAAAATGAAATCGAAGAACTAGAAGAAAATGTAGTTCTATATTATCTGAATTCATATATGAGAAGGGTATGGCACTAAAAAAAGACATTATAAAGATAAATTGGTAGATTTGACATGTAAAAATGAAAAACTTTTCTAAAAACATTGTAAATAAAATTAAAAATATAAAACAAGTAAGGAAAAATTACCAAAGTAGATAAAATATAAAGATTAAAAGGTAATGGACTCATAAACAGCTCTTATAAATCATTAAGAAAACTAAAAAGAAAGGCAAAAGATAAGAGTATTTGAAAAAAAGAAAAAATATAAAAGATCAATGAGCTCAGGTTAAAAAGTTCAGTTTTACCAATGATCAAAGAAATTCCAATTAACATAATGAAATGACACTGTAGCTTATTCAATTTACAGGTTTTTTTGGTGTATTTTTAAAAATAAATACAAGAATATTTTTCTGTGGAAATTAAAATTGGTATAACTTTCCTGGTGGGCAGTTTAACTTTGCCTTTAAAAAAACAGAAACTTTACAGTGTTATAAATAGCTCTGGGATCAAAATGCCCAAATTATAGATACATAAATTTTCTTTCTTGTATTATTTTAAATGGTTTCTCTAGATCCTGATACACAGATACATTGAAAGGTAAAACAAATATTCTTGATGAAAACATGATAAAAACAAATAAATTGAAAGGTAAAACAAGTATTCTTGATAAATATTCTTCATAAAACCATTTTTGGAACTATTTGCCTAATGTTGATATATTCAGGCAGACGTGAAAACGTATCTTACAGGGACTTGGGGAGACATAAACAAAAAAGTCTCACTTAATAAACTTTACAAACTAATGTATTATGTGTCTCAGTTGTTCAAGTTAGGTAAACATTTTCCAAATAATTTTTTATTTTTCTTATCCTTGGGCTGTTGTTCTTCCTGATTCTGTCTGGATTGTTCTTATGTGTCTTATCCCTGGTAAACATCTTTTCATCATTTAATGTCCAACGGGTGCATCCTCTTATCTAGGACACATCTTCCCATCCAGGTTGAATTGGCTACCCCCTCTCTTCATACTTTTCAGTTCACTTGTGAGTCTCCTGCTAAATGATAAGCTCATAGAAGATTGGGAGTATGTCAAATTCATCACCCCTGCTCTAGCAACTGAAGATAGCACCTGGCCAATATGTAGTGCTTTAATGAGTTAATAAAATAATAATCATATGTCAAGTTCACATCTAGGGATTTTGAAGGCTGTTGGCTGGCTCAGTAGAGTATGAGAAATAATTAGAAGGCAATTACAAATTATCAGTGTTTTCATTTGGTAATTTAACCTAGAATATCAGAAACATCATCAGTCATAAGTTCAGGAGTTTGAATTCATAGTAAAAATTTAAGAAGAGAGGCTGAATACGTGGAAGCAGATGATAATGGAGCATATTATGTGGCAGCGTAAGTGAAGCATGCCAAGACTTAAAGCCAAGAAGAACTGAAACAAGGGTGGATTTAAAAGCTGCATTCCATCATATCAAAAGTATCTCCGAACAATTACTTCCTTTAGAGTTCTTTTTTATAAACGAGAGAGTATATTTTTTGTTGTTGTTCTGGTAGTCATAGGTCTTATTACATTTCTCTAATTAATGAGCTTAATCATGACTTTCTGAGCCTTTTGATTTATACTCCTGTGTTTTTACTAATGACCTCTCCAGATTTGCCACATTTAATTTGCAGTATTAAATTACAGAAAACTAGCACCATTTCTTAATTAATTTGTTGCTATAAACTATACTAATGGAATCACCTGAATTACATCAATGTACCAGATGGATGCCAAATTTGCCAGCCTAATTCTGATGTTTTACTTAGACTTCAGTAGAATTGTCTTAAGATGGGTTCCTAATAATGGGAGGCAATATTCATGTATTCATTCACGTCTGCTGTATGAGTCTTCTTGGGTTGTCATAAGAAAATACCACAGGCTGGGCGACTTAAACAACAGAAACGTGTTTTTCTCACAGTTCTGGAGGTTAGATGTTCAAGGTCAAGGTGCTAGCAGGATCGGTGTCTGGTGAGTCCTTCCTTCCTGGCTTGTAGATGCTGCTTTCTCATTGCGTGCGGACATGACCTTGACCTTGTCTTTATGCTTGCGGGGAGAGAGAGCGAACTCTGATATCCATCTCTTCCTCTTGTAGGGACACCAATCCTATTGGATTAGAGTTCCACCTTTTTTTTTTTTTTCTTGTGACGGAGTCTCGCTCTGTCGCCCAGGCTGGAGTGCAATGGCAGGATCTCGGCTCACTGCAAGCTCCGCCTCCCGGGTTCACGCCATTCTCCTGCCTCAGCCTCCCGAGTAGCTGGGACTACAGGCGCCCGCCACCACGCCTGGCTAACTTTTTTGTAGTTTTATTAGAGACGGGGTTTCACCCTGTTCGCCAGGATGTTCTTGATCTCCTGACCTCGTGATCCGCCCGCCTCGGCCTCCCAAAGTCCTGGGATTACAGGCGTGAGCCACCGCACCGGCTGAGTTTCACTCTTATGACCTCATTTGACCTTAAATACTTCCTTATAGGCTCCATCTCCAAATAGTCTCACTGGGGGTTACAGCTTCAACATAAGAACTTGGCGGGTGTCGTTGTGGCGAAACACACAATTCAGTCCATAACACCAGCTGAACCAATGTAGCCTAAATGTTCCTTCAGCTGAGTAAACTTTAGATAGGCTTCTTTCTGATTCCAGGCCCTGACTACCCTTTTCTTAGAGCGTGTACTTTTAACTTGCACGTTTGCAAATCCTTTCTCTACCCCTTTGAATTGTAAAATTTTTAAGTCTCTTACTAGTGTTAAGACCTTAGAATATTCTTCCCAAGGTCTATGGGCCCTTTGAAAGGTAATCAAGGAAGGTCACACCCCTGTCTCCTGGTCTTTGTGAGAGGGTAGGAGCCTAACTTCAGTGAGCACCTTGCTCCAAATTGTAAAACTACCTCTTGTTACAGAGATATGAAAAAGTCTACTATTCCACTGGGTAAAGCCAGTTAGCAAATGCAGATGACCTATTATCTCCCCATCATCCCTCTCATTCCACCACCTCAGTGATTCAGCAGTTAAAGACCTGGAGGGTTTTTTTGTTTTGTTTTTGTTTTGTTTTTTCACAGTCTTGCTCTGTTGCCCAGGATGGAGTGTAATGGTGAGATTTTGGCTCACTGCAGCCTCTGCCTCACGGGCTTAAGCGATCCAAAAACCTGGAGCATTTTTTGATAAAAGCCTGAAGTGTTTTTAGTTTCATGCAATAGCCTTGAATGAAGTTTTCTTTACCTGTTTAATTTTTTTTTTTTTTTGCTTTGACATTGCATTAAAAAGGTGCAATTTCTGCTTTGACACTGCAGAAATGCATAAATTTTAATACTACTCATACTAACTGTATTAGTGGTAACAACACTTATTTTATACTTTCATCTCTTAAGGTGCTCTACTGTGCAGCTACTTTAAATTGCCTAGGCTTCAAGGGTACTGAGCACCCCTCAGTCAATTCTTGCTTAATATTTATCTATGTAGTTATCTTTGTTTTTTACTCATCTTTTGTTTCTCTTTCATCTTTCACCTTTTAGCATGTTCCTTCTATCTAAAGGACAAGAGGGTTTGTTGGTGGTGTTCAGACTCAGTTTCTTTCTTTTTGTCTGAAAATAGCTTTATTTCACTCTCATTCTGAAAAGATTATTCTGCTGTGTATATAGAATTTTATGCCAGTAGTTATTTTTCTCTTGGCCTATTGTGATGTTATTGCACTGTCTTCTAGCTTCCACTATTCCTATTGATCAGTCTGTTATCAGGCTAATTGCAGCTCCTTTATAGGGGTATTGTATTTTCTCTCTGATTGCTTTTAAAATTGTTTTGTGATTTTCAGCTTCTCTAGGATGTGCCTAGGTGTGGATTTTTAGAAAGTGTTAATTATTCTGCTTGGGATTCATTGGACTTCCTGAGTTTGAGAATTGATAGAATTCAATAATTCTGAAAAATGCCCAGATGTTTTCTCTTTATATACTGTATTGCCATCATCTAGTCTATTATATGCTTCTAGAATGTTGATTAAATATGTTAGGGATTTTCACTTTATCTTCATTATTATCAATTCCTCTTTTATATTTTCCTCTCTTTTATATCTTTGGTATAGGCTATAGATTACTTTCCTTGGGACTGTATTAGTCAGGGTCCAGTCAAGAAAATAAAACCCCCATCGGTTGATTCTACCAATGGAATTAGTTGAAAAGGTATTAGAAGAGCTAAAAGAGAACCTAGGAAAAGTAAGGCAAATAATTCAGGCAATAAAAATTTCACACTACCAAATTGTGTGAGGTTGACTTGTAGTTACAAATACTCAGGGGGAAATTAATTTTCCCTCCATCCAGTTTAAGATTTGAGGCTGATAATTTTTTTTATAGTCCCCTTCTCAGTGGAGAGTTTCTCATTCCCCTCTACACAGAGTATGTAGCCCATGGGATGGATATCAATCTATTAACACAATAATGCAATAATACATAACAAGTCACCCAAAACTCAGTGGTTAGGAATGACACTTATCATTTTCACTTCTCCATCTGTAGATGTGAATTGGGTAATCAAGGCTGTATATGGCTGGGCTGGCTCCCAGCTGGAAGTCTCTTATCCCATGCTACCAACAGGGCCCAAAACTTATTCTTCTCAAGGCAGTGATAGAAGTAAAGGAGAGCTCGTCACACTATTCAAGAAGCAGTTAAACCTTTGCTTTCTTCTTATCCTCTAACATCCTGTTGACCAAAGTAAGTCACTTGGCCAAGCCTGATGTCAATGGGGTGGTGAATATTTGTTAAAGAATAGCCCTAACTATCACCAAGGATTCAGCTTATCCAAGAGATGTCTATTAGATTATCTAACTTGGGTAAATTTTATGTTTTGTTATTTTTTTCAGCTACTCTGAGCCTTGTATAGCCATTGAGGTGCAAAATCTCTGGGATTCAGCAGAAACCCTCAAAAACCTAACTGACTTTCCAAGATCCTGTTTTTATTTAATATTTGGCTTCATTGGATTCCTTACCTTGTGTCAGCTAAATGATATACTTAAAAATATTTTCAGTGATTTTCAATTAACCTTCCATGTGTTTGCATCAGGAGGATCATTCAGGCTACAAGGTCTACCTTATTGAAGGATATAGAAGTCAGGCTTCCTTCTTATGGAACCATCATCTTCATCTCGATTACTTTCTTTTTCTCAATCCGGTTGGGTAGCTGGGATGACACTTTTTGATTTGTCACTGTGAAGTGACAGTGCCACAAGGTGGAAGAAGGTCATGTTTCCCATAATCAGATCACTTTGGAATCATTATTAAACTCTTTCTAGACTTTGGCTGGCGACTACTATTTATCTAGTGAGAAATACTTATTCCGTGTTTTCTTGTTGCCCCAGATTTAGAGATTATGCACAGCAGCTTCACGAGTAAAATCCGGACTTCTGTTCCCTGTATCCTTGGGCACTGCCATAAATTACACAATGGCAGGGAGTTCTAATCACACTGTCTTCTATGTAAGGAGCTCTGGATTTGTACAATGCAAGAGTGATGCCTCTGGGTCTACTCTGCGCAAAGGTGGGTGAACTTGCATACATTTTGGATCATTTCTTTGCCTTTTAAATTCATACTAGGAAACTAACTCCGCCACTGGATTACTTGTTTCTAAAGCACAAAATAAGGAGAATGAGAATATTTAATCTATTAAGGCACTATGAACTTAATTCTCAACCTGAGTCTCACAAGGAGATCATGACTTACTGAGACTCCATTATACTCTTTCTAGAATCACATTCCCTACACTACATTCTGGGACTAGGCCCTTGGCCTTTATTAGTGGTCATTAAAAGAAATAACCATAAAAATATGTTACAGCGTTTGCTGTAAATGCAAATGTATCAATAATGTTGAAAATATTTTCTATTACATCTGTCTGTGTCCTCTATATAAAATTCTACAAGACCACATCTTTTAGAAGTTAGTTAAGAAAAGTTGCCTTGAGGAACTCTTTATCCTTCTTTCTTGGGCTATCAGGAAATTCAGAACCAAAAATGTGATCATAGCACCTATGTTGTCTCTTCTGGGATTTATATTTGTATTATTATTTTCTTCTGTCCTAATTTTCACCTTAGTTGTATTATTTTATTGATTTTAAGCTGGCTTGAGTCCTCTGTATAAAAATATAGGAAAAATATTATTATTTTCTTAGTCCGGGGCTTCATAAACATTTTAATAGTTCTATTAGCATCCTGTTTAATTTTAGACTTGTTCTGATATCTCATGATAGCCTTAAATCTGGTTTTGATATCTTCTTTTTTATACTTAAAATCTACCAGAAGATTGGCCTGGCAAAACCTTGAGTATACTAATGCTATAGAATAGCACATTCATAAACACTTGCCAAAGCAAAAATTGTGCAAGACTAAGTTAAACCAGTGAGGAAGACTTTATTCAAAGCTATTGCAATGAAACACACTAGAATTCAGTCTGAGCTCAACTGCACTAACACAAGGGGCAGAAGAGTTTCTAAGAATTGAGCTAGGGCATCTGTGTTTGTCAACCAGCTTTACCCACAGGAAAAGCAATCTTCGCAAGAGGTAGCTTTACAACTTGGAACAAGGCATCCACCAAAGTTAGTCATCCACCCTCCCACAGAAACTAAGGGATAAGATAGGGCACTATCTTCTTTGATGTTTACATTTCAAAGAGATGGCTCTCAGGTATTTGAGAAAGACATTTTTTGTGTGTCTTAAAACTGGCAAGAAGCTTTTTAAAAAATTTATATCTTAAAGGGGTAGAGAAAGAATTTACATTTTCTAAAGTAAACACTGTTAAAAAAAAAAAAAAAAAGGAGGGCAAGTGCCTAGAGTCTGGAAGAAGCCTGTCTAAAGTTTAGTCAATCTGAGGGGAACATTAAAGCCCTTTCAGTCACACCATAGCTTAACTAACGAAGGTTGGGGACAGTCAAGGGAGTTCTAATGAGACTTTTTTTCCTCTTCAACAACAACAAAACATCTAAATCCTGATTCCTTCATATAGAAAGCTGCCATTTATTTGGGAGTTTGAATCACCTGCTCTTTAATCACATTTCAATATTGTTCAATGATGGCTCAACAATGAAAATATTTAACACGAATTTTCTAAAGATTCAGACTACATTCTGATGGAAGAAATACTCGGTAACTCTATATATAAAAAAAGATTTCAGTATTTTACAGTTCAGCACAACTAACTCCCCATATAACACCAAACCGTCAAAAATAAATTTCTCACTCAAGCTGAGAGCAAATGAAAGGAAGACAGCAAGAAACAGTAGCTGCAGAAATGAAACTGATTTATTATTTCACAGACAAAACACTTCAGGAAGTAATATGACTGATAGTGATTCCTCTGATATTTGAGTGGTTTTTGTCTTACGGAGTAACCAATGTGAAAATGGCAAGTTTCAGGAAAGGAAACTATACCAAATTTGATGTCTGTTGTTATTTGTTGTTAATTTCTGTAAAATGACAGCAGAAATTAAACAAAGACCAGATATGAATATTTTGGAAGGAAGGAAAAAGTTTCCGTAATTCATCAATACTCAGTTTTTACTTTGGAGAAATCTCAGAATACAAGACTGAAAGAAAACAATTATTTCAGAGAGAGAGAGAGAGAGAGAGAGACAGAGAGAGAGAGAGAGGGACAGAGAGAGAGAGAGAGGAGAGAGAAGACCTAACTTATTGTGTTGGACATAGTAAGGCTTTGCAGGGGAAAAAATGTATTCATTCTAGAGATTTTGGAGGCTGAATTAAAATGTACAGTTATTGAGGCTAGTTTTCATTCTAAATAAAGGGTTCACTTTAGTGAAACTATATTTAGACTCAGGTCATAACTTTTTTTTTCACTTAATTGCTTCATATATCCTTAAGAGACTTCATATGGACAACTGATGAAACATATTTACCAGATGGCAATATTAAACTCCTTAGTCAAGTGCCAGGTGTCAAGTTTTACATGACGCAGAGTTATACTTACATTTACTAAAGGCGCTAGAAATACAAAGGAGAAAGAACATTTTGTGTTCTTCCCCTCTTGGGAAATGTTCATTTTAACTTCTCTATTTTACTTTCTCCCCTATCTGATTGTAGGAGTCCATTCAGATATGTGGGTCATAAAGAAATTAATTAATAATGAACTGCATAACAAAGTCTAATCCTCAGCTGGTGGGACAGTGCCTCTTTTCAAACTCCTGATTGCTTCACCAGGCTCTCTGTGTAAGTGAAAGAACACTTCAGATCCTTACCAGGCTTTGGAAATGGGGAAATTTCCTCTGATGATTAATACTCAGGGCCTTAGCAAGCCTCAAAGAAGGTCGCTGAGATGATATTTGCTCGCTCACATCTCCTCAACTTTGGCTCTAATATTGTATTATTCTAATAATTTCTGTGTTCTTATGATTTTTCATGGTTTCTACCTGCTGCTTATATGGTGCAACTGTTTGACTCACCATCCCCCACTTCTCGATCCTCCCTGCTCCCTTTTTGCTCACTCCTTTGATTTTCACTTAATTATTTTTTCGTGGCAGGTGGTGGGCAAACCCACAACTAGAACACTTGCCCCAGCTTTGTCCAGGAGTTCCTTTTAAATCTGGTATTGGGAGTTCTTCCCGAAGTTAGCAACTTCAACATTCAAGACAGATCATTCATTTTATGACAGCTGCTGAACAATATTTTACCCTGAGGTTTTGTTCAGAAGCTCCGTATCCCAAGGACTGTCCCTTTTTCTATCCAGTATTTCCTAAGTGGTGTTTTGTGAGCCACAACTCAAGGTGCATTTGGGCATTTTTGACATTAACACAAACCTCACACACATTCGTCCTATATTTTTAATAGTAAATTCTGTAATTACCTTCTTAATTATAGATTCAGTGCTATCTAAACAGTGCTATATTTATTGAGAAAATAATATTGAGAGGGATAGTGTCTATAAAAACAAGCGTATGGCTAATAATAATTTGGGAAAAGCTTCTTTTCCCCTATTTTTTGTATTGTAGTATATCTGCAATAAAACCAGGGAACAGAAGCAAAGAACTAGATATATGTATCATAGATTCTTTGTCTTAATTCCACCTCCTAGAAAGCAATCAATAGTATAGATTTCTTTTTCAAAGGACTTTTTTTTTTTTTTTTTTTTTTTTTTTGCGTGTGGCATGATGATTGAGTTCAAGGATGCTGAAATAATCATGTGACATTATGTATCCATAATTATATTAGTATATGTATTATACTTTTTGATTTTGTTTTTGTCTTTTTAATAAAGTAGATATGAAGCTCTGACTAAAAAAATTAAAATGTTTGTTGAGATTTCTATAATTCTTAGTGTCAGATAACCATTTTTCTACTGTGTTTTCAGGAAACTTCAGAAGATGGCAAACTGAGCATATAACTGACCGACTTAGCCATAACCAAAGCATGACAAAACTTATCTCTAGGATAAGCATATTTTCTCTATTACATTGCCACATTAAAGGAAGCCTGTGGCAGTCCTAGTCCTTGCCTGGTAGTTTTAGGTGACTTTAGGTCAGACACAAAGGCAAAGGGATTTGACCAGGCAGTGTGAAGACATCAAACAAGGGAGTTCATGCTGAACAGAAATAGAGAAAGAGGTAAGCATGGCTTTTCCTACTCCAAAACTTGGGCTCAAACTTTGCTCCTTGTAAGTGTGTGAATTTGGCCCACTGATGCTGAAATTCAGTTAGCTGTAGGGCAGAACGTGGCAGTGGTTGTGTAAAACTTCACAGGGTCATGCAGTAATCCTTGATGTAGTGAAGAAAAGATGCAGAAGCAGCAATGCTTAAAGACGATCTAAGCATTCTGCAAGTGGAAACACTCTGCATTCCAAGGGACAATCTGTAAGGGCTGATATAATGAAGACTTTCATTTACTTGCATTTTCCTTTCCATCAATTACCATGTGATTATTTAGCATCCTCTGTGTACCAGCTGGAATATAAAAGATACATTTCTCTGAAGAGATTATCTTATGGTTGACAAAGAATTATGTTCTAATACATTAATGGAGAAAGATAAAAGTTAGATATCAAGTTTTAGATTATGGAGTAATGATCTAGAGAAAGAAGGAGGCTGCAGTCCTTGAGAATTTGGGTATGTATGCGCATGTGCTGAGCTCAGTACAGAGATATGTAGAGGGCCATGAATCCCCTGAAATTGTTATCAATACTTTGGAGGTAGAGATACATATTTCTTATGCACATTTTTTCTGGGGAAGAAGATCCATAATTTTGTTTTTTTCTCTTTATTTATTTTTAAATTTCCAAATGAAAATTGTATATACTACAATTATATCTATCACATTCAACATGTTTTGAAACATATATACATTGTGGAATGACTAAATTGAACTAATTAACATATGAATTTTCTTACATACTTATCTTTTTTGTGTGTGGTAAGAACACTTAAAATACACTCTTAGCAGTTTTCAAGAATGCAATACATTTAACTATAGTCACCATGTGGCACAACAGAATTCCAGAACTTATGTCTTCTACCTGTGACCCACAATTTTCTAATTCAAATTCAAAAAGTGATCTATTTGAAAAAAGTTAAGATTCAATGACTGTTTTAGAGCCACTATTTTTAATAAAAAAACGAATCAATTATTGGGAAGAAGAGATTTTTTTAATTCCACAAATGAAGAGGTACATTTTCTCATCTTATTTTCAACATTATCTGCTATTTCAGTAAACATTTATATAGGCATGGATTATTAAGCATAATGTAAACTATAGTTGTTAGGATTAAATGAGATATTCAATAAATAGGAGCTGTATTTCTAACCACCTGTGTCGGCCTTTTTATACCAATTATCCTCTAATATTTCTATATGTGTTTCTTTCATTTTAGTCAGTGCCCTCTTGTGCATAGTCAAGCCATGCTTAATGGAATTTGGCTAACAGGTTGATTGGCTGACTGAAAACTGAATAACTAATTTTATTACTTGAATTGACAAATCATCCTATGCCTACATCTCTTCTGAAGCCAGCCTTATCTCTCTGACTCAGTTTGCTTTTCATTTAACCTGTTCCTATGTAAGAGACAGAGACGGTAAATTCATATGAAGGGTCATTGTAAATGGCAGGCAGAAATCTTTAAACTAGTTGCCCAGAGCCCTCTTATTGATCCTCCTTTCTCCACCCAAATGTTATTTAATCAGTGAACCCATTTAAAATAAATACCAAAGGCATTTTGAAAAAGAAAAGTCAGTCATATTTGATAGTCTGTGGAGTACATGTGTGAAAGGTGGAGTGTCTTCCTGACTGTATTGTCTTGGATGATGGCATTGTGTTATAATTTTAAAAGCCTTGGAAAGTTTAATTTCTTCTTCTCTACCTTATGCAACACTGGTTAACTCCCTACACCAGTACCCAGCCAACCATATTACAGAGTTCCCAGAATATTTGTCTGGTGGAAATTGTGGCTGTAAGAAAAATTTAGGCTGTTTTCTAACACAGTTGGTTTTATTTCCCTTCAAATATACGAAATAACAATTATCCATGAATCATGGAAGGAAACATTTTTCCTAAAAATAGCAACAGTCAAAAACCTACTGAAAGTTGCCTGAAAATATGGGAAAACCTGCTAAACTTAGATAAAAGGTGTGCAAACCTTATAAAATGAACCTCACACCCCATATGCATAATTATGCCATTGTTTTAAATATTTAAAAGTTCTGGGAAATTACAGACTATCAGATGGGGCACTTGCAAACTTTGGTGCTTTAACTATCCTTGCTGGTGCACTGGTTAGACTGAATATAATAGATTGTGGAGAAGAGGACTCTAATCCAAGAGAAAAATTTGGGCAAAGTTTAGTCACAGCAAGCATATGGTCCCTTCAAAGGAAAGCATAGTCACAAGATCTAGGGGTGACTCCTATTCTGCATAGATGGAACAATTACTACGTCAGCATAAACCTGTGACACTTGAAAACCACAAGGGGTATGAGACAGACTAAATGCATAGGAGACAGAAATAAAAAACTGAGGGTACAAAACAATGTAAAAAGTTAGGTTTATTGTATCAATCATAGTGGTTTCTTCCAAATGGAACGAGTTTAAGTTATGCAAGTAGATATATAGAGATAACACATGTATGTTAAACATGTTAGTATTGTGTCCGGAGTTGGGTTCTTGGTCTTGCTGACTTCAAGCACCAAGCCGTGGACCCTCATGGTGAGTATTACAGTTCTTATAGATGGTGTGTCTGGAGTTTGTTCCTTCAGACATTCAGATGTGTCTGGAGTTTCTTCCTTCTGGTGGGTTCATGGTCTGGCTGTCAGGAGTGAAGCTGCAGACCTTAGCGGTGAGTGTTACACCTCTTAAAGACAGCACGTCTGGAGTTGTTCATTTTTCCCACGGGGTTCGGGGTCTCACTGCCTTCAGGAGTGAAGCTACAGACTCCTGCAGTGAGTGTTAAAGCTCATAAAGGCAGCCTGGACCCAAAGGGTAAGCAGCAACAAGATTTAGTGTAAAGAACGAAGCAACAAACCTTCCACACCATGCAATGGGACCCCAGCAGGTTGCTGCTGGCTCACTGGGGCAGCATTTTCTTATTCCCTTATCTGGTCCCACCCACATCCTACTGATTGGTCCATTTTACAGAGAGCTGATTGGTATATTTTACAGAGAGCTCATTGGTCCGTTTTGACAGTGCTGATTGGTGCATTTACAATCCTCTAGCTAGACATAATAGTTCTCCAAGTCCCCACTAGGTTAGCTAGATACAGAGTACTGATTGGTGTATTTACAAACCCTGAGCTAGACACAGAGTGCTGATTGGTGCGTTTAGGATCCCTTAGCTAGACATAGAAGTTCCCCAAGTCCCCACCAGAGTCAGGGGTCCTGCTGGCTTCATCCAGTGCAACCAGCACAGGGGTGCTGGCGGAGCTGCCCCCGAGTCCCTAGAGGTGCCTGCACTGCTCAGCCCTTGGGCGGTTGATGAGACTGGGCGCCATGGAGCAGGGAGCGGCGCCCGTCGGGGAGGCTTGGGCCACGCGGGAGTCCACCGCGGAGCCCCCGGGGCTGGGACAGGGCGGGCTGCAGGTCCATAGGCCTGCCCGGCGGGGAGGCGGCTGAGTCCCGGGGAGAACTGGAGCGCAGTGCCAGCCCACGGCACCCTCTGCAGCTGCTGGCCCAGGTGCTAAGCCCCTCACTGCCCCGGGCTGGCAGCGCCTGCAGGCCACTCCCTGTGGCTCGCACAGTCGGCCCCCTTGCCCGCCGGAACTCGCGCTGGCCCTGGAGCGCCGCAGCCCGGTTCCGGCCCGCGCCTCTCCCTCCACACCTCCCCGCAAGCAGAGGGAGGCGGCTCCAGCCTCGGCCAGCCCAGAGAGGGGCACCCACTGTGCCATGCCGGTCTGAAGGGCTCCTCAACCACCGCCAGAGTGGACGCCGAGGCTAAGGAGGTGCCGAGAGCGAGGTCTGCTAGCACGTTGTCACCTCTCAGTGTGACAATGCACCTTTACAAAATGAAACAAATCAGAAACAGTTCTGCAAATCCAATCCAGAGTCTGAGCTGTCCTTTCTTTGAGGGCTGTTATTAATCTTTTTACTAGTGAGAAGTAGTCTAAACTTTGTCCTATTTAGATTGCAAGAATCAAAATAACAGTGACTTCTGATTCCTGAAAACTCTGTTTAGTTACCTAATATCATGAGAACTAGCCAGATGGTTTTATGCAATTTGTGTAATTCTTCTCAAATAACCAGGAAGACTTAGTCCCCTTAATAATAGGGTCTCATGAAGATTAGTTTTATGGTAAAATAGAAAGTGTAGGGACTGAGGTGCCAACATTCAACATAGGATAATGAATAAATGCCAAATCAAGTCTTGGGAGGATAATAAAGAAAGAAGTAGCAACCTAGAAACTAACAGTAATAGATAATTCAGTGAAATTGTTGTCATAAGTCTGCAAAAGTGTCAGAAGCAGTCATGCTAATTATCATTACAAATCACACTTTTCATTCTTAATTGTAGAGACAGACCCAATGCTTATGAATAAATGTTTGGGTATATAAATAAAATGTTCCAAAAATTTAATTTAATTGAATTAATGAATGAATTAAAGAGATAGTGTCTCACTTTGTCACCCAAGCTGGAGTACAGTGGTGTGATCATAGCTCACAGCAGCCCCAAACTCCTGGGCTCAAGTGATCCTTCCCTCTCAGCCTCCTGGGTAGTTGGGGCAATTGGCATGTGCCATCAGGCCCAGCTAATTTTTATTTTTAGAGATACTCTCTCACTATGTTGCCCAGGTTGATCTCCAGCTCCTGGCCTCAAGCAATCCTTCTGTGTCAGCCTTCAAAAGTGCTAAGATTACAGGCTTAAGCCACCATGCCCAGCACATAATGTTAGATAATAGAACTAATTGTCTCACTTTTAGTCACAAAGAGGAAGAACCATGGACATGTACAGCCGCTATGAAAAATAATTTAGCAGAAAGAAGCACAGTGGACTGTGCAGGTGAGTATGTGGTGACAGTGAAAAGATTTTTGTTTTGTTTTTGTGAGTGATTTATTTAGAGCCTTGTTTTATGTGCTGAATATTAGCAAATAACTTTACTCGTGGTAGGAAGTGGGGTTGGGGGAGAGAGGAATCACTTTTATGAATTCAGGTATCTTTAACAGTGTTTTAAAAATAAATTATATATATTTTCATCTAAGAATGAATAACAGCATATTTTGGGAAGAGGTTAGGCAAATAAAAGAATGGGATTGGAAGAAAAAGATATCAAAGAGTGAGGGAAAGAGGAGTTTAATCGTGCTGAGTGCTGTGGTGAGGGCATGGATTTAGGAATCTATTTTTGAGTTAATGCTCTGCTCTTCCTAGTTGTCACTTTCTTTCACTGAACCTTGGTTTCTTCTTTTATAAAATGAAGAACGTTATTATGTAATTCATGGAATTGTTAATAATGAATGATATATAGCATATGCAAAGTACCTTATATAGACTCTGGCACATAAAAATGCACAATAAGTGGCAGATCTTCTACCTGTATTGCTTTCATAATATGAAACAACTTGCTGCTTCTAAGTGGATTTTATGGTCCAGTGGTCTAGCTAGTTCATGTATTTTCTCTGATCCATGGGAACAAATCCCTTTTTCCTGTGGTAGGGTAATACAAATTGAGTTGACCACATTTCCTCCTGCAGAGAAACCTATGCTCATATGTCATTATTATGAAAATATAGAAATAGAATTGCTGATAGTGACTTTCTAAAATAGTTAATATCTTTATTTAGTTTTGCAGATTAAAAAAATTTTGCCTTCCTGTGTCGTTATTTTAACTTCAAATCAGTAAAATAAATAGAGATGGTTTAATAGAATTTTGATATTTTGGATGCTGTCTGTAAATCTAATGTGCTTATTTGGTCCATGTTTCTTCATGTTACATCAAGGGATAGGCACTTCTACTCTTTACTAGGTTCAGACTGCTTATTTTAAAGGCTAAATTTTCTATCTGTACAACAGGAAAGAAAGGAAGTGAAGATAGATACTTCATAGAAAATAAATGTAGTGAAGACTCTTCATTTTTTTTTCCTATTGTAGAGAAAGAGTCAAAGTGACCTCTCATTTCAGAATAACTAGAGATCTACTTTATAATGAATAAAAACTGGAATATCTCTCTTCAAATTAAAAAAAAATGTATTCCATAGTTTGTTTTAGCAAACCCTAGCTTAAATGTCTTAAATAACATAATTTTCTTATTTTATTTTATTTTAAAGGCTTAATCCATTTAATTTTTTATAATTTTTATTTTTATTTTGAGTACATAGTAGATTTATTTATGAAGTATATGACATATTTTGATACAGGCATAAAAATGCATAATAATCACACCAGGGTAAATGGAGTATCAGTTAGCTCAAGGATTTATCCTTTCTTTGTGTTACAAATAATCTGATTATACTCTTCGTTATTTAAAATGTACAATAAGTTATTATAATCATTCTGTTGTGCTACCAACAGAGGAAGGTCTTTCGACTTCTTGGTTAGGTGTATTCCTAAGTTTTTTTATTTTTATTTTTTATATATTTTTTGCCAGTATTGTAAAAGGGGTTGAGATCTTAATTTGATTCTCTGCTTGGTTGCTCATGGTGTATAGAAGAGCTGCTGATTTGTGTATATTAATCTTGTATCTGGAAACTTTGCTGAATTCTTTTATCAGTTCTAGGAGCTTTCTGAAGGAGTCTTTAGGGTTTTTGAGGTAAGCAATCATATCATCAGCAAACAGTGACAGTTTGACTTCTTCTTTACTGATTTGGATGCCCTTTATTTCTTTCTCTTGTCTGATTTCTATCGCTAGGACTTCCAGTACTATGTTTAAGAGGAGTAATGACAGTGGGCATCCTTGTCTTGTTCCAGTTCTCCAAGGAAATGCTATCAGCTTTTCCCCATTCAGTATTATGTTGGCTATGGGTTTGTCATAGACGGCTTTTATTACATTGAGTTATGTCCCTTGTATGCGAATTTTACTGAGAGTTTTAATCATAAAGGAATGCTGAATTTTGTTGAATGCTCTTTCTACATCTATTGAGATGATCATGTGATTTTTTTTAAAAAAATTCTGTTTATGTGGTGTATCACATGTATTAACTTGCATATGTTAAACCATCCCTGCATCCCTGGTATGAAACCCACTTGATCATGGTGGATTTTCTTTTTGATATGTTGGTGGATTCGGTTAGCTAGTATTTTGTTAAGGATTTTAGCATCTATGTTTATCAGGGGTGTTGGTCTGTAGTTTTCTTTTTTGGTTATGTCCTTTCCTGGTTTTGATATTAGAATGATGCTGGCTTCATAGAATGAATTAGGGAGGGTTCTGTCTTTCTCTATTTTGTGGAATAGTGTCAAAATGATTGGTACCAATTGTTCTTTGAATGTTTGGTAGAATTCTGCTGTGAATTCATCTGGTCTTGGACATTTTTGTGTTGGTAATTTTTTAATTACCATTTCAATCTCTCTGCTTGTTATTGGTCTGTTCAGGGTAACTAATTCTTCCTGATTTAAGCTAGAAGGGTTGCATTTTTCCAGGAGTTTATCCATCTCTTCCATGGTTTTTAGTTTATGTGCATAAAGGTGTTCATAGTAGCCTTGAATGATCTTTTGTATTTCAGTGGTGTCAGTTTTATCTTCTGTTTTGTTTCTTAATGTGGTTATTTGGATTTTCTCTCTTCTTTTCTTGGTTAATCTTGCTAGTGGTCTATCAATTTTATTTATCTTTTCAAAGAACCAGGTTTTGTTTCATTTATCTTTTGTATTTTTTTTTTTGTTTCAATTTCATGTAGTTGTGCTCTGTTCTTGGTTATTTCCTTTCTTCTGCTGGGTTTGGTTTGTTCTTGTTTCTTTAGTTCCTTGAGGTGTGACCTTGCATTGTTAGTTTTTGCTCCTTCAAGCTTTTTGATGTAGATGTTTAGGGCTATGAACTTTCCTCTTAGCACTGCCTTTGCTATATCCCAGAGGTTTTGATAGGTTGTGTCATTACTGTCCTTCAGTTTAAATAATTTTTAAATTCCCATCTCGATTTCATTTTTGACCCAATGACCATTCAGGAGCAGGTTATTTAATTTCCATGTATTTGCATGGTTTTGAAGGTTCCTTTGGATCTCCAGTTTTATTCCACTGTTCTCTGAGAGAATGCTTGATATAATTTCAATTTTCTTAAGTTTTTTGAGGCTCGTTTTGTGACCTATCGTATGGTCTATTTTGAAGAAGTTTCCATGCACTGTTGAATAGAATGTGTATTTTGCTGCTGTTGGATGAATGTTTTGTATATATCAGGTGAATCCATTTGTTCCAAGGGATAGTTTAAATCCATTGTTTCTTTGTTGACTTTCTGTTTTGATGACCTGTCTAGTGCTGTCAGTGGAGTGCTGAAGTCCCCCACTATTATTGTGTTGCTGTCTATCTCATTTCTTAGGTCTATTAGTAATTGTTTTATAAATTTGGGAGCTCTGGTGTTAGGTGCGTATGCATTTAGGATTATAGTATTTTCCTGTTGGGCAAGGCCTTTTACCATTATATAATGTCCCTCTTTGTCTCTTTTAACTGGTGTTGCTTTAAAGTTTGTTGTGTCTGATATAAGAATAGCCACTCCTGCTTGCTTTTGGTGTCCATTTGCGTGAAATGCCTTTTCCACCCCTTTACTTTACGTTTATGTGAGTCCTTATGGTTAGGTGAGTCTCCGGAAGGCAGCAGATTGTTGGTTGGTGAGTTCTTTTCCATTCCGCAGTTCTGTATCCTTTAAGTGGAGCATTTAGGCTATTTATATTCAATGTTCATATTGAGATGTGAGTTACCGTTGCATTCATTTTGCTGTTTGTTGCCTGTGTACCTTGGTTTTTTGTTTTTTGTTTTTGCTGTTTAACTTGTATTTTTGTTTTATAGATCTTGTGTGATTTATGCTTTAAAGAGGTTCTGTTTTGATGTGTTTCCAGGATTTGTTTCAAGATTTAGAGCTCTTCTTAGTAGTTCTTGTAGTGGTGGCTTGGTAGTAGCAAATTCTCTCAGCATTTGTTTGCCTGAAAATGAGTGTATCTTTCCTTCATATATGATGCTTAGTTTTACTGAATACAAAATTCTTGGTTGATAATTGTTGTGTTTGAGGAGGCTGAAATAGGGCCCAAATCCCTTCTAACTTGTAGGGTTTCTGCCGAGAAATCTGCTATTAATCTGATAGGTTTTCCTTTATAGGTTACCTGGAGTTTTTGTCTCTTAAGGTTCTTTCCTTGGTATTAACTTTACATAACCTGGTGACAATGTGCCTAGGCAATGATCTTTTGTGATAAATTTCCCAAGTGTTCTTTGTGTGTGTTGTATTTGGATGTCTAGGTCTCTAGCAAGGCCAGGGAAGTTTTTCTCAATTATTCTCCCAAATATGTTTTCCAAACTTTTAGATTTCTCTTCTTTCTCAGGAACACTGACTATTCTTAGGTTTGGTTGTTTAACATAATCCCAGATTTCTTGGAGGTTTTGTTCATATTTTCTTACTCTTTTTTTCTTTGTCTTTGTTGGATTGGGTTAATTCAAAGACCTTGTCTTCTAGCTCTGAATTTCTTTCTTCTACTTGTTCAATCCATTGCTGAGACTTTCCCGAGCATTTTGCATTTCTATCAGTGTGTCCAATGTTTCCTGGAGTTTTGATTGCTTTTTCTTTATGCTGTTTATTTCCTTGAATATTTCTCCCTTCACTTCTTGTATTTTTTTTTTTTTTTTTTTTTTTTTTTTTTGATTTCCTTGCATTGGGCTTTGCCTTTCTCTGGTGCCTCCCTGATTAACTTAATAACTAACCTCCTGAATTCTTTTTCAGGTAAATCAGGGATTTCTTCTTGGTTTGGATCCATGGCTGGTGATTTAGTGTGATTTTTTGGAGCGGTTAGAGTCTTGTTTTGTCATATTACCAGAGTTGGTTTTCTGATTCCTTCTCATTTAGATAGCCTTTGTCAGAGGGAAGGTCTAGGGCTGAAGGCTGTTGTTCAGATTCTTTTGTCCCACGGGGTCTTCCCTTGATGTAGTACTCTCTTCTTTTTCCTATGGATGTGGCTTGCTGTGAGCCAAGCTGCAGTGATTGTTATCTCTCTCCTGGGTCTAGCCACCTGGCACATCTACCCAGCTCTGGGCTGGTACTGGGGGTTGTCTGCACAGAGTTCTGTGATGTGAACCGTCTATGGGTCTCAGCCATGGATACTAGCACCTGTTCTGGTGGAGGTGGCAGGGGGGTGAAATGGACTCTGTGGGAGTTCTTAGCTTTGGTGGTTTAATGCTCTACTTTTGTGCTGATTTGGCCTCCTGCTGGCAGGTGGTGCTTTTTGGAGAGCATCAGCTGTGGTAGTATGGAGAGGAACTGGCAGGGGGTGGGGCCCTAGAATCCCCAAGAGTATATGCCCTTTTTCTTCAGCTACCAGGGTGGGTTGGAAAGTACCACCAGGTGGGAGCAGGGCTAGGCATGTCTGAGCTTGGACTGTCCTTTGGTGGGTCTTCCTGCAGAGTATTTGGGGTGACTCCTGGGTCCTGCAGGAGCACTCTGCTTTCTTTAGAGGGTCTGAGGGTCCTCTCAGGATTCCTTGTTAGTTCTTGCAGTCATTCTGGAGCTAAAATTCATGATGTGAGCCTCTGTACACTGCTCTGTCCATCTGAGTTGGAGCTGCTGTCTAGTCCTGACTCCAAACTGCCATAATCTTGAAATAGTATCTCCTCAGCAATTCTTAAGGGCTGTTGGCTTTCAGGAGGTGGAGAGTGACCTTCCTGATATGATGTATCACATTATTTTATTTGCATATGTTGAAACATCCTTGCACCCCTGAGATAAATTCTACTTGGTCATGGTGAATGATTTTAAAAAATATATTGTTGAATTCAGTTTGCAAGTATTTTGTTGAGGAACTTCCTGAAATAGTTTCCAAAGACTCCTGTTCTCTAGAAGGGTCTGAATTTGTCTATCATCTGAATATTTTTGTCGGGTCTTTAGGTTTTTCCAAATACAAGATTATATCTTTAAGAAACAAGGACAATTTGACTTCTTCCTTTCCCATTTGGACACTCTTTATGTGTCTCTCTTTTCTGACTCCTCTAGCTAGGACTTCTGGTACAACATTAAATAACAGTGGTAAAAATAGGCATCCTTGTGTTCTAGATCTTAGAGGAAAGGCTTTCAGTTTTTCCCCATGTAGTATCATACCAGCTGTGGGCCTGTCATATAAGACTTTTATTGTGTTTAGATATGCTTCTTTGATACCCAGTTTTTTTTTTGAGATGGAGTCTCAGTCTGTCACCCAGACTGGAGTGCAGTAGCGTGATCTTGGCTCACTGCAACCTTCACTTGCTGGGTTCAAGCAATTCTGCCTCAACCTCCCAAGTAACTGGAACTACAGGCAAGTGCCACCATGCCTAGCTTTTTGTTTTGTTTTGTTTTTTGTTTTGTATTTTTAGTAGAGATGGGGTTTCACCATGCTGGCCAGGCTGGTCTTGAACTCTGGACCTTGGATTTTTATCATAAAGGGATGTTGAATTTTACCAAATGCTTTTCCAGCATCAATTGAAATTATCATATGGTTTTTGTCCTTTATTCTTTTGATATGATGTATCACATTAATTGATTTGCATATGTTGAACCATCCTTGCACACGTGAGATAAATTCTACTTGGTCATGATGAATGATTTTAAAAAATATATTGTTGAATTCAGTTTGCAAGTATTTTGTGGAGGATATTTGCATCAATATTTATCAGGAATATTGGCCTGTAGTTTTGCTTTCTTTTGATGTGTCTATGACTGGTTTTGATATCATGGTAATACTGGCCTTGAAATATTCCCTCATCCTGTGTTTTTCAGAACAGTTCGAGTAGGATTGGTACTAGTTTTTCAAATGTTTGGTAAAAGTCAACAGTGAAGTCATCAGGTCCAGGGCTTTTTCTTTTGGCTTCCATCTTGTTACATGTTTGGAGCTTGTTCAGGTTTTGAGTTTCTTCATGGTTCAATCTTGGTAGGTTGTATGTGTCTAGGGGTTTATTAATTTATTCTAGCTTTTCCAACTTGTTGGCATATATTTTCACAGAGTAGCCTCTAGTGATCCTATGGATTTCTGTGCTATTGGTAGTAATGTCTCCTTTTTTGTCTCTGATTTTATTTATTTGAATCTTCTCTCTCTTTTCTTAGTCTGGCTAAAGGTTTGTTGATTTTGTTAACCTTTTCAAAAAATCAAGTATTCATTTTACTGATCTTTTGTATTGTTTTCTTCATTTCAAATTCATTTATTTCTGCTCTGATCTTTATTATTTCTTTATTATTTCTTTTCTTCTAATTTTGGGTTTGGTTTTCCCTAGCTTTTCTAGTTCTTTAAGATGCATCATTAGATTGTCTATTGGAAGTTTTTCTTCTTTTTTGATGTAGATTTTTATAGCTATAAACTTCCCTTCTAATACTGCTGTCACTGTATCCCATAGGTTTTGGTATGTTGTGTTTCCATTATCATTTGTGTGAAGACATTTTTTTCAAGTTTTTTCTTAATGTCTTCATTGACCCAGTGGTCATTCAGGAGCATATTGTTTAATTTCCATGTATTTGTATAGTTTCCAAAATTTCTCTTGCTGTTGATTTCTAGTTTCATTCTATTGTGGTAAAATAAGATACTTGATATTATTTCAATTTTAAAAAATGTTTTAAAACTTATTTGGTGGTGTAATATGTGGTCTATCCTTGAGAACAGTCCATGTTCTGAGTGGAAGGTGTATATTATGCAGCCATTGGATGAAATGTTCTGTAAATGTCTTTCAGGTCCATTTGGTGTGTAGTGCAGATTAAGTCTGATGTTTCTTTGTTGATTTTCTGTCTGGATGGTCTCTCCAATGCATAAAGTGGAGCCTTCAAGTCTCCAGCAATTATTACATTGGGGGGTCTAGCTCTCTATATTGTTTGAATAATATTTTCTTTATATATTTGGGGGTGCATATATATCTAAAATTACCATTTTGTCTGATGTAAGTATAGTTACTCCTGCATTTTTTTTTTTTTTGGTTTCTGTTTGCATGAAATATATTTCCCTATTCCTTTATTGTCAGTTTATGTGTATCTTTATAGGTGAAGTGTGGTTTCTGTAGGCAACAAATCACTGGCTTTTGCTTTTGTTTTATTCATTCAGTCACTCTATGTCTCTTGATTGAAGAGTTTGGTCCATTGACATTCTTTTTTTATTGATAAATAAGAACTTATTCCTGATATTTTGTTGTTTTCTGGTCTTCCTTGTTTTCTTCTTCCTGTTTTCCTTTTAGTGAAGGTGATTTTCTCTGGTAGTATGTTTTAATGTCTTGCTTTTTATTTTGTATGTATACATTGCATGTTTTTTAATTTTAAGTTACCATGAGGCTTGCAAATATCTTATAACTAATTGCATTAAACTGATGACAACTTAATGCTGATTGCATAACAAAGCAGCAAACAAACTGAAAACACCAAAAAGAAAACTAAAAACTTCTACACTTTAACTTTGTCATCCTGCTTTTTAGTTTTTGTTGTTTCTATTTTTATCTTATTATACTGTCTTTAACCTGAAAAGTTGCTGTATTTATTTTTGATCAGTTTATATTTTAGTGTTTCTTCTCAAGATATTGTTCATTTACACACCACAATTGCAGAGCTATAATATTGTGTGTTTTTCTGTGTATATACTGTTACCAGTGAGTTTTGTACCTTTAAATGATTTCTTATTGTTCATTAATGTCCTTTTCTTTCAGATCAAAGAACTCCCTTTAGCAGTTCTTGTAGGACAGGTATGGTGTTGATGAATCCTCCAGCCTTCATTTGTCTGGGAAAGTTTTACTTTTCCTTCATGTTTGAAGGATATTTTGCTGAATATATTCTTCTATAATAGAAGTTTTTGTTTTGTTTCATTTTGTTTTTTACCTTTCAGCACTTTAAATACGTCATGCCACTCTCTCCTGGCCTGTAAGGTTTCCATTGAAAAGCCCACAGCCAGATGTATTGGAGCTCCATTGTATGTTATTTGTTTCTTTTCTGTTGCTGCTTTTTGGATCCTTTCTTTACTTCTGACCTTTGGGAGTTTGATTATTAAGTGTCTTGAGGTATTCTTCTTTGAGCTCTGTGTTCTATAACATTCTTATACTTGAATATTGGCATCTTTCTCTAGGTTTGGGAAGTTCTCTGTTATCATTCCTTTGATTCAACTTTCTACCCTATCTCTTTCTATCCCCTCTTTAATGCCAATAACTCTTAGATTTGCCATTTTAAAGGCTATTTTCTAGATATTGTAGACATGCTTCATTGTTTTTTATTCTTTCTTTTTTTGTCTCCTCTGACTGTATATTTTCAAATAGCCTGTATTTGAGCTTACTTATTCTTTCTTCTGCTTAATCAATTCTCCTGATAAGTGACTCTGATACATTCTTCAGTATGTCAGGTGCATTTTTAAGCTCTAGAATATTTGCTTCATTCTTTTAAATTATTTACCTTTGTTAAATTTATCTGATAGAATTCTGAATTCCTTGTCTGTGTTATCTTAAGTTTCTTTGAGTTTCCTCAAAATAGATATTTTTTTTTTCTCCAACTTTTATTTAAAGTTCAGGAGTACAAGTGTAGGATGTGCAGATTTGTTACATAGGTAAATGTGTGTCATGGTTGTTGGTTGCACAGATCATCTCATCACCTAGGTATTAATCTCAGAAACCATTAGCTATTCTTCCTGATGCTCTTCCTTCCCCCACACTCCCCTCAGACAGGCTCCAGTGTGTGTTGGTCCCTGCTCCCACCATGTGACTATGTGTTTTCATCATTCAGATCTCACTTATAAGTGAGAACATGCAGTATTTGGTTTTCTGTTTTTGTGTTAGTTTGTTGAGGACAATGCTTTCCAACTACATCCATATTTCTGCAAACATGTGATCTCATTGCTTTTTTATGGCTGCATAGTATTCCATGGTTTATATATACCACATTTTCTTTATCCAGTATAACACTGATGGGTATTTAGGTTGATACTGTTTCTTTGCTATTGTGAATAGTGCTGTAATGAACATATGCATGCATATATCTTTATACTAGTATGGTTTATATTCCTCTGGGTATATATCCAATAATAGGATTGCTTGGTCAAATGATATTTCCGCCTTTAGGTCTTTGAGGAATTGCCACACTGTCTTCCACAATGGTTGAAGTAATTTACACTCCCACCAACAGTGTAAAAGCATGCCTTTTTCTCTGCAATCTTGCCAGCATCTATTGTTTCAGAACTTTTTAATAATCGCCATTGTGACTGTCATGAAATGGTATCTCATTGTTGTTTTGATTTGCATTTCTCAAATGAGCAGTGATGTAGAGCTTTTTTCTCATGTTTGTTGGCTGCATGTATGTCTTCTTTTGGAAGTGCCTGTTTATGTCCTTTGCCTACTTTTTAGTAGGGTTGTTTTTTTTTTCTTGTAAATTTGTTAAAGTTTCTTATTGATGCAGGATATTAGACTTTTGTCAGATGGATAGATTGCAAAAATATTCTCCCATTTTGTAGCTTGTCTGTTCACTCTGATGACAGTTTCTTTTGCTGTGCAGAAGCTCTTTAGTTTAATTAGATTCCATTGGTCAGCTTTTGCTTTTGTTGCCATTGCTTTTCGTGTTTTAGTCATGAAGTCTTTGCCCATGCCTATGTTCTGAATGGTATTGCCTAGGTTTTCTTATAGGGTTTTTATGGTTTTAGGTCTTATGTGTAAGTCTTTAATCTATCTTGAGTTAATTTTTGTGTAAGATGTAAGGAAGGGCTTCAGTTTCAGTTTTCTGCATATAGTTGGCTAGGTCTCCAAGCAAAATTTAGTAAATTGGGAATCCTTTCTCAATTGCTTGTTTTTGTCAGATTTGTTGAAGACCAGATGGTTGTAGGTGTGTGGTCTTACTTCTGAGTTCTCTGTTCTCTTCCATTTATCTAAGTGTCTGTTCTTGTACCAGTACCATGCTTTTTTGGCTATTGTAGCCTTGGAGTATAGTTTGAAGTCATCTAGCATGATGTCTCCAGGTTTGTTCTTTTTGCTTACAATTGGCTTGTCTATTCTAGCTCCTTTTAAGTCCCATATGAATTTTAAAATATATATTTTTTCTAATTCTGTGAATAATGTCATGGTAGTTTAATGGGAATAACATTAAATCTATAAATTACTTTGGCCAGTATGGCCATTTTTCAAGGTATTGATTCTTCCTATTCATGAGTATGGAATATTTCTCCATTTGCTTGTGTCCTCTCTGATTTCTTTGAGCAGTGGTTTGTGGTTTCCTTGAAGAGGTTCCTCACTTCCCTTTTTAGCTGTATTCCTAGGTATTTTATTCATTTTGTAGCCATTGTGAAATGGGAGCTCATTCAAGATTTGGCTCTCTACTTGCCTGCTATTTGTGTATAGGAATGCTAGTGGTTTTTGCACATTGATTTTTTATCCTGAGACTTTGCTGAAGTTGCTTATCATCTTAAGAAGCTTTTGAGCTGAGATGATGGGGTTTTCTAGATATATAATTATGTCATCTGAAAACAAAGATAATTTGACTGTCTATCTTCCTATATGGATATGCTTTATTTCTTTCTCTTGCCTGTTTGCCCTTGCCAGAAATTCCAATACTATGTTAAATAGGAGTGATGAGAGAGGGCAAACTTGTCTTATGCCAGTTTTCAAAGGAAATGTTTCCAGCTTTTGCCCATTCAGTATGATATTGGCTGTGGATTTGTCATATATGGCTCTTACTATTTTGAGGCATTTTCCTTCAATACCTAGTTTATTGAGAGTTTTTAACCTGAAGGAATGTTGAGTTTTATTGAAGGCCTTTTCCACATCAATTGGAAT
This sequence comes from Macaca nemestrina, assembly GCF_043159975.1. Taxonomy (NCBI): domain Eukaryota; kingdom Metazoa; phylum Chordata; class Mammalia; order Primates; family Cercopithecidae; genus Macaca; species Macaca nemestrina. The sequence continues at coordinate 50,329,674 of NC_092128.1, read as the reverse complement.
AATAATGTGGTGGTTTTTGTCTTTAGTTCTGTTTTTGTGATTAATCCTATTTATTGATTTGCATATGTTGAACCAACCTTGCATCCTGGTGATAAAACCAACTTGATCATGGTGAATAAGCTTTTTGATGTGCTGCTAGATTTGGTTTGCCAATATTTAACTGGAAATTTTTGCATTGATGTTATCAAAGATATTGGCCTGAAGTTTTCTTTTTTGTTGTTCTTGTATCTCTGCATGCTTTTGGTATCAAGATGATGCTGGCCTCATAAAATGAGTTAAGGAGAAGTGCCTTCTTTTCAATTTTTTGAAATAATTTCAGTAGAAATTGTACCAGCTCTTTGTACCACTTGTAGAATTCAGCTGTGAAGTCATCTGATGCCGCACTTTTTTTGGTTGGTAGGTTATTTATTACTGTCTCAATTTTAGAACTCGTTATTGTTATCTTCAGAGTTTCAGTTTCTTCCTGGTTCAGTACTGGGAGGGTGTATGTGTCCAAGAATTTATCCATTTCTTCTAAATTTTCTTGTTTATGTGCATAGGAGTGTTTATAGTATTTTCTGATGGTTGTTTGTATTTCTGTTGTGTCAGTGGTGATATCCCCTTATCATTTCTGATTGTATTTGATTCTTTTCTCATTTCTTCTTTATTAGTCTAGGTAGTCATCTATCTATTTTATTAATGTTTTCCAGAAACCAGCTCCTGGATTTGCAGATTTTCTGAACAATTTTGCTTTTCTCTATCTCCTTCAGTTCAGCTCTGATCTTGGTTATTTCTTGTCTTCTGCTACCTTTAGGGTTTGTTTGCTCTTGGTTCTCTAGTTCTTTTAGTTCTGATGTTAGGTTGTTAACTTGAGATCTTTCTACCTTTTTGATGGGGGCAATTAGTGCTATACATTTCCTTCTTAACACTGCTTTGGCTGCATCCCAGATATTCTGGTACATTGTCTCTTTGTTCTCATTAGTTTCAAATAACTTCTTGATTTCGGCCTTTCTTATATTATTTATCCAAGAGTCATTCAGGAGCAGGTTGTTGAATTTCCATGTAGTTGTGTGGTTTTTGAGTGACTTTATTAATCTTGAATTTTAATTTGATTGTGTTGTGGTCTGAGAGAGTGTTATTATTTCAGTTCTTTTGCATTTACTGAGGAGTGTTTTACTTCTGATTATGTGATCAAAAAGAGTAATTGCCATGTGGCGATGAGAAGAATGTATATACTGTTGTTTTTGGGTGGAGATTTTTGTACATATCTATCAAATCCACTTGATCCACAGCTGTCTTTTTTGATCTTTATTGGTTTTAAGACTGTTTTGTCAAAAACAAGGATTGTAACCCGTTTCTTTCTTTTTTTTTTCTACCCCTTTATTTTGAGCCTATGTCTTTGCATGTGAGATGGGTCTCTCGAAGACAGCATACTGATGAGTCTTGGCTGTTTGTTTAGCTTGCCATTCCATGTCTTTTAATTGGAATATTTAACGTATTTACACTTAAGTATTGTCATGTGCAAATTTGATCCTGTGATCATGATGTAAGCTGGTTATTTTGCAGACTTGTATATGTGGTACTTCATGGTGTCACTGGTCTGTGTACTTCAGTGTGTTTTTGTAGTGCCTGGTGATGGCTTTTCCTTTCCATATTTACCACTTCCTTCAAGAACACTTGCAAGGCAGGCCTGCTGGTGATAAATTTCCTCAGCATTTGCTTGTCTGAAAAAGATCTTTATTTATCCCGCATTTTTGAAGCTCAGTTTGGCTGGATATAAAATTCTGGGTTGCAAATTCTTTTCTCCATGAAGGTTGAATATTGGCCTCCAATCTCTTCTGGCTTGTTGAGTTTCCGCTGAGAGGTCTGCTGTTAGTTTAATGGGTTTCCTTTTGTAGTTGACCTGGCCTTTCTCTTTGGCTGCCCTTAACATTTTTTCTTTCATTTGATCTTGGAGAATCTGAGGATTATGTGTCTTGGGATTTATTTTCTCATGGAGTATCTTACTGGGGTTATCTACGTTTCCTGAATTTGAATGTTGGCCTGACTTGCTAGGTTGGGGAAATTCTGCTGGATGATACCCTGAAGTATGTTTTCCAACTTGGTTCTCTTCTTCTCATCTCTTTCAGGTACTTTAATCAGTAATAGGTTTGGTCCCTTTACATACTCTCATATTTCTTGAAGGTTTTGTTCATTCCTTTTCATTATTTTTAAAATATTTTTGTCTACCTGTCTTACTTTAGAAAGACAGTCTTCAAGCTCTGAGTTTCTTTCCTCCACTTGGTCTATTCTGCTATTGATGCTTGTGATTGAATGGTGAAGTTCTCATATTGTGTTTTTCAGCTCCATCAGGTCAGTTATGTTTCTCTGTAAACTGACTATCCTGGCTATCAGTTCCTGTATTGTCTTATCATGATTCTTAGCTTCTTTGCATTGGGTGACAACATGCTCCTTTAGCTCAGTGAAATTTGTTATGACCCACCTTCAGAAGCCTACTTCTGTCAATTTTGGTCATCTCAGCCTCAGTCTAGCTCTGTGCCTTTGCTGGAGAGGTGTTGTGGTTATTTGGAGGAGGATTTTTGAGTTTTCAGTGTTTTTGTGCTGGTATTCTTGTATCTTTGTGGGCTCATCTACCTGTGATCTTTGAGGGTACTGATCTTAGAATGGGTTTCTTTGTTTTTTTTTTTTTTTTTTTTGGTGGATGTTGTTGTTACTGTTGTTTTCTGTTTGTTTGTTTGTTTGTTTTTCTTTCAATGTCAGGCCAGTCTTCTGTATTGCTGCTGTGGTTTGCTGGGGGTCTGCTCCAGACCCTAGTTTCCTCACTTTCTTCTGTACCTTGAGTTATCACCAGTGATGGCTACAAAACAACAAATATGGCCGCCTGCTCCTTCCTATGGAAGCTCCATCCCAGGGAGGTAATTACCTGTTACCAGCCCAAATACACCTGTAGGAGGGTGCTGAAGACGTTTTTGGTCTCACCCAGTCAGGAGGAATGGGGAACAGGGTCCTGCTTAAAGAAGCAGTCTGACTGCTTTTTGGTTGAACACCTGTGCTGTTTTCAGGAGGACCCTTCCTCATCTGGACCCTTTGGACTCTCCAAAGCTGACAGACTGGAATAGCTGAATTGACCAAACCGCAGAGATGGTTGCCACCCCTCTCTCTGGTGCTGTCTTAAAACTAGGGCCTGGTGTCAGAAACCTTAGGGATCTACCTGGATCTACCTGGTGCTCTATTCTACTATGCTTTAGCTGACTCTCAAGCTATAAGACAAAGTCCTTTCTACTCTTTCCTCCCCTTTCCATAAGCAGAGGAATATCTCCCCATGGCCACAACTGCTACTGTGCTGTGGCAAATATTGCCTCGTTACTGCCAATGTTCATTCAAGGCCCAAGGGCTCTTCAGTTAGCTTTTGGTGAATGATGCCTGTATTAGTCCGTTTTCATGCTGCTGATAAAGACATACCCAAGATTGGGCAATTTACAAAAGAGAGAGGTTTAACTGGGCTTAGAGTTCCACATGGCTAGAGAAACCTCACAATCATAGTGGGAGACAAGAAGGAGCAAGTCACTTCTGACATGGATGGTGGCAGGCAAAGAGAGAGAACTTGTGCAGGGGAACTCCTTTTTTAAAAAACCATCAGATCTTGTGAGATTTATTCACTATCAGGAGAACAGCATGGGAAAGACTTGCCCTCAAAATTCAATTACTTCCCACTAGGATCCCCCCACAACAAGTGAGAATTCAACATGAGATTTGGGTGGTGACACAGCCAAACTATATTAATGATAGACCTGAAACTCTTCCTTAGGAGGAAGTGGGGTCCCCACTGGCCCAGGGAAGCTCCAGAGATACCATCTAAGAACCGAGACATGGAATTGAAAACCCCAACATCCTGCCTATTGTTCTACCCCACTGTGGCTGAGCTAGTACCTAAGCTGCAAGGCAAACAGTTCCCTTTACTCTTCCCTCTCCTTTTCTTAGGCATATGGAGTCTCTCCCCATAGCCAACACAGCTGGAAATGTGCTGGGTCATACCCAAAGCCAGCACATCTCTAAGTCCTATCCAAGATCCATGGTGAGTACTGCCTGCCTGTCACTGTTGATTATTCAGGGCCCAAGGGTTCTTTAGTCAGCAGGTAATGAACCTTGCCAGGACTGGGTCCTTTAAGGCAATGGGCTCCCTTGTGGCCCAGGGTGTGTTTAGAAATGTTTTTCTGGAGCTAGGGCCTGGAATGGGGACCTCAGGACTCTGCTTGTTGTACTATCCGACTGTGGCTGAGCTGGTATCCAAGTTGTAAGACAAAGTCCTCTTTACTCTTCCTTCTCCTCTCTTTGAGTGGAAAGAAGTAGTCTCTCCCAGAGCTATGAGCTGTGCTGCATAGGGTTGGGGAAGCACTCCCTTGGCTAGCCTGACTGCTGTCTCACTAGGTTGTGTGCCCCGCACAGCACCAGGACTTGTCCAGTAATTGCCTAGACTGCCTTTCATGTTTACCTAGGACCTGGAGCACTTTAGCCAATGGTGGTGAGGCTTGCTGGATCTAAGATTCAGACTGCTGGGATGCGCAATTCTCCTCTGGGTAGGGCTGGCCTAACTGTTCCCTCTGTGGGTGCTGGCTGAGTTTCGCCTGATGTTGCTTCTGCTGTGACAGGGCAGAATTGAGTTCCAATGCAAAGTCTCACAATCACTGTGCTGCTTTCCCTCCCACAAGCTCAGGGATTCTCTCTCTGTGTCATGCAGCCACATGAGGGATGAGTGAGACATGGCATTGGCAATTCAAGACTGTCCTTCCTTTCCCTCTTCAGTGCCTCTTTTGGCAATATGAAGTAAAAACCAGGTGCTGTGATTGCTCACTTGCTTTTTGTTCTTGTGAAGGTGCTTTTTTTGTGTGTGGATAGTTGTTCAATTTGGCGTTCCTGTGGAGAAGGCAAAAGGTGGCAGACTCTATTCAGACATCTTACTCTATCTTCAGCATAAATAACATGATTTTAAATATGATTATTGTGTGAAAAATGGTAACCTGAATTAAAGACTTTTAGGCCCAACAACTGAAATACAAATTTTAAAATATTGTCTAACAAATATTACATAATTACATTTGATAGATACTTCAGCATACAATACTAGGCAGATGAATATTTTCAACCCAATTTAAAGAAATTATTCAAAAACATAATTAAGTCTGATTATTTCTTTATGTCTTAATATGTTATGTTAAAAATGTGACAGTTGGTAGTAATACAGAGTTTTGTGTAAGTAGGTAAATGAATATATAAAATGTATGTCTATCAAAATTGTTTTTCTCTAATTTTTTCCACTCAAAATGCTTTTATAGTAAACTCTAATCGACACTAATAGAACAGGTTTTTTCTTTATAAAATGAAACAAAAAATAGAAATATTTTTCTTATAGTAGAATAAATGGAGTTATAAAAATTGCGCTTTAGGCCGGGCGTGGTGGCTCAAGCCTGTAATCCCAGCACTTTGGGAGGCCGAGATGGGCGGATCACGAGGTCAGGAGATCGAGACCATTCTGGCTAACACGGTGAAACCCCGTCTCTACTAAAAAATACAAAAAACTAGCCAGGCGAGGTGGCAGGCGCCTGTAGTCCCAGCTACTCGGGAGGCTGAGGCAGGAGAATGGCGTAAACCCGGGAGGCGGAGCTTGCAGTGAGCTGAGATCGCGCCACTGCACTCCAGCCTGGGTGACAGAGCCAGACTCCGTCTCAAAAAAAAAAAAACAAAAAACAAAAAAAAAAAAAAAAAAATTGCGCTTTATAGTTCAAGAATAAATGATGAGATTTGAGAATAAGTCATTTGGAACTTTTATTTCATCATCACACCTAACAAAGAGTCAGAGGACGTGCCCCACATGTGGGGCATGAAATATGAAAACACGAATTTTTTAAAAAATGCAGTGAAATTATTTTTGAGTAATACTACTTAAATTTATTTATTTATTGGGATTTTATTAGGATGTTACTCCATGAGTTTCCCAGAGGGCCAGGATTATGTCTAATTTGTGGTATAGACCAAAGTACTACATCTGCAGTTGGGCTTCAAGTATATTTTTTTTCATAAGACATGTCCTTGTAGCAAAGGATTCAGCTCCTAAATCAGCCAGTGATGTCTGTGTAGAGATAAACACCAGCTTTTTATACTAACAGAATTAAAGAATTTGTTGTACCACTAGTGGACCTGTGTTACCCTCACCAGCCTCCTTCACTCTTTTTAGGCAAGAGAGCAATATTCTGCGATGTTACAGACTTGAGAATATTGTAATCAAGGTCGGTTAATTCATAATAGCAAACAGTACCATCTTGTGAACATTTTCAGTAACTTTGAAAACTCATAGGTTCTGTTTGATTGTATGCATAGTTCTTTTGATAGCTTTTCAAATAACATTGGAACTTGATAAAAGTGACATGAAAATCTAAACAGGGCTGTAGTTCATTTGCGAATAGAAAGGACATCATGTCAGGTAGTTATTCATGTAGCCTGAAGAAAGTCTACTAGTGATGACAAATGGCTCTGAGGTGCCCTCCTCACTAAGTAAATGGAGCAGAAACCAGAGAAACCCTAACTGACAGTGATGAAAATGGTTACACAGTGCCAGGGACAAAATAACAACTGAAGCAAAAGTAATCAGAGAGATCAAGAGGAGAGTGTGCCAGGGCTAGAAAACTTTGCTGCAAGAACTAGCAGAGTGGGCCAGGCGCAGTGGCTCAGGCCTATAATCCCAGCACTTTGGGAGGCTGAGGCAGGTGGATCATGAGGTCAGGAGATTGAGACCTTCCTGGCTAATACGGTGAAACCCTGTCTCTACTAAAAATACAAAAAGTTAGCCAGGTGTGGTAATGGGCACCTGTAGTCCCAGCTACTTGGGAGGCTGAGGCAGGAGAATGGTGTGAAGCCGGGAGGTGGAGCTTGCAGTGAGCCAAGATCACACTACTGCACTCCAGCCTGGGTGACAGAGTGAGACTCTTAACTCAGAAAAAAAAAAAAAAAAAAAAAAAAAAAGAAGAAGAACTAACAGAGTGGACTGAATATAAATAAAAATCTCTATCCAGTGTTGCATTTAGATGGTATATTTGTATGCATGAGGAGGAGTGAATGGCTGATGATGATATAGTCGCTCATGTGGTGACAGGATGGAGAACAGCATGAAAGTGATCCTTTTAGCAGGACCTGATATAGAGAAGCTAATCCTGAGCATACGGGAAAAGTTTTGAGTGACTGAGTTTAGAATTCATTATAGAGAAGGAGGACTGATGTGGGGAATGGTTGTAAGGAAAAGGAAGGCATAGTAGTAACTAGTAGGTTGCAGAATGAAGGCAACAATTTTGGCTTTTTCATTTGTAGATGGGAAATTATTAAAATGATGGCAGGCTCAGAGGGAGAATTTAGTAGAGAGAACAACAAACCAAAAGGGTAAATTTTGAAGGAAGTTTGGAATGCAATTGACATTCTATTTTTTCTGAGCATGTTTTGTTAAATTATAGGTCACTGTCTGAAAAGGAGAAAAAAGAATATATGAGGTGATGACAGTGGCAGTGGCAGTGAGGAGTGTGAGTACAGAAAATAAATTTTAATTTTAATTTTAACGTATTTTTCTTCAAGCAAGGAAAACTGCAGGCCAGTATTCTTGATAAATATAAATGTAAAAATTCTCAGAAAAGACTGGTAAACCTAATTCAACAATACATTAAAAAGATTCATACACAATAATCAAATGGAATTTATCTCTGAAATGCAAAGATGGCTCAACACATGCAAATCAATAAATGTGATCTGCTACCTTAACAGAATGAGGGTGAAAAATTATATCATTCTAATAAATGCAGAAAAAGCAGTTGATAAAATACAACATCCTTTCATGATTAAAATCTCTCAAAACACAAATAAATGGAAAGACAGGCTGAGTTCATATTTTGGAAGAAGTGATACACTAAAAATGTCTACATAATCCAAAGCTCTCTACTAATTCACTACAATCTGTACAAAAATTTCAACAGCATTTTTCACAGAAATAGAAAAATAATCTTAAAATTTGTATGGAACCAAACAAGACCCTGAATAGCCAAAGCAATCTTGAGAAAGAAGAACAAAGCTAGAGGTATCACACTACCTAATTTCAAATTACATAAAAAAGGTGTAGTAATCCAAATAGGGTGGTACTGACATGGAAACAGACACATAAACTTTGACAAAGGCACCAGAAGGAAAAAAGGATTGTCTCTTCAGTAAACTGTATTAGGGAAACTGGATTTCCACATGCAAAATAATTATATTGAACCCTTATTTTACATCGTGCACAAAAATCAGTTCAAAATATATTAAAGATGTAAACATAAGTCCCGAAACTGTAAAACTCCTAGAAGAAAACAGATCCTTGACACTGATCTTGGCAATAATTTTAAAAATGTGACACCAAAGCACATGCAACAGAAACAAAAATGAACAATAAATAGATTACATCAAACAGAAACGTTTCTGCACAGCAAAGGAAGCAATCAACAAAATGAAAAGGCAACCTATGGAATGAGAGACAATATTTACAAACCATGTATCCAACAGGTGGCAAATATCCAAAATATAAAATGAACTCATACAACTTAAATAGCCAACACAAGAAAGTCTCTTTTATTTAATAAATGATGCTAAGAAAACTAGATCTCTATATATTAGATCACCATCTTTCACCATATATGAAAATCAACACAAAGACTTAAATGTAAGACCCCAAACTGTAAAACCACTAGAAGAAAATGTTGGGGAAATGCTATAGGACATTGGTTTGGACAAAGATTTTTGGCGTAATATGTCAAAAGCACAGGCAAACAAAAGTTACAAGTTAAGCAAAAGCTTCATGTATTAGGATTACATTAAGCTAAAAAGCTTCTGCACAGCAAAGGAAACAATTCACAAAATGAAGAGAAAACCCACAGAATGGGGAAAATAGTTGCAAGCTATTCATCTGACAAGGGATTAATAACCAGAATATATAAAGAAATCAACAACTTATGATAAAACAAAAAACCTAATTAAAAATGAGCGAAATACCTGAATAGACATTTATCAAAAGAAGACATACAAATGGCCAAAGGAATACATGAAGAAATGCTTTATATCACTAATCATCAGGGAAATGCACATCAAAACCTTAATGAAATGATCATCTTACCCAGTTAGAATGGCTGCTGTCAAAGGAAAAAAATTGTAAATGCATATGAAGATGTGGATAAAAGGGAATGCTTGAACATTGTTGATGGGAATGTACAGTAATACAATCATTATGGAAAAGAGTATGGAGGTTTCTGATAAAACTAAAAATAGAACTACCATATGATCCAGCAATTCCACTGCTGGGTATACGTTAGAAGGAAATGAAATATGCACCTGGTAGAGATGCCTGCACACGCATGTTTATTGCAGCATTATTCGCAATAGACAAAATATGAAAACAACTGGAATGTCTGCCACCAGATGAAGGAATAATGAAAATGTCATATATGTTTATAAACATATACATATATATGTATACACAATGAAATATTAATTCAGCCTTGAGAAAGAAAGGAAATTCTGCTATTTGTGACAACATGGGTAAACCCAGAGGCCATGATGCTAAGTAAAAAAAGACAGAGATGGAGAGACAAATACTGCATGATCTCACTTATATCTAATCTTAAAAAGTCAAATCCGTAGAAACAGCGAATGGAATGGTGGTTGCCAGGGACTAGGGGGTGGGGAAAATAAGCAGATGTTATTTAAAGGGTACAAGCTTTCAGATATAAGATGACTAAATTTTGGAGATCTCAGGTGTGACATGGTGACTATAGTTAATTATAATAAAGTATTGAATACCTGAAGCTTTCTGGGAGACTAGATCTTAAGTGTTCTTTTATGCACACGAAAGGTCAACCACACCTCAAGAGGTGGGAAAACATTCCTAGAAAAAAAGGCAGCATCATCTTCCTACTGATATTTTTTGACTATGTTCTGTATACCAAACACTGTGCATTTTCTCATTTAAATCTCACAACAATCTTTTGCTGTAGGTAAAACCTTTTACTATTCTCCCAAATTTTTGGTGAGGAAACCAAGGCTCAGGGTGTTTGAGTCACTTGATTGCAGATACACAGCTAGGGAGTGTCATACCTGGGATTCGATCCAGGTCTGTCTACAAACTCCCACTTCTAATGATACATTTAAGGATTTAAGCATACAGTTATCTTTTAATCTTAATTCCATATGTGTGTGTGTGTGTGTGTGTGTGTGAGTGTAAAAAAAGGGTTCTTTGATTTATTATGTATAGGTTTTCTTGTCAACTTTATTAAAAGCTCCTTGTGAAAAGGCACTTTGCCCTCATTTGTATGAAGCAGAGAATTTTTGTTGCTACACTGTAAGCTCTTTCTAAATTTTTGTTCTTGATGAAAGGTTTTTCTAGCCATTTCTTCTCTATAAATATTAATCAAGGTGGTATTTTATAATCTAAGTATTAATGAAACAGTCCCTCTGTCATGAATTTTGGAGCAAGCTGGAGAGAGTATCTCCATATTGACTGATTCTTTCTATGCCTTTCATGTTGTCATTGGGTTTAGAGGGATTTTATGACCTTGGATGACATTTCTTATATTAGACTTTGAGTATGAATAGAATCACAGAGGTAATTTTTACCCAATACCTTCATGTCATTATATAAATTAAATGCTATTAAGAAAGGAGTCCTTTTTGCTTTACTTAGTAGAAACGTCTTCAAATTTGTCAAATGCTGTACATGTAAATAACCCAAAGAAGTTAGTCACAAAGGACTTTCAAATATTTACAAAAATATTCTTCCCCCTTACTACCATAGCTCTTCCATAACTGTGTGGAAATGTGCTTAGGGATCTAATGTTCCCCAGACCAGCGTCAAAGTCAAAATCCCATTTTGCAAGGGATATAAATCTCTGAATTTGAAATAGCTTTTGAAAATGTTTGGAGTATTAATTTCATACTTGCCTAATTTTAATGTGGGTCAAGAAAATGGAATGGCAAATGCAGCTGGTAGTTGGAATAATGAGACAGCATGATTAAAAGTCAAAAATAATAAGAAGAGAAGACAGAGAGAAAGAGAAAACATCAAACCATGGATTTCATATATGTAAAAGAGAAATGATTGTTTTAATTAAGTAAAACTGCATTATTTTGAGGTTAAGTGCTACATTGTTAATTGAAACTGATGATTTTTTTTTATTAATTACACATCTTTGACCCATCTTTTGTTTACCCACCATTGCTTTTCTTTATTAGAATTATCTTCTCTGACTTTAACATTCTACTCTTTGCCTCTTCAAGGTTCTTGTACATTTGTCTTAGCAGCAGAATTGCTGGCAAGGCTTGCCTTCATTTGTGTTTCATTCTTTCTACTCTTTAAATCATAGTCTCCTTCCTCTGTCCCACTGAAATCTCCTAAAGACTTTGAAGCTAATTTAAAGTGATACTTTCATTGCCTCTAATTATTAAGGAGTGATAGGTGATGATGATGAGTGTACTCCACAACAGAGGGAGCCTGTTGAAGTCAGTGCCCTCTTACTTGCTGTTTATCCTCAATTTAATAAAGTCAATTGACATAAAATTTGCTTGGTTGGAAAAGTGTTTTCCAAGTAAACTAATTGCTCAATTTTTCACTGCAATTTGCCTACACACTCTTTCTGTGGATTTCAAGGTGATCCTGCTTTTTAGTAACAGATGGTTGATCAGAAATTATATATGTGTATGCCTACAATATAGTACCAACACCCATTAGAATACCATTGCTATCACATTTAGATGTGTCAGGATAATAATTACCAGGCAGTCCTTATAAAAGGAAAATGCAGAATAAGTTGATTGATTCCATAGCAACTCTGAGGTGCACATTACTGCTCCGCTTCTACTTGAGGAGAGATGTTATTGCTCATTGGAATTCTTCTCTACAGCTGAACTGTGGAGACAATCTCATTTCCACTTCATAGGCACCGTGGTTGATTATTAGTGAAGATCAGCCCTGGCAAAGAGTCTGTCATGTGTGTCAATGACAACTGACAGAACTGCCATATTCCCCTCACTCCCTAAACCCTTCCTCAGATCAGTATTTTGGGCGATGGTTTGAAAATATCTGTGACATCAACTAAAGAAGAGCTGTGCTGATGGTTATTATTTTCACCGTGCCTGCACTGGCTTTCTGTGCACATCCCACTTCTATGAATATGGACTAAATGGAGAAGAATGCTTCTTTAATCTCATGTTGATGTCCCAAATAACAGAGCCTATTTGTAAATCTCTAAATCTATAATACGTGCATCTCAAAACAACAAATTTCCCTAATAAGCCAGTCAATTAAATCTGCAAGTAATTTTGCGTCCTCCCAAGAATATTTGAATGATTTTAGCTTCTCGGGGCTCTTCAGAACTAAAGCCAGAGTCCACATTTCTCCTTATTTGAAGGATAGTCTATCTCTTCAAAGCAGCTTGTCTTAGTCTGCTCATGCAACTATAACAAAATACCACAGACTGGGTAATTTACAAACAACAGAAATTTGTTTCTCATAGTTCTGGAGGCTAGGAAATCCAACACCAAACCGAGGATAGATTTGGTGTCTGGGGAGGGAGCTCTGCTTCCAAGATGGTGCCTTCTTGCAGCATCCTCACATGGCAGGAAGACAAATGTGCAAACCTTGTGTCCTCATATGGCAGAAGAGATGGAAGGGCAAGGCTGCTCTCTGAAGGTTCTTTAATAAGTATATTAATTCCATTCATGCCAGGTATGGTGTCTCATGCCTGCAACCCTAGCGCTTTGGTAGGCTGAGGAGGGAGGATTGCTTGATGCCAGGAGTTTGAGACCAGCCTGGGCAACATAGCAAGACCCTGTCTCTCCAAAAATAAAAGGAAATTAGCTAGGTATAGTGGCACATACCTGTAGTCCTAGCTACTCAGTAGGCTGAGGAGGGAGTATCGCTTGAGCCCAGAATTTGAGACTGCAGTGAACTATGTGCATGCCATTGCATTCCAGCCTTGGGTGACAGAGTGAGACCCTGTCTCTTAAGAAAAAAAAATCCCATTCATGAGGGCATAGCCTTCATGACTTAATCACTTCCCAAACGGCCTACCTCTTAATACCATCACCTTGGGGATTAAGTTCCAACATATGAATTTTGTGGGGACACATACATTCAAACCATAGCACTATCTGGTGAGTATAATTGTTCAAAGTGGCTTCCTCTTGTCCACCATTTGTATCTAATTCCTAACGTGAGGTTTTATTATAAATAATTGGATGCCCCCTTTCTTCTGAGTTACAGAATGTTATCTTGTTTAGTGGCCTTTTGCGATGTTGTGATACCTCCTAGAGCTTCCTTGCTTTTCCCCTGAGTTACTAAACATCTTCGTATTTTCTCGGTGCTCTTTATCTTACGACAGATTTTCTGTATAAAGCATTTGGTGGCAAGGTAGATTAAGTGAACCATATAAAACCAACATTTATTGCTGTGTGTAACTTTGTTTTATTAGCTAATCAATGTACTTTCGCAGTGTAACGTCTCCATCATTTCTCCTTTAGGCCCACTAGTAGCCTTCAATTTTCTGAAAAGATTAATTTCAGAAGACATAGGCAGTTGATTGAGACAGAGACAACTCAGTTCAGTTGACACTTTACCTTTGGCTGAAAAGACATAATTATTTCTAATAGGGCAATATTTCACAATTAGTACCAAAAATAATTTACCTTGATATGTGAAAATAATAATTGCAATTCAATGTCACAGTGACAGCTGCTAATTGTTTCCACCTCCTGCTCCCCCAGACAGACTCACATACATATTCAGTAGCATCAGTAGCAGTTATAAATTTCCATCAGCCCAAATGCCTGGTTACTTTTGAGCCTTTTAAGATGTTGGTACATGGTTAATTGCATAGGTAAAGAGCATGGTGGTTTCATTTCAGAAATTAGGTTCAACACCAACATCTGCTACATATTAGCAGTGAAACTTTGGGCAAGTCATTAAATGATTCTGAGCTTCAATTTTTTCAACAAAAATAGAGGTAATGGATATTTTACCTATGTTATAGGACTATTTTCTCTTTTATATGAGATTTTTCTTGCCAGCATCTCATGACTTTCATTGCTTATTCTGAGACATTTAAACACCAAGGTGATACAAATTCCAGTGTTCCCAAATTGCCATTTCTTGGGCATGAGGAAGTCATGTCATCCCTTAACGGATTGAAAAGTAGACTGATTTGCCTTGAAGCTCTGAAACAAATCCACAAGAGCTCGAAGGTTTTACTTAATTACTAATCCTAGTCATGGGCTCCATGAGTTTGGCAAAAGTCCCAGTTTTGTAAAAGTCCCTACCATCACTTTAAGGTTTTGAAGACATGTTTTTAAAGGACTTCTTTTTTGTCCAGTTGCTTTCATTCTGAGGCCCAAAGACTTTTCCATCAGTTTGTGTCTCACATCAATCGCACTCTCTACTTGCCATAAAAAGTTACCGTCTTTCAACCAGCATTCTCAAGATTTAACATACTTTCCCCTCTGTGAAGCACTGGGGGAAAGTGAGGAAACACACAGTTCCTGAGAAAAACTGACAGGGTAATCACAAAAAGTAAATGTGGCAAGTTCTAAGGAGAGGAATATACATAGGATTCCATTAGCACAGGGAATACAGCAACTAACAGATCGAATACAGGACAGGGTGTGGTGACATTGGGAGTGAGTCTTAAAAAGGAACAAGTGTTATCCAGGACAAGGAGAAAAGAAGGCATTGTGTATTTAGGAAAAAGCATCCACAAAGGCACAGAAGCAAGAGAGCAGAGTCTGTCTGGGAAGCAACAAATGGCAAAATACACTGAACTGGAGGAATTGCGCAGGTAAGTGACTAGAAATGGTATTACAGAGGGACACAGGGACCAGATCAAGAAGACACGGTAGACCATTCTATAAAGGTTTATCTTTTATCTTAAAGGTGATAAGAAATTACTTAATGATTTCAAGTAAGGGAGTAAAACAAACAGATGTATGTCATTTGAAGAGTGATCACTGTAGCAACAGTGTGAGAGATGATAGTTTTCTTTCTTTCTTTTTTTTTTGAGACGAAGTGTCGCTCTGTTGCCCAGGCTGGAGTGCATTGGTGAACGGTCTCTGCTCACTGCAAGCTCCGCCTCCTGGGTTCACGCCATTCTCCTACCTCAGCCTCCCAAGTAGCTGGGACTACAGGCGCCCGCCACCACGCCCAGCTATTTTTTCGTATTTTATTTTTAGTAGAGATGGGGTTTCACCATGTTAGCCAGGATGGTCTCCATCTCCTGATCTTGTGTTCTGCCCGCCTCGGCCTCCCAAAGTGCTGGCATTACAGCCGTGAGCCACCGCGCCCTCCCAAGATGATAGTTTTCTAGTGGAGGGAGTTTACCGAAGTCAACACCACCAGTTAGGAATATTACATTAGTCCTGATAACAGATTTCAAAGGCCTAAAGAGTAAAAATCCTGCATATAATAGGTTTTCAATAAGTAACTGTTAAACAAATTAATTAAATCATCCCTCTTTGAGATGCCTGATCCTATGACTGAAGGATAGGCAGTTTAGGTTTGTTGTAGACTTTAATATAAAAATGTGTCACCAGAGAAAGGGCAATTGAGTATGCTGCAGTAATATTCCGTGCTTTAACAAAGAGCAACACTAGTTAATACTCCACCAGAGTTCCCTAGAATGGATACTACAGAGGAAGGATGGTGTGTGTATATGCATGTGTGCTTGTATGAACATGCATGTCAGTAGGTGTGTGTGCGTGTGTGTGTGTGAACCCATCCAAGCAGACTAGAGATGGAGGGAGGAATAGGAAGTTCAGTCAGTGAGAGAGAATGTGAGCCCAGGCAAACTTTATATTAATTATCAAAGTTTACAAAGATAAAAAGGATCATGTCATTAGAGGGCAACTCATAGTTAAATGAAGGTTTTATCCATAAGGTGTCTTTTGATAGCAAATACTGTGCTCATGAACAAAGCCAAGTAATGCAGTAATAATTAATTACAATAATTTCAGCTGTGAAAAAAAGGATATGTCAGTTTCAACCTAAGCATCCAAAAGACTGTAAGACTTGACATTGCTCAAAATAATTGAAGATACAGTTGCATGGGTAGCCATTGCATAGGTGGGGTTTTTGTTATTGGGAATTTATAATAAGCCCACTAATATTACACTTGAAAGAACCCTTAATAAATATTGTAATTTATAACATTTTTGTAGAGAAATATCTAATTCTCATTTTTCTTTTACTGGAAAGTTTCGGTATATCCTTCAGCTTGGAGTGAAACTGCTGATAAGGTAGATTTTAAAGAGTTGAACATTTAGAAAAGAAAGGGCAGAAGATTGAGAGAGAAAGGGCAGAAGATTGAGAGAGATGTGATTTATAAATGGAGACAAAAGGTAGAGTGGAAATTAAAATTATTTTAGGTTGTAGTATGTTATTTGAATAGAGTGCAATTTCCATGAACCAGAGGAGAAAATCAATGTCACAAGAGTTTGAAATGTATGGAAATGCTTATGCATTTCCATATGCATGGGCTCTCTCAGTTCTCCTGACCCTCTCCTTTCCGAGGTTGAAAAAGTGATGGGAAGTCATGAAAGAACACTAATTTCTCCCAGGAAAACGCTGTGAGGATTAAGAACTGCTTAATAGTTCAAACTAATAGATTGCTGTGTATAAGAATTCAATATCCCAAGGCTTTGTAAATGAAGGGAAGTTTTAATATCAGCCTAAGGGATTCTTCCATGAAATTTTTAATTTGGGAACGTGGAATTCAATATGCATGGATTCGGTAAAAGCACATGTCATTGCAGTTTGGGTATAATGAAACTAAAAAGGAACAATGTTTCTATGCGAGGAAGTCTTTCAATTTATATTTTATCAAAATTATATTACATTTGACTGTGGTGCTACATGCATTTATCTCTAAACATTGTATTAGAAGAGAGTGTTTTTCGATTCCCCTCTCAAGTATAAGGTTCACTGTGAAGGTTTTAAAGAACTAAAAATTAGACTTGCAATATTTTCATTGCTAAGGCAAGTATTTCCTTCTTTTAAATCCCAATAACACATGGAACTATAAAATTATTTCTTGAAACTTCCCATTATTGCATACATAATCTTACTAATAGAAGAGAAACCTTGACTTCTTCTGAAATTACACAAGGACTATGTTTTTTTTTTTTTTTTTTTTTTTTTTTAATTTGAGACGGAGTCTTGCTCTGTCGCCCAGGCTGGAGTGCAGTGGCGCGATCTCGACTCACTGCAAGCTCCACCTCCCGGGTTCACGCCATTCTTCCTGCCTCAGCCTCCTGAGTTGCTGGGACTACAAGCGCCTGCCACCACGCCCGGCTAATTTTTTGTGTTTTCCATGGAGATGGGATTTCACCGTGTTAGCCAGGATGGTCTTCATCTCCTGACCTCGTGATCCGCCCGCCTCGGCCTCTCAAAGTGCTGGGATTACAGGTGTGAGCCACAGTGCTCCGCCACACAAGGAGTATTTTAAGATCACTTGGAGACATTGCTTCCTAGAATGCCTGACACTTTTCTTCAGAACTACTGCTTTGTAGAGAAAATAGTAATTGTTAAACCTTTCTGCATGAAGCATATAATTTTTCGAATGTGCCCTGCCTAGGTGTATTTTAAGAAAAGTTGCAATTTGGTTGCATAATTTCAGGCTGTGCTAGGCCCACGGTGATGATAACACTGAAAAATAACTTGGTGTGCTGCTTGTTCTCCTACTGCTAAGAGTTTATCACAAACTGCTAGTTTGCTAGAGATTAGCTGCTAAAATGCTCTCCTGATTAATGTGCTAATTAATTAATGCAGCTGCTAAATTGTAATGCTGATTAAAATACACCACACAGAGAACACTGGAAAAACTCCCCAAATTAGACAATCATGCCAGGTGCATTTCCAGTTTAGAAAAAGCCCAGATGCTGGGCAGAATAATCTCTATTGCCACTTACTGGAGCAACTGGAAGATTTGTTAGTCAGGTCCCCAATTCTTTTACCTGCATCCTTAAATTGACTTCATGGTCAGAACCCAGATATTACACATGGGGAATATTTATGACAATCTGTTCTCTTTTTCTGTAGCCAATTATTTTTCTCTAGTAATGACCACAGTGACCCAGGAATGAAACCTTGCAAGGCATGATGGCATCTATAGTGCATATGATGTGCCTTGTGTTAAAACCCAAGTTCAGACTTAGCTTGGTTGGCTCTTTGGAGGTTAGGAGCAATAAACATTCTTTCCAGGTGACCCAAATTGTGGTGTTCCCTCTCTGACACCTTTGTTTTTGGGGGTTAGTTTCTGCCTAAAAACAAAGGAACTCAAGTATTTGCCACATACAAAACATTATAATAGGTGAAAACACAGACATTCTTATTCCCTTTGAGAACTTTATTTTATAATTTTGAGACTAAGAAATTTAGCTTAAAAGTATGTGCCATTACCAGGTAACAAATGAATAAACACCAGATCAGTAGAATTGACATTAAAAATTACAGAATACATAGGAATAATAAATAATTTGCAGTTGTGATCTATTCCTCAATTAAGTAGAAATTGAGATAAATCATGAAAAATGGATGGATTTGGATTGATGGATTGCTAGTCAGTTAGTATGTAGAAACCATATGAATAAAGATGTAAGAACCTGAAAGAGAACAGGCCTAAAAATGAATGAGGTTTAGTCAGTTCAACAAAGATGAAGCTAAATTGCAAGTTGTCAGCATGGGGTCTCAGAATTCTGAGTTTACATGGGCCAGTGTAGAGCTCACCTTGAATGCCAGGCAAGAAGTAGGCCAATGAGCTCCTAATCCTCTGGAGAAGAATGACTGTAGACAGAGTATCAGTCTGTCTACAATAATAAGGCAGAATTGGATGAGAAACACTGGAGAGAAAAGATAAAATAGGCAGAGTTTTCCAAATATCCAGGTACGTTATTTCTGACTTAAAAACAAACAAACAGCCAATCCAAAATTTTAGAGTGTATAGAGAAGTTATTATGGACAATGAACCAAGAAAGCCTCTAATAAAATGAGAACACAGGCTGTGCAGACCCTAATTCTTCCATATGTAGGTAACAGAGAATAATAGTTCTTGCCAAATTTTGAGGGATTGTGCATTAGAAATTCTACAGAGAGATGGTCCCTTGAATCACATTGAGTACATTTAGATGGTGACAGCCTTTAAGACTATTTGCATTGCTATGGATTGAACGTATCAATATGTTGAAATTCTAGCCCTTGGTACATGTAAATATGACCTTATTTGGATAGGCGTTTTGCAGATGAAATGTAGATGTTTGTATGAAGTGGTTAGGATGAGTCCTAATTCAGTAAGACAGGGGTCCTTATGAGAAGAAGAGAAGAGACACAGAAACGAAGGCACACAGGAAGATGTGATGATGGAAGCAGAGATTGTAGTGATGTGTCTAGAAGTCAATGAATGCTGAAGATTGCCAGCAAACAACCAGAAGCTGGGAGAAGCAAGGAAGGATTCTCCACTTCAGGTTTCAGAGGGAACACGGCCCCGCCAACATCTTGACATCAGACTTCTAGGCTCCAGAACTGTGAGACAATAAATTTCCATTGTTTTAAGCCTCCCAGTTGTGGCATGTTGTTACAGCAGCCCTATGAAACTAATACATCCGGTAAAAATTCTAACATTTACTTTCTGATGAGCTTTTACTGTGTGCCAGGAGCTATGGTGAGCCCTTTTCACACATAACTTCACTCAGTTGCCACAGTAACACTATCTGGTTGATATTATTATTACCCTTTTCATATAAATAAGAGAGAGAGGTACAGAGAAACGGAAAGGCTTGTCTAAAGGAAGTCACTGTCCGTCTGATTTCAGTGCCTGTGCACTATAACCTCATAAGGCAGGGAAAACGAAGTCTCAT